>NC_091012.1:107170203-107795203 GCF_041146395.1 Eulemur rufifrons
AAACCATTACCTAGACAAGGGTTCTTTAAAAGAAATGCAAAGAATGCAACTTTGAGTGTTTTCTCTCTCTCTCTCTTTTTTTTTTTTTTTTTTTTGGAAGGGGGCTGTCATTTACCTTCTCTGAGCTTCAGTATTGTCATCTATAAAATGTGGCTAAGTAAGAATTCTTGTTATGCAGACTGCAGATAACATGTGCAGAGCACCGGGAGTTTAGTAGGTGCTGAGTAAATGGTCACTACGATTGTTGTCATCACAACCACAGAGCGACTGAGCCAGCCTTGGTGCATTGTCTAGTGCGTGTTGCCTGGAATCGCAAGCTCGTGGTTCAGTAAAGGAAGTAACTGTGGGGATGACCCAGCTCAGCCTCCTGAGCTGGCCTGACCGTGGTGACATGGCAGGTATCAGTTGGAGCCTGGGCGGTTGTACTCCTGGCCTCTGAATCCTCCAGCCTCCTGTGCCTGCAGGGGAAGGGATGGGAGCTCTACTGAGGCTGTGCAGGAATCCTGTGCACACAGGCTGGGGAGGGCAGGCAGCAGGGTGCTGTCTCAGGCTTCACAGGCTCGGACATCACGGGACATTCTTCCCGCCTCTGCTCAGGGCTCATGGCTCAGGGTGCCCAGACTCACCCCTTGCCTTCTCTGACCATCGCGACAGACTTCGAGAACACCTGTAAACGAATTTATGTGGAAGATTGATACTGTGCTCTTATTTCACTAGTATGTAGTAAACTCTTGTTGTTTTCTGTTTCTGCTTATTGGAAAACCTGAGCAGTACAAGCTTGCTTTCAGTTGGTAACATTTAGAAGAATAATAGTCTTTACAATATAGAGACGTGAATGTAGATATATATTCATACCAGTTTTCAACTTGTTCTTTCTGTTAAACTATATTCTTAGAAACATTTTGAATAACTCCGTCTTGGTTAGGCTTGTTAAATTTTGTCATTGTGGAAAAATAAGCAACAAAAAAGTGTGTGGTTGGATTGTCTTACTTGGTAATTTGCCCTGGTAATATAACAACTTACTAACTGATGTGTCTTTGTTCCTAAATTGCATAAATAGCAAGAATTTCCTCTGACATACTGGAAGTGTACCATTGGCATATTTGTCTTCATTTATATGCATGATGGCAATTTTGCTAGATTTCTTATGTCTCATCCTGCCCATAAATGTGCTTGAATGAAATTGTTCAAGTTAATGACAGGTTATGGAATCATTAATGTTGTTAAATGGACACAATAGGCATTATCCCAAAGGTAAGAAAATAGGATACAGAACTGTACCTTCCAAGGTAGGGAAGGTGGTTACTGCTGTTATTTTGCTTTACAATGTTAAGAATTGCAGCTGCCTACTTCAGATGTCACTTTTTCCCACGTAGCTTATGTAGCATCACCGCCCCTTCACGTCCTCAAATCCTCCTTTTCTATCTCTATAAGTGATATTCTTAGTCATTTAGTCTCTTCCCTTTAGTCACTTGTGCATTTAATAAGCAAACATGCAGGGAATACCTATCATATGTGATGTACTCTTCTGTTCCCATACTTTTTCATCTGTAAAAATTTGTCATTCTTTTCTGCAAACTTCTCATCACTCTCTGACAAATCTTGCAAGGCTTGCCCTCGGTAATTCCTCTGCTTTATAGTCTAGCGTAGGGAAGATAAGATGTTTCTTTGTGTACTTTGTAGGGTCCTCTGTTCTAGAAAATGATACATAATTTTTCATTATAGTGAACGCCATAAATGTTTATTAAGGTGTTCTGTTAGGCCTTGGGAAGATGATAAAGTCCACTCTCTTCATTGTTAAAGAATTGGGGAAGGACTGGTATGCAAACAAATAATTGACACAGAGTGATACAGTAAAATAAAATACAGAGGCATATTTTCACATATTCTTCACATTTTCACTCCCTCTCTGAACCAGTTTGGAAACTTAGTGAAAGTGGAGATGGAGTGTACTTTACATCCCTCACTGCATCACATAGTGTTGCGTAGCACAGTTTTGCTCATAGTTAGCAGATAAATATTTATTGAATGACAGAATGAACAAGTCAGATGAGGAAAACAAATAATCTGGTGCTCATTAAGATATTTCATTATCTTAATGAGATAATAGAAAGAAGAAAATGGTTTTCAAGGCATTTGTAAAAATGTCAAAAAGATTTGCAAAACCATTTCTATGTAACAGCAAAGTTTCTCGTTTAGTAATTAGAAAAGGTCCAAATACTTTAACATTTAATCTTTCACTTGCCGTTTTAACAGAGCATTACTTAGTTTAGGATAACCTTTTATGTACTTTGTATATTTTAAGGTGATGATTACGTTGGAGATAGGGTTGGACTTTAGACATGTGCTGTCCAATACAGTACCCTTTAGCCACCAGTGGCTATTGAAATCTTGAAATGTGGCCAGTGTAGATTGAGATCTGCTGTAAGTGGAAAATTCACACTGGATTTTGAAGACTTATGGAAAAAAGAATGTAAAATATCTCAGTTATTTCCTACTGGTTGCATGTTGGTAATATGGCATTGGGTTAAATAAAATGTATTAATTTAAAAAAAAGGAATTAAGCTTGGTGCCGTTTATACATTTTTTTCATTTAATGCTCACAGTCCTGCAAGGCAGTATTATTAGAAAGGTTAAGTAACTGCCTGGCACTTGGCTGGTAAGTGGTAGAGTTGTGGTATAAACTCAAACCCGCCCAAGTCCAAACCCTTTCGAGTGCAACATGGGTATTATGATATCCAGTCAATGGCTTGCTCCATTACCAGCAGATTTAGAGTCTTTGCTTAGGTCCAGCTTGGATAGTCTTCCCTTGTCATATTCTTTTGTTCACTCTCTTCCTCCACAGTCTTTTGAACACAAAATATATTATTCTTGGTTAAAATAATGCTATCATTTTAACACACACACAAATACATGCATACATATATCTATGTATAATTTTTTAATTTATTTTCCTCAGTTTATTATTTCTCTTTTCCTCCAAAGACGTTTTTTCCCCACAACTGTGTCTAGGCACATAGGGCTGACAAACTCTGGCATGGATTTTCAATCCTATTATTCAGAGCCCATAGTTGTCATCCTTTCTGCTGAGCGGGCCATTCTGAAAATTGTTTGGCTTTTTAAACTGCTGAGTCAGCCCCAGAGAGAACTGGCCTTCTGTCAGCCTAGTAGCAGAAGCATAAAGTCCAGGTTAGGACCCCGGTTCAGCCAAGTTAAAGGCTATCATAAATCGGGCATTTATTCAAATAAAGCTTTCAGAGTGGTATAGGCTTCTCGGTGGCATGAGTCCTGTTTCCATGGAATATAGCAGGGAGATTACCACATCCTATTTGCCTGCTGGCCTTGCCACCTTTTGGCCACTTCTGGAGCCTCATAAGCCCCTGCTTCCTGAAAGGGTGGCAGTATCTTACCCACAGCTTTATAGGGCCTCAAAATAAATTTTCTCAGTGCACAGAGACAATGAGCCTTGGAGAATTGAGTCATATTGAACCACTGCCCAGATACCTTCTGAGGACAGACAGTACTAGCCATATTCTCTTGTTACTTGCTAGCTTCTGTCACAGAGTCTGGTTTGCTCTTCATTCTGAAATTTACTTTGATTTTGGACTTCTGCCCATATAACCCCTGACTTCAGGATCCCTCTTGCATGCTTTTGGGATTAGTGAGAGTGTTATAGGTAATGCCCTACTTAACAAACACATTAATGTATGATTTTATTTTATTTTTTTATATTTTATTTTATTTATTTATTTTTTTTGAGACAGAGTCTCCCTCTGTTGCCTGGGCTAGAGTGCTGTGGAATCAGCCTAGCTCACAGCAAGCTCAGACTCCTGGGCTCAAGTAATCCTCCTGCCTCAGCCTCCTGAGTAGCTGGGACTACAGGCATGCACCACCATGCCCGGCTAATTTTTCTATATATATTTTTAGCTGTCCATATAATTTCTTTCTATTTTTAGTAGAGATGGGGGTCTCGCTCTTGCTCAGGCTGGTCTCGAACTCCTCAGCTCAAAGAAAAATCTGCTCACCTCGGCCTCCCAGAGTGCTAGGATTACAGGCGTGAGCCACCGCTCCCGGCCAAAGTTGGTTTTCTTTATAGCATTCCATTTTGCTCTAAAATCAATGTTTTCTCCACCCAACCTCAAATACATGCTTCATGTGCCATTTATTAGTATTTTTGTTTTAACTCCAAACCTTCCAGAAACGCCCATCATTTAAACTGAATCCATTTGGAGTCCCTTCTCTAGGGGCTCAGCTCTAAATGCAGCTAATATGGTAAACTAAGGCCTGCTGAGATGTTAACAAGGGTTAATGACTTAGTTTCACCCAGGGTCAGCTTGACATAGTTAACCACCTACTAAATTATTTGATGGCACAATTTTTCCATTCTCCTTT
This sequence comes from Eulemur rufifrons, assembly GCF_041146395.1. Lineage (NCBI taxonomy): Eukaryota > Metazoa > Chordata > Mammalia > Primates > Lemuridae > Eulemur > Eulemur rufifrons. Next base: position 107,174,596 of record NC_091012.1, read on the forward strand.
CTCTGACCATTCCTACTGGCCTGCTGTAATTCTGAAACTATCCAGAATGAATCATTTATTTGGATTAATAAGCTAGTGTGTGTCCTGAAAGTTAAATCCTTAAGCAGGGATATGTTGGAACAACAAGGAGATCTTAACAAGGGCCCCTTGTTCAGGCAAAAGCTACTCAGTTTCCACGGATATGGTTATTTGGGGTGGGACAAAGAGAACACAGAATGTATCCCCTTTGTAATTAAGAAAGTAACTTTTTTCACCCTTGAAGCTGATTTCTCTCAAAGCTGCCTAATCATATCAGGTCTGGAACATTCACAGAGTACCTTACCCCAGGGTATATTCTCATGTGAAATATTTGGAATAACTAGAAGCATAACTTGTCAACTGGACTGCTAAATTCGAAGTATATTTTCTATAATATGTTGGAGGCACTTTCTTAAATCTTTTTAGTGTATGCAGCCTCAGACTTGCTCTTTCTTCTGGGCCTGCTGTCCACCTAAATATGTTTTAAGAGCAAGTTGGTGTATTCACAATTTTGAATGCTTATTTTGTAAAGCAAAGAAAATTCTTAGATGACTTTCAGAAACTCCAGATTTGGGTCCAGATGCCTCAGGACTAGGCAAATTGTCCTCTTATGATTTGTCATGAGATCTTCTTCTCAGTGGAGGCTTCCTTGTGTGGAAATAAACAAGGACCACCCCAAAGAGAACAAACAAAAGGTATTTATTCATAGCTTATTATAGCAAGGGAGTCAGCCACCATCACTTGTGTTTTGGCAGAGACTTTAAGGCAGGCAGAGGAAGCCTTTTGAAAAAAAGGGAAGGCTTCAGGTATGCCCTGATTAGAAGCCATTGGCATGGGGAAGGTGGGGGTGGGTTGCAAACTAGAGGTAGGGCATCCTATGTGATTGGTTAACGGTGAATATTTGGCTTTCTTTGGTTGGTCAGAAATTTCAAGAGGAAGCAAATATTAAGGAAGATGCAAAGTATTAATCAAGTCCTGACCATTTTGGGATGATTGTTACAGGGGTTACTATTTATCTTCCTGGGTTGTTATTAGAGATAGCAATCTGACTTTCTGTAAGTCTGACTTATAGATAACAAGCTGGCTTCCTGGGCTGGTCACTGTAAATAATGGGTTGGTTTCCTGGGCTCATTGCTCTAGGTTGTAGGTAAGAGTTCTATTTTTATATATGGTCTGGCCATTGTCCATTGCATATTCAGTCTCTCAGTTGAGAGAGATAACACTTCATTGTTTGTATGAATGAAGTCACTGATAATTTTTCACTTGATTTTTCATACATCTTGCTTATACTTCGGGAAATAGTTCCTTTATTAAACCCTGTAGTGGATGCTGTGCTGTGTTGTTAAGATCCCCCTTCGAGGTGAGAGGATATATTCAACCAGCTGCCTTCAGGTGTCAGTCCTGTCCTCTCTGGGAATTGCCCATTGCTGAGGTAGCTGCTTTGCCCAAGGTGATGCCCTTACCCATGCACAGCCAATATCCAGTGACTGGTCAATGCAGGGGGCATAAAGGCCTGGCCTCCTCAGCCCAACTTGGGACAATTCTGAAGGACCATCCCAGCTTCAGTGCTCCTGTTAGAGTCTGCCAACACCTTGGTTGAGATGGCATTACCATCCCAATTTCTTCCTCTGCCCAATTTTGCTTCCTTTTCTCCCCCAAGTTTTGATCCTCAGAGTACTGCACAATAAACTTTCTGTTTGCTAATCTCCATCTCAGAGACTACTTCCCGGGGGATATTACCTGTAACAATTCCTCTTTAAATTATCCTAATTTGAGTGTACCATCTGTTTCCTGCTGGGACCCTGACTGGCACAGAATATTACATTTATTATTTATCCCATTAAATGCAGGTTCATGATTCACAACAAAACTTTGTTTGTTTTTCACATAGACCAGGAATTTGGGGTGGTTCTGATTATGGGAATAGGGTGTTTTTAACATGTTTTTATTTCTTTTTTATCACTTTTTCTGGTCTGTCACATTTACATACCCACACAGACACACACACACACACACACACACACACATGCTGTCTCCTTTTAAAATGCCCAATGTATTTATTGAGGATTCAGAACTTCATGGAAATGAGATACTATACAGAGAAGGGACAGATGCAACGTATCTTGATTTCAACTTACACAAAGAGTGTCAGAGGCAGCAGGGGTGCCCTGATAGGGTGCAGAATTGACAAAACAACTCATTTGTTGCTATGCTACAAACTGTTTATACTGTGCCTACATAATTCTTTTGGAAGAACATACACCAAGAGTCTCTGTAGTTCAGTTTATGGCAATTTTCACAAACATTGGACTCTATTGGTTCTTGAGCTGAATTCAATACCTTCAAGGCAACATCATCACAGGGAAGAAAGCAGGGTCAGTACCCAGGTATTGGTGAAAAATATGTCCATATTCAACTTTCCTGTGCTCTGGAAAGATATTTTTCTGCAGAGTTTGGCTGTCTGAGAGGCAGTTATAGCACAATGCTTTAAAGCATATGCCCAGGAGCTAGACCGGCTGGGTTCAAACACTCCCTTTGCTGTTCACCTGCTGTGTGGCTTTGGGAAAGTACTTAGCCTCTCTGTGCATCAGTTTCCTTATTTGTCAAATGAGGAAAATGATGATAATATCTGTCTGATAAAGTAGTTATATGGATTAATAAATTAATCCGTATGAAGCCCTTAGCATAGTACCTGGCATGTAGGAAGCATCATATTGCTATTATGATGTGAACTTCATTGCTTGCCATGTAGAATTCTTAAGTTCTTAGTTTGTAGTTATATTTGTCAGTATTTCCTTTATATTTTTTCCTTTAAGGAAAGAAATTATAGAGGAAGAAAAATGGACATTCTGACCCTAATTCCATTAGCCTTCACCTATATTTTCCTCTAGCACATTTTTCTAAATAATTAAAAATATGTTATGGCAAAAAACATAACGTTTAAAGGCAAGAAACATATACTTTGTTTCCTCCCAGTCTATAAAACAAAGTTTTAATATTTATAATATGTAAAAAATACTATAAATTAATAAGGAAACCCAATAGACATGGGCAATGTGTATGAATTTATAGGCAATTTACAGAAGAAATATGAACATCCAATAAACATATGAAAAGTTGAATAACTTCAATAGTAATGCAGAAAATGCAAATTAAAACAAAAATAAGATCCCCTCCATCTATTATTTTGGCAAAACTTAAAGGAAATGAATGAACAAGATTTCTGCATTCTCCACTCCTGTACTCTTTGTCCCAGACTACCTCTAGTATTTTGGAAACTATACAACTCATATCCATGTTAGTGCTTGCTATTAAGGTGAAATATTTTTATTATGAATTAAGGTTTTTCTAACAACATCTAGAATTGCAGTATCTGTAACCTCCTCCCTTTAATCTGCTTTCATTTTCTGTCTTCACTTTTCCCCACATCTTTTTGCTGAATTAATTAGTGAACTGGAAGATCAAGCAGACTGATTCTCTTAGACAATTCCTTCAACTATGTCCATGCTGCTATTCAACCCATTTATTTGTATTGTCATAAATCATGTTTTCAGTTTCTGAGAACTGATTTTCTCTCTTTCCTAGCAATCTATTTTGCTTTTCCGAGTGAGGTTTTCTCTTGAATCTCATGAGCTGTGGCTGTTGTTTGGGACTTTAGGGGTTATGATATCTCTTTTATATTTCAGATAAGTCCTCCCTCTTAATTTAAACCATTAGAATGGGTTTCTACAATCTACAATCAAAACAATCTGTAACTAGGACAGGAATCTTACAGAGAATTAAAAGTGGGATAGATCACATCTTGTTAGTTGAATCAGAAAAGACTTTATGTGGTGGTTTATAAAGTTACTTTTCAGACGGATATAACTTAAACTACTAAGAATGGATAGAGTGTTCCTGGGTTGAAGGAAGAGCAATAACAAAAGCAGGCCAGTACAGAGTTTTCAGAGAGCAGAAAGCATTACAATTTGGCTGAATCATAGGGTAGATATGATGGTGGTGGTTAATGGAAGTTAGTGGAAAAGCTGGAAAGGTATTTTAGGGACATAATATTGAGGAATTTTAATTCCAGAGAAAAGACTTTGTAACTAGCCTTACATTGAGGAGATTCTGAAAGGGTTTGAATAAAACCATGGCATAATGAAAGGAGTTGTTCAGAAAGATTAGTCTGGCCTCAATGTGCAGAATGGATTGGAGTGGTGGCTAAGAGCAGGACAAATAGGCAGACTATAGAATTAGTTCAAACAATATGTAATGAGTGTCTGAACATGTGGAAATGGAAACATTTCATACTCTGTCTATACAGAATTTGGACGTCTAGATTAGAAGGTAACACATGCAAAGGAATTGTTGTATTTTTATATTCTAATAATCAAGCAATGCATGATAACAGATTGAAGTAATTAAATGCAGAGTGGCAAAAAAAATGTAACTCTTGTATTAAAAATGAATTCACTTGTTACCCCCTTTAAACATTCATTTAACAGTTTCTTATAATATTTCAACAAATTACATTGATAGCATATGTGAAATTAGAATTGCATCATTTGGTGAGTTCCTCAAAGATCTCATTTGTAGAAATGTGTTTCTTAAAATGAATTCCTAATTTTTCTTCTGCAATCCTCAGTTAAACAGTATTTACATTTCACTTTTAGCATGCTTCAGAATAACTGTATTGATCTTGCTCCTTGAATAGACTCCAGGAAAATCTGTGCTCTGAAGCTTTTCTTAATTTTAGAGACCCAGGGGAACTGAGACATAAAGAACTTAAATGTAAACCACCCCCTCCCCACAAACAAAGCAGGTAAGCCCAAGAATGCTAAAGTTAGCATAGAATAAAAGAGTTTAATTTGCTTGGTAAGAGCACATCTAACTGAATTTATTTTCTACATATCAGTACTACATGGGGAAAGTACATAGATTTTCAGAGTACAGTGGTTGTCAGGGTAAGCCACCCAGATCCATCTCCTCATCCTTCCAGGACTTATGCTCTAATTCCATTAGCCCCTGGGAATGCTCAGTCCTCTCTGGGAATTGCCCTAGACCGAAGGAAAAAAAAAACTACCTTGGTCAAGGTCACATCCTTTTCTGGGAGCAGCCTGGGTCCAGTGGATGGTCTATTTGGGGAAATAAATGCCCAGCCCATCAACCCAGTTTGGGAAAACTCTGAAAATTTCAGAACTCCCCAGTGGAATTGGTGAAGGCTTTCTATATTGGTTTCCTATTGCTAACTGTAACAAATTACCATAAATTTAGTGGCTTAAAATAACACAAGTTTGTAATCTTATGGTTTTGGAGGTCTGAAGTCTGATATGGATCTCACTGGGCTAAAATTAAAGTGACAACAGGGCTGCATTCCGTTTGGAGGCTCTTGGGGAAAATCCATTCTCTTGCTCTTTCCTGCTTCTAGAGGCCATCTGTACTCCTTGGCTTGTGACTCCTTCTGTCTTCAAAACTAGCAGCATGTAAGACATCTTATCTCTTCTCAGACCTCTGCTTTCATCCTTATGTCTTTTCTCCTTGACTCTGACCCTTCTGCCTCCCCCTTTTCTTTAGAAGGACCCTTGTGATTACATTGGGCCCACTTGGATAATCCAGAATAATTTTCCATCTCAAGATCTTTAACTTAATCACATATGCAAAGTCTCTTTTGTCACCTAAGGTAATTTATTCACAGGTTTCAGGGACTAGGATGTGGACATCTTGTGTGTGTGTGTGGGGGGGGTGAGTGCACGCAGTGTTCATCATTCTGCCTACCACAACTTTGTTGTGGCTGCATCAAACCCCATTTCTCCTCCTGCCTGATCCAGTTTAACTTACCCACAGGTATTGATCTTTTTTTTTTTAATTTTTTTTTTATTTCAGCATATTATGGGGGTACAAAAGTTTAGGTTACATATGTTGCCCTTGCCCCCCACCCCCAAATCAGAGCTTCAAGCGTGTCCATCCCCCAGACGGTGCACATCACACTCATTATGTATGTATACACCCATCCCCTCCCCCCACATCTGCCCAACACCCCATTAATGTTATTCCTAAATGTGCTCTTAGGTGATGATCAGTGAAACCAATTTGATGGTGAGTACATGTGGTGCTTATTTTTCCATTCTTGGGATATTTCACTTAGTAGAATGTGTTCCAGCTCTATCCAGGAAAATACAAGTGGTGCTATATCATCATTGTTTCTTATAGCTGAGTAGTACTCCATGGTATGCATACACCACATTTGATTAATCCACTCATGTATTGATGGGCACTTGGGTTGTTTCCACGTCTTTGCAATTGTGAATTATGCTGCTATAAACATTCGAGTGCAGATGTCTTTTTTATAGGTGCCCTGGGGCACAGAAGGGATATTTGTGAAAGAGCCTACTGAGTGTGTGTGCCTTCATGGGCAGATCAGTGTGCTTGAGGGACAACCCTCCTCTCACAGGAAGGCCATGTGCCCAGCCAAGGCTGCGATCCTGGGCAGGGAACCCTGGCCTGCATGACAGCCAGGGTAGATCCACTGGCTTGAGGTCCTGCCTGCTGGCAGAGGCCCGGGAGAAACTGCGGAATAGGAGGGGGTGGAAAGGAGCAAGGCCTGCTCTAGACTGTAGGTCTCAGAAAGAAATCACAGGTGTTGATCTTAAGAGGACACCCAGTTGGGCACGGTGGTGGCTCCTGCCTGTAATCCTAGCACTCTGGGAGACCGAGGTGGGTGGATCCTTTGAGCTCAGGAGTTCGAGACCAGCCTGAGCAAGAGCGAGGCCCCATCTGTACTAAAATTAGAAATTAGCTGGACAACTAAAAATATATAGAAAAAATTAGCCAGGCCTGGTGGTGCATGCCTGTAGTCCCAGCTACTCGGGAGGCTGAGGCAGAGGATCACTTCAGCCCAGGAGTTTGAGGTTGCTGTGAGCTGGACTGATGCCACGGCACTCTAGCCTGGGCAACAGAGCGAGACTCTGTCTAAAAAAAAAAAAAAAAAAAAGACACCCTACTAAACTTCCTGCACACAAATAGCCATCTCAAAGTCTACTCCCTAGTGAATGCAACTTGTTTCACAGAGCAGTCCAGGAGGTTAGAAGAAGAGGCTGATCATGGAGTTATACATTTGTAGTAGAGTTAAATTGTAATTACCCCTGAGAGCCTTGGCAGACCAGAGGCTGACTCCCAATTCATTTGGACAGCATCCTGTCTTTACTCCCTGAAGTAACATTCCTTAGCTTTTCATAGACTTAGATCTTATTTTATTTAATTAATTAATTTATTTTTATTTAAGCAAGGGGCTTAGTTTCTCCTTAGCTCTTTCATATAGGGGATTGTCCCATGTAATGTTAAACAAAAATGCCAGAGGCTTCAAAGAAGAAACTAGGCAGGAGGGGTATCGCAGGTTTGGTTTCCTGGGAAGCAGATCTGAAGATGAAGAGTAGCTGGCAGAAGGTTTCCTGGGGAGTACCCCTTGGTGTCAACACCTGTGGAGGAAAGGGAGAAATCCTGACTGGGCAGAGGGAGGAGTTGGGCTGCAGTGTAGTCTCTAGAAGCAACTCAACCAATCTCATGGAGGAGCTCTGGTGCTGGGATGGTCTTTCAGAGGTGTCCCACATTGGGCCAAGCAGTCTGGCTCTTTATACTCCTATGTTGACCAATCATTGGAAATGAGCTGCTCTCAGAAAGGGGAGGAAAAACTGCCAAAATGTTTTGCAAAATGACTGTATGAGCATTCCCTTGAATAACATATTGGACTTCCAGTTACTCCACATTCTCATCAGTTGGTATTGTCAGTTATTATTATTTTTAAAAATTCTTTTAGCCATTCTAGAGTGTATGTATCTCATTGTGGTGTTCATTTGCATTTTTCTAATGACTAATGGTATTGAATGTCTTTTTACATGCTTATTTGCCATCTGTATCTCTTCTTTGGTAAAATGTCTATTCAAATTGGTCCAGTGTTTAAAAATTGGGTTGTTTGTCTTATTGTTGAATTTTGAGAGTTCTTTATATTCTTGGTACAAGTCCTTTATAAGATATGTGTTTTGCAAATATTTTTTTTCAGGCTGTCAGTGGTCTATTCAAGAGACATTTTTTAAAGAATGAGTGATAGTAATCTCAACTTGGTGCCTAGGTTTTGAGAGTGGGACAAGAAAGGAAGGACCAAGGTAGGGAAAATCAGAGTAGTCTAACTATGCCACCAGGGAGTACATTCAGGAAAATTAGCCAGTTTTATAAGACACAGTTTTCTGCTTTTATTTCTATAGCACATAGCACTGATATAGAATTACCAAAAATAAATACAGCAAATTATAACAAGCTTGATTGTGAGACTTTAAGTTTCCTCCTACTGGGGAGATTCCTGCCAGTGGAAATAGCACTCACGTAATGCTAATTATACAAAACAGTTTCTTACTCTGTATGTAGTGAGGTAAATGGTAAGATGATACTCAATAAATAAAATCAACTTTAAAGAGAGAAGCTGCTGCTCTAAACATGCCTAGGTGTAGACAGCAAGTCTTCCTAGTTTTGGGAAGAGACTGCAAGCTGCTCCTCTTAGATAATATAAATGTGAGTTGGTGCCCATTATTCTGAAAAAAGTCCCACACAGTCTTTTTGTCTTCCAACAAAGTGCACATCTCCCATTGCCCCCTGCATGCTGAGCTCAAAGTCGTGTAAGAAGTGCTGGCTCCAAGGAGGCAGACACCTGCTGTTCTCAAACCTAACTCATTTGTGTTCCCTAGAAGGCAGAACCTCAGACAAGGCCTTTGGTATAGGGAGTTTATTTGAGAAGAGATCTCAGGAAGAAAGTGTGAAGGGATGGGGAGAGTGAGACAGGGAAGGAGAATATAGTGATTGGAGATGTAGTGAATGATGTTGCTACTATTGTCTAGATCCCCTATACTGACCTCTCTTTGCCCAATCTCCCAGCTTCTCTATTTTGCTCTTAATGGCTCAAACCTGCAGCCTTCATTATAGAAGCACTCTGAAACTGTTAGAATTGCCTTATCTGGAGCCATTGAGAACCAGGAGTGCCTGGAAATTTATATTCCCCTGGCCTCTCATGCCCTAGGGTGGCCCATTCATTGCCCATGGTTACTCCTGTAGGAGAGCCCAGCTCCCTTGCCTCCAGGTGGGACAAACTCTGTGGTGTGATTTACATTCCAGAATTCCCCAAGGCTGGGATTCACCTGAAATCTCATTCTTTGCTTGTTTCTTCCCCAGCCCTGTTCTGCTTCCCCCATATCCTTACTACTCTCTCCTGGCAATACTTCCATAATAAATCGCTCACACACAAATCCTTATTTCAGGGTCTGTTTCTGGGGATAGGACCAGGTCCTAAGGATGCATTATGGAGGTTGCCTCTGTGGGGAACAGGACCATTATTCTGCTAAGACTTTCTGGGAAGAATATAGGAAGCCCCTCACTCCTCCTCATTGTCTGCCCGAGGGCAGGGAGGCTGAAACATTTATCTCCTGCCTGCAATCTCTTATTGGTTGAAGTTTGGAACCTGGGGGCTCTAAATGCCTCTACTTCTTGGCTGTGGTATTGTTGCCCCTGGGTAAAGTAGGCTCCAAGGCATCAGAAAAGGCTCCCAGGCAGAAAATGGAAAGATGACTGTGGAAAGCTTAAGATAGGACCCCTGAGCTTGTGTGGGACTGTTCACAGTGATTGTGGGTGAAATCAGATGTGGGCCAAAGAATGTGATTTGAGGCATTAGAAGTGTGTGCCAAGGTGACCTATTGAAAATACCCTGAAGAGCTATGACCCTGTAATTCCCCCACATGGGGCATGATTGCAGCCTGTGCTTTAGCTAGTTGAGCAGTAGACAGAGATAAACAGTTACACCATGTACCAAGGACAGAGTATTGGCAACTGGAAACGAGGGCCAACCAGTCAAACTGGGGTGTGTAACCCCTAAAGATATATCAAGACTTTCCAAACGGTATGTATTAGTTTGCTTGGGCAGACTATTGCCCTAAACAACAGAAATTTACTTCTCACAGTTCTGGAGGCAGAAAGTCTAAGATCAAGGTGCCATCATGATTGATTTCTGATGAGGCTTCTTTTCCTTGCATGGAGATGGCTGCCTTTTCACTGTGTCCACACCTGGCCTTTTCTCTGTGCTTTTATACCTTTGATGTCTCTTCTTATAAAGGCACCAGTCATATTGGATTAGGGTCCCAGCCTTATGTCTTCACTTAACCTTAATTACCTCTCTAAAGGCCTTATTTCCACCTAGGGCCACATCAGGGCTTAGGGTTTCAACATATGAATTTTGGGAGAGGCACAGTTTAGTCCATAACAGGATACATGGGCATAGAGTTTTATGAGAATCAATTGCTAGACTCTAAATTCTAGTACGTTTTATTTGCTAAAAGTGAGAACATACATGTAGTCAGATGTCATGAAGATTCTCCTTTCCACCCCTCCTTTCATAGTTGTCCTTTTATCATTTCATGAAACACAGACTTGCCTCTCACCCATCCTAAATTTTACTCAGATGCATTGCTCAGGGATGTAAAAAACATCCTGGGCACCAACATACAGACAATTAGACATTAGACAATGAGACACAAGCTTCCTTTAACCAAGGTATCATAAATCTGCTATGAGATTTCATGTTTTACACTGATAATACACATTTCTCTTAAGGGTGAATTAAGGCATTGGAGTAAACTTGGAGTATTTTGGCTCATGTTAGAATAGTCTGAATTTAGTTATATATTTAGAGTGGAGAAGCAGAGGCAATGACAAATTTCTTTTGAGAATACTCAGAGGATGGAAGAGGCAAGATCTTTTATAAGAATGCATACATTATTCCTGAGGGAGAGTCCCTGAAACAAAATGGAAAAGAGTGTTGAAAAAATGACAGTGCCACGCCTTATTTCATCCAGGTGACAATTCATGACAAGGCTTCATACTTTGTCTTTCCTGGGATATGAATAGTCAAAAAGAATTTAAAGTGTTATGGGAAATATCAATCTTTTACAGAGCTTATTTCCTCTGTATTTTCAACATTCTTAGTAATGAAATAGAGAATGGAAAATCTTATTCATCTATGTTTTAATGTCTATTTTAAGCTCCAAGGTTTTGATGAAAACATTTAATTTACATTATAAGATAAAAGCAATGTATAAAGATGTAACAATATTTCAATTTTCCCAACACTTTCTGTGTATATGATATTGTATAAGGTGCCTGTAAGTGGAAGAGTAAAAGGAATAGTAAGTTACTATTTTATAAATTTAAGTAAAGTCTTTTTTAAAATATACTTCCCACCAGAAAAATGAGAAAGTGAATGACTGAATTGACTAGATAACAAATCCTTTTGCAAATCATGTTTTTCAAATTTTTGTTTTCGGGTAGTTTGAAAGAGAACCTAATTAAATTATCAACTGATATATCATTATGATGCTTTCTGATGATACAACCACTATTTGATTTTTGGCATATAACTTGGAATGGAGTGACTTTGCTATAATGAAACTATTTCTATTCATTTACTTACCTAGGTGAACAAGGTTTCTCAATTCTTACATTTATAAATATAATACAAATTTACTGCAACCTTTTAAAAATACCAGGCGTATTTTTTAGTCCTCTCATTAAAGGGCTCATTCTGTGCAAGGTCTGACACACTCTGCAAACATTGAGGGCTAGAGTGGGAAAAAGTTCCTGCCCTTGTACTCTACCTTTTTTTGTTTATTTTTCTTTTCCTTGCCATAATACAGGAAGACACAACCCAGGTTGTTTTTCTACTAAGTTTAAGTCTGGGTCACAGGGAGGCTGTGGACCTGTTCACTAATAACAAAAAGAAGTGGCAGGGAGTCGTTTTGTGACATTCTTTCTCTAGACAAAACAGCATTAGCTCCACCACTTTGAAATAACTCTTGGCAAAATGCTTTTAACACAAGGCCATAGTGTTTGCTATATAATTAGGGAGCTCTAAGGCACCAATGAAAATTTAGGAATGTATATATTTCCTTGATGGGTTTTGAGTATCTGACACTTTCAGCATCTTTGATTATACATTTTCTAGGAAAGCAGTCTTTAAACAACATACTGCCCATAATAACCAGCCAGACATTAATAGATTTTATTTATTCAGACTGGAAGTTGGCAGGATTTTCCAAGACCAACTGAACTTTACTTGATCCTTTTTGTTATACTTTATATAAATGAGAGCTTAATATCTTAACACTATTAAAGCTGGAAAAAACAGTGTGAAGTATCTTGCTGTTATAGTAAATTTTAATTTTGAAAAGAACTTGCAATCATTGCAAAGAAAATGTGAGAGTTGATAGTGAACCAGACTGTTTGATTTTAAGTGCTCCTGAGAGAATGAAGAGAGAAGAAAAAAAAATCATGCCACATTTGATTCCAGAAAATAAACAGCTTCATCATACATCAGTGCCTAAAATATATATGAGTGAACATTAGAATTGCAAATGAATGGAGGAGGAAAGAACTCTGTCTGCTTTTACATGATTTTGTTTTGCATTGGGCTAGGGGATTTTCTGCTGGTGGAAAAAGTGGAATCTAATGAAGCTGATTAATTAGAAAAAAAATAGCATTCATGGCAGAAAAACATCTTTCCACAAATATATGCTTAATTCCTGAAGCATGATGCCTTGTGTGCGCATATGTTCAGGCTACAAAGTCCTTGGGATTTACATTCAGATGAGGAGCCAGATCCTGCCTGATTAAATGACCAGGTCTTGAGAGCTGTCTATTTTAGGGAGAAAGAGACAGGGCTCTTCAGAGCTAATCACGCCCTGGCATGTGCTAGGAATCCCTTTCTTACCCGACAAGGTGATGCTCCCACCCATGGCTTGACCTGAGGCTATTCCCTGCCTCTTCCAGAATTCACAGGGTGCCATTCTACTGGGAAGCCAATGGCCCACAGCAGGGATACCAAATCTGTTACCGAAAGCTTGGCCACTTGTCCTCGAGGCTGCATCGGAAGAACAAGTGGTTTGAAGAGAAGGAAAAAGGAGAATTTTTATTAATTTGCTGACAAAGGAGGAAAAATGGTAGAACCTCTCATCTCAAAATCCAAATTTCCTGAATATAAGCAGAAATACAGAGTTTTTAAAGGGAGGGCCCCTCAGCGTCAGGCTATTATGGTTAACTATTCTAACTGTCCCATCTCTACCAAAGACAAAGCCCCACCTGGGCCCACCTGGCGGGGCTGGCACCAGCCTGGGGTGCAAAAACAAAAGGGCTTCTCCCTGCTCCACTGGCCTGAGGCAGGGATGCAGGTTTCAGTTCTCAGAAAGAGTGGAGGAAGTTTCAAAGAGACAGAAAATACTTTTGTCAGTTCTTTTTTTTTAAGGCCATTCCCTGTTACATATTCCCCTCTCAATTTTATGCTTCCATATCTACGGGAGGAGGACAACTACTCTGTTACAGTAACCCCACGTAAGTTGAGAAGCATCTGTATTCAGTAAGACGCCTATAATCAGTAAGCTGAAATGCCAGAAGAAGCCTCAAGGAATCCAAGGGCTGAGAGAGTGTAGGGGCCAAGAGAAAACTTCCCCTTTGCCCTCTGAAAGTTCACTGAAAATCAACTGTCAAAAGACAGACTAAATAGGAGGAAAAGCATACAAAATTTTAATGTGCATAACATGAGGGAACCATAGGAGGATGATTACCCAATACCTCAATGGGTAAGGAAGCTTATATACTCTTTTGCATAGGGGAGGGGGGAGATAGGGAATGTAGAAAATTCTTTTGAGGGGCAACAAATAATTATTAGAAAGAATAAGGGACAGAAATTAACTTGTAAATGATTCTCTTTGGAATTTGAATGAAGCTGAGAGGCAGGCATTATCTTTGTGAAAAAGTCTGTCCAGGTGTGGTTGCATTTCTCAGTCTTTTCTGAAATAGATAATGAGATTTCAGGGCGAGGAGAAAGGCAGTTGTGTTTCTTTCTGAAAGAAACTTTCTTGGTCAGAGAAAGAAATTCCAGAGAGAGTTCCTCCTTGAGTTTGGGGGCACAGCACGGGCAAGACAAAGTTAGAAGGACCTTGATTCTGAGGCAGCTTCTAAGGACTCTCAACATGTCAAAGCGCCAGTATTTGGGGGTATTGCTTTCTGAGCTACAAAAGAGATAGGAATGTTGGAGTGAATTTATTGTGTATCTTTCCCCTCCCCCCACCTCTCTTTCTCTCCCATTATTTCCACTGGAAATTGCACATGACATACTTCCTTCTTCTTAAGGCATTGAGAAATGCATGGGTGGGGGATCTTTAGAGGCTTTGCCACAGCTGTCTTCTTCTGGTTAGCAATGATGGTGAGAGAGATTAAGGGAATCCCAGGGTGGTACAGGCGAAAGGAAAGCATTTAAGCATTAGAGAAAAAGTGAGTGCAATTACTAAAATGGGCAGCAGAATGAGAGTGGCAATCAGTTTTGTCATGTAAGGATCTTTGGGGATGGTTTATTGATCTCAGTGTCCTTAGGACAGAAATAAATTATCAGCCTATTGTCACAGTTCAGGTTCCTCAGGACTTAACTCTGGGACAAGATTTGCAACATGAAATTTCACTGGGGAGTGCCCATGGGGAAGTGAAGGAAGCAAGATTAGGCAGAGGAAGCTGAGATGGACCTGTATAGTGTTTTTATGTGGAGCAAAGGTGCCTGGCTTTTATGCCCCTGCACTGACCAGTCTTTGGATATAGGCTGTTCCCAGAAAGGGGCATGATCTTGGGCAATACAGTTCTGTCTTTATTCTCAGGCAAGCTCCAGAGAGGGACTTAGCTGAGAACTGTTGCTGCCAATGCCCTCAACAAAGTGTTTCAGTCTTAAAAGAAGGGGTGGGCTTCTGAAAGGTACCAAAGTACCCACATAATACTGACTGAAGTTTTATGGGAGCTATATAATTAGGGGGAAAAATCTAGGTCTAGTGAAGAGAGACTTGACTTGAATTATTACAGTGAAAACCATGGTCTCTGTCCACAGGCCTGAGCCAGGTCACAGAATCAGTTCCTTGAGTAAAGGGGATATTGGGCCACCTGGAAAAAGGATCCCTGTGACATTGCCATGAACATATACCATAAATTTGCTTCTCAGCCTTGTTCCAGTGGATTTGGAGCCATTTATCAGAGTGACTATGGACTGGACAATGGGAAATAGTCACATCAGGGATTACCAGATAGAGGCTCAGAGTTGATGCTAGTCCTGGAGTTCTCAAATGCCACTGTGACCCACCAACCAGAATGGTGGCTAGAGGTTAGGTGACTAATAGACTTTTAGGCTTAGACTATTATTATTTCCCCAGATCTGGAATCATATGGGGTAGACATACTCAGAATCTGACAGAATCCCCACATTGGCTCCTAGACTCATAGACTGAGGGACGTTACAATAGGAATGGCCAAGTGAAAATTTCTGGAACTTTCATTCCCTACCAGGATAATCAATCAAAAGCAGTATTACTTTTCTAAGGTCACTAAAAATAGTGGTGTCACCATGAAAAATTGGAAATGGTGATTCCTATCACATCACCACTTAATTTGTCTATTTGTCTTCTGCAGAAGGTGGCTGAGTCTTGGAGAATGGCTGTGGATAATCACATGGTTAATTTGGCACTCATTTCAGCAATTGTTCCATATGTGATCTTTTCTCTAGATTAAATCAACATAGCTCTTGGAACCTACCTGGTCAGTAGAGGCTTCTTCCTGACCTCTGAGAATACCACCTGCCCCTTTTTTATTCCTCAGTCTTTCCAACACTTTTGTATCATAATTCTCTGTATGGAATCCCTCTTCTTAAAACATCTAAAGTGGGGTTCCAGGTTGAATTCCTGGGGAAGCAGTCTGAAAAGAAATTAGTATGCAGGGTATTTATTATATGCAGGGAAGGGAGGACCACAGAATTGGGCAGAAGGAGAAGTTGGGCTTAAATGCAGCCTCAACCAAAGTCTCAGCCAACCCCATGTGGACTTCTGAAGCTGGGGTGACCCTTCAGAGTTGACCCGAATTGTGGTGAGTAGACTAGGCCTTTATACTTTTATGTTGACCAGTTATTGAATAGGAAGGGGGGCCATAACCTTGGGTAAGAGGACTCTTTTAGTTGAAGCAATCCCTATAAGGGGCTGAAAACAGAGAGCTACCTACCATCAACACTCCCAGCAGCTGGAAAAATAAGTCCTTTAGTCTCAAAGTGGGATCTGGATTGTGCACAAATCACAAGATCCACTACAAGTGGGAAGCAGAAGGAGAGAGGGTGTTAGGGAGAGTGAGACAGTACAGATGACAAGGTGATTCTCCATCCTAGAGTCAACTCCTCTGGGGTAATGTAAGAGACCTGATCAGCCTCCACACTGGCCAATCCCATGGCATAAGGGGTATTTGTCCACACAAATGATCAGGTCTCTGTGTTTCTCAGCTGTGCAAGCTCATATTATACATAGCAAAGGAATATATAGAGCAATATTTATGCACACACATTACAAATTTACTATAAGCTATATGATTGCATTGTATTCTCTCTGTTCCCCATGCTATTTCAGAGGAAAAGCTTCCAAAGTAGCTCCTTTGTGGCTGCAATGAACATCTCCTTTGCAATTGCACTTGTCAGAACAGTCTGTCCCACATCCTCTCTCTCGACCCTGGCTCTTCTGTTTTGCAGGGGAAAAAATGAGAACTAATGAGAGAGAGAGAGTGATTGAGTGAGCAAGCACAGGGAATTGAAGTTCAGTAAAACAGCTAAAGGAATGCCTTGAAGACTCCTGAAAGCAAGCTTGACCATTTCACACCCTTTCTTAAAAATGCATGGAGATGATCCAATTAGTTGGAGAGCTGATTTTTTTTTCTGCATTTGTAAGAAGATGAACAGTGGAAAAACACTAATTAGAATCTTTGTTACTGAATATTAAGAGAATTCCTAGAAAAGGGAATGTTATGGATGATAGGAGGTAAATGCATGAGGAATTTGTCAGGAATGTTAGGACAGATTTCAATGACATGGTGAGAGAAATTTATGGATAAGTGACTGGGAGAAAGAAAAACTCAGGATGAAGAATAATATCAAATCTGCTGGTGCCTGAGCTGACAGAGTAATGGAGGAAGAAGAATCACGAATGTTTAGAGTCTGTATGAGACACATTGCCTCAGAACAGGAGTGGCAGATGAAGCTGGCTGCTCTTGTGACATTATTCATGGTCCCTGGGAAAGTTGCTCATACCTCTTTCCTTGCTGCACCCTCAAGTATCTCTGAAATTTCTGTTAAAAATTACTTCTTTATGTGATCTTTTCTCTATAACTATGTTTTGAAGCTTACAGCATCTAGCACAAGGCTGGGTTTGTCACTGTATTCTGTAAACACTTTCTGAGTATTTTGAAAATGTGAATCCTCTTAGGAGTGGAAACATGGCATTGCTGTCTAATGGGGAATGACTACATATCATGTATGCTTTCCTTAGCTATTTGAAAGCACTGAGCATGCACCTGAGATGTGGGACATTAGGAAGAAGGGTACTGAAAAGGGAGGAAAAGCCCACCAATGATCTCAAAAGACCAATCCTTCCTGTTTTCCCATGCATCTTCAGGGTATGGGAAAATTGTGTGGTAGAGTCAGTGTATGAGTTCAAATCCTACCCTGAACTTATTTTTTTATAATTAAATAGCATAATATTAACCACAAATCACAAGCTAAAAGATGTCTTAAGTAGAAAATCTCTCCCTGAATTCTACCATACTATAGAGAAGCTGCTTTCATTTTTGTTTTCCCTTCCAGTATTCTTACATGTATTTTAAATAATTATAATGGTAGCATAGATACTTTATATTTTGATTTTTCACATAAAATAATTTTTCCATGTTATTATACAATCTTAATAATTATAGACTTTGATGGGCTTCTGTGCCACGATTTACTCAATTGTATTTCCTCAAGACAGTTGTGCTAGTTTGTAATTTTGCACTACAGAATAGTCTCAAGTTTGAGAAAAGGAACTATTTGGTCAAAGGAGTATGACTATTTAGACAGCCTTAGAGATATTGCTGGATTGTTTTTCAAAATGTAGCAATTTATAACCTACCAAACATTTCCACCTAACTTGCCAGTGTTAATCATTTTAAACGATTCTATTATTTTAATTCAACTATTACTTAATTGGTATAAAATACAACCTTTGAAATGTTTTATTGTGTATTTCTTTGAGGATTGGCAAGATTTAATGGGTTCCCCATATATTTAAAATTATCTCAAAATAGAAAGTTAAATATATATGACAAAGTTACAGAGAAATTTCAAGAAGAATACAGAAATCTCTGTATACCTGTATTCCAATGTATCAAATGGAAACATCTTGCCACATTGTTTTACCATACATATACATATATATATATATATATATATTTTTTTTTTTTTTTTTTGAGACAGAGTTTCACTCTGTTGCCTGGGCTAGAGTGCCGTGGCGTCAGCCTAGCTCACAGCAACCTCAAACTCCTGGGTTCAAGCAATCCTTCTGCCTCAGCCTCCCGAGTAGCTGGGACTGTAGGCATGTGCCACCATGCCCGGCTAATTTTTTCTATATATTTTTAGCTGTCCAGATCATTTCTTTCTATGTTTTAGTAGAGACGGGGTCTCGCTCTTGCTCAGGCTGGTCTCAAGCGATCCTCCTGCCTTGGCCTCCCAGAGTGCTAGGATTACAGGTGTGAGCCATCGCGCCCGGCCTCTATATATATTTATAAATATTATTTTTCTTGAACCATTTGAGAGTATGCTGAATACATCATGCCCCTTTATCCATTAAATAACATTGCATTATATTAAATTTCCTTATTTGATAATAATTACACCATCATTATGTAAGAAAATATCCTTGTTGTTAGGAAATACACATTTGTTTTATTTAATTTATAGTTCATATTCCAGTTTTACAAATTGTTTTAATAATATCTTTGAGAACAATTTTTTTTCCTGTCCAGGAACCAATCCAAGATTATGCATGTACTTAGTTCTCACGCTTCTTTAGTTTCCTTTAATATGGGACATTTTCTCAGCATTTTTTGTCTTTCATTACATTGGCATTTTCAAAGAGTACAGGACAATTATTTTGTAGAATATCCAGCAGTGTGCTGGTAAATGTTTAACAGATGTCTCTCTGGAAAAAAAAAGTTCTACTGTGTAGCATTTGCTGATTTCCCTGGTGTAAACATTCTTATACTGGCTAATGTCAAGCTAGCAATGTGATATTGCTGAATGTGCCATTAGAAAGAACTGTGCATGGTTGGCTCTTGTGAGCTGGTATGCATGAGCCAGTTCCAGCACATCAGTGAATTTCCCTCAATTTGGGTTTGTTTGCTTGCTCTCTCATTAATAGAATAGGGACATCAATGACACAGTACTATGTCCTTCTTAGTGCATCATATCAGGAGGCACATGATGTAGATATATCCTACCTATACTTAGCCTGAGTATATGTATATACATATACCTGTGTGTGTATATGCATGTGTATATGTGTGTGTGTGTGTGTGTGTATTTATTTCCTCCTCCATATATGAAACAGATGGAAGTGGGGATGTGGGGATATTCTGATGTTCTGGCTAAAGTGGAGGAAGTCAGGTTTCCAAAGTCCCATCTTTCCCACATTGTGCCCCTGAAAGGGCTCTGAATTGTACAATTTGAAAGAAATCACTATCCCAAAGATTGGGAGTTGTTTTGTGCAGGCCTCAATGGTGGAGTATATAAGCCCAAAGTACTAATATCTACCAATAGGGAAGGAAAATCTAAATACACACACACACACACACACACACACACACACACCCTGTTAGAGAAACTGTGACTCATTCATAAGCATCTTCACTCAGAATAGAATCAATAAGAGGTCATGGAAGCCACAACACTAGACTCCAGCTCCAAGTTAGGCATATCAGTTTGCATTGAATTAAGTTGGATCTGATAATACTCAGGGAAGAAGAGTGTCTTAGATTGTGCTACCCCAAAAGAAGACTCAGAGACAAGAATTTGAGTGGTTTATTTGAGAGCTGATCACAGGAAGCACCAGTAGGGGAGAGGATGGAATGGAAGGAAACCAGTACAGGGTGTGGTGATGGGCAGTTAACTGCCCTAGGCAATTAAAATTTGATCCCACTGAGGACCTCTGAGAAACAGTGTAGGGCATGCTTCAGAGTTGTTTTACTGGAAATGCAAGGAATTTGGGTATTTATCCACCAGGTCCCATCCATCATTGTCTGAAGGCTTCTCACAAGGGCATCAGGCTCCTTGGAAATTCCAGCCTGTCCCACTTGTAGGTGAAGCCTGGTAATGTAGCCAGAGAAAGCCGCTTTTCAGTGGGAAGATGTCAGTATGTACAGGAATGATGAAAGCGGCAAGAATGTTGGTAGGTCACCAACAGCATCTGCTACAAGGGGTGAAAAGGTTTACCTACCTTTGGAAATGGGAAAGATGTACAATATAACCAAACTCTAACCTGGGTTGTACAATACAGTGGCTATAACATCTAGGTCAGTTAGGACTTGAATGAACAAAAGTGGCTCCTTAGGCAAGGACATAACTTTGTGGCCTCCAGAGTCTCTTTAGATTAGCTTCTCATGCAGGTCTTGGCTGCTTCTTTTAGATGAAAACAGGCTTTTACCATATGTATATGTGTCATGGATGAGTTTACTCTGCAATCCTCAGTTACAGGAAATAGCACATTTTTTTATTTCTTCAAATTAAGTTTCATATGTTCAGAACTCTGCCAATTTGGTTGTTAGGAAATTTCATCTCATGTATTACTAGAGCTCCCCAAAGCCCAGTTGTGTACATGGACCATACAGAGTTGAGGTTCATGTGGGGCTAGAGAACCATTGGAGAGACCAGGTCCTTGGCCCCTAATGATATACTGTCGTCATTTTTTCTATCACTGGTTGGTCATTCAGCATGGGCTGGGCTTAGGTAGGCCCCTCCTGGTGGCCGACACCTACAGAGACCCTTACCAGTTCTCTTCTGGCTGTACAGCACAGTTCTAAGGATCCCTTGCAATTGTTCATTAGGGTGCAGTTTCACATGGGGCTGAGTCTGTACCACATATGCTTCTCCCCCAATTTCCATACTTACCTCTAAGCACTGGCTTCTATCCTTCTCCCTCAGGGACTACAAATCATAATCCTTAGCAATGGGCCTCAAAACCCCTTTACTGCCTTATAAAAACCCTTTATTAGTTTGTCTCAAAGCCTGACACAAGAATGTGAGAACAGGTAGTTTAGTCCCGAAGAAAGGAATAAGGAAAGTGAGAGAAGGGAGGGGAAAAGCCAATGAAATGTGCATGAATGAGCTGATTTTTTTTCCTGGGCAACTGTGGCTCCTTCAGGACCTTGTGATTATCCCACCAGGCCTGGGACATTTATCTGTTGGTTTTCATCTTTCATTGTTTAAAGTTTTCCCTTGGGAAGTATGCAGACTCCCATCTCTCCAGGTTGTGCCTGTGTGGAGTTGATCAGCCTTCCTTGGCTTGGGAGAAAGCTCTGAGGCAGCAAAGCAGTGCCCACGTGAATGTGGAATACTGGTAATGCACAGTGACTTGTCCACCTATGCAGACATTGGGTGGGGTGAAGTTTTGTGGCATGATACATCATAAGTGTCTGTTAAATACCTGTTTTTGACGTGAACCTTGTGTACTTCCTCATATTCTCTTGACTGCCTCTCCCTTTCTGAAGGGGCCACCTGCTTCCCAGACTCCTCTACTATCACCGTCTTTGGTGAGAATCCCATGCTGGCTGGAGTCACATTGTATCCTGGGACCTGCATGACCCATACAACCCATACACTGAACTGATTCATGCCAACACCCCTTCCATTCTCGGACTTAGATGAGACACCACACTCTGGGGTATCTGGCTTCCTGAAAGGCTGCCAAGGGGCTGGATGACATAATCTAGAAGTAAAGGGGAGTTAGTTCTCCATGTGCTAAACCTTGGCCAATGGAAAAACAGGAGTCATGAGGGAGCTGATCAGATAAATTCCTCTTCCTTTCTCCTTTCCATGAACTGCTGTGACATGTGGTTTCTTCTTGCACCTTTCAGAGGAATCCTGATACACAGAGACATACATGCCACATTATCTGTTCTCTAGTTTCTTGACTTATGAAGCTGTGGCCAATGCAATAATGAATCACATCGCTTATCTTTACTTCCCTCTTTGTTCTTTTTCTTCCACACTTTCACTGTTGTAGGCTTATACCAAGTAAAATAGTAGCGCTATAATTCTTACCTCAGGTTCTGTTTATTAGAGCACCCAGACTAAGAAACTGTGCTTCTTATGACTCCTCCACCTTCACTTTGCTAGTAATGGTGCTGTAAGGGACAAATTAGACCACTTGAATCACATTCCTGGAGAAAAGGTATGAAAAAAGGTGCTGACCAATATCCTTGCTTTATTTGTTGATGTTAGAGGATAAATGACTATAAAAAAACTTATAAGAAACTTATTTCCCTTTACCTCTATTGCCCTTAAATTAAGTAATAGGTATCTTGTCTTAAAGAGAAAAATTCAGAACTAGTTTCTGGCCGGGCGCGGTGGCTCACGCCTGTAATCCTAGCACTCTGGGAGGCCGAGGCGGGTGGATTGCTCAAGGTCAGGAGTTCGAGACCAGCCTGAGCGAGACCCCGTCTCTACTAAAAATGGAAAGACATTATATGGACAACTAAAAATCTATATAGAAAAAATTAGCCGGGCATAGTGGCGCATGCCTGTAGTCCCAGCTACTCGGGAGGCTGAGGCAGTAGGATCGCTTAAGCTGAGGAGTCTGAGGTTGCTGTGAGCTAAGCTGACGCCACGGCACTCACTCTAGCCTGGGCAACAAAGTGAGACTCTGTCTCAACAAAAAAAAAAAAAAAAAAAGAACTAGTTTCTATTCCTAGATTATATCTGCGTGCCACAGAAAACTCAGACAACCTTCTAATCACACTGGTGCTCTTAAATCCAGAGAGAGGTAAATCATACACCAATTGGCCTCTGTCATGGTCAATTGTAAGCTAAATGGAGGACAAGGGTTTATTTTCAAAGGGCATGGGGATCTAATTATTCCTAAAGGTTGTACAGTGTTAATAGGAAGGATTAATGACTTATTAAAATCATGTCTGTCCAATGTGCTGACATAAATGCACAATGGGACACACTTCCATCTATAGTTATTTAATTCAAATATATTTTTAATTAAATAGATTTGCATATCAGAGATCAGTTTCTCCTAATTTAATTCTCTCACTCTTATTTCCAAGTTCTTTTGGGGTATAGAACCCAAAATTAAGGTTCTAGTCATTGAAATGCATCCAAATAAGATAATTAAACAATCATACTATTTTCAGTATATACAAAACCAAGCAATGCTAAGGGGAAGTATTTCTCAGGTTTTCCCATCCTCCACCTCCAACATCATATACGCATTCCAAACACAGGAAAAAAATGTTATAGATGGCGTCATGCAAAGAACAAGCTGGGTAATTTTTACATCTTTTCCAGGTTTATAAATCTGTGGTCTTGTTCAGAATAGTATGTTATGGACTGATTTATCATGCAGGACAAGGAAATGTTTGCAGAAAGATAAGTCACTGGTTTGCCTTTGCTGTAGCCATCATCTACATCAGCAAGCTTAACCCTCCCTCTCATATGAATATTTGCCTCCTTCACCCCTTACATCATCTCAGATAAAAATCCATTTTGAATAAGCTGTAATTTTTAGAAACCAAGATGCACATTAGAAGGATTATTCTGGAAAAGAAAGCTAATTTGAATTCTTCCTGCATTAGTCAGGGCCCCAACAGAAAACAAATGATGCTCTTGAATTAGGATAATTCAAGGGGGCATTCATAAAGGCACTATTTTATAAAGATGTGAGTGGGATACAGGGGAACCCTAAAAGATATTGCAGGAACCTCAAAGCTTAGTGCTGGTAACTGCAAAGATGTTACTACTGCTCAGCCTGAAGGGAGATGAGAAAGCACTTGCTGAAATGCAAAAGGCAAGAGTCTCATAGAGAAGGTTGTCTTTGGTTGAGGAACCCATCCAGCTCAAGACAAACTGGCAGGGAGGGAGATATGGCAATAAATACCCTGACCTCACTTTATTTTCTTCCTGGTCTCCTACCCAGAGCCTTCATAAGCCAGACCTAACTGAAAACTAAAGGTCAAGGAAGACATTGATATGGTTTACACAGATTAGGCTTTTATGGCAGAGAGTAGGATGGAGAAAGATGAAGCACAGGTCTAGAGGGGCAAATGGATGATATCCTGGTACACCTTCCCTATTAGTTAGAAACCCCTTAGCCTTAAGCTGGAGGGCAAGCAGATTACAAAATCATCCTTTTGCTTGGGTCGTGTCTCCAACTTTGTGCTTTTATGTATGCCTCTATTTAGCCCCTATTTTGCATGAGGCTCTGTTTTGTATAAATAAAACAGACTAAAATCCCTGCCCTCTCTGAGCCTACATTCTATTGGTGGCCATTTAGCTTAGTCAGGAGTCATTTAGTTGCAAGAGAAAATCACTCAAGTTAGGAATTAAAAACCTATTTGTTCTTTTTTTTTTTTTTTTTTGAGACAGAGTCTTGCTCTGTTGCCCAAGCTAGAGTGCTGTGGTATCAGCCTAGCTCACAGCAGCCTCAAACTCCTGGGCTCAAGCAATCCTTCTGCCTCAGCCTGCCGAGTAGCTGGGACTACAGGCATGCGCCACCATGCCAGGCTAATTTTATATATGTTTTTTTTTAGTTGTCCAGCTAATTTCTTTCTGTATTTTTTTTAGTAGAGATGGGGTCTCGTTCTTGCTCAGACTGGTCTTGAACTCCTGAGCTCAAACGATCCGCCTGCCTTGGCCTCCCAGAGTGCTAGGATTACAGGCGTGAGCCACCGCGCCCGGCCAAAAACCTATTGCTTGTAAGAAATCCTTCTCAATTGTTGTAAATCTGTCAAGCAACTACTCTGTGGGCTCTCTCTTACACCTCTCTCTTCTTTGTCTCCTCTTTCTCTCTCTCAATGTCTCTCCCCACAACTCCTGCCCACCAAAAAAAAAAAAAGTAGTTTTGCTTGTCTACATATCCCTCCAAATCTGTTCCCCTCTCCTCTTGTAGGCAGGCTCTTGTTTTCTGCTTCCCCATATTTTCAGTTTGTATATGCTTTGGTATTTACTCTGTTTCCAGTACTGTATATGAAATTGCTTTGAAAACTCTCAAGCCGTGGTCTTCTTCTAGTCTACATTACCCCCACTCTAAAAATGATGGTTCACATGACAGGTGCTCTCCTATGCCATATCCATTCACCCATTTGTTCATTCTTTGAAAGTTCATTTGAATATTTACTGAGTGCCTTCTCACACCAGAGATCAAGGGAAAATTGCCAAGGAATGGTAGATACTTCATTCACTGCAGTTGGCATTGGTGCTGGGCTAGGCTGGCATATCAGGAACTACAGACTGTTGGAAGTAGTCACTAGCAGGTGACTGCTTCCAAAGTCAAAGCTGAAAGTCACATCCTTTCAAGTTATATCTCAGCTCTAAGCATAGCGCCCGAGAGATGGGAGCATACACCAATCAATGTGCAGAGTGATTGAAAAATAATAGAGGAATCACTAGCCTGGTGCAAGAATCTGGGTCCACTAAGAGCAGGAACTCTGTGTCTCAGAAATTGTTCAGTGTTTCTGTACTCAGCCAACACTTACCATGTGTCTACTCTTAGAGAGGGGTAGAGACCCGCTGCCTGCTCTTAAGTGGTTTCACTCTTTGCAAAGGTGGCATAGGCAGGTGTTGATGGTTTCAATGGCTTCGTTTTCAGTGTTCCCGACTGTATCTTCTTTCCTCTGTATTTTCTTTAACATTGACGTGTACTGACTACTTCTATTCCATTTTGAAATAACAGGTTAATAATGTGCTACCTTTTCCTAGCCTGGTTTTCATTTTGTTCCTATTTGTTTCACAATAAGGCATCACATGTGCATGTACATATCCATATTTTGATAGGGGTTGAGAAAGTACAGGGGCATTGTCTCTCTACATTTATCCACTGTGTTCTGTACAGATGTTTTGGGGTGGGGGTGAAGTTGTAGCCTGTTCCTCTACCACTTTTCCAGCTTCTGATTTTAAGTAGCAACCATAACCTGAAGTGTGCTACGTGAGTTGACTTTCAGAAAGAGAATTCCTTCCCTACATGTAAGGTGTTGTTCTGCATCCAATGTGTTGCTTTGGATTTTCAGAAGAGTATTTGGACAAAAGCATGCCTTTCTGGAGTCACTCTCCCTGGGGCTCAGATACGACAATATTTATTTCACTCTAGACCAGGTTTCTTAAACTTGGAGGGCACATAGAACTGCCTGCAATCTTTGTTAGGAGTGTGGAAGTATAGACCATACCCCCAGGGACTGGGATCCAATAGATCACCGGTGTATTACTTTCCCACGGTTGCTCTAACAAATCGCCATAAACTAGGCAGCTTAAACAGCAGAAATTATTGTTTCACAGTTGTGGAGGCTGGAAGCCTAAGATCAAGGTGTTGGCAGGGTCACTCTCCCTCTGAAAGTGCTAGAGAAAGATTTGTTCCAGATCTCCTTCCTAATGTGCAGTAGTTCCTTGGCTTGTGGCAGTGTAACTCCAGCATTCATGTGGTATTCTCCCTGTGTGCGTGCGTGTCCAAATTTCCCCTTTTTATAAGGATACTAGTCATATTGGATGAGGAGCCCACCCTACTCCAATTTAAGTAAGTTAAGAATTACTTAACTAATTCTATCTGCAATGACCCTATTTCTAAATAGCATCACATTCTGAGGTACTGGGTGTTTAGGACTTCAACATATGAACTTTAAGGGGACACAATTCCACCCATAACAATG
This sequence comes from Eulemur rufifrons, assembly GCF_041146395.1. NCBI lineage: Eukaryota > Metazoa > Chordata > Mammalia > Primates > Lemuridae > Eulemur > Eulemur rufifrons. The sequence goes on from NC_091012.1 coordinate 107,201,419, forward strand.
GATAATAACCAGGAACTGGCATTTTCAAATGCTGTATCAAAATCCCTGAAGCTTCTGCCTATAATTTTGGACCCATCTTGGGCTCCAGTAGCCTTGATGTGAAACAGTTCTAAGTAGATTTTGGTCTGTTTCACATAGGTGCACCTGGATAGCACCTCACCCCAAGTCAGCACCTCATATTTCTTGCTTCTTACCCCAGGTTTCTCTGACACAATAGCCTGGAATGGCTGCTGGAGCCCACTCAGCAGTGACAAATGAGTAATTCAGAAGATGGAAAAGTTAACGCTCCCTACATGACCCTGGACCAATAAAAGATGAGATCCAATGGGTTAAAGCGTCTTTCTCTCATCTTCAGGTGAACAGGTCTGAGACCCCATTCCATTAAGGTCTTTAGAGATCTCTTCAAATTTAAACACCAGTCATCAGTAGAAGGGGCCAACTTGAGAATGCATCTTTGTGTGTTTTTGTCTGCCTTCTATATTTTTAAGTGCTCACTCCTGCTCCCTGAGTTGACATCCCTAAGAAACTATCTGTATCAAAACCTTTGTCTCGGCCGAGCACAGTGGCTCATGCCTGTAATCCTAGCACTCTGGGAGGCTGAGGCAGGAGGATCGCTTGAGATCAGGAATTTGAGAACAGCCTGAGCAAGAGTGAGACTCCATCTCTACTAAAAATAGAAAAGTTAGCCAGGTGTGGTGGCACATACCTGTAGTCTCAGCTACCTGGGAGGCTGAGGCAGGAGGATCACTTGAGCCCAGGAGTTTGGGGCTATGATGACACCACTGCACTCTAGCCAGGGTGACAAAGCAAGACTGTCTCAAAAACAAAACAAACAAACAAACAAGAACACCTTTGTATTAGCCTGTGCTTACGTGGAACCCTGACTTAAGATCCAAGTTTCTCACATTATCCTGATATAAGTGTCTGATGGACCAATCATTGAGAAATTCTCCAAATTTTTGTGCTAAACAGAGTAGGTTAAAATCATACTTTAGGCCGGGTGTGGTGGCTCCGCCTGTAATCCTGGGACTCTGGGAGGCCAAGGAGGGCAGATTGTTTGAGCTCAGCAGTTCGAGAACAGCCTGATCAAGAGCGAGACCCCCATCTCTACTAAAAATAGAAAGAAATTATATGGAAAGCTAAAAATACATATAGAAAAATTAGCCGGGCATGGTGGCACATGCCTGTAGTCCCAGCTACTCGGGAAGCTGAGGCAGGAGGATTACTTGAGCCCAGGAGTTTGAGGTTGCTGTGAGCTAGGCTGACGCCATGGCACTCTAGCCCGGGCAACAGAGGGAGACTCTGTCTCAAAAAAAAAAATAAGTATATAAAAAAATAAAATAAAATCATACATTAATGTGTTAAGTAGGGCATTACCTATAACACTCTCATTAATCCCAAAAAGCATGCAAGAGGGATCCTGAAGTCAGGGGTTATATAGGCAGAAGTCCAAAATCAAAGTAAATTTCAGAATGAAGAGCAAACCAGACTCTGTGACAGAAGCTAGCAAGTAACAAGAGAATACGGCTAGTACTGTCTGTTCTTAGAAGGTATCTGCGTAGTGGGTCAATATGACTCAATTCTCCAAGGCTCATTGTCTGTGTGCACTGAGAAAAAATTTATTTTGAGGCCCTATAAAGCTGTGGGTCAGATACTGCCACCCTTTCAGGAAGCAGGGGCTTATGAGGCTCCAGAAGTGGCCAAAAGGTGGCAAGGCCAGCAGGCAAATAGGATGTGGTAATCTCCCTGCTATATTCCATGGAAACAGGACTCATGCCACCGAGAAGCCTATACCACTCTGAAAGCTTTATTTGAATAAATGCCTGATTTATAGTAGCCTTTAACATGGCTGAACCGGGGTCCTAACCTGGACTTTATGCTTCTGCTACTAGGCTGACAGAAGGCCAGTTCTCTCTGGGGCTGACTCAGCAGTTTAAAAAGCCAAACAATTATCAGAATGGCCTGCTCAGCAGAAAGGATGACAACTATGGGCTCTGAATAATAGGATTGAAAATCCATGCCAGAGTTTGTCAGCCCTATGTGCCTAGACACAGTTGTGGGAAAAAAAAAAAGTCTTTGGAGGAAAAGAGAAATAATAAACTGAGGAAAATAAATTAAAAAATTATACATATATATATATATGTATGTATGTATTTGTGTGTGTGTTAAAATGATAGCATTATTTTAACCAAGAATAATATATTTTGTGTTCAAAAGACTGTGGAGGAAGAGAGTGAACAAAAGAATATGACAAGGGAAGACTATCCAAGCTGGACCTAAGCAAAGACTCTAAATCTGCTGGTAATGGAGCAAGCCATTGAATGGATATCATAATACCCATGTTGCACTCGAAAGGGTTTGGACTTGGGCGGGTTTGAGTTTATACCACAACTCTACCACTTACCAGCCAAGTGCCAGGCAGTTACTTAACCTTTCTAATAATACTGCCTTGCAGGACTGTGAGCATTAAATGAAAAAAATGTATAAACAGGACCAAGCTTAATTCCTTTTTTTTAAATTAATACATTTTATTTAACCCAATGCCATATTACCAACATGCAACCAGTAGGAAATAACTGAAATATTTTACATTCTTTTTTCCATAAGTCTTCAAAATCCAGTGTGAATTTTCCACTTACAGCAGATCTCAATCTACACTGGCCACATTTCAAGATTTCAATAGCCACTGGTGGCTAAAGGGTACTGTATTGGACAGCACATGTCTAAAGTCCAACCCTATCTCCAACGTAATCATCACCTTAAAATATACAAAGTACATAAAAGGTTATCCTAAACTAAGTAATGCTCTGTTAAATGGCAAGTGAAAGATTAAATGTTAAAGTATTTGGACCTTTTCTAATTACTAAATGAGAAACTTTGCTGTTACATAGAAATAGTTTTGCAAATCTTTTTGACATTTTTACAAATGCCTTGAAAACCATTTTCTTCTTTCTATTATCTCATTAAGATAATGAAATATCTTAATGAGCACCAGATTATTTTTCCCCATCTGACTTGTTCATTCTGTCATTCAATAAATATTTATCTGCTAACTATGAGCAAAACTGTGCTACGCAACACTATGTGATGCAGTGAGGAATGTAAAGTACACTCCATCTCCACTTTCACTAAGTTTCCAAACTGGTTCAGAGAGGGAGTGAAAATGTGAAGAATATGTGAAAATATGCCTCTGTATTATATTTTACTGTATCACTCTGTGTCAATTATTTGTTTGCATACCAGTCCTTCCCTAATTCTTTAACAATGAAGAGAGTGGACTTTATCATCTTCCCAAGGCCTATCAGAACACCTTAATAAACATTTATGGCGTTCACTATAATGAAAAATTATGTATCATTTTCTAGAACAGAGGTCCCTACAAAGTACACAAAGAAACATCTTATCTTCCCTACGCTAGACTATAAAGCAGAGGAATTACCAAGGGCAAGCCTTGCAAGATTTGACAGAGGGTGATGAGAAGTTTGCAGAAAAGAATGACAAATTTTTACAGATGAAAAAGTATGGGAACAGAAGAGTATATCACATATGATAGGTATTCCCTGCATGTTTGCTTATTAAATGCACAAGTGACTAAAGGGAAGAGACTAAATGACTAAGAATATCACTTATAGAGATAGAAAAGGAGGATTTGAGGACGTGAAGGGGCGGTGATGCTACATAAGCTACGTGGGAAAAAGTGACATCTGAAGTAGGCAGCTGCAATTCTTAACATTGTAAAGCAAAATAACAGCAGTAACCACCTTCCCTACCTTGGAAGGTACAGTTCTGTATCCTATTTTCTTACCTTTGGGATAATGCCTATTGTGTCCATTTAACAACTTTAATGATTCCATAACCTGTCATTAACTTGAACAATTTCATTCAAGCACATTTATGGGCAGGATGAGACATAAGAAATCTAGCAAAATTGCCATCATGCATATAAATGAAGACAAATATGCCAATGGTACACTTCCAGTATGTCAGAGGAAATTCTTGCTATTTATGCAATTTAGGAACAAAGACACATCAGTTAGTAAGTTGTTATATTACCAGGGCAAATTACCAAGTAAGACAATCCAACCACACACTTTTTTGTTGCTTATTTTTCCACAATGACAAAATTTAACAAGCCTAACCAAGACGGAGTTATTCAAAATGTTTCTAAGAATATAGTTTAACAGAAAGAACAAGTTGAAAACTGGTATGAATATATATCTATATTTACGTCTCTATATAGTAAAGACTGTTATTCTTCTAAATGTTACCAACTGAAAGCAAGCTTGTACTGCTCAGGTTTTCCAATAAGCAGAAACAGAAAACAACAAGAGTTTACTACATACTAGTGAAATAAGAGCACAGTATCAATCTTCCACATAAATTCGTTTACAGGTGTTCTCGAAGTCTGTCGCGATGGTCAGAGAAGGCAAGGGGTGAGTCTGGGCACCCTGAGCCATGAGCCGTGAGCAGAGGCGGGAAGAATGTCCCGTGATGTCCGAGCCTGTGAAGCCTGAGACAGCACCCTGCTGCCTGCCCTCCCCAGCCTGTGCGCACAGGATTCCTGCCCAGCCTCAGTAGAGCTCCCATCCCTTCCCCTGCAGGCACAGGAGGCTAGAGGATTCAGAGGCCAGGAGTACAACCGCCCAGGCTCCAACTGATACCTGCCATGTCACCACGGTCAGGCCAGCTCAGGAGGCTGAGCTGGGTCATCCCCACAGTTACTTCCTTTACTGAACCACGAGCTTGCGATTCCAGGCAACACGCACTAGACAATGCACCAAGGCTGGCTCAGTCGCTCTGTGGTTGTGATGACAACAATCGTAGTGACCATTTACTCAGCACCTACTAAACTCCCGGTGCTCTGCACATGTTATCTGCAGTCTGCATAACAAGAATTCTTACTTAGCCACATTTTATAGATGACAATACTGAAGCTCAGAGAAGGTAAATGACAGCCCCCTTCCAAAAAAAAAAAAAAAAAAAAAAAAAAGAGAGAGAGAGAAAACACTCAAAGTTGCATTCTTTGCATTTCTTTTAAAGAACCCTTGTCTAGGTAATGGTTTTAATATTCAAACCCCCTTCAATTCTACAGCAATCCTGAGAAGTATTTCTTCTCCCATCACCATTGATAAGTACCCCTTTCTTGAAGGTTCTCAGCTCAGTCTTCACTCTGGACCCAATGTTTACCTGGCTTATTTCTGCCTCTAGTCTTTACTTTTCCGCCTCCTTAGGGTACCCATCATAATCTCTTTAGTTCTTCCATCCATTATAAACTAGATCTCACCTTTTATTCCATCTAGATCTCTATCCCTTTAAACCCTCTAGGAGTTGCTAAAGAGGGTGGGGAGTTGGAAAGAGAGCAGAGGGGGACAAAAAGAGCTTTGAACAGTGTACTTTACAGGATAACCTCTCTGTCTCTGAAAATGATAGAGTCGAAATAAACCAAAAAGCTTGCTTTTGCAGAGGTTCTAAGCTGTCAGTTTTTTATAATGAGATAGGAGTAAAAGAGGACAGACAAGAGAGAGAAAGGGACCTTGGCAGTAGCCAAGGAGGGTGGGCATAGCCAGCGGCAGATAGGAAAAGGTGACCAGAGGTACAGGAACAGCAATGGAGTAACATACATCACGTAGAACAAGTGGCCCACTGCTGCTCTCCCTTGATGTCATTAATGCCTAGTAATGTCCACAGGCCATGTGCCTGTACTGCCAGAAGCCAGCAGAATGGATAGAATGGGCTCCTAGAAAAAAGCCAGGCATCCAGGTGCTAATAACCAGACCAGAGGCACTGGGAACTAACAGAGTCCAAGCAGTGCAGATAAAGGCAGTACAATATACAGCATTATTTGCTTGGCTTAGAAGGGTTGTGGACCCTGGCCACACAGAATGTGACAGTAATGCAGAACAGCACGAAGACCTTGTGAAGCGTAGAAGAATGTCCATGACTGTAAATCTTGAGGTTGAGAGAACTGAAGATCCAGGAGAGAGGTTGCAGAAAGGTCAGCCAAAAAAAAAAAAAAAATCAAAAAGTAGAAGGCATACCCATTGCTGTTGCCCAAGCACAAGTCCAGCAGGTGGTGACAGGGGACCTTGTGCAGGAGTATTCTCAAGGGCAGATGTTAACCAGACTGGAACCCAAAGGGCTGGGGGATCTCCACTGGCTCCCTTATTGGGCCACGTCTGGGTCTAGGGATTCCTTCACCCAACAGGTAGTATTGCAGTGGCATTTGCCACAGGTCCTCTTTGATAATCTCAGCAACTCTATCAAACTCGGGAAGGCTGTGGTCTGAAAACCAGGTGAAGAAGCTGTGGACAAGGCCTTGGTTTCTGCCAATGAAGAACTCGGGTTCATGTCCCCTGCGCCATATGATTGGGGTGGAAACACACACCACTCGGCGGGGGAATGTGACCTCATATTTCTTGACAATCAGGTAGTTTCTGATGTAGGGGTTTCTTTGAAAGAAAAACTTGAACTTGCAGCCAGTCCTAGGGCGTCTGAGTTCCTTCACCTCCAAAATGATTAGGTACCTTAACATCTCTGCATCTTCACCCGTAATCATGGGGGACAACTCGGGGTGGTTCCGAAAGGCAGTCATCCAGAAGCCAGGGATATTCTGAATGATGAGGTTCCTCTGCTGCAGGTAGTGTCGACGCCTCCGCGCAAATCTGTCCTGCAGCTGTTGGAGGGCCCTTTCCCCTTCAGCATTCACAATGTCCATTTCCAGTTGGAGGGCCTGCAGAGACTGGATGCAGCGAGCCACATCCAGGCGCCCGGGCCCTGCCTCCTCCTGCACCTCTTCCACCACTCTATTCTCCTCCGCCACCTCTATTTCTTCACCGACTGGATTCTCCTCCGCCACCTCTATTTCTTCACCGACTGGATTCTCCTCCGCCACCTCTATTTCTTCACCTACTGGATTCTCCTCCGCCACCTCTATTTCTTCACCGACTGGATTCTCCTCCGCCACCTCTATTTCTTCACCGACTGGATTCTCCTCCGCCACCTCTATTTCTTCACCGACTGGATTCTCCTCCGCCACCTCTATTTCTTCACCGACTGGATTCTCCTCCGCCACTTCTATTTCTTCACCGACTGCTTTCTTCTCCACCTCCACTGGATCCTCCACCACCTCATTCTCCTTCACTCCTTCTATCTCCACCACCTCGGCCCTCTCCTCGTCATCCATTGCTACCGAGAGGGTGGCGCACTTTTCAGACCTCACATCCTCCTCCTTCGCGCCCACCATAACCTCAGACCACAGCCTCTCTGCGCCACAGGTTTTTGGGGCCTTTCCTCCATCTTGAAAGCCATTTTTCATGCCGCTTTCAGCAGCCACCAACACAGAGGCTGCTTTCGGGCCCTTTGTGGGAGGCGGAGCCTGTTCCCGTCCAGCTCCTAGGGCTACAGGACCGCGACCGCCACCGACTGGGATCTGAGGAGTATGGCCACTGTCTGCGGGATCCTGGGGTACGCCCTCCTCCCCTAAAAGCTGGGGCGGTGGGAGCGCGACGGTCTCCAAGCTTCTCTCACCCGCCTCCGCCATCACCTGTGTTGCCTCGGTTTCGTCGCGGAGGCTCAGGCACTGGTGTGGGTCCGGGTCTCCCGGGGCATGGTCGGAAACGGTGAGGCTGCGGGTTTGGGAGAGAGGGGGCTTCTCCTCCCCACCGAGGCCGCTCATGCTGGTACCAGGCCAAAGGTAATACCCGCCCTGAGGTAACCGCCACGCCCTGAGGTAACCACCGTCCTGCCGCTGGCGCCGCTGGCACCGCTGGCACCGCCCACTTCCGCCCCTCGGGCTGCCTGCCCTCGTGCCTCTCGCTTTGCCCACTTCCGCCACTGGCTCCACCCACTCCCTGCTTCATTCTTAGCACCTAGTAGCTATTCAACGAATGGTGTATATTATAGTATCATCATAAGAAAACTATTTTAGTAGACTGTAATTTAGTACACACAGGATGCATCTTGGACTTTGTAGAAGCAATCTTACTTCCTGAAGTACCTAATCATACAGCAGTCACTGGGCATGGACCAGAAGGACAGAATTAGAGAAAACCTTGGGTGTATATAATTGAATGTATGCATTTATGTGTATACTTATAATGTTTTATATAGATATATATCTGTATTTATATTTTTTTATTTTTAAAATTCCTTCTTGTAAATCTCTGTTCCTCTTTGTCCAATTCTTCTTTTCATGGTTATACTATATTTTCAGCTCTGTGAGGTCTTGATAGATTATGTAGGAAGAAGAAAGGTTAAACAAAGTACTTGTTTCCTCTAATTGCTTTTCTTTCTGCTTACCTGGTGATGCTTGGCTGTCTGTTTACATTTACAAGAGGGACACTAGAAAGCTGATTGGAAGACTTTAGCATGAGTGGGATTTGTCAACTGTGAATGTCACCATAGGGTTAGCTACCTGGCCATTGGGGGGGGGTTGATTAGGACTTTCCTCTTGAGTTGGTCATATTCCTTAGAGAAGACTCTTCTAGTACCTTGCCTTGAGGGTGAAGGCATGGTGACTGGAATTCTGAGAGCATTATGAGAAGGAGATCTGAGGAGGACTCTGTCCAGTATCTTAACTGACCTGGAGCACACGAAGCACAAAGACCTTACTTTTGAACTTTCCAGAAAATAAATCTCCAATAATGTTCTGGGGTGAGTGGAAGAAGTCTTAAGGAATGAAGGAGTGTATCTGGGGACCTAATTGCTTCCTAAATAGATTTGAAACTCATCTTCCTTATTTTGGATCTTTCCTTTCCCCTACTCTCCCCCACTTCTAGAGGTACCTAATGCTGCCATTGAGGATTTTGTTATGTAAGTTGATGCACATTGTGTTCTTTCCTTATTGCTCTCTTCAGATTCAATGTTCTCCTATCTCCTAAAATCTTTTATGCCTGCTTGTCCATTACCTTTCCAGTTCCCCAAATTTTGTTACTGTTGTGTACTCTCGTTTTCCCAAATGTCGCTTTATGCCTTTAAAAACGTTGTTTTGACATGAATTTGTTCAATCTGCTCTCTTCCTGTTCCTTTAGTATGATCCTGAATTATTTTTTTTTATTTTATTATGATCCTGAATTAGAGCTATTTAATGTAGAAGTTTTATCTTTTGTGATTTACATAGACAGTATACTGCCAAGGTCTAAAAACTGAATACAAAAGTGGAGTAACTAGGTAAAAAGGAAAAAGAAATAGATTTTGTGTCTTGGACTGTATACTTGAACCTGCGCTTTAGTCCTGCCATGTCCGTCGTCTCATATTTATTTATGACATTTATGAGTATTCTCTCTCACAAGTTCCTTGTATGACTAGTTTAATGAAATATGCATTACTTTCATCTGGTGTTTGCCCTCAAGAACATGGCATATGGGACACTCAGGTCCATATCCCAGCACTCTTCCCTAACTTTTTGCTACCTCTAAGAATGTTAAACAGACAAGTACAATGACCACAATCTAAAAGGCATTGATATTTGTGGGAGTGTGTGTGTGTATGTATGTGTGTGTGTGTGTGTGTGTGTGTGACATTTTTTTGGACCCTGGTATGGGCTGTGCTCACAATTCTCATTCTGTTTACTGACACGTCTTCAGTGGTCATAAATACGGCAAACTCACATTCCCTGGTGATGAACTTGGCTGTGTAATCTGATTCTTTTTCAGGCATATATGTTCCAGCTTTCCCAGAAAGCTCAGGAAATAGAGATTGTAGTCCCTTCCAAAACCTGTGATCCAGACGCTCCCTCTTTGGGATGTGCTGCCCTTGTTTCCCTTTCCCACAGTATATTGAAAACTCAGAGGACGGTAGGGCAAAAATACCCTTTTGATCTCTTCCAGGGGAGCTGCCATATCTTTCCGTTGTCACTGCCAACCTGTCATATAGCCTTCTCTTTCCTCACTTATATCCAGAAAAGAAAAATAATATTGCAGATATTTCTGAAGTATTAAACTTCTAAGGCTTGTTTACCAGTTCTCCTAGTGTGTGATCCAGTAAATTCCACCACACAATTCCTAGGTCCAAGAAGCTGTCATTGAACCCCTCTGGGCCTCAGTTTCTCTATCTATGACATAAGGAGATGAGAACCTATGATTCCTTCCAAACTTTAATAATTATTCTCTGTGGTTGGTTTGTACAGACTGTACCAGGGAAGATGTATATTTATATGGATTCCATTTTAGGAAGCAAATGGAGAAGTAAGATATCAAAGAAGCCCTCTGATTAGGTGCTGTAAATAGGGATGATTGTGAATCTGTTAATCAAGCAGAAAGAGAATGAACTGTTCTTTCTTCTTTCTTCTTTCATAAGACATTGGCTACTGCCTTTGGGAAAATAATCTATCTTAGATGAAAATGGGGATGAGCAATCCTGTGTCCAGATACATGGCTTATTCTGAGAGATACAGTAGGGCACAGGTAATGGGGAAAAGGAGAGAGAACTGGAGAAGGAAGCTGCTCTAGTTGATGAAATGACCAAGGGAAGTATGAGAATTGAGGTCAGGATAAACACACCTTACCCTGCTAGGAATGAGCATGGATCAGAATTAAAACTGAAGGAGGCTTTACCCTCTTTCTCTGGAGGAACCCTTAGAAAGGTTGAAAGGAAGCAGAGGTGTGGGCACTGGGAACACCCAGCGTGTGAGAGTTGCTTGTCAGGGAATGAGGCAGACCAGAAGTGAAATTAGACAGGGGTGGAGTAGTAAGAGCTGAGGGCTAGGAAGCTAGGCTTCCAGTTCTGGTTCCACAACTAACTGGATGGGTGATTTGACCAGGTCAAGCATTCAGATTTTTCATCTGTAAGATTAGCATTAGCAAATTGTATTACTACTCTCTTAAGATCCTGGAGTTTTAACATTTATATGATTCTATGAAATGGGGAGGGAAAGGCTCTTCTACAATCATGAAAATGTAATTGTTAAGTTTGTTAATAATAGTAATGCCAGTCACTAGCCAACTATCAATTTGTGCTATATGCTAGGCATTGAGCTTAGCATTTGGCTTATATTACAAGTCATGAGTGAGGTAGTTCTTTATCTGTAGAAAGAACAGATAGTTAAATAAACACATTAGTAAACAGAAGACTAGTAGTATCCTTGTCCCAGTACTCATTGCAGGTATCAACTTGAGAAAGTCACTCTCCTTTCTCAGTTTTCTGGGTCTCTAATTCTAAGTGTAGCTTTTTTCACAATGCCCTAGTCTGCCTTTCTCAAGAAAAATCGCCTCAAGCTGGTCTGCAGCTGTGTCTTTCAAGAAATAACCGTTTAGGGTACAAGGGAAATAACCTGAGGCCCTTGGAGAGAGGCAGCCTTTCAGACAGGCTGGGCTCTGTGTATCTGATAGGTCCTTTGCTGTGTGTGTGACTTACAGGATCTGATTGGATGTGACTTGCTGTTTTTTTTTTTTTGTTTTGTTTTTTTTAAATGAAACTCTGTTTTCTAGAATCTTATACTCTGGGCCTAACTCCATTCAAATTAGTATATGTAGTACCCATTTGTAGGGAGCAAAATTTGCCAAGTTATATCTGAGAAGACAATCTGCCTTGCCTTGTCAAAGTTTACACAAAGTGTCAGCATTGCCAAGGGCCTAACAGAGTGCCCTGCTTATATTTTTCCAATGTGCAAGTTCCTTGCCCGCTGTGAGCACTTACTGAAGGAGTCAAAGCTGGTGGCTTTGCTGTATTATTTAATCTTGGACTGCCCTAAACCATTTGTGGAGTGAATAGCAAAGCAATATGAGGGACAAAAACAGTTACCAAGGAAGTAAAGAGGGGGAAAGAAACATAATAAAACTATAAGCTTTCTTTTAACCTTGGATTATGTCTCAACAAATGTTCTCTTTAAATTGCCTTCTCCTCCTCACTTTTATTTTAGAATAGGATGTTAAATGATATTTTAATATTTGATGTAAAATAAATCAAAAAACCATAATACAAAATTATATATTATGGCTGCTACCATGCAACAATGAGCTTTCATAATGAAAAATCACTGAAAGGTGATATTTGAAAATAAAAATAGTTTTGAATTATTGGTGCTTATATCTGTTCTCAACATGCTTATTAATTGTTATATGGCTTTTTAATTAATCAAGCACAGAGATTTTAAATGGGTCCTCCATTAGAACAGTGGGCAAAGGACATAAGCAATTCACAAAATAAGGAAAAAAATGATTAATAAACATGTCAAAATTGCACAATTTTATTTATGTTAAAGTGCACATTTGTGATGGTTAATTTTACGTGTGAACTTGACTGGGCTCAGACATTTGGGCAAACATTATTTGGGTGTGTCTGTGAGAGTGTTTCTGGAAGAGATTAACATTTGTATTGGTAGACTTAGTAAAGCCAATTGTCCTCCTTAATGTGGGTGGGGCTCATCCAGCCAATGGAAGACCTGGGGGTTATTAAGAGGAACTTCACCTGCCTGACTGCTTGAGCTGGGACATTGATCTTTTTCTGCCTTTGAACTCAAACTGAAAAATTGGCTCTTCTTTGTTGATAAGCCTGCTGGCTTTCAGAATGGAACTTATACTATCAGCTCTCTTGGTTCTCAGTCCTTTGGACAAGGAATGAAATTACACCATTGGCTCTCCTGAGTCTTCAGCTTGCTGATTGCAGATCTTGTGACTTCTCTGCCCACATAATTGCATGAGCCAATTCCTTATAATATCTCTTTCTCTCTCTCTCTGTTTCTCCAGAGAAACAGAACCAATAGGACACATACCTATATATAAATAGATATATAAAGGAGGTACATATAGAAGATATCTATCTATTGCCTATTGGTTCTGTTTCTCTGGAGAACCCTGATTAATACAAAATTTTAACAATAATAAAATATTTTATGCCTATTGTATGCCTAATGTGTATTGTATTAGTACCACCCCAAAATTAATATTTTGAAGTCCTAACCCCCAGTACCTCAAAATGTAACCTTATTTGGAATTAGGATAATTGTAGATATAATTAGTTTAGGTGAGGTAATACTGAAGTTATGGTGAGCTCCTGATCCAATATGACTGGTGTCTTTAAAAAGGGGGGGAAATTCGGCGACAGACACAGGGAAAACACCATGTCATGTAAACAAAAAGACAGAGATGAGGGTGATGATTCTACAAGCCAAAGAATACCAAAGATTGCCAATAACCACCAGGAGCTAGGGGAGGAACATGTGACAAGTTCAACCATTAGAAGAAACCAACCCTGTCAACACCTTGATCTCAGACTTCTAGCCTCCAGAACTGTGAGATAATAAATTTCTGTTGTTTAAGCTAACTCAGTTTGTGGTACTTTGTTATGGCCACCCTAGCAAACTAACACACATGTCATGTTAGAAAAAGTTAAAGAACGGATACAATCCAGTGTTGACACAGCTGTGGAGAAATAGGTACTTATAAAGTTGGAGAAAGTGTGAATAAGTACCTCTTTAAAGCACTTTAGGAATAACCAGCAAAATAAAATTTCATGCATCTGCACAAGCACTTAAGACTTTAACAGGATTATAGTTACAGAGCTACTGGTAAGCACAAAAATTTCAAATGATCAAAATTTATATCAATAAAGGAATGGTTAAGAAGTTATAGTACATAAATAATATGAATGTGTCTAGTTCAAAGAATGAAGCAGGTAGGTCTGAGTGAGTTGGTAAGAAGGCTGTCCTTGATATGTTGATTAGTGAATAAAGTATTTTCCAAAAAGGCATATAGTTATGATCTCATCATTGTAAAAATCAAAATGAAATTTAAAAGTGTGTACATATGTTATATAAATAAAGGCTGGCAAAATGTGCACACATAAGTAGTTACCTTTGGGGACAAGGATTAGGAACATAAAAGTAAATCTCTTTCTGCTGTATGTTATTTCTTTGCTTATTTTACAATGAACAGGAATTCTTTATAGAGTTATCAAAAAATAAAGATAGAAAACGTTGTTTCAGAAAAAGGATCTGTTCATTTGAATTCCTGGCCAAAGACTCCTCTAGGAACGTACTGTTATAGAAATTCCTGCTGCCTTCCTTATCAGATCCTGGCCCCAGAGCACTCTTATTGCACTTACTCCAGGACTCTCACATTGTAAGATTGTGCTAGTAACAATGGTGCTGACCGATATTGTAGACAGCGGGTAGTGAGGGCCCGGTTGTAGGCTCCTCAACACATTAATTCCAAGAGATACCACTACCCACCGATTAATATTCCATATTAATTCAAGGCTCTCTTATAGCATGCCTTCTGTTCTTCCTTAGTTTAGCTCAAAGTTTTATTCTCGTTACAGTTTGGCTTCGAGGTGAGTTCCAAATATAGCTGTCAGCAACACTCAGCTGTCCTTTTCTAAACTCTGCATTTATGGTAGTGACACCAGTATTTTGCCAACCATTTATTTTTATTTTTCAATAGATTTTTTGAGGTATGATTGACATATAATAGCACATATTTAAAGTGCAATTTGATAAATTTTAACGTATGTATACACCCATGAAACTGTCACCACAATCAAGATAAAGAACATATCCATCCCCGCAAAAGTGTTCTTTTGCCACTTTGTAATGTTTTACTCATGCCTCATTCCTGCTCTTCCCCAATCTCCCAATCCCTAGACCAACATTGATGTACTTTCTGTCACTATAGACTAGTTAAAATTTTTATAAATTTAAATAAATGGAATCATATGGTATGTACTAATATTTTTGGCCTGGCTTCTTTCACTCAGCATAATGATTTTGAGATTTTGACCATTTTGTGTGTTTCAATAGTTGGTTCCTTTTTATTACCAGGTAATATTCCATTGTATGTATATAACACTTTTTTTTTTTTTTTGAGACAGAGTCTCACTCTGGTGCCTGGGCTAGAGTGCCGTGGCATCAGCCTAGCTCACAGCAACCTCAAACTCCTGGGCTCAAGTGATCCTTCTGCCTCAGCCTCCCAAGTAGCTGGGACTACAGGCATGTGCCACCATGCCCAGCTAATTTTTCTATGTATATTTTAGCTGTCCATATAATTTCTTTCTATTTTTAGTAGAGACGGGGGTCTTGCTCTTTGCTCAGGCTGGTCTCGAACTCCTGACCTCAAACGATCCACCCGCCTCAGCCTACCAGAGTGCTAGGATTATAGGCATGAGCCACCGCGCCCGGCCAATATAACACAATCTATTAATCCATTCATCTGTTGATGGGCATTTGGCTGTTTCATTTTTGCCTATTACAAATAAAGCTGCCATAAACATGCAAGTCTTTGTGAGCTTATTTCTTTTCATTTCTCTTGTGTAAATACCTAGAAGTGGGATGGCTGGGTCAGATTTTAGGCATAACATTTTAAGAAATTGTCAAAATGTTTTTTCAAAGTAGATATTACATTTTAAATTTCCATTTAGAGGGTATAAGAGTTTCACTTGCTTCACATCCTTGCTAATGCTTGGTACTGTCAGGATTTCTAACTTTATAGCCATTTTAATAGGTGTGTAATCTCATTATGGCTTTAATTTGAATTTCTCTAATGACTAATGATATTGAGCATCTTTTTGTGTGCTTATTTGCCATCCATATTTCTTCTTTGATTGTCTTGTTTTCTTATTGTGACTTGAGAGTTCTTCCTATATTCTGGACACATGTCTTTTATGAAATATGTGATTTGCAAATATTTCCTCCTAGTTTTCATTTATTATTTCATTAAATGGCTTTTCTAACTCTTTTGTTTGCTCTTCACCTTATGGGACTCCAAAAATTTGAATATTTGGGCACTTTGTGGTATCATATATGTCACATAGACTTTGCTCATTATTATTTTTTCCTTATTTTTATCTGACTGGGTTATTTCAAAAGACTTGTCTTCTAGTTCTGATATTCTTTCTTCTGCTTGATGTAGTCTATTGTTGAAGCTTTAAAATGTATTTTGTACTTCATTCAATGAATTCTTCAGTTTCAGAATTTATGTTTGATTCTTTTTTTATGAGATCTACCTCTTTGGTAAATTCCTCACTTGTACCCTGAATTGTTTTTCTGATTTCTTTGTATAGTTTTTTCGTATTCTCTTGTATCTCACTGAGCTTCTTTTAAATCAGTATTTCAAATTATTTTTCCTGGATTTCATAAATTTATTTTCAATTGTTATCTGTTGTTGATGAATTATTGTGTTCCTTTGGAGGTGTTGTATTTCTTTGCTTTTCCATATTTCCTGTGTACTTACATTGATGTCTGCATATATGGTGTAACAGTCTCTTCTTCCACTTTTTTGAATTTGCTTTCATAGAGAAGGACTTTTTCCTGAGATGTAGCTATACTGTTGGTTGGGTAGGGCACTTTGGCTTTGATTCTTGGTGCAAGCGATAGTGTAGTCACTATATGATTTCTTCAGCTGTAGATAGCATAATGGTATCTGTGATTTCCTCAATGGTTTAGTGTGTCATTCTTAGTGAAGGCTATGGTAAAGTTTTGCTGGGGACAGGGATGCCAGGTAGGCCAGTATTTAGGCCCTAATGGTAGCAGTGGTGAACTGAGCATGCCTGTTCTTGGGCCCCAGGGTGGCATATACTGATAGACATGTCAACAGGACCAGGCAGTCTAATTCTTGGGCCTCCAGATGGCTTGCTCAAATGCTGATAGTGGCAGTGGTGGGCTGGATAGATGGATGAATTTTGGAGCAGCTTGGAAGGAAGTATGGTGGAGGTGATTGCAGTAGTAGTGGCAGAACAACCCTCTGGGTCCTGAGTGTTCTGTGCTGATGTTGGCAATGGCTATAATGGGCTAGGTAGGCCAGTCTCCAGGGCATCATGTGATGCATGCAGGTAGGTGCCAACTTTGTTGGTGGTGGCAAGGTGGGTGTGCCCAACCTTAGTCCCCTGGGAGTAATGCTCAGGTGCCAATGGTAGTGGACTGGGCTGGATGATCCCCGGGCTCCTGACTACATGCTCTGGCATGGGGGGGGGGTAAAGCTGAGTGGGCATGCTTGTCTTCAGTCCCCTCAATGGTACATACAGGTGCTGGCTATGGTAAACAGAGGTGGGTTGATTTTCAGTCTCCTGGTAGAATGCTTGGGTGGGAGGCAGCAGCAGCTATGTTGTGGCCCTGCTACTGGGGAGGGTAGGATTGCTTTCAGTGGCAGCAGCTATATGCAGGGAGGTGGCAAATTCACATTTAGCTTGTACTTCAGCCTTGGTGGTATAGTGATGGCAGCTCTGGGTGGGGTACTCTGGATGCATGGAAATGTGCCATGGCTCCACTGCCTGGAGGCAGCAGGGTCACAGCTGGCATCCTGCTCTTTAGCCCTGGTGGCCATAGTCAGCCACAGTGGTAGCCACAGGGTGGGGGATGTCAGTGTTGCTCCAGGGATGTGGACATGTACTTGCTGTTGAGCCCCAGGGCAGGATACAGTCTGTTTGGGGATGGGTTCTCAAAATGGCACCTTACTGTGGCTTCTGAGGACTCGGGAGGTGTGTGGGATACAGCATGAGCTCCCTCTCTGAAGTAGTGCCATTGCATGGTCTCTAGGCAACTCTCTGCTAGTGTCAGGATCCACGAAGATTGAGGGACTCTATTGTGGCTAGGATTGCAGGAGTCTATGTGGGAATGTGGACTGCTGGGGGTCTCTCACCCTTTCCCTGTACTGGGGAGTCTTTCCAGGCTCCCAGCCAATCCTGGCCAAGCAGGTTGCCTTCAATTCCCTCTCCTTCCTTGCTTTAGGTGTTTCCTATCATTTCTTTGTTGAATTCCAGTGTTCTCTCTTGAGTGATCTATTCAAAGTGTCATTATCTATCTAGTCACTATTTAGGTTCTTCTTTGTGGAGGAGGCGAGTATGAGATGTCTCTAGTCAATTATCTTGAAGTCTCTCTCTGTGTTCATTTTTCAGTCTTTTTTCTCTGTGTATTTCATTTTTGATAACTCCTATTGCCCTATTGCAATAGTTTGGAGTTTAATGTTTTCTTCCTTAGTGCCTATTTGGCTGTTAACCCTATCCAGTGCATCTTTAAAAGTCTTTGACATTTAGTTTTTATCCATAAACTTTTAATTTGTCTTTTGTATAGCTTCTATGTCTCTAACATGCTCAATCTTTTTTCTGCCTTCTTGAACATATCAAATATAGTAAACATATCTATTTTAATGTCTTTATCTACTAATTCTAATACTTGTGTCATTTTTTAGTTGGTTTATACTAATTGATTTTCTCCTCATTATCAGTTTCATTTTCCTGCTGCTTTGCATACCTGGTAACTCCTAATTGGATGCCAGGCATTGTGAATTTTACTTTGTTCTGTGCCGGATATTTTTGTGTTCCTGTAAATATTCTTGAGCTTTGTTCTTGAATGTAGTTAGATTACTTGAAAATATTTTAATCCTTTCAAGGGTTGTTTTTAAGCTTTATTAGGTGGGACCAGATCAGCCTTTAGTCTAGAACTAATTTTTTCCCCACTACTGCGGCTATACCCTTCTGAATACTCTTAGTACTCAATCCATTGTCCTGTGAATTACAAGGATTTTCCACTCTGATCTGTAGAAACACAGCCCTATGTGCTCTGCAGGGATTTTGGATGGTTCTGTTCTCAGCCCCAGGCAGTTTTTTCCTTCTCCTATTGTGCTGATCAGTACTCACCTGAAGACTTGAGGAAGACCCTCTGCAAATCTCTGGAGCTCTGTCTTTATGCATCTATCTCCTCTCTGTTACTCTGCCCTGTGAACTTCACCCACCTTGGCCTCTTTGGACTCCCAATTTCATCTTCTTAACTCAGGAAGACTGTTGGGCTCCTCCTGGGTTCCCCTAGCTTGTGTTGTGACCTGTAAACTCTGTCTTAACAGTAAGCTGAAGGAAGTATAGGGTTTACATCATTTATCTCTCATTTCATAGGAATTATTTTCTTA
Source organism: Eulemur rufifrons (assembly GCF_041146395.1). Lineage (NCBI taxonomy): Eukaryota > Metazoa > Chordata > Mammalia > Primates > Lemuridae > Eulemur > Eulemur rufifrons. The sequence goes on from NC_091012.1 coordinate 107,220,249, forward strand.
TACTATCTAATATCGAATGTCTGAACCATCTTATGGCATATTTTTGTCTGATATTTTAGTTGTTTCAGGTGGGAGGGTCATTATAGTCCTATTATTTCATCTTTCCTAGAAGCAGATGTGTCTTCCCAACTACATCTAATTATCATTCCCTAATTTCCACAGATTTTTTTTTAAACTGGGCTTCTTATTTCTAACATTTATTTCTGTCAATTTTGCATGGTTTTGAGACGAAACTGTCTAAAATATTTTCCTAAGAAATAAAGTCACCTCTTTTCTTAAAAATATTGAATGATCAGATTATATCCAAACTTTTTTTTGATGTTTAAGGCCTCCTAGTAGAATGAAAAGCATTTCATCCCTTTATTTCACTTTCCATTGTACAAAGAGAGGAAAAGAGAAGGAAGTCATGTTGACACCTTTCCTCTTTCCCTTTGAGGGATCTGCCCCCCTGGAACAGTAGCCCTTTTGTGTATAATCTATGATCCTAGGTGAGACTGAAGGTCGGTGTAGAAGTATGCAGCTGACAGTCAAAACCTATGATGGTAGTATTGTGTCTTATTTACTTGAATCCTTAGTGTGTAACATATCTGGTATATATTTGATAAAGATAAATCCTATATAAACCACAGTACTTGGAACAAAATAGTTCTATAAAAATACTTCTTGTCTTAGCAGGAGATAAATTAAGACTGTAAAAAATGTATAAAAACATGGATCACAGCTTTCTCCATTTAAACAATCAATAGAGCTTATTATCACTGGCATTTTCTATTGGCGATCAAGCCAGGGCTATCTCAGGCTGGGAAATCTGTTGTTGACTTAACATTGTTTCTCAGTCTCAAAAACTGAGATTTAACATAAAATATTTGGGAGGAGGAATTGGAAGGAAAAACAAAACCACGACTAGGGAAATGTTACTTGCTGTGTCCAATCTTGATTAAAAAAATAAGAAGGTGGTTTTCCTAGCATTTCGGTTTTTTTTTAAATTTCAGAATATTATCGGGGTATAAACATTTTGGTTACATATAATGCCTTGCCCAACCCAGGGCTACAAGCGTGCCCTTCCCCCATCCATTAGTTGTGAGTTTACCCTCCCCCCACCTGACCCATTGTCACTTTTATTTGTCAATAAGTGTGTTGGAATTTTCCCAGGTTATGAAACCACCAGCGGCAACAGCTGGGGTGGCAGAGGCATAAGCTGCTTGGCTGATTATCTCAGCACTGACCTGTAAGCAGCCCCCTCTGGGGTGAAATGCAATTGAGTCTCTCTATTAACTTCAGTCCTGAGTGCCTCCATAGCTGTCTTGGTTATCAGACTCAGAACACATTGAGTTAAGTAGGAAGGCGCAGGGTGGATAATAGTTTTGTGACGCAGATGACTATCAGCAAGAGACTAAGCTGAAAATTACTTCTCTGGAGCCGCCAAGGATGGGAAGTCAGGGTGAAAGTTGAGGTTCGGCTGCAAGGTTTGGTTTTCTATCCTCTGAAATGGCCTTGCTCTGTGGGTTAAAAGCTGCTGCTGTACTCCTGAATATATACTGTTTCTGGCTGCTGTAATTGATTAGCTACACTTTGCAGCTGGCTTGATGAGCCTGAGAGCTACTGTTCAAGGCTTTAGGAGCAGTACAGAATAGCATATCCATAGATGCTTTGAGTTATCCTTGGCCATGTGGAAACTGAGAGAGCAAACTCAACAGCAATAAAACATTCTTCACATTAAATGGATTAAATTTTGAACTACTGTCATACCAACACTGCCTCCATGTTGGTTATATCACTTTATATTTGACAGGAAATAAAAAATCCTCAACACTTAATTTTTCTTCAGTTTGCCTTTATCTTCATTTATGTATATATGCAAATGGTCTTATCTGTTGATAGAAATGAATTCAATATCTGACATATTATGGCATCAGGCTAAGCACTCTGGAGCAGACTGGTATTGAATCCCAGCATTACCTCTTACTAGCTGTGTGATGCTGGATAAATTACTTCACTTCTCTGTGCCTCAGTATCTTCATCTGTAAAATGGGCACAATAAAATGATCAACCTCATATGGTTGTTATAATACTAAGTAAGTTGATAAATATATAGCACTCACATAGTGTTTACCACATTCTAGACCCTTGTCTAAGTTTTAGTCATTAGTATTATTTGAAATGACAAAAGAACAACAGTGTACATGTATACCATATAAAACTTAGAATTTGAGCTAATGTTACTTTTTCACCCTTGATCTCAAGCCTATATCTGAAAGTCTTTCTTTGTATTTTGTTATGCACAAATGTTATTCTTCTCTTAGTTTTGTAATTGTGTTGTCTTACTTAGCTGACTAGAAGCTCTTCAAGTGGAGATTTTGTTTCTCTCTTCACGTACTCTGTAAATAAGGAGCAGCTAGCACACACACACAAAAAATGGGTATTTGTAAATATTACTCTTAGCAAGTGTATTTTTCACTAAATGAAAGCACTGGATTTATGTACAGCCTCTACACCTCGTTGCTGTGAGTGCAGAGCTGCATCTATTGTCTCCTTAAAAATCTAATATTATGTGACATGCCCTAAACAATACCAGCTACCATTTATTGAGTGGTTACCATCTGTAGGTCTCTATACAGATGCTTTACATAGCTTATCTTGTAAAACTTTCACAGAATCTTTATGAAGTGGATGGTATTATTCTCATTTTACAGATGGAGAAATAGAAGCTTGGAGGGCTGTAGGTACTTAACAGGGTCACACAGCTCTGTCAAACCACACAGGTGGTTTGATTTTAAAGTTTATGGGTTTGTTTACCGTAACACACTGCAATTCTTGCTGTTTTGGTCTCACACTTGTCCTCACTTTATATTCTATTTTTTTTATTTCTTTTTCTCCTCGTCTTGTGTTGCTTTGACGATAACTTTCATCAACAGGCACAATTCAAGAGACTCAACCCCGAGACTTTCTCTGTGGTACAAGTGAATAAAATCATCACCAACCTTTGATTAAACATCTCTCCAAGTCACCTGATGTGGCCACTGACAAAGCTTTTTTATCTCCGCCCATACACTCTGTTAACTGAGAGTTAACTGTCCTCTGAGCATAGTTAGTTCTCAGTGTGCTCAGAGGACAGCCACAATAATGGGATTTTTCACAACAGGCAGAAAAACCATAGGTTTCTCTAAGGCTTCTGGATTATCACAAGGGAGAAAGATCTGGAAATGGCTGTTCATCAAATCTATGATTGAAGGTGGGACTGCTTCTCCTTGCATTTTGCTGAGTGGCAGCGTAACACAGTGGTTCAGAACCACTGATGAGTGCTGGAGGCACGTGGCTGGGTTCAAATCACAGCTGTGTTACTTACTGGCTCTGTGATGTTGGGCAAACTGCTTGACTCATTTAATCTTCACAACGGCCCTATGAGGTAGGTACTATTATAATGCCCACTTCACCAATGAGGAGACTGAGGCAAAGAGAATTTATATAACCTGCCCTGAGTCATCTTGGTGGCATCTCTTAAAAGTCTTGAAATTTTGGTTGTCAGAATCAATCCTTTAGATTAGGACTTTGGTGTATAAGAGGCCATCAGTAAAACAGAAACTACAACTAAGGTTGTAAGGGAACAGCATGAAATCCATCCTCTATCTCTACCACAGTGATTTTTTGTCCCCTTTTCAGCCATATCTGCAAGTCCTTTTCCTTATTTGTCATCAGGGTAATTTCTTTTCTCTTGACACATTTCCCTCTTTCCATTCCCCTAAAGCTCCTCTCACATCCTCACAGCAGGAAGCATCTGTTCCCAAGCTGGTGATATGGATTAAGGAGAGAGAAGGATAGGAGAGTGGGGTGCACACTTGATGGAGGATTCTGAGAAGTACCAGGAACCATCCTCCTTAGCTCAGTGACACCACTTGTGCCCACCCTACTAATCTCCACTAAGTTCCTTACAAGTGCCTGCCCTGCCAGGGCTTCTCAAGCCCTTTTAGGTGCTTAAGAGCCACTTGGGAATATTGTTAAACTGAAGAGTCAAATTCCGTAAAAATCTGGGAAGAGGCCTGCATTTTCTAGAAAGTGCTATATCCTTTTATCCTTTTCCAAAATAAACTTAGTAAATATGCGGTGAGCATTTAGAAAATTTCAGGACTATAAAGAGGAGCTCAAGCAGGGTCTTCCTAGAATCCCCTATTGATGAGAACCATGACTTACCATGAGTCCTAAGGAGCCCCAGACCTACCAACAGTGGGCTATATGAGCAGTTGTTCAACTTTGTGAGTGAGCGTCACTGGGTGTAACTCATGTTCACTGAGCTGCAGCTTTCCCCACTAACCCAGTTTGTAGGCCTAGGCTTCTGCTATCTATCCCATTCCTGACTACTTTTATTTCCTTCTCAAAATTAAGTCCCTAGGATACTAGCACCTTGACTGGATCCCAGCCAACCTGTGTGGCCTTGCCGGACCTTCTTTTAAGGGTACATAACCCTGATCATATGCCCTTACACCCTGGGGTCCTCCCCAAAGGTAACCCTGAAATGCTCAGGCCTCCACTTGCCCAACTACAGCTATCGTTATTGACTTGTGATCTTTGCTGAATCAGATATTTTACTGGATGTTGCAGAATGGTTATTTTCTGTCATTTTATTAGTTGACTTTCATTTATAAAAAAGAGTTTCTCTCTTTAGCTGGAAATGAACTATAAGTCCTCCAAAAGCAGCAACTTTTTTTAAGTCATATTATTTTATCATTGTGGATTCATTTATTTAATTTTTTTCAGTGTTTTATAATCAGTTAATAGTCGCTAGTCTTTTGATGCTCAAATTTTCCCTGATTTGGCCAGTGTAATCCCTTTCATGCTGGCTCCTGTATCCTTTTGACATGCCGCCATTATTCTTAAGCCCTTCCTTGCTTGCTAGCACAGAATGTTTTAGGGTCCCCTTTTACTTTCCCTTTTCCTGGATATGGATTCAGCCATTTTCTTTATGTAGATTTTTTCTAGTGGGAAATGGTTCTTATGCATCAAGATCTGGGTGCTAGTTATCTTCAATACCACTGGGATATCATTGCTTCTAGTACCATTCAGGGACAAAACTAGCATATATTGATATGAACTAAATTGTTTAAAATATACCTCTAATTCAAATTTAATACCACAGAGTTTCTTTTAAAATATTTGATTTTACCTTTGTGTTCTTTTCTCTAACACTTAAAATTTTGGTCCCTAAAAAGTTAACTATTTACTTGTTTATCCTACAATATAAATACAATAGCAAAATTATAATCCCAATATTCCTACTGTTTAAATGACTGAGTTAAATTTAAGCTTTCTTTGCTGTTCTTTTTGTGTTAAAAAACCCAGATATAGGCCGGGTGCGGTGGCTCACGCCTGTAATCCTAGCACTCTGGGAGGCCGAGGTGGGCGGATCGTTTGAGCTCAGGAATTCGAGACCAGCCTGAGCAAGAGCGAGACCCCACCTCTACCAAAAATAGAAAGAAATTATATGGACAGCTAAAAATATATATAGAAAAAATTAGCCGGGCATGGTGGCGCATGCCTGTAGTCCCAGCTACTCGGGAGGCTGAGACAGGAGGATTGCTTGAGCTCAGGAGTTTGAGGTTGCTGTGAGCTAGGCTGACGCCACGGCACTCACTCTAGCCTGGGCAACAGAGTGAGACTCTGTCTCAAAAAAAAAAAAAAAACAAAAACCCAGATATATCTGTACATGTTTGTAAATGTCTAAGGATGTACAGGTATATATGCAAAAAATCCCTTGAAATAGTTATTTTCCTTGTGTGATTATTAATTTCATATAAAATTAGGTTTATCTGTTTCCATCTGTGCTCAGTTTTAAGTTTTGTTTATTTTTCTTTTTGATATAAATTTATTTTTGTATATTTAATACATTTACATGGTTCAAAAATCAAAACTTTATTTAAGAAACTATTTTCAAAGAAGACCTACTTCCATTTGTTAGTAGGAAAAAGTCAAACTCTGTAAAATAATTCAAAGAGGTTTATTCTGAGCCAGTATGAGTGACTGAGGCCTGGAGAAATAGTCTCAAGAGGTCCTGAGAAAGTATACCCAAATGTGGTCGGGTTACAGTTTGGTTTTATACATTTTAAGGAGATAGGAATTGCAGGTAGAATCATAAATCAATATATGGGAGGTATACATTGGTTAGGCCTGACAAAGTGGGATATATTGAAGCAGGGGATTACAGGTTATAGGTGGATTCAGAGATTCTTTAATTTGTAATTGGTTAAAGGGTAAGGGCCTGTCTAAAACTTGGAGTCAGTAGAAAGGATTGCTTAATTAAGATAAGGGGGTCTGTTATCTGATACCATGCCAACAAAAGAAGACCTGTTTCACTAGATTTTATGAATTGTAAAGTGTGACTTAACCCTTGCCTTGCATGGCCTTAGGTCTTGCTTATAATTTGGTATCTTATTGCTACAAAGAGTCTGTTTTGTCAGTCATATGATCTCTATTTTAATATTAATGCTGGTTAGTTGTTGTGCCTAAATTCCAAAAGGGAGAGGGTATAATGACGCATGTTTCACTTCCCTTCCCATCATGAGCAGGAACTCAGTTTTTCAGGTTTTTCTGGGGTCCCTTTGGCCAAAAGGGTGTCTGTTCTGTTGGTTGTGGGGCTTAGGACTTTTTTTTAGTTTATACATCTCTTTTATCAGTACTTCCTTTCTCCTACCTTTATAAGCAGCCATTTTAAAAATTAGTTTCTGATTTATTTTTCTAGTGTTTTTTTTAACAAATTATAAATGAATACTTATTTCCTCTCTTTTCTTAAGTATAGGTTGAACCATGAGATAGCTATTTTGATACATCAAAAATGGTCAACTATTAGTAATTTCATATGATTCAAACTAATATGTAACAACTTGGGTGAGATGACATTTGTATAATATTAAATCATTCTATCTAAAACATAACATACTTTTTCCATTTGTTTAAAATTACTTTTATTTCTTTCACAAGTGCTTTGCAAATTGCTTATGATTTTTCCATGATATTTTATTTTATTTTAGCTATTGTTAATGTGGCTTTCTCATTCATTATATTTTCTATTATTTGACTATATGTATGTCTGTATTTGATTTCTATGTTTATTTCATACCTTACTGAATTTTTATTGTTTGAATTTTTTAATGTTTCTCTTGGCATTCTAAAGGGATACTATAATATCATCTACAAATAGAGATTGCTTTATTTTTTCCTTTTCATTTCTTGTGCCTATAATTGTTTTCTCATGTCTCATTACACTGGAAAATACTTCCAATACAATGTTGAAGAGAAAAGGAGAGAGTGGGCCTTGTTTCTGATTTCAGCAAGAATGGTTCAGTGTTTCCGCATTAAGGAAGATGCTGGCCTTGAAGCTGATGGAAGCATCACATTGAGGAAGCATCTATCAAACCATTTTTATTCAATGTTTTTAGGGATAGGTGTTGGATTTTCATACTATAATTTTAGTGTCTTCTGAGATGATCATATAAATTTTCTTCTTAGATTTATTGATATACTGAATTGTATTAATGGATTTTCTAATATTGAACTGTTTTGTTATTCCTAAAATAAACCCCTGTAGTCATGGCATCCAATATTTAAGGTGTTGTTGGATTCAATTTACCTATATTTATTTAGGATTTTTGTATCAAAATTCATAACTTGTCCCAAAGTGCTTGTATTATAGATAAAACAAAACAAACAAATTCATAACTTGGTTTGGTTTGTAGTTTTCTTATTATTGTCAAATCATTATTAGGTTTAGGTATCAAAATTTGGTAGATTAAATAAAAACTATTTGAAAACTTTTCTTTTTCTGTGCTCTGCAACTTTTTGAGACTCATTGGGATTTTCTAGTCTTTGAAAGTTTGGTTGAATTCACCTATGAAAATATTTGGGCCTAATGCTTTATTGGGGAGCCCTTTAATAACTTGCTCTATTTAGTCTATGGAAATTGGCCTGTTTAAACATTTTCTCTCTATTAGGATGAGTTTGGTAAATTATATTTTTTTAGAAAATTATCTAATTCACCTAGGTTTTTAAATTTCTCTTGCATGGAGTTTTGTAATTCAATCCATTATGATTTTGTCAGAGTCAAATATAATATAGAGACAAATCTCTAAGTTTAAGGTATTTTATTTGGAAAGGAAGAATTGCAATTTAGGGCATATACACAGACTGAGTGATCTTTGGTATGTCCAAAGAACAAAGATTGAGAGTTTTATTAGAAAGAGAAATGTTACATATTGCTTTGAAAGGAAGCCCATTGGCACTCGAGAAGCTTTTGGGAGCTGGCCAGCTCTGATTGGTGAGTGATGGTGGTAGGTAAAACTAGTCTTAGAGTCAGAGCTGGTCGTTTTAGCAGCTACTAGGTAAAATTAATCTTAGGATTATAGCAGGCTGTTTCATCAGCCAGGCTTTCAGAGAATTACATTCTTAGAGCAATGTTATATACTGTGAGTGATTTTTCCCCCTGTCCGTCTCAATTTTGATGGAGTTGGGTATGACAAGATTGACCCAATTTTTATAATCAACTTTCACAATTTTAAAAAAAGATTCTTCTGTTTCAGTGGTTAGTTCTAGCTTGTCTTTTGTGTATTTTCTCTGTGTTTGTGTTTTCTCCTTTTTGTTTTTAAATTAGTTTAGACTGTAGTTTTCTGTTTTTTTAAGGAACTAGCTTGTGATTTATATATTAATTCTATTGTTTTTCTCTTTCCTAATTCATATATTTTACTTTGTATTTCATATTTCCTTCTTTCTGCTTTGTTGATTTTTTCTTTTTTAAGAAATTTTTTATCGATATCTAATATTTTACATATTTATGGGGTATATGTGAATATTTTTTACATGTATAGAATGTGTAATGATCAAGTCAGAGTGTTTGGAGTACCCATCACCTTGATTATAAAAAAAAAAAATTGGGTCAATCTTGTCATACCCAACTCAATCAGAGTTGAGAGGGCAGGAGAAAAAGCACTCGGCACACAACATTGCTCTAAGAATGTAATTCTCTCTGTTGATAACATTTCAGGTCCTCTAGCTACTTTGAAATATACAATATATTGTTGCTAACTATAGTCATCCCAGTATGCTATTGGACATTAGAACTTATTTCTTCTAACTGTTTGATTTTTTTTTTTTTACTTTTTGAATTGAATGTTTATTTTCATGCTTTTACCAATTTTAGTGTTTAAGGGTCTGACTATTCCTATTTATCAGTATTATGTGGGATTATTTTTTGTTTTTTAGAAATACTAATTTTCACTTTTCTCTTTCATCAAATGGAAAGTTTTAAAATATCGTATAAATTTCCCAGCCCGCTTTGCTGTTTTGTTGGCCATGTGACTTGTTCTAGCCAATGAATTGTGAGAAGAAGTAGTATGTTTCACTTCTAGGTGAAGGGCAGTGAAGTAAATAGTATGCCTTCCCCATATTCTCTCTCTTCTCTGGGTTTCTAAAGGTAAAAGACTCCATCATGGTGGAATCATGATTAAAGGAGCCTGGATTCTTGATTTGCTGCTTTGAGCAAGGGTCAGCAAACTTTTTCCATAAATGGCCAGGCAGAAATTATTTTTGGCTTGTGGGTCAGACTGTCTCTGTTGTAACAACTTAACTCTGCCATGGTAGCCATAGACAATACATAAATGAATGGCTGTGGTTATGTTCCAATAAAACTTTATTTATAAAAACAGGGCCTGGCCACATTTGGCCCATGAGTTGTAGTTTGCTAAGCCCCGGTTTAGAAGAGAAAGCTGCCCAGGATAGATGTCTGAACTGCATAAGATCCTATCAGAAATGAGAAAAAAACCTTTTATTGTGTTGTCACTGAATTTTGCAGTTGTTTGCTACAACAGATAATATTTTCACTGGCAGTAAATACAAGGAAGAATATGAGAATCAGATTTAGTGATTTACTCAAGAGCCATACCTAGTCCTTGAGAAACCTGAGATTTTAATAAGATCTGTGCAATTTCAAAGCTCATATTTCAGAGTTGTACCCTGGCAAAAAGGGATTAAGCTGAGCTGAAGCCACAGATTGAAGCAGAATCAGCCAGCCAAGTGCACCCTTGATTATCCAACCCACAGATGCATAAGTGAGAATAAACAACTATAGTTTTAATCTACTGCGTTTTAAGGTGGTTTATTACAGAGAATCACTTGAAAATAGAAAACTCACAAAGGCAGAGACTCCTCTGAAAAAAACCACAAGTTTTCTGAATCCTTGTGTGGTTATATTTTCTATGGAGTCATGTTTGATATGCTTTCATATACCCTTTAATTTAAAATATTTCAGTTATGAGTTCCTCATTCTTATCTATACTATACCTTTATTCACTGTGCTAATGGGTTATGTTGATTTAATTTTCTATACATTTTTACAGCTAGCAACAATTCACCTTTCCATTAACTAGAAATAAATAAGCAGGGTTGAAAATAAACTACAACCCACATGCTCTCCCATTTAAAACTCAGGTGGCATTTAAAGGCGCTTGTTTAATCCAAAAAAGCAACGAGTTGAAACCAATGATTAAAATGTCAATCTGCCCACTAACTATATTCTTAAATGAGAAGAAAATAGCATTTACCTCTCTTCTTTTTTCCCCTTTCTTCCATATACCCCAACAAGCCAAAGATGTAACTCTATACCATGATCCCCAGAATTGGTAGCAAAGCAAACAGCATTTGGTTAGTCTCATGCTTCCATGGAATAGATTTTCCTTAACCAGTACTCTTTTATAACAGGCAAAAAAGCACAGAATGGTTGGAAAATCCTTAGGAAGTCTGGAGGTTTGTGTGAGACAAACATTGATTGTGCTGAAGCCCGTAACTAGACTGATCTGTCTTTTCTACTTAAAGAGGATTATTACATAAGCAGCAATACTAGACTCATAGGCATAAAAATTGCATTTTAATACAGTATTGAGTTCTCTGACCTTCCTGTAAAAGAGACTGAAAAATAAACAAATGGTAATTTGTACTTGAACTCCATCATGCAATTCAATTTTTGCTTATGCTATCCATTTTTTCTTATTTCCAATGGTTCATTTAAAATAATATGCTTGGTTTATTTTAAAAAGAGTCATTATGTATTTCTTCTGCTCTGAACGTCTCTTAGGTCACCTTGCCACTAATTGAGACCACAAGACTATTCGCCTCTTAATTGTTTCTTTGTTTCTGCTATAGTTCTACATCACTTCTTTTCTTGTTTTTAATTATCAGGTTGAGAGGTAACAGATATTGTTTTGGATTGTATTAAAGAGGTCAGGTGTAATAATATGATCTTTTAATGCTTTTATTTGCCAAGTATTGATTTCTTGCTTGCAAATATTCTCATTCCTCTCTTTCTCTCCCTGGCCCTTCTTTATAAAGACCTCATTTTTTCTGAGGTGTCAGAATTTGCCTCTATGTCCCAAAATGAATTCTCTTGTCTCAGATCTTTATATATTTTAATTTCTTTTATGATGAGTATTTGAAGGGAGAATTGGATGCTCTAAGCTGCTGATTCTTTGTTCCCATGACAACTTTGATGACATCAGAAAAAAGAGGCGCCAATGCCACAAAGATTCCAGTGTAAATGAATGTTACAAATGCCTCTTAATTGTAATTTAAATCTTTCATATACTAAAAACAACCCCTATGCTTCAGCAGTGAAGGTGATGAATAAAAGTTCATTTCCCAAAGGCTGCCTACACTGTGCAATTCTTAGCTTTCATCCCCATCCATAAGTGTTTACTTCATAAAAAAAAAATCACCTAACACCACACTCACCTGTAACTTAGTAATCAGTCCATCTACAGATGGCTTTCATATTTGGCATGCAATTGAGATGAACTGAGTAGTACAATTCCTTCTTTTATTGGCCATGAAAAGGGGGGCACATTTCTAGGACTTATCCCTGGGAAACAAACAAGTGAAAAAACCCACCATGTCTGCTTCTATGAGTCTATGGAAGCTAAAGGCCACTGGGCCCAAAATCATTTCCAAATCTTCCAAGGAGCTGAAGTGAAACTCAGTCATGGCTTTTCTCACCTGGTCATTTTTATGTTGTACCATTTCCATTTTTGTCACAGCCCAGGACTTCAATGCTATGACTTCTTTAAAAATAAGTCATTTCCAAGTTCAGGGATTTTATCTCTTTAAATCTTTCATTGATAAATTTTTATTTAACCTTGGTCTAATTATGATAACTCCTTTGACATCCACTCCCCACTTCTACAAGCAACCCCCTCTTCCAAAATAACAACACAGTCATCTATCTCTAAAGGGCTATAGCTGGTACTCATAGATTTCCACAGACGGGTTTCTCTTAGCATACAAGAGGTCTTGCCTAATGGTGTTTGATGTTCTGCTCCTGCAGAAGTGGGGAACCTGTGGCTTTCTAGGTCCTTAAGTGTGGCCTTTTGACGGAATCCAAATTTTACAGAACAAATCCTTTTATTAAAAGGGGTGCAGCAGAGAAAGATGAAGCTTTACTTGCCTTCTTTGGTACTTAAAAAAGAACAATCTTGAAATCAGAAGGTCACAGGTTCCCCAACCCTGCATGATTCCTCATCAGATCTCCATGCTGCTGGCCCAAACGGGCCTTTGTCTGAACTCAGGCAACTTAATACACTCCTAGATCTGGCCTCTACTGAGCTACTAGCTCTTCTGCTCTTGTTTTGGACTGTTGTGTGAGGTTCAAGGTATAACTAAACAGAGGCCCTACTGCATCATTCCTTGTACACATCTCTCACTCTAATCTGTACTGACAGATCAATGGGTAAAATAAATATAAACATGTTCTGCCTTCTGAGTTCCACACATCACAAATCAAGCGATGTGAATTAAGTATTTGGCATTTTTGCAGTGCTGTTTCTGAAGTACTAACCACTTTGCATGAAAGAATTTTATTTTTGGCTTTGTGTATTCCTTAGCTGCCTAGAATAAGCAGGATAGAAAACCCACAATGTACAAGATGATGTATTTGGTCAAGTCACAGTTGGATACTATAAAGTACTGAGGAAGGAATTAACCCTTAGTTTCAACAATGGCTGTTGAATGTCTGCTAAGCCCAAATCACAGTGTTTGGCAAAGAGTGTGACAACCAAGGCATGCTATCTAAAGGCTTAAGACCAGAGGAGCAGGTGAGTCATAATGTACAATCCTCTTGAAATTTATCTTCAGAGAAGCAAGAATCATCCAAATTGAATATAACTCATTTATCTATAGTTGGCAAAAGTGATCAAATCTATACATCATTGTGAGTTGCTTATGACAAAGATGCATACTTTTTCAGGCAGAGGAATGAATAATATGACAATCACTTCCTTTCATATCAGGACCACAGATGTACATGATGTTTTGAGTACTAGGTAAGGAAAGCATAGATGGCATTTAAAACTTGGTGGCTAAAAAAGAACTGAACAAAGAAGGCAGTGATGTTATGTCTATTGTAATGGTTGGCTGAGATAATTGATGGGTATGCCTATCCAAAGGCAGATGAATGGACAAGTTGCTATCTCGGAGTGTCTTAGAACTCATTGCTTCCACAATTGACTATTTTCTCATCTGACTAGATTTGCTAGGGTCATACAAGCAATTAACTACATAAGCATTATTTAGGCTTGTGGTAGACAATTTTGATTCCCCTAGCCACAGTCCCCTGGCCTATCCCTGATTTCAAGTGCAACTATGTTGGAGAGTTTCTGTGTGTGTTGTCAACATTCCACCTCAAATACCTACTTTATTGCTCTAGTTTTTTTTTGCCTCAGAGTTTTCACTAAAGTCATAGAAGCTTATTTAGTCCTTAAGAAGGGAAGCCCCATAGTAAGAGGAAGTTAACACCCTCCGGTCCAGCCAACCACAAGAGGACAATTCTAAAGCACTCAGAGGGTTCTCAGTTGCCTCCTGCAGTTACCAGCAAAATAACCTAAACCTTTATTAGATTTTTCTTCTTCATTTCTTCACTCTCCACGCTCTTTCATGCTTTCTCTGGCATCAACTCCCAAATAAATGGGTTAACCCAAATATGTGTAATACATTCTGTATACATAGAGAAACATCTGGAAAGATACATACCAAACTGTATGGTAAAGTGGTTACCTGTGGGGATTGGAATTGACAGGTATGTGGGATAGGAATTATAGCGGATGGTATCATTTTCCTGATTATATCTTCTTGGTATTTATTGTTCTTATACATGCCTATAGTTTCTTACTGCAAGTACATTCAACTCTCTACGGGAGGGCTTCCTCTGGACACAGGAGTGTGCTTGTTCAGTCTACAGAGTCAGCCAGAAAGTCTGAGGAGTTAGCATCCTCAGCTCTTAGCCAATGAGGAATGATTGGTGGTAGATAAATACTTCAGCTTCTCACACTCAGGTGGAAGAACTCTGAGGCATGTTCTATACCATGGACTGGCAAACTTTTTTTGTAGGGCCAGAGAGTAAATATTTAGGCTTGGAGGGTAACACTGTCTTTCATCATTATTCAATTCATAGAAAACATGTAAACAAAACAGGGTGTGACTTTATTCCATTAAAACTTTACTTTATACAAATAGCCAGTGGGCCCGATTGGGCTGCAGTTTGCCAACCTTTGTTCCATCCCACACAGGAGAATAGAGCCCCAACTGTGACCTGAGAACCTACTCATTGACACATCATCATTTATTGACTTTCCTTCCCTCCCCTGTGTCATTTCGCAACTCCCTCACTGCGCTCCTTGGCCTTCCAAACAAACTACTTGTCCTTAAATCCTAATCGCAGGGTCTATTTGGAGGGAATCCAACCTAAGAGAGGAACTTTACTTTTTAATTCTGTATAGTTTTAATTTTATAAGAATATATTATTTTTAAATTCTTTTAAAGAAAAGATTAATAAAGGGCATGTGGGAGATGAATCCTGGTTCCTGGATTCATCTTAACCCTTAACCAGCTACTTTCAAAATAGTCTTAAGAGAGGGAAAGACAATTTTGGCACTTTGGGGAAGTAAGCCTGTGAGTCTCTGGGGGAACACTGCCCTTGACAATGGTCTGTGTTAATAAGTTTACCTTGATCTGTGCCAAAGTATTTCTGAAAACCTGGTGGTGAATCAGAGTATGTTAACCATCTACTCTCATATTTTCTATTTATATGCCTTACAATTTTACATGTGCTATTTCAATTTCAGATGAACTCAGTCAGGGCTCTACTACTTTACTTTCATTCTCTCCCCTTCAGTTTCCTTAAGGTTCTACTAGAAGGACCTTAAGATTTAAAGAAGTCGTGTATTCAAGGGAATCATTAACAATATTAATGACCACCAAATTCAATTTTTTTGAATTTGGGCAGAAGCTCACTTTAACATATTCACATGAATAATTAAAGTACCACCCAGAGAATCATAATGATAAAATCAGAATATTGGTTACTTTTGTGGTAAAAGGAGGGGTGGGTGGGACATGGAAGACCTTTGGGATGCTGGCAATATTCTGTTTCTTTATTTGGATGGTGGTTATGTGGCTGTGCATTTTGTGGTGAATTCTTGAGTTGTATATGTTTGTTTTGTGCAATTTTCTATATGTTATATTTTATAAGTTAAGGGTTAAAAAAGCCATGGTGATCATTTTGCCCATTATTATACACAGTACCAAGAAAGAAGGAAGGCCATGCTTCACAGCAATTTGCCTCTTAGGGAAAGTTCCTGATTATGCTGCAATATCTCTTTTTTTGGCAGTTGTAAAACTGTGTCACTCAGATCTCCCTTCAGAAATGAACTTGCCATTCAGCTGCAGCATCTTCAGGATCTACTTTAGGTTTTCAGTAGAGCCTACATTCTTCCTGTGCAGTCCCTGGCCAAAGACTGAGTACAGCTGGGCTTACTAGGGCTTCACCATTGCTGTCCAATATGAAGCTCCTCTAATGGATAATCTGCTCTGGAACTCTCTATTGGGTTGACTAAGACTTTGGTCTGACTTGCTATCTGAGATGCTCCCTGCCCAATTCTACTTCCTTCCCTTTTACCTTTCAGGAAGTTATTCCTCCAACAGACCTTTTATACTCCCAACTTAGTCTCAGCATCTGCTTCTTGGAGGACTATACAGATTGTCTATTGGGATATAAAGGTCCCCCTGCAAGGACCCAGGTTTTGTTTTTGCATTCATTTAAATGGGATTTTTTTTTTTTTTTTTTTGAGACAGAGTCTCACTCTCTTGCCCGGGCTAGAGTGAGTGCCGTGGCGTCAGCCTAGCTCACAGCAACCTCAAACTCCTGGGCTTAAGTGATCCTACTGCCTCAGCCTCCCGAGTAGCTGGGACTACAGGCATGAGCCACCATGCCCGGCTAATTTTTTTGTATATATATATATATTTTAGTTGTCCATATAATTTCTTTCTATTTTTAGTAGAGACGGGGGTCTCACTCTTGCTCAGGCTGGTCTCGAACTCCTGACCTCGAGCGATCCACCCGCCTCGGCCTCCCAGAGTGCTAGGATTACAGGTGTGAGCCACCGCGCCCGGCCTAAATGGGATTTTATTGGCAGAGGGTTTCCTTAAATTGGGACCCAACTACACTGTGAAAAGTGCTAAGGATAAAATGTCTCCATCCAAATACATAGAGACAATAGCTGCTTTAGACTCATCATGCTGTGTTGTCATCACAGGGACTGTGGTTCTATAATATGCTCTGTTATATCTGAATAGGTTCAACTTGTTGGAATGAGAATTACCTGATGCTTAGAGAACTAGAATACCAGGGGAAACGGCTACTTGGGGAGATGATTACCACTAATGGGTCTCATTGTTTGATAAATAAGAACCTGCCTAGTAAGGCTAGAGCTCACACATAGCGACTCTTGCAAGATTTTTTCTACTGCACCAACTCAACTCCTTCAGTTCCTCTTTCCTTTCATCCATCCAGAAAACAACAGCCTGGGTTATCTTTCTAAAGCACAAATCTTTTCTGTTTGGCAGTTCCAGTCATTCTCAGTTCTTTTTTGGCCTCAGGATAAACTCCAACCCTTTCAGTATTCTCAGGAGGGTGGTTTCCAGACTGGGGAATTTGTACTCCCAGGGATATATGAAGTTTTGCCTAGTAGAACACAGGGGATCACTTATAAACACTAAACCTCTGTATTTACTCTTATCTTTACTTTTTGTATGAAAAGGCACTTGGGGTCAAGGCCTTAGGCTGAGTTCCCCCACACCCCACTTTTATTTCACAATCTCCTTTATCCTATTTTACAAAAGAAAGGCACACTTCTCACTCAATCAAAATCCTATTATGGAACTTTGCCCTGAGCTATACCTCTTGGGTAACAAGCAGAGAGACAATTACAAATGTTGCTGTCAAAAACCCTACTTAAGGCAAAAATAACCTGTATTCTTCTCATTGCAATATGTATCTCTAAAAACTAATTGCTCTTTAGGTTTGATAATTATCAAATTGTATAATATATTACATTTTGATCAAATGTGTGTTACTAATAAAAATTTCTTTTGGATTGAAATATAATTATAATTAACAATTTAGCCCTACGGTCACAGGTAATTTTAAAAATTAAAGTTTCAATTTATATATACATTCTTATTGCAGGGTGGTATTTAGGGTAATCAATGGAACTTTACAGAGTAAAAATATATCTCAATAGGATAAAATCATGTAGGGTGTGAACTAAAATAAAATCTTAAGGCTTTTCCCCCACTGGCTGACTGAATGGACCCCCTCCTGGCCAAGGGGATACCTTAAAACCGAACTGCCTGCCAGGAGGAGGGAGGCCAGATATGCCTCATCATGCCACCCTCCCTTCTTGGATATATCCTTATCTTAAAACATTACAAGCTTTTAGACTAAAGCTTCATTTTTTAACCAATTACAAGTCAAAGAGTCTTTAAATCCACCTATAACCTGTAATCCTCCACTTCGAGATGGCCCGCCTTTTCAGGCCAAACCAATGTATGCATTCCATGCATTGATTTATGACTTTACCTGTAACCCCTGTCTCCCTGAAATGTATAAAACCAAACTGTAACCCAGCCACAGTGAGTCCACTTGCTCAAAGCTTCTTGGGTGTGGCTCCGTGTCATGGTCTTCAAATCTGGCTCAGAATAAACCTCCTTAAATTGTTTTACACAGTTTGGCTTCTTTTCTGTTGACAAGGAGAAGTAATTTGGAAATATAAGTTCGAGGAGAAAAAGGAATAATTTAATATTTCTGAGAAGAGAAGAGCTTGTTCATGTATTTTTTAAATTAAAGATCATGGTTCAAATTGCTTTGGTATTTATAGTCCTTTGAATATATTTAAAACAGTGATGTGACAGTTTTAATTTAAAATAACAATATTTATAATATGCTGAAAATGATATCCTTTGCAAATATTTAAACTTGTGATGAAAAAGTTTAGATGTCAACTTAAAAGTGCCTAAGGAGATACATATTTTTTAAATAAACTTTTTAATTTTGAATTATTTTCAGATTTACAGAAGTGTTCCAAAGATAGCATGGGGGATTTCTGTTTGCCCTTCACATTTGTCAAAATTAAAAATTTAACATTAACAGAAATTATAACTAACCTGCAGCAACCAGCCCAAGAAACCAACCCATTATCTACAGTAACCAGCCTGGGAAGCCAGCCTGCTGTCTTCTAAGTCAGACTTGTAGAAAGTCAGGCTGTAATCTCTAATAAATTTTAGGAAGCCCCAAACAGTAATCTCTATAATCAGCTCCACATGGCCAGGACTTGATTAATAACTGATGGCTTCCCTAATTTTTATCCCTGCTTCCAACTTAGGATCAACCAGAGAAAGTCAAGTCTGCTCCCCAAACTAGTCACATAGGATGCCTTGCTTTAGTTAGCCTGCCTCCAATATCCTTATAGCAACAGCCTCCAATCAGGGCATACCTGAACCCCCCTTTTTTCTAACATAAATCTTTCCACTCTTCTGACTGCCTTTGAGTCTCTGCCAAAACAAAAATGATAGCGGCTGACTCCCTTGCTATAGCAACCTCTGAATAAATAGCCTTTATTTGTTCTCATTTGGGTGTTCTTTGATTATTTTCTATAATATTTATTTTATACTGGGTCATAATCCAAGTTTTACATACATATATATTTACTTTATTACTCAAATTGTTCTAGTTTTAGCCATTGAGAGCTCTTTCAATTTTGCGACTGTTTTCTTTAAGCATCCTCTCATCCTTTTGTTTCTTTGAGCACTTCCTTAATTTCTGGCACTATGCTCCAGGCTCATCCTGTGTATTTCTTGCCCCAGTTCTGGAATCAGCCATTTCTCCAAGGAGCACTATCTCCTTTTATTAACTAATGACATTTAGAAATCAAATCTGAGCACTGGGTGTGCTTTATTGGTACTGGGGGTGTCCCTTCTTTTAAGCCCTCTCAGCACAACGAGCAAGGAAAAAAATATATACATACACACACATATATACACACATATATTTATACACACATACATATATACTAACCAATTTATATACACATATCTACAATTATTCTGTCTCTATTCATATGTATATTAAGATAAAGATGAATTAATACTTACTGTCTCCAACTCTAATCCACAGAATTCATTCTAGTCTTCTCCCTGGTTTATTTGTAACTTCTTTCATTGACAGTAAGAAAGATAACTCCATTATCTATCATTTATGTACTTATATGTTCAATCATATATATACTTAAAGTTTTCAGACATCTTTACTCACACCCTTTTGAGAAACAAATTTGCCAGTTAGAGTACACTTATTATATACAGTTCTTTTTGTCTTTCAGTATTACATTTTTTAGTCAGAAGACAATTTTCCAAAGTTACTCAGGTCAGCTCCTTTTTTCTCCCACCATTCATTGAGGTTATATAATAAGTTTATTATACAGGTATATTAATTTGTCACAGTTTGTATCACGTCAGAGATCCTTTGACATTCTGGTTGTTTTTTTTAATTTGTGTACTTTAAAGTTCACTCTTTGTGATGAACAGTTCTTAGGATTTTGGCAAATGCACTTAGTCATGTATATACCATCCTAGTACCATACAGAATGTTTTTCTCACAGTAAAAATTGTCCTGTGTATCTCCTTTATAATCAACCACTCCCTCCTTCCATAAATGCTGGTAACTTGGGCAAGCTGATCTGTTTTCATTTGTACAGTTTTGCCTTTTTGAGAATGGCATATAAATGTAATTATATGTATCATTTTGAGTCTGGCTTTTTTCATGTAGCAAAATGTATTTATGATTTGTTTATGTTGTGTGAATCAATAACTCATTACTTTTTTAAATCACTGAATAATATTCCATCGTGTGAATATACCATGGTTTGTTTATCTATTCACCCATTGAAGTACATTTGGTTGCTTGCAGTTTTTGGAGATTATGAAAAGCTGCTAAAACATTTGCATGTAAGTTTTTCTGTGAACACAAACTTTCAGTTCATTTGGAAAAATACCTAGGAGTCTGCTGAGTCCTATGGTAAATTTATGTTTAACTTCGTAAGAAACTGTCAAATTGTCTTCCAAAATGACTGTACTGTTTTACATCCCCACAATGTTGCTTTGCATTCTTGCCAACATTTTTTATTGTCAGTTTATTGGAGGTATTTATATAGAAGAGAGAGGGGGGAGAGAGAGAGAGAGACAGAGATTACAAGGAATTGGCTTATATAATTGTAAGAGCTGGTAAAAAGGGAAGATCACCAACAGGAAGAACCACCTGTTGTCCACAAGTAGAATTTCTCCTTCCTTCCTTCCTTCCTCCCTCCCTCCCTCCTTCCCTTCCTCCTTCCTTCCCCTCCCCTCCCCTCCCCTCCCTTTCCCTTCCCTTCCCTTCTCTTCCCTTCTTTCCTTTTCTCTCTCTCTTCCCCCTCAGCCTAGCTTTTAAGGGCTTTCAACTGATTAAGTCAGGTCCACACCAGCTGTCTGGGATAATCTCCCTTACTTAAAATCAACTGATTATGGACTTTATTTATATCTGAAAAGTCCTTTCACGGCAACACCTAGATTGATTGAATGACTGGGGACTATAGCCTAGGCAAGCTGGCATATCAAAAAAGCCATCACAATACCTAAGTACTTCATTTTTAATATTATTACAAATGGTATCATGATTTTAATTTCAATTTTAAATTTCTGGTATATAAAAATACAACTGGCATTTGTATATGGATCTTGTGCCCTGCAACCTTGCTAGATTCATTTATTAGTTATAAGGAAGGTTTATTTTGTAGATTATTTAGATTTTTTCTACATTGACAATTATATTATCTCAAATAAAGATAGTTTTATTTCTTCTTTTCCAATCTGCATACTTCTTATTTCCCTTTTCTGCCTTTTTGTATTGGCTAAGCCTCCCAGTACTTTGTTGAATAGGAGCAGTGAGAGAGAAAATCTTTGCTTTATTTCTCACTTTAAGAGGATTGCATTTAGTCTCTTGCTAATAAAGTATGTGTAGTTTTTTTCTCTAGACACCTTGTATTAAAATAAGGAAGTTGCCCTGTTCCAGTTTTCCAAGAGTATTTTTATGAATTGATGTTGTATTTTATCAAGTGCTTTTTCTTCATCTATTGATATAATCATCTGGCTTTTTTATGTGGCCTCTTAATATGGTGAATTACATTGATTGGGATTTTCAAATGTTAACCCACCCTTGCATTTGTGGGAAAAATCGACTTGGTCATGATATATTATCCATTTTATATATTGTTGGGTTTGATTTGTTAATATTTTAATTGAGTATTTTTGCATATAAATTCAGAGAGATATTGGTGTATAGTTTTCCTTTCTTGTAATGTCTTTGGTTTGGGTACTAGAGTAATGCTGGCTTATTATTACATTTCATCTAATTTTTTATTATTTTTTCTTATTTCAGCATATTATAGGAATGCAAATGTTTAGATTATATATATTGCCATTGCCCCACCTGAGTCAGAGCTTCAAGCATGTCCATCCCCCAGATGGTGTGCACCACATCCATTAAGTGTGAATATACCCATCCCCTCTTCCCCCCTCCCACCTGCCCGACACCCGATGAATGTTACCACTATATGTGCAATTAAGCATTGATCAGTTAATACCAATTTGATGGTGAGTACATGTGAGTACATGTGGTGCTTGTTTTTCCATTCTTGTGATACTTCACCTAGAAGAATGGTCTCCAGTTCCATCCAGGTTAATATAAGAGATATTAGATCACCATTTTTTTATGGCTAAGACTCCACGGTATACATATACCATATTTTATTAATCCACTCATGTATTGATGGGCATTTGGGTTGTTTCCACATCTTTGCAATTGTGAATTGTGCTGTAATAAACATTCTAGTGCAGATGTCTTTTTTATAGAATGTCTTTTTTTCCTTTGGGTAGATGCGTAGTAATGGGATTTCTTGATTAAATGGTAGTTCTTTTAGCTTTTTGAGATATCTCTACAGTGCTTTCCAAAGAGGTTATACTAGTTTGCAGTCCCATCAGCAGTGTATGAGTGCTCCTATCTCCCTGCATCCACACCAATATTTATTGTTTTGGGACTTTTTCATAAAAGCCATTCTCACTGGAGTTAAGTGATATCTCATTGTGGTTTTGATTTGCATTTCCCTGATGATTAGAGATATTGAGCATCTTTTCATATGTTTTTTGGCCATTTGTCTTCTTTTGAAAAGTTTCTGTTCCTGTCCTTTGCCCACTTTTTAATGGTGCTGTTTGATTTTTTTCCTGCTGATTTTCCTGAGTTCTATGTAGATTCTAGTTATTAGCCCTTTATCAAATGCGTAGCATGCAAATGTTTTCTCCCATTGTGTAGGTTGTCTGTTTGCTCTCGTGATAGTTTCCTTGGCTGTACAGAGCTTTTTAATTTGCTCAGGTCCCATTTATTTATTTATTTTTGTTGCTGTGATTGCCTTTGAGGTCTTCTTCATAAATTCTTTCCCTAGGCCAACGTCTATAAGAGTTTTTCCAACATTTTCTTCTAGAATTCTTATAGTTTCATGCCTTAGGTTTAAGTCTGTTATCCACCATGAATTGATTTTTGTGAGAGGTGAGAGGTGCAGATAGATCCTGTTTCAGTCTCCTACATGTGGCTATCCAGTATTCCCAGCACTATTTATTGAATAAGGATTATTTTCCCCAGTGTATGTTTTTGCATAGACACAGAAAAAGCATTCAACAAAATTCAGCACCCTTTTATGATAAGAACACTTAACAAAATAGGCATAGGCAGGACTTATGTGAAAATGATAAAAGCCGTATGTGACAAACCCATAGCCACCATCAATCATACTGAAGGGGGAAAAAGTGCAAGCATTTCCACTTAGAACTGGAACCAGACAAGGTTGCCCTCTATCACCACTTCTATTCAACATAGAAGTCCTAGCCAGAGCAATGAGGCAAGAGAAGGAAATCAAGGGCATCCAAATGGGGGCAGAAGAGGTCAAGCTATCATTCTTTGCTGACAATATGATCTTATATATAGAAAACCCAAAGATTCTGCCATGAAACTACCGGAATTGATAAACAAATTCAGCAAAGTCTCAGGTTACAAAAGCAATGTACACAAATCAGTAGCATTCCTATACGCCAGCAACAGCCAAACTGAGAACCAAATCAAAGACTCAGTACCCTTTACAATAGCAACTAAGAAAATAAAATACCTAGGAATATATTTAACTAAAGAGGTGAAAGACCTCTACAGGGAGAACTATGAGACACTGAGAAAGGAAATAGCAGGGGATGTATACAGGTGGAGTACCATACCATGCTCATGGGTCTGCAGAATCAACATTGTTAAAATGTCTATACTACCCAAAGTGATCTACAGATTCAATGCAATCTCTATTAAAATACCAAGACCATTTTTAGCAGATCAAGAAAAAAATAATTCTACGCTTCATATGGAACCAGAGAAGACCCCATATAGCAAAAGCAATCTTAAGCAAAAAGAACAAATTGGGAGG
Source organism: Eulemur rufifrons (assembly GCF_041146395.1). Lineage (NCBI taxonomy): Eukaryota > Metazoa > Chordata > Mammalia > Primates > Lemuridae > Eulemur > Eulemur rufifrons. The sequence continues at coordinate 107,244,155 of NC_091012.1, forward strand.
CATCAAGTTACCAGACTTCAAGGTATAGTATAAAACTATAGTAACTAAAACAGCATGGTACTGGCACAAGAACAGAGACATAGACCAATGGAACAGAACTGAGACCCCAGATATAAAGTCATCCTCGGCCGGGCGCGGTGGCTCACGCCTGTAATCCTAGCACTCTGGGAGGCCGAGGTGGGCGGATCGTTTGAGCTCAGGAGTTCGAGACCAGCCTGAGCAAGAGCGAGACCCCCACCTCTACTAAAAATAGAAAGAAATTATATGGACAGCTAAAAATATATATAGAAAAAATTAGCCGGGCATGGTGGTGCATGCCTGTAGTCCCAGCTACTCGGGAGGCTGAGACAGGAGGATTGCTTGAGCTCAGGATTTTGAGGTTGCTGTGAGCTAGGCTGACGCCATGGCACTCACTCTAGCCTGGGCAACAGAGTGAGACTCTGTCTCAAAAAAAAAAAAAATAATAAAGTCATCCTCATATTGCCATCTAATCTTTGACAAAGCAGTCATCTTAATTTAATAAAAGTTTAGATACTAACTCAGAAGTCCCCGAGGAAGTACATGTTGTTATTTTTAATAATTGTTTTAGTAGGCATGTGAAGTAAACATGTTTGAAGACCACTGGCTTATAAGATCATCCACAACCTAACTTAGACTATATTACCAACTGAAGCTATAGCAGATACTACCAGTGTCACCCCGTATGCCCTTTGCATCCCTTTATTATTTCTGGACACTCCTCTTCCATCTTTGGTGTGTTTTTGCCTCCAAAGACCCTCAACACTACTTCATAGAACTATCCATGTGGTAGAGTTCCTTGTCTTTTAGAAACAGAGAAAAAGAAGTTGCTGGGAGTTGACATCCTCCTGGGTGATCCTCGGACAATGGGCTGGTTCTTTGTCTTCAGGACAGACGATTCTTAGGGATGATTTATATTCCAGAATTACCCTGAGGACAAGGCTTAAGCTACCCTGTATGGGACATTGCCTGAAATCAGACCTTTGCATTCTTTCTTCATTTTTTTCTTCCCTGATTCTCTCTCTGTCTTATGGTTTCTCCTGGAAGCACTTACTTACTTACTTATTTGTGCATAAATCCTCATCATAGGATTTGCTCATGGGGAACCCAACCTAGGATACCTATCAATCCTGCCTGCCACTTTGTTCCCATACTTCTCTTCATTTCCTCATTACTTCATGTTCTTATGCCAGAGTAATGTTACATGTTTGCTGTCTCTACTTTGAATTCTGTTTTCTTCTCTGGATGGTGGTAACAAAATTCAAGGCCATTTCAAATATCAACTCTTTTGAGAGACCCTCACAGACATTCTTTGCTGCTGTTTAGCCCCTCCTCTTGGCTCACACAGCACTGTATTTCTTGTTTGTTCACACATCTACCTCTTTTGCTAGACTTGAAACTTCTCAATTGCAGGGGACAGATTTTCTTCATTTTGGTTTCCCTAACTCTATTTTTTTATTTTTTTTTTTTATTTATTTTTTTTTGAGACAGAGTCTCACTCTGTTGCCCGGGCTAGAGTGAGTGCCGTGGCTTCAGCCTAGCTCACAGCAACCTCAAACTCCTGGGCTCAAGCGATCCTCGTGCCTCAGCCTCCCGAGTAGCTGGGACTACAGGCATGCGCCACCATGCCCGGCTAATTTTTTGTATATATATATTTTAGTTGTCCATATAATTTCTTTCTATTTTTAGTAGAGACGGGGTCTCACTCTTGCTCAGGCTGGTCTCGAACTCCTGACCTCGAGCGATCCACCCGCCTCGGCCTCCCAGAGTGCTAGGATTACAGGCGTGAGCCACCGCGCCCGGCCCCTAACTCTATTTTTAAAACATTTTTTTTTTGTTTCTTTTTGTTCATCCTACCATGGTGCTCATCCCTGCCTCTATACTGGTATGTAATAAGTACCTAATCAATATCCGTGGAATGAGTAAATAAGTAAATTAATTAATTAAACTTAATATTATTCCAATTCCATACACATATGTATAGCTCTAAAAAGTGTTTTGCATTTTATTTTATTCACAGGCTATTTGGTGAATATGCAACATGAAATCGTTACCAATTTAGAGAAGAGGGAACTGAGACTCTGATAGGTGACATGATGCATCCAACATTCCTGAGAAAGTAAGTAGTGAGATCCCAACATAAAACAAGATCTTAAAACTTTACATGGGATCTTTTCTAAATTTTAACTTCTAAACAATCTTAACCATATTTTATAGCATAAAACTAATAAGTACACAAAAATACCAGCAAAGCCATTCTAACTCATCTTTATCTATCCTTAAGGAAACATGCGCTTCTCCTTCAGTGATTTCTAACAATGAAAAACCTAAATAAAATTTATCCAAACTTTTTATTACAAACATTTTAAGACACCCTGAGTTCTGGGTCCATGATCAAGAAGCACTAGAAAATAGACAAAAAATCACATTCTATATGTCTGAAAATCATTTTCAAGTGTTTTGTTGTCAAAACTGCAAGGGGATTTCAGTCCAGGTCCAGTGCTCATTGCACAAAGGTCCAATTATTGAGACAACGAGGGTTGCCAAGGAAGAAAGGAATTTTTAATATGACCGATGTCTTGTTGGGAGAATGGGAGAAGCTGCCTCATATCTGTCTCACTGACTAAAAGATGCCATGGGCTTTTAAAGGGGAGGTGATGTGCCTTGGGGCAGGTTGTGGTGTAACCAAGGGGCTACTTGCATTGGGGGCAGGTTGTGGGAGATGGTGAATTTTCATTGCAGGAAGTCTGCCCTGGAGCCTTCAGAATCTCAACTCCTTTATGTTGTAGGAAATCCATCATTTCAGGCCAGGTGTGGTAGCTCACACCTATAATCCCAGCACTTTGGGAGGCCAAGGTGGTAGGATCACTTGAGGCCAGGAGTTAGAGTCCATCGTTTCTGGGAAACAACTTAAAGGGTCAAATAGTTAGTTAAGAGGATTATAAAAAACACAGGGGTTCATGTAGATGCTTACATGTTCAATTTGTGGACATACATAATATCTGAAATGGCTGAAAAACGATTCAGATTGCTTTAATCAATAGGCATTTATTAAGTACTAGCGGTATAGAAAGCACTCTACTTACTGTTTGCTGGTACTGTGGCTGATACACAAAGTATAAAATGTGGTTTTAATGTATTAGTAAGCAACAGGTATTTCTGAATATGCTTACTACTCTTTATCTATATGAATCTGTCCAAATATCCACCATCTTTCTATTAATTAATACATTTACAAGGTGGCATCACATCATGTGGACATCTTTCTTTTGCAAAAAAGCTTTAAACAGACCTTAACAACTGTATTCTGACAGAGGTAGAAGTTTGATTTCTGAAAGAGTTCAGAATTGCAGATGATACAAGGCATTTGTGCAATATTTACTTTTAAATCTTGCCCCACTGTATATATTCTACTGAAATAGATCATATATCCTAGAGACTGTCTTTACTTATCTTAGTGTTTATCTTTAGAAAGCAAATTTAGTAGAGAAAGATGCTACCATCTTTTTAAGTACAATGAGAGGAAAACTAGCTATTTAGATTACAAGGGCATAAACAAAGCACCACTTCCTCCTAGAAGTAGCATGTCTTAATTATAGGATAAAATGATCTGATTAAGACATCTAACATCCAGTGCAGGGTTGATATTCAAATTATGGGCAGAACACCAAAAGTACACAGTATCTTTAAGGATAGCACTGCAATAAGAATGATAATGCATTTGTGTAACAATTTATTTGTGGACAATTTATAAATGAGGATATTGAGTATTTGTATAAGAAAGAGTAGGATAAGTAGATTTGCAGCAATCTGAGCCTTAGGGATATAATTCCATGGCTGTCAAAGTGGGGGATGAGACTAATCCTTAGGTAGAAAGAATGGAGGCAATGAGTCAGAGGTTTCTGCTGGAGCTGCTTCACCCTGTGTGTTGGCAGCGGCGGGGGGTGGGGGTGGGATGGGGGGGAGGAGCGAACTGGTGTGCATGGGAAGTTTTCCTTGTAATTTGCTGCCTGTAAAAGACTAAAAAATTCATTCAAACTTTCCATCATAAGCATTTAACTTACTCTGATTCACTGGGACTATGATGGTAGGACTGGAAAGCAGAAGACAAGAAAGTTTTTTGTTCATGTCCACGCAGTATGGTGGTCCAGAAGGCTCATTTCACATATTTCACACAAACACACATACAAGCAGGCATTTCTCTTGTAGGCTTCCCTCATTGCAAACCTTTCCAAGGTCACAAAGGCCCCTTTCTAGGGTAAATGACGCCTATTCTCAGGGCCCTAAAAATAGGAGACATTGTCTCAGAGAAGACAAGGAGCAAAAATCATTTTTGCACTAGAGCCCCTTTCTCATGAGTGAAGGCATGTCATCTCAATTCCATGGCATTTTTCTCCTCTGTTCTTTTCCCTGCTGGCACCACAGAAAAATACCAGGCAGCAGCCAAGCCAAGAATTCCCCTGTTACCTGAGGTCTAGACAAGAGTTTACTTATTCATCCTGTCCTTATTTAGCAAGTGATCAGAAATGACCCAGAACCTGCTCAAACTGGACAATGACATGGGAATGGCTATATAAGGGATGAAGATAGAGACTATTTTGAGAATACCCATAATTTCACAGGCACAAAAACTAAATGCCTGACTGGGACATAGATATATCTCATTCCCTTTCTGCCATCAGAACTCTTTTTTTTCTTCTCTGGCTATACTTTGAAGGTCAGATTCCTGACCCTGGTCAATTACGTGACAGTGACATGAAAGCAGCACTGGGAGAGACATATACTGGCTGGGTGGTACCTTCTTTGCCTACCTGAACCTTATGGGGAATCTTTGCTCTTTTGTAGCCTTTTTGAAAATCTGTTACAGCTTCTGGTATTCTAATGAGAGTAGGTAGAATTGTGACATTGGTTTCTAGCAAATCCATAAAAATAGAAAACATTCTATATAATGTAGACAGAAGGGATTATACGAAGAGAATCTAATTTCTCAGAACACAGGCAGGAACTGAGGGGAAGCCTGTGAGTTTCATTAGAGACTTTGCAGGCCCGCTTATGTGATCTCAGTGAATATTTATCACGATCTGCTTTTGAAGGACACCTACTAATTTCACAGGCACTATAAAACTAAATGCCAAAAAACCATTGGCAATGGCTGATTGGGACATACAGATATTTATTCCCTCTCTTCCACTCACTTATATGATCTCAGTAAATACTGAGTAAAATCTGCTTTTGATAGGTAGCAGTAAAATCTGCTTTTGATAGGTAGGATTTATCATCTGCATTGCATAAATGAGTAAAACTGAGATCCAGGCACATTACATTACTTACTCAAGGTTTTGCAACTGCATCAGTCCTAATGGGAATAAGGGCAGGGGCCATTTGTATTAAGCACTAATAATGATTTTCTAGGATCTTCTGTTCCTCTCCTAGTTGTGAAAACTTGGCCAGTGATGCCCTGGTTAAAATGGCTGCATGGGGCAGTGTGGCAGAGGAGCAGGCACAGGGATAAAACTGTGGCAGGAAACCCCGATTTGTCATCTGTAAGCATATACTTTGCTGACTCTGGCTCTAGAAGAAACCTGCAAAAAACAAAACAAAACAAAACAAAAAAACTTATAAAAAAATCTGAGGATAACAGGAAACTAATCTGAATTATGGTCCAGGAGTGTGACTGGATAGTAACTTGGATCCCCAGATGTTTTCAAAGACAAAAGGAAAAGATGTATCTGACCAAAATATAAGATACGTAGAAAAATGCCCAGTGTGAGGGACTAGAAAATTGAGTAGACCCTGTAAATGTATAATATAATATTTGAGACAATTAGTACTTAGGGGAATATCATATTTCTTAATCAAAGTTATTTTCACTCAGCATCCTTAAGTAGCAGGCATCTGACATCTCTATCCCTTATGACCATTGTCTACATACGTACAGTTTGTGCACTTCACAAAAATGGCCCCTAAAGGGATAAGTGGGGGCTAAATATTCTGCCTCTGGGATAGCGCAAGGATGTCTCTTTCTACTACACCCACCTACAGGGGCAACTTTTTCCAATTTGCACCAAGCCCAATTTCCATTTCCTTTTGGTAACAATACCACTTTACTTTTTCTTTGGAAATTGCCACTCGCCCACTATTGGTGATGGGGCTGGTGGGATTTTTGGTTGTGCTGGTTCAACTCCCTCCAGCCTATGGGTGCACTCATGGGCCAATTTGGGTGAATTGGGCTCTCCTGAGATCTGAAACTTGAGAACTATGACACAAAATGACACAAAGATAGGAGGTGTCCTTGTGTCATTGTTCTCAAGTTGAGTCATCATGAAGTTGGAGCTGGGGATGAGCTGGGTGTAAGTTCTTGTTGCTGAGCTCCTCAGAACTCCCTGGCACCTGTGCTTCCTGAGGCCTGAAACTTCACCAATTCCTTTGACCACCTTCAGCAAAAGAAAAGAAGCATGGTTTTAGAAGGAAACTGTGACTCAAAGAAAGGTTCCTTTCCTGTTGTTTAACCAATACAAAGGAGATCTGAATCAGAGCCCTTTGAGGTTTTATCCATCAAAGCCAACATTCATTCAATCATTCATTCAACAAATACTGAGTTTGCTTTTTCAATTCTCCATAGCCATTTTTTACCTTTTAAAGTTTGTAAATTGGCCAGGGGTGGTGGATCACTCCTGTAATCCTAGCACTCTGGGAGGCCTAGATGGGAGGACTGCTTGAGCTCAGGAGTTCGAGACCAGCCTGAGCAAGAGCGAGACCCTGTCTCTAACCCTGTCTCTATTAAAAAAAAAAAAAAAAGAAAGAAAGAAAGAAATTTTATAAATTAAGAAAAAAAAATAAAGTTTGTAAATCACTTTGCCCTTTAAAACAAATGTGTATCTTTAAGGGAATGTTTCTTATTTTCTCAGATATGTTATAAATGTGTAATATATCTTATAATCAACATTATCTAAGGGACCAAATCAGACTCTTCCAGTAGCTGGTGCTCTTTATACTGCAATTGAAAATCTTCCTTGGGAAGTCCCATCAAGACAACAAGTACCCAAGGAGATCTGGTTTGATTAAAATCAGGCCTCAGCAAGAATCTATCTATCCCTGGTTGATGGTACTTTTGTATTTTAGCAATTTCCCTGTCTTCAGCAAGAATCTGTTTGCATTGTTCTGCCCATCATTGTGTTAGTCCATAGATGTAATTAAACTGACTCAGGCTTTTTTGTTCTTAATCTATAAAGATGAATTACTGGGGGATGAATAGCCTTGCTTTCTGCAGGGTCAAGAGTAATATTTTATTATATTCTACATAGGGGGTGGCGTTGAAATGCTTGCGTTACAAGCCCTGAATCAGATATCCTCAGTTCTCAGTCAGAGTTTGCAAAGGATGCCTCAGGCAAATTTCTAACTCTGTGTTCCATGCCATACTAGCAGATAGTAAGCTTTCAGCAATTAGCTATAGGTTTGCTTTCTAGAAAGTTTGACCCTTCAAACAATTCCTAAAATCAAGATGGTTCATGGAAAATGTCTAAAAATTATTAATTACCTTCTAAATAAACTCCATTCTTTTACTTGAAAATTAGTTTGTTTTACCTTGTACTTAAAAAAATTGTTTTTTTCTATTTGAGAATGAGTTTTTTATAGGAGATAAATTCATGGCATAATCACATTATGTGCACCATACAGTCACTGTATTAAAAGTCAGGGCAGTCAAAAAATTAGCAATAGTGGCACAGGTGGGGATAGAACCTGTTTCCTAAGTCATTTAACTATTCTGGACCTTCTGTGAAGACTGGGATAGTGTTTTCCCTGTCTGACCCTTAGTGTCGTTGGGGGCATTAAAGATAAACATATGGGAAGATGCTTTGGAAACTTAAGTGCTCTACAAATGCAAGTTATTATTACAGCTGATTGTGGAGGCTGAAAGGAATTCTATCTCAGAAATAAGAACAATTTCAAGTGGGCAGAAACCACAAATTAGGCATTCTTGTAGCCATCACTGAATCTGACAGCAAACAGAATATAGAAGTAGGGCCTGCCATGAAAATATTGAGCCAAATCAATTATTAATTGGCAGGTATGTATGAAATGTTTGATTTTGAATTTCTGATGGGTAGATCTCAAGGATGTCAAGGCAGAGGGCCACCTTACCTCACCAGGATGTGAAGGTTAAGGTGAGCGGTTGGAGAAGAAAGAAGCATGCCCAGGGGCCAAGAACTCAGAAAGACCCAAAGGAAATAAGGTGGACATGCTAAGTTATATTATAATGTATATTTAACTACCTAGCAGTCACTGTGCTATAAGTTGAGGTTACAAATGTGAATGAGATAAAATATTTGCCTGGGAAGGACACGCTCACAACTTAGTGATTGAGCTAAGAAGTAAGCACTAAACTGTAATACATGAATTTTCTTACATAACACCATATGTTTAAAACTGTGCCTTAAAAATAAGTTCATGAACAAAATAGGCTTGAAACATATCACTTAAGACTTATGTCAAGTATTAACCAGAGCACCAACAAAAACATAGATGTGATGCTAATAAAATACTAGAGTGGAGAAATCTGAACTGATATTTGCACCCAGCATCATAGTCAATCTTTTGCACGCTAAAACACAGAAGTTTCTGTTTACCCCTTCAAAGTAGGTTCTAGATAGCTGTTTAATTAAAATAAAAAATGTCATCCAGGATGGAGACTTCTCCATCATTTTCTATCAACATAAAGGGAAACATCTTTGCAGCTTCTTGACGTGACTTTGCAACTACCCCAGGTAGTTTCCAATTGTGGACATTAGAGCAATTTCTGAAGTCACTAAATCACTTGCATTGAAATAAGTCACTTTTATAGGATTTTAAGGATTTTAAAGTTTTCTTTCTTTTTTCAAAACCACTCTACTGAGGTATGATTGATATATAAACATCTGTACATATTTAATGTATACATCTTGATGAGTTTGGGGCTAAGTATGTACCCATGAAATCATCACCATCAAAGCTATAAACATATCCGTCAACTCCTTTATTATTATTATTTTTATTTATTCATTTACTTATTTATTTATTATTTTTTCTTTTTGGCAAGAACACTTAACATAAGTGTTCTTAACATAAGAGTTCTTAACATAAGATTTACCCTCTCAACAAATTTTAAGTATGCAATATAGTATTCTTAGCTATAAGCACTATGCGTTACAGATCTCCAGAACTTATTCATCCTGCATAAGTGGGACTTTGCATCCTTTGACTATCACCTCTCCATTTTCCCCTCCCCCAAGCACCTGACAACAACCATTCTACTCTCTGCTTCTATGAGTTTGACTATTTTAGATTCCACATATAAGAGAGATCATACAGTGTTTGTCTTTCTGTGTCTGGCTTATATTATTTAACATAATACGCTCCAGGTCTATCTATGCTGTGGAAAATGCCAAGATTCCTTTCTTTTTAAGGCTAAATAATACTCTGTTGTAAGTACAGATTGTAAGTATACAATTTCTTTATTCATTTGTCCATTGATGGACCTTTAGGTTTTTTATATATCTTGGCTATTGTGAATAATGCTGCAGTGAACATGGCAGTGCAGATATCTCTGAGATCCTGATTATAATTCTTTTGGATATATATCCAGAAGTGGGATTGCTGGATCATATGGTAGTTCTAATTTTAATTTTTTGAGGAGCCTCCATGCTGTTTTACATAATGTCTGTATTAATTTGCTTTCCCACCAACAGTGCACAAGGGTTCCCTTTTATACTCATCCTCCCTAACACTTACCTTTTTTTTTTTTATATAATAGCCATCCTAAAAGGTATGAGGCAATATCTCATTGTGGTTTTGATTTGCATTTCCCTAGTGATTAGTGATATTGAGAGTTTTTTCATATACCTGTTGGTCATTTGTATGTCTTCTTTAGAGAAATGTCTGTTTAGGTCTGTGATAGTTTGAATATGTCCACTAAAAGCATGTGTTGGAAACTTAATCCTTAATGCACACATTTTTGGAAGTGTAGTCTAATGAGAGGTGACTACGCCATGAGGGTGAAGTGAATGGATTAATGCCATTATCACAGGAGTACGTTTCTTTATTTATTTATTTATTTTTTTTTACCTTATAAACTTTTTAATTTTTTTAACTTTTTGATTCTTTTATAATAACACCTAGCTCAAAACAAACACATTGTACAGCTGTACAAAAAATATTTTCTTAATTCCTTATTCTACAAGATTTTTTTCTTTTTCTTTTCTTTTTTTTTTTTTTTATTTAATTTTACAGAATCAAAGAGTCTAACAGTATATCTTGTTAGATACGGTATGTCCTCATAATGTATACATTATTTCTTGTACAATGATATGAAATAATATGAGAAATATTCATGATAAATTATTAAGTGAACAGTGCAAGTTAAAAACAATAGTTTCATATTTTTCCCCACCCCCCCTTTCCCGAGTCAGCACCTTCAAGTGTTACCACTCCCCAAACGGTGCGCAATGCACTCATTGTGTAGGCATACCCCCATCCCCTCCCCCACCCCCCACCTCAGTCTGATGTCCAATTGGTGTCGTTTCCAGATTTGTATTTAGGTGATGATCAAGGAAACCAATTTTCTGGTGAGTACATGTGATGCTTGTTTTTCCATTCTTGGGATACTTCACTTAATATAATGGGTTCCAACTCTCTCCAGGAGAACCATAGAGATGTCGTATCTTCATCATTCCTTATAGCTGAGTAATATTCCATGGTATACATATACCACAGCTTACTAATCCAATCATGTATTGATGGGCATTTGGGTTGTTTCCACATCTTTGCTATTGTGAATTGTGCTGCTATAAACATTTGGGTACACGTGCCTTTGTTACAGAATGACCTTTTTTCCTTTGGGTATATGCCCAGTAATGGGATTGCTGGGTCAAATGGCAGGTCTACTTGAATCTGTTTAAGATACCTCCATAATGCTTTCCACAGGGGTTGCACTAGTTTGCAGTCCCACCAGCAGTGTATTAGTGTTCCTGTCTCTCCACACCCACGCCAACATGTGTTGTTTTGGGTTTTTTTGATAAAGGCCATTCTCACTGGGGTTAAGTGATATCTCATTGTGGTTTTGATTTGCATTTCCCTGATGATTAGAGATGTTGAACACTTTTTCATATGTTTGTTAGCCATTTTTATATCTTCTTTTGAAAAATTTCTATTCATGTCCTTTGCCCACTTTTTGATAGGGTTGCTTGATTTTTTCTTGCTGATTTTCCTGAGTTCTAAATAGATTCTTGTTATCAGTCCTTTATCTGATGTGTAGTATGCAAAAATTTTTTCCCATTCTGTAGGTGGTCTGTTTATTCTCTGGACTGTTTCTTTGGCTGTGCAGAAGCTTTTTAATTTAATCATGTCCCATTCATTTATTTTTGTTGCTGCTGTGATTGCCTTGGGGGTCTTCTTCATAAATTCTTTGCCTAGGCCAATGTCTGTAAGAGTCTTTCCTGCATTTTCTTCTAGAATTCTGATTGTATCACGCCTAAGGTTTAAGTCTGTTATCCACCGTGATTTGATTTTTGTGAGAGGTGAAAGCTGTGGGTCCTGTTTCAGTCTTCTACAAGTGGCTAACCAATTCTCCCAGCACCATTTGTTGAATAGGGATTCTTGTCCCCAGAGTATATTCTTTCCCGCTTTGTCGAAAATTAGGTGACTATATGAGGATGGTTCTATATTTGGATTTTCTGTTGTGTTCCACTGGTCTGTGTCCCTGCACTTGTGCCAATACCAGGCTGTTTTAAGAACCACGGCCTTGTAGTATAGTTTGAGGTCTGGCAAATTAATACCTCCCATTTTGTTTTTGTTGCTTAAAATTGCTTTTGCTATACGGGGTCTTCTTTGATTCCATACAAAGTGTATAATTATTTTCTCTATGTCTGTAAAGAATGATGTTGGTAATTTAATAGGGATTGCATTGAATCTGTAGATCACTTTGGGTAGTATAGACATTTTAACAATGTTGATTCTTCCGATCCACGAGCATGGTATATTTTTCCATCTATTTGCAAGTTCTGCTATTTCTTTTCTCAGTGTTTCATAGTTTTCCTTATAGAGGTCCTTTACCTCTTTAGTTAGATATATACCTAGATATTTTATTTTCTTTGTTGCTATTTTGAAGGGTATTGAGTCTTTAATTTGGTTTTCCGATTGACTGTTATTGGCATATACAAATGCCTCTGATTTGTGTATATTAATTTTGTAGCCTGAGACTTTGCTGTATTCGTTAATCAATTCCAGGAGTCTCTTGGTTGAATCCTGGGGGTTTTCCAGATATAGCATCATATCATCAGCAAAAAGTGAGAGTTTGATCTCTTCCTTCCCTATTTGGACTCCCTTGATTCTGCTCTCTTGCCTGATAGCTCTTGCAAGGACTTCCAATACTATGTTGAAAAGTAATGGAGACAATGGGCAGCCCTGTCTGGTTCCAGTTCTAAGTGGGAGTGCTTTCAGTTTTTCCCCATTCAGTATGATGTTGGCTGTGGGTTTGTCATATATGGCTTGTATCATTTTTAGATAGGTTCCATCAATGCCTATTTTGTTAAGCGTTTTTATCATAAAAGGGTGTTGAATTTTGTCAAATGCTTTTTCTGCATCTAATGAGAGTATCATATGGTTTTTGTTTTTGCTTCTATTTATGTGGTGAATTACATTTATAGATTTACGTACGTTGAACCACCCCTGCATCTCGGGGATGAAGCCCACTTGGTCATGGTGGATTACTTTTTTGATAAGTACTTGGATTCGATTTGCTAGTATTTTATTGAAAATTTTTGCATCTATATTCATGAGGGAAATTGGTCTGTAGTTCTCTATTTTTGTTGTGTCCTTTCCAGGTTTTGGTATTAATGTTATATTGGCTTGGTAGAACGTGTTGGGGAGAACTCCATCCTTCTCAATATTGGAGAATAGTTTATGTAGGATGGGCACCAGTTCTTCTTTGTATGTATGGTAAAATTCAGGTGTGAACCCATCTGGACCAGGGCTTTTCTTTTTGGGAAGGTTTTTTATTGCTGTTTCGATTTCAGTTCTTGCTATTGGTCTGTTCAGGTACTCTATTTCTTCCTGGTTGAGCCTGGGAAGACTATGTGTTTCTAAAAATTTGTCCATTTCCTCCACGTTCTCCAGTTTGTGTGCATAAAGATTTTTGTAGAATTCATAGATGATATCTTGTATCTCTGTAGCATCGGTTGTGATTTCTCCTTTCATGTTCCTAATGGAGGTTATTAGAGATTTTACTTTTGTGCTCTTGGTTAGTCTAGCCAGAGGTGTGTCTATTTTGTTTATCTTTTCAAAGAACCAACTTTTTGTTTTATTAATTTCCCTTACAGTTTCTTTGTTGTCCTTTTCATTTAGTTCTGATTTGATCTTAGTAATTTCTCGCCTTCTGCTGGGTTTGGGATCGTTCTGTTCTTCTTTCTCCAGTTCTTTGAGTCTATTCGTTAGGTTGTCTATTTGCATGTTTTCTGTCTTTTTGATATAGGCATTTATGGATATGAATTTTCCTCTCAGGACTGCTTTAGCTGCATCCCATAGATTTTGATAAGTTGTATCTCCATTGTCATTTAATTCAAAGAAATTTTTGATTTCCATCTTGATTTCTTCTTTTATAGAATAATTATTCAGGAGAAGGTTATTTAGCTTCCATGACTTTGAGTAAGAGTGAGGGTTTCTGTTTGTGATCATTGTTACTTTTATTCCGCTGTGATCTGAGAAGATGCATGGTATAATTTCTATTTTTTTGAATTTTTGAAGACATGATTTATGTCCTAGGACATGGTCAATCTTAGAGAATGTCCCGTGAGCTGATGAGAAGAATGTATATTCTGTGGACTTTGGGTAGAATGTCCTATAGATGTCAGCCATGCCCATTTGTTCTAGGATTCTATTGAGGTCCATTATGTCTTTGTTTATTTTCTGTTTAGAGGATCTGTCCTGTACTGTCAGTGGGGTGTTAAAGTCTCCAGCTATTACAGTATTGTTATCTATCATTTGGTTGAGATCTAGTAGGGTTTGCTTTATGAATCTAGGTGCACCTAGGTTGGGTGCATATATATTGAGTATGGTCATGGCTTCTTGATGAATTGTGCCTTTAATCAGTATGTAGTAGCCATCTTTGTCTTTTATTATTTTTGTTGGTTTGAAAGCTAAGTTATTGGAAATTAAGATTGCCACACCAGCTTTCTTTTGGTTACCATTTGCTTGAAATATCGATTTCCATCCTTTTATTTTCAGTCTAAATGCATCTTTGCAGGTTAGGTGAGTTTCTTGAAGACAGCAGATACTTGGATTGTATTTTTTTATCCATTGGGCCAGTCTATGTCTCTTGAGCGGGGAGTTCAAGCCATTCACATTTATTGAGAAAACTGATAAGTGAGACAGTTTTTTGTTCAGCTTGTTGGGTAGAACTTCATTGTGATGTTTTCTCTCCTGGGCCATTGTGGTATCTGGAATTTGATCTTTAGCTCTTGAGTAGTTTTACATTCTTGGATCTTTCTTGTGCTGATCCGTGTATAATTCTCTTTTGAGTACTTCTTGGAGGGCTGGTCTTGTCTTGGTGAATTCCCTCAACCTTTGTTTATCTGAGAATGTCTTGATTTCTCCTTCGTATAGAAAACTTAGCTTAGCTGGGTACAAGATTCTAGGCTGGGCATTATTCTGTTTCAGAAGCGTGAAAATGGGGCCCCAACCTCTTCTTGCTTGTAAGGTTTCAGCTGAGAAATCTGGCGTAATTCTGATGGGTTTTCCTTTGTAAGTTACTTGTTTCTTTCTCCTTACAGCTCGGAGAAGTGACTCTTTAGTGGATATTTTGGTCAGCCTGATGACTACGTGGCGTGGTGTTTTCCTATTTGCTATGAATCTCCCAGGGGTCCTTTGAGCTTCTTGAATCTGTATGTCTAGAGTATTGGCAAGGCCTGGAAAATTTTCCTCGATTATGTCTTCAAATAGCTTGTCCAACCCTTGCTTGTTATCTTCTTCACCCTCAGGAATGCCAATAACTCTCAAGTTAGGTTTCTTCACATAATCCCACATTTCTTGAAGACTCAGATCATTTCTCTTACTTTTTCGATCTATCTCTGTGACTGACTTATTTAGTTGGAAGGAGTTATCTTCAATTTCTGAGATTCTTTCTTCTGTTTGATCTACCCTGCTCTTGAGACTTTCCACAGTGTTTTGTAGCTCTCTGAGTGAATTCTTCACTTCTAGGAGTTCAGTTTGGTTTTTCTTCAATATTTCAATTTCTTTAGTGAATTTTTCCTCCAAATCCTGTATTTTTTTGTGTTTTCCTTGTGTTGTTTATCCATTGATTCTTGTATATTATTCAGCTTGTTTATAATCCATAATTGGAATTCTTCCTGTGACATGTTGGTGTTTTGAGTCTGGTTTGTGTCAAATGGTTGGGAGCTGGTATTTCTCTTTGGGGATGAGCTTTCCATTTGATTCTTTGTGCTCTCCGTGTTTTTTCGCTGGGCCCTTCTCATCTAGATTTATCGTTGGATCTTTACTTATAGGTTTAGTCTGGTTAACAGGACTCTTTGTGCTCTATTCTTAGGCTGTGAAACAGTCTAGGTATGTTGCTTCTTTTGGCAAGAGGGGGAGACTGTTGTGTATTGTTCAGAGATTTTTCTGTTTCCGTTGGGGGACTGCTTCCGATGGGTCCAATCCTAGAGGATTGGAGTGATCCAGGACCGCTTTGGTGAGTTAGGACACTGTGGTGTGGTCTTTCAGAAGGCAGGCAGCGTCCACACTAATAGTAGACCGAAATTCTCTTTGTTTGTTTGTTTGTTTGTTTCCCTTTGGTTCTTCCTCTATAGGGGAGGTTTCTGACTCTATCTGCCGGCAAGATACTAGCTATGGGGAGAGGACGGTGACTTCGCTTGCTCAGCGCCCCAGTTGCTGTAGCTCCCACGGGCAAAAGTCTGTCTTGGCCCAATGTCCCCAGGGATCAGGTTCCACACTCTCGCTTCTGGAGAAGTATTCAGTGTTTACACTTGGGCGGGGATCCTATATAAGGTCCGTGGACCAGGGGAGAGGGCCGTCCAGGGAGCCTCTTGGTACCCTATTGCTCCGCAGTGACTTGGCTGTGGACCCTAGAGTGGCGATTGCGTGCCCGCAGATCTCCGGCCCTGGGGGTGACTGCTCAGGGTCCGGTATGTACCAGAGCCAGGGACCTGGCCCTTTCCGAAGCTCACTGTGGGTCCCCAGTTAGAAGGCGAAAAGAGAGGAGAAAGAGAAGAGGAAAAAAAGAAAAAAAAAAAACGAAAGAAAGAAAAAAGAAAAGGAAAGAAAGAAAAGAAAGAGGAGAAAACGGAAGAGAAAAGAAAAAAAAGAAGAAAAAGAAAGAAAGAAAAAGAGAAAAAAAAAAGAAAAAAAAAAGAAAAGAAACGCAAAAAGCCAAACCAAAAAACACCAAAAACACCAACAAAAATGAACAAAAACAAACTACATAGCACCTCACCACACCGCAAGGCAGAAAGATACACAAATCTGAAGTATATAATTCAGCGACTCAATGTTTTTTTGTTTGTTTGTTTGTTTTACGCCTTAGCACAGCTCCGCCCCTTCACTTCCGTTTGGCTGGGTCCGGAGCGGCCATTAAATGTTTTTGTTTTTACGCCTTAGCACAGCTCCGCCCCTTCACGCCCGCCCCGCTGGGTCCCGGGCGGTTTCACAGTGGATTTCAAGATGGCGTCTGCGCGCCCTCACAGCTCCGAGGGTGGTGGGGATCCAACCTCCGCGCTCAAAAAGGCGCGGCAGCCAGAGGCCCAGAGGGCAAAGGTGCCCGCCGAGGCTGTCCGCCGCCGGAAAAAAAAAGAAAAGAAAAGGAAAGAAAGAAAAAAAAAAAAAAAGAAAGAAAAAAACCCCCCAAAAACAAACACAAACACAAACACAAACAAACAAAACCCAGAAGAAATTTACCAAGAATAAAATATACAGTTTGGCGAGCCTATTCTTCTTGTTCGTTTTTTTTTTTTTTTTTTTTTTTTTTTGCCTTAGCGCAGCTCTGCCCCTTCACCCCGAGCGCGGCCCCGGCATATCCCGCACTCCTGGCGTTGGTTCAGAGACCAGCGGAGGGCGCCGGGCAGAGAGAGCCGCTCGGCACTTTATGGCTCCCGAGCGGTTTCGCCCTCGCTTTCAAGATGGCGCCTGCAGAGCTCCGGGGCTGGAGGAGACCGGCTCCCCGGCAGGCAGAGACCGCCACTGCCCGGGGGCTGGCGAGCAAGGACACGCACCGGGGGTGACCGGCTGGAGAACCGCCGAAAAAGGCAGCACGGGCAGAAAGAGCCGCTGGGCACTTTTTGGCTCCCGAGCCGTTTCACCCTCGCTTTCAAGATGGCGCCTGCCAAGCTCCGGGGCCGGAGGGGACCGGCTCCCTGGCAGGCAGAGACCGCCACTGCCCAGGGGCTGGCCAGCAAGGACACGCACCGGGGGTGTCCGGCTGGAGAACCGCCGAAAAAGGCAGCACCGGCAGAAAGAGCCACTGGGCACTTTTTGGCTCCCGAGCGGTTTCGCCCTCGCTTTCAAGATGGCGCCTGCCAAGCTCCGGGGCTGGAGGGGACCGGCTCCCCAGCAGGCAGAGACCGCCACTGCCCAGGGGCTGGCCAGCAAGGACACGCACCGGGGGTGACCGGCTGGAGAACTGCCGAAAAAGGCAGCACGGGGTACGACGCTATTTGCTGTCCGGGAGTCTTTTGTGTTTTTCCGCCCTGGGGCAGATCCGTCCCTCCTCGCCAAGCGCTGTCTCAGCTGAGATCCCCCAGGTTCTAAGGTAATTTCGCAAAAAAGCCTCCTGTCTGCAATGCGCCACGTATCCTTCAGTGATTCTGCGCTGGCCTGGGTCAGGGCTCTGTTCAATTGGGAGCGGAGGGCAAGCCGCTTTCCCGAGAGGCTGCACCCACCCCGGCTGGGGGCGGGTGTATCCGACCCGCGCTCCGCTGGCTAGTGTCTGTCCCGCGTTCCCAATTTTCGTTCACCTCAGACCTCACTCGCTCTGTTTGTCCCACGCTGATTCTCCGTGGATTCACACCGCTGTTCCTGTGTGGGAGCGGTCCTCTAGCGTTGTGGCAGGTCCGGATCGATGCCTTCCTTCCCGGGAGCGCAGATTCAGGCCGTCACCACCACTCTGCCATCTTTCTACAAGATTTTTTTCTATTTTCAATTTTTTTTTTTTTTTAATTTTTTTGTTAAAGACTAAGATACAAACACACAACTTAGCCCAGGCCTCGGAGTACGTTTCTTTAAAAAGATGAGTTTGGCCCCCTCTCCCTCACTGTCTATTGTCCTGTCTTTGCCCTTCTGCCGTGGGATGATGTAGGCAAGAAGGTCCTCATCAGATGTTGGCCCCTCCATCTTGAACTTCCCAGCCACCAAAACTGTGAACTAATAGATTTCTCTTCATTATAAATTACCCAGTCTGTGGCATTCTGTTATAGCAGCACAAAATAGACTAAGACAGGTCCTTTGCTCATTGTTAAATCAGATTATTTGTTTTCTTACTAGTGGTTTGGTTGAGTTCCTTATGTATTTTGGATATTAACCCCTTATCAGATATAGGGTTTGCAAATATTAATGTATTCTCCCAATCAGTAGGTTGTCTCTTCACTTTATTGATTGTTTCTTTTGCTGTGCTGAAGCTTTTTAGTTTGATGTAATCCTATCCCATTTGTCTATTTTTCCTTTTGTTACCTGTGCTTTTGGTATCCTATACAAAAAATCATTGCCAAGACTAATGTCAAGGAGCTTGCTCCCTATGTTTTGTTCTAAGAGTCTGTGGTTTCAGGTCTTATGTTTAAGTCTTTAATTTTTGTGTAAGATGTAAGATAAGGGTCTCATTTCATTCGTTTGCATGTGGATATCCAGTTTTCTCAACACCATTTATTGAAGAGACTGTCCTTTCCACATTGTATATTCTTGACACTCTTGTTGAAAATTAGTTGATCATATATATGCAGGTATATTTCTGGGCTCTTTTTTCTGTTCTATGTTGGTCTATGTATCTGTTTTTATTCAATACCATACCGTTTTGTTTACTAAGGCTTTGTAATATAATTTGAAACCAGAAAGTGTGATGCCTCCAGCTTTGTTCTTCTTGCTCAAGATTGCTTTGGCTATTCAGGGTCTTTTGTGGTTCCATGTGAATTTTAGGATTGTTTTTTCTATTTCTATGAAAAATGCTATTGGAATTTTGATAGATATTGCATTGAATCTATAGATCACTTTGGGTAGTATGGACACTTTAACAATATTAATTCTTCCAATCTATGAATACAGGATATCTTTCAATTTATTTGGGTCTAATTTAATTTCTTTCATTTATGCTTTTGTGTATAATTTTCAGTGTACAGATCTTTCATCTGCTTACGTAAATTTATTGCTAATATTTTTCTTATTTTTGATATAATTTTAGATGGGATTATTTTCTTAATTTTTTTGATAATTCATTATTAGTGTTCAGTTTTTTTCTTAAGATCTTCATTTATTACTAGGTCTTCCCCTTTAGTGTGAAAAAGCTTGTCCCTAATTGCC
Source organism: Eulemur rufifrons (assembly GCF_041146395.1). Lineage (NCBI taxonomy): Eukaryota > Metazoa > Chordata > Mammalia > Primates > Lemuridae > Eulemur > Eulemur rufifrons. The sequence continues at coordinate 107,263,721 of NC_091012.1, forward strand.
TCAAACCATTACATATTGGGAAAAGCATATATGAACCAAGACTTCTAATAGGGGCAGCTTCATGTTTTGTGGATCCTGAAGGTCATATAATTTTCTTCTTCTTTCCTTTAAGAAGAAGACTATCAAATTTTATATAAAATTATGTATAAAAGTGATTTGTTAGGAAAAATGTGCTGACCTAAATAACTCTAGAAATAAGTGTAGTCTGTAAGACACAAGGCAGAAGGAAGTATACATAAACACTATACTTGATAAAGTTATTTCTCATAGTGGCAGAGTTTAATAATTCTGAAGTCACTATACCTGTATACTTGAATTGAATAACTACACAAGTGGAGAGTAGACTGTGGGAGCCAAATTTCTCATTGTTTGAATTAAAGGTTACAGATAAGCAAAGGGAGGAGGCTAGAATGATATATGTGGTAATGGAGTAATGGATTAGAGTCAGAGACATCAGTATGAACTTACATTTGCCTTAATATATAATAAATACAAATGGCTATGTATAGACATATTTATAAATATATGTATACATATGGGTTACTATACACACACATATTTCGTTCTCTGTCAGTGAGAAGGTTTAGAAGCAATAGCATCCCAATATCAACAAACCCACTTACAACAAAGATCTTGGTTTCTAATACCATTCTCCAATAAAAAGAACCAGGACTCATTGGATAAATAGCTAATTCTAGAACTTGAACAGGAAATATACAAGATGAGCCTGGAGCATCTTATAGTGATGGAAAGTAAGGAAGTGTTTTACGATTTTTAGTGGTGTATTTTTAAAAAAGGTAAGGAAATGCTCAAAAACAAACAGACTCCCACAATGATGGGGGCATATCATACGGGCACAGGAGCAACTGAAATAATTCTCAATGGAAAAAACTGGAATAATTTGAGCAAGAAAGTTAATAAAATAGTTTGGAATTATAGCCCAAAGTATAAAATTAGTATCCTTGAATCCATGCTAATATAAATAAATGATTGAGTGATTAAATAAATAAATGGGGAAGAATAGACAAATGTCTCATGCAGAAGAATTCCAAATAATATATGTAGATACTCTGGCCTCAACAACTTGGATATAACTCCCCATTTCTTAAGTGTGGGCTGTTCATAGTGACTTCCTTCCAAAGATTACCATATGAAAGGGGGAAATAGGGTAACTTTATAGTGGAGAAATCTGACAAACACTACCTCAGCCTGGAGATCAAAGTTAACGTCATCAGTGATAAGTCATGTTGATAGTATGTACCCTTGATATGATATGATGAGATTGGCATTTTATCTTTGTAGCCTTCTTCTCAAAATCCTACAACCCAAGTCTAATAATGAAAAACATCAGACAAATCCTAATTGAGTGATCTGTTACAAAAAATCTGACCAATATTCCCTAAAACTGTCAAGGTCATCAAAAACAAAGTCTGAGAAACTATCACAGTTAAGAAGAGTCTAAGGAAACATGTTGACTAAATATAATATGGTATCCTGAACAGGATCCTGGAACAGAAAAAGGACATTAGGAAAAAACTGAAAAAAAATTATAAACAGGTGAGGGTAAAGGTTCACAAAGGAAGGTAAGCTTTCTACATTTGATTCATATTGGTATAATGCTAACATCATTTGATTCTGATAAGTTGTGCAGATATAATGTAATACCCAGATCAACCACTACAAAAGCTATACCAAGAGATGTACTCAAAAACACTATAGATAAATCAGAATGAGCTTCTAAATAATGTTGAAGTAACCCATAGGAAGCCAGGAAAAAGAAAACAAAAACAAACAAACAAAAAAAATAGAAGAAACAAACAGAAAACAAAAATGAAATGACAGACTTAAACCCTAACATATTGATAATTACATTAAATGCAAATCTTCTACATGCATCAATTAAAAGGCAGAGACTGGCAAAGTGGATACAAAATCACCCAACTATGTGCTGTGTACAATAAACTCACTTCAAAAACAATGTTATAGGTGGGTTCCAGTAAAGGGATGGAAAAACACATACCATGCAAACATTATTCAAAAGAAAAGCAGGAGTGGATGTGATGGTTAATTTTAGGTCAACTTGATGGGCTTAAGGGATATCCAGATAGCTGGTCAAGTATTATTTCTGCAAATGCCTGTGAGGGTGTTTCTGGAAGAGACTGGCATTTGAATCAGTGGATGGAGTAAGGCTGCCCTCCCCTGTGGGTAGGCATCTTCCAATTGTCTGAGGACCCTGACTGAACAAGAAGGTAGAGGGAAGGTGAATTTGCTCTCTTTTTTCAAGCTGGGACACACATCTTCTCCTGCCATTGGACATCAGAACTCAAGGTTCTCCAACCTTTGGATTCTGAGACTTGCCCCATTGGCCCCCCAAATTCACAGGCCTTTGGCCTTGGACTGATAGTTATACTAGTGACTATCCTGGTTCTCAGGCCTTTGGATCTGGACTGAGCCATGCTACCAGCTTCCTTGGTTCTCCAGCTTGCAGATAGTATACTGTGGGACTTCTTAGCCTCCATAATTGCATAAGTCAATTCCCCTAATAAATACCCTCTCATATATCTATACATACATATATCCTATTGGTTCTATTTCTCTGGAAAACCCTGATTAATACAGTAGACTCCAGAGCAAACAAAAAGACTAGAGACAAAGAAAGGTATTATATAATGATAAAATAATCAATCCACCTAGAAGACACAGCAATTATAAATGTGTATGTACCAAACAAAAAAGATACAAAATACATGAAGCAAAAACTGATATAACTGAAAGAAGAACTAGAAAATCCACAACATCCCTCTCTTAGGAATTGATGTTCCTCACGAATATATAGATGCAAAACTTCTTAACAAAATATTAGTAAATAAAATTCAGGAATATATAAAAAGAATTATATACCATAACCAAGTGGGGTTCATTGCAGGGGTGCAGGCTGGTTCAATATTTGAAAATCAATGTAATCCACCATATTGACAAGCTAAAGAAGAAAAATTACATGATCATATCAATTGATGCAGATAAAGCATTTGACAAAATCCAACACACATTCATGACAAAAAACTCTCAGAAAACTAGAAATAGAGGGGAACTTCCTCAGTGTGATAAAAACATCTACCAAAAATGCACAGCTGAAATGACACTTAAGAATGAAAGGTTAAATTATTTCTCCTAAGATGAGGAAAAAGGCAAGGATATCCACTTTCACTGCTGCTATTCTGTATAGCACTGGAAGTTCTGGCCAGAGCAATAAGGAAACAGAAAAAAAAAAACATATAGATTGGAAAAAAAGAGATAAAATTGTCCACATTTGCAGATTACATGATTGTTTATATAGACAATGCCAAGGAATTGACAAAAGTTCTCCTAGAACAAATAAATGAGTTTAGCAAGTTTGCAGGATACCAGATCAACATGCAGAAATCAATTGTATTTGTACATCCAAACAATGAACATGTGGAAATCCAAATTATAAACACAGTACCATTTATAATCACTCTAAAAATTAAATACTTAGGTATAAACTTAAAATATGTCTGTTATCTGTATGCTAAAAATTAAAATTATGATGAAAGAAATCAAAGATGACCTAAATAAATGGAGAGACATACATGTTCATGGATTGAAAGACTCAATGTGGTAAAGATGTTAATTCACCCCAAATTGATCTATAGGAAGCTATGCAATTACTATCAAAATCCCAGCAAGTTTTCATATACATATTGAAGCTTGTTTTAAGATATATGTTCTTAGAACATATGGATATATGTTTTAAGATATATGGAGATATACAGCCTCTAGTGTGGCTAAAATCATCTTGAAAGTGAAGAATAAACTATGAGAAAGCACTCTACCTGATATTTAGGCATAATTTATAGCTAGAATATTTATGTATGAATACTCTAGATATGTTAGTGTGATATTGGTACAAGGACAGTTACAAATATCAATTGGTATGAGTGTGCTATTGGTGGAGGAATAGATACATAGATCAACAGAACCAAATAAAAAACCAAACAAAGCTCCACACAGGTACGGCCAACTGATTTTTGACAAAGGTACAAGAACAATTCAATTGAGCAAAGATAATTTTTTCAGCAAATCATGCCGGAACAATTGGATATCCATAGGGAAAAAAAGGAACTTCAACCTAAACCTTGCACCCTATAAAAAAATCAACTCAAAATGGTTTATAGATTTAAATGTGAAATGAAAAGTTATAAACTTTTAGAAAATAACATAGGAGAAAACCTTTGAGATCTAGGGCTTGGTGAAGAGTTCTTAGACTTGATACAAAAAGCATGATCCATAAAAGAAAAAATCAATAACTTAGACCTTGTCAAAATTAAAAACTTTTGCTCAGTAAAAGACCCTGTTAAGATAAAAATACAAGCTATGGACTGGGAGAAAATATTTGCAAACTACAAATCTGATGAAAGACTTGTATCTAGAATACTTATATAAAAAATCCTCTCAAAACTCAACCATAAATAATCAAACCATCTATTAATAGAAATGAGCAAAAGACCTGAGGAGACAACTCACTAAAAAGAATATGCAGATGGCAAATAGGCACATGATTGATTATATGTTCAATATTACTGGCCATTAAGGAAATGCAAATTAAGACTTAGATGAGATATCACTACACATATATTAGAGCAGCTAAAATAAAAATTAGTGCAAATACCAAATGCTGGTGTATTAGTTTGCTTGGACTGCCATAACAAAATACCACAGGCTGAGTGGCTTAACCAATAGAAATTTATTTTCTTACAGTTCTGGAGGCTAGAAAGTTCGAGATCAAGGTGTTGGCAGGATTGGTTTCTTCTGAGGCCTGGCTCCCTGGCTTGTAGTTGGTCATTTTCTCCTCCTCATGTCTTCCTTCTGTGCCTGTGTCCTAATCTCCTCTTCTTATAAGAAACCACCAGTCAGATTTGTGCCTTTGTGTTACTACCCTTTATTTTATTACCCAGGGCAAGTTGGTACAGTGGGCAGTCAGAGTATACCCAGAAGCCATTGCTATACCAGCCACCTGCAATAACTTGGTCAGGTTGCAAACTACATCAATTTTGCCCATTCTCCATAAACTAAATATATCTCCAACTTAGCTTCCCTTTAGCTAGGTATCAAAATTCCAACAGCCTGGAGTCCAGCCTGGAGTCCAGCCTGTTTACAGTTAGGAAAAGGCCAAATACAGGTTGTTTTGGAGGGAGTCATAGCAGGGACCTCTGTTCCATTTCACCTCCCCAGGGGGAGAGAGAGAGCCTTGTCCATCGTGAAGCTTTCTCATTGTGTTTGTTCTCCTCCTGGAAACTACATGTAAAAAGTTGGACTGGATAATCATTTAGTTCAATTAAACCAGAGGTTTTTAAGTTTAGTGCTCGTCAGAATCACCCAGGGTGCTTGTTTGAAAGGAATCATCTGGGCCACCCCAGGGATTCTAATGCAGGGAGTCCATAGATTTCATTTTGAAAAACATTGAGCTAACCCTCCCGTCCTTTGAACAGGCTTGGCAATGAGGACTATTTGATTCTTTTTCTAACAGTTCCCTCCTACCTAGATTGCTGGGGGGAATAAGCTTGGTAAAAAGTGGCCTCAACTTATCTTGCTGCAATGAATGCTCCACAAATGCACAGAGATAATGTAATAGCTTGATCACTTGGAACTTTGACCTACCATTTTTACAGTCACCTCTCACTGAATGCTCCTGAGTCCTGAGACAAGATAGCAATTTCACCCCAGGGGAGACAAATCTACAGCATCTGGGATGGACAAATTGCTCTACTCTTTTCTCAGCTATCTAGCTTCATGCACCTGAACCACAAATCCAATTAAAAACAGATGCAGGTAGCACATACCCTGGGTAGTCAAGCCTTCTGTTCTAAAAAGCACAGTGATCTCTGGTTTCTTAGCGCTTGAACTAGCAGAAATGTTAACTTTGGATCATTTCTCCTAAATGCATATGTGGTATCTCACAAGCTGTGTATGGTTTACAAATGCAATATAGCGATTCATAGAACATTTCCACATGTAGAAGGATTATACTCTGACTGCACAAGGCAATAAATACAGAAGGCAATTTCCAGGACCAGAAAGAAAACTCTCCTACTTTGTAATGCTGCAGGTGACTGTTATGTCCTGCAACAGGTATCCCACATGAAGAAGTTTTGTTTTCACACAGTGCTGGGCTTTAGTTTGTCATGCAGTGATGCAACTCACAGTATTTCAGAACAGACAGGGCGGAGGGAAGCTGGAATCAGTACTTGTACATTTTCTACAGACTCTCATTCTCCCATTCTAGCTCCTATCCTGCTGCCTGAAAGACAGCCAAGCAAGGATTAAGCTAGATATTATTGAGTGCTTCTTGCTTGCCAGGACTATACTAGGCACATTATCTAATTTAACTTTCTTAATAACTCTGTAAAGAATATTTCTATTAGCTAAATTCCCTAGAAAACAGAGCTTTGTGCAAAAATTAAGGGCCAATGCTTTATTTGGAAGAGACATTCTCAGGGCAATGAGAGTGAGGGAAATGGCCAATAGGCAGAAAAGACTAGGAAACGAAACAGAGTAGGTTCTTATTGCATTGGCCCCTGTTTCATCACAAGCCCTGAAGAGACACAGCTGACTGTTCAGCAGGTCCACCCAGTCAGATATGGGGGCATCTTTGCACAAGCTGTATGGAGAAACCATGTTTTGGAAGATTCCATCATAGGAAGAAAAGGAGAGGAAATTTATTTGCCTGACTCCATCTTCTGTCTCTCATTGGTTAACATTTGTTCCTAGGAGGTGGAGGGATGTTAATTCCCTCATTCCTCCAGGTAGCTTCATCAAGCCCTTGTAGCAGCTGCTCTGGAAGCCAGATTCCACTCCTTGTGGTGTGGCATTTCACTGGAGTATGGAAGTGGCTGTAGGAGCTGAACTGCAATCATGTGGCTTCTCAGCCTCAGACAGTAGAACAACGCTAGCCCACATAGTGTTAGTCAATATATCAGTTAGGGTCTCTAAGGAACCAGATGCTGAAATAGAATTAGGAGTACGTGAAGTTTATTGAAGAGGTAATGCTTATCACAGGTGAAGGGGGAGGAAGCAGGATTAGACAAAGGAAGCCTTCAGACCACAATACAGACCTGATATTTGTGAAAGGGAAGTGGAAGAAAGTAGGAGAAAGGGGAGGAAGAGCCACAAACCTGATGTAGATCTGACAGAGTCTCAACCAAGCCCCCAAATAGCCAGAGTGTAGCCTGTCATGCTCAGACATTGGCTGAGGGCCTCTAGGGAAGAGCAGGTCTCAGCTCAAAAGATGGAGTGCTAACAATTAGGGAGTGTCAGCTAAGTGCTCCTGGAGACTGATCAGCAAGTTCTCTCTCCAAGGGAGATCAGAGCAGTGCACCTCCTTGGCTGCCACAATCGGCTACAAAGGCAGCTGAATTGAAGCCAGTAGCTGAGATCAAGGGACAAGTGAAGAGAAGAAAATTTGAGGAAGTACCAAGATGTGTCTGATAAAGAATTGCACCTCACTAATATATAGGAAAGAGACTCAATAAGTTGTATAGATTATTTAAAGACACAGTGCTAGTAAGTGTAGTTGCCAGGATTTGAGCTGTTTTATCTGGTATCATACAAGCCTGTGGTAGGCAAGATGCTAATGAAGTTTCTGCTAAGGGAATCCTGTGATGTGATTAGTTGTGTCTCCTGGCTATTGTTGGTTCTCATTTTGTAGCATCCAAACCAGGTTTCCTGGTCTTTCTGGAGATTCTGAAAACTTCTTAAACCTGTATAGTATATCTTTTTCTACTTAAAACAGCTAGAGCTAGAACCTGATTTATGGCTACAGTGAGGGGCCCTTGCCAGGAGAATATGTTTTATTAAAGATGTTATGGATAAAGTTCCAGAAGTTCATGGAGTAGACTTTGTTAAATTAAGATGGTGACCTGGTTGGCAGGAAAATGTACCTAAGGCCAACCCATTATGTCTTATTCCTTCTGATTTCCGGTTTCTGACTATTGGAGAGAGCCACAAATTTCTAGGCATCTCAGGTATCCAATATAGTTCTTTTCAGATCTCATAGCATTGTTAAGGGCGAGCTGAGGAGTATGAGAGGGGCCAACTGATTCACTAGAGTTTCATGGTCCCAGTGTTGTGTTGGAGCCTACGTACTTTGCTTTGTGTGTACTGATTTGTAAATTTTCTGAAATTTTATAAATGCTGGTAGCTTGAAATTGGTTAGGACAGAGTATTTATACCATGAAAATTGGAAAAATCTACATATCAGTCCTTGCCTCTTCCCCTCCCCCTCTGGCTTTCTGGAGAGCCAATTTCTCAGTGTCAGCTAAAACTTACCTCCATAGCTCTTGAAATACATTTCTTCCTTGGTACTCTATGGGATCTTTGAAATCCACTATTCTATGGGGTCAGATTTGATGTTTGCAGTGTGATATGAGAGGCATAGAGAAGTGCTTCCTGCTCTCTAATGCTCCATCTCCACTGTTGCAGTTATTGCCATGTGACAAACCACACCAAACTAAGTGGTCTTAGGCAACGAGACTTGTTAAGCTCACAGAGTCTGTGGGTAAGGGGTCCATACAGGGCATAGTTGTGAGAATTTGTCTCTGCCATACCATGTCTAGAGCCTCTACTGGAAAAAATTTGAATGACTAGGGGTGAATTGAATGGCTGGGGCTGGAATTATCTGGAAGCTTCTTAGTTCACATGCCTGACACCTGGGCTGGGATGACTCAAAGTGTAGCTCATCTGGGGCTACCAACTGGAGAACTGCACATGGCCCCTCCATGTGGTTTGAACTTCTTACAGCATAGCAGATGGATCAAAAAATGAATATCCTAAGAGGGATGCCCAGAGATTGGATGTTTAAAGGGAATCCTATGGAAACTGCATGACCTATAACTCAGGTTTAGAAGAAACACTGCATTACTTCTACCATGCTCTACTAGTTGAAGTATTCTCAAGTCAACCCAGATTCAAGGGAAGGACCCCAACCTCTTTTGGGGAAATATAATAAAGAATTTAGGGGAGTGTTTTCAATTCCCTCCCCCAACCCAAACACATACTTGTTAAGCATTTTGAAAAACTACTATTTAGGATTCGTTCTTTTGAGTCAAACATTGTCACCAATCAAAAGACAACTTCTAGAAATCAATATTGTATCAGTATATCATAGATTCTCCAAGATGTTTCTCATTTTTCAATGTGATAGCCAGATTAGAGTAGGTCACAGTGGACTGGAGGTTTGAGAGGACACGTAGGATCTGGGTGCCAAGGACAGGAGGGCATTAGGGGAGGTGATGGGGACTAAAGAGTTACTTCTCAAGTTTGCATGTGGCTAGCCCTCCTTGTTGGCTTCATAGAGAAAAATGCACAATGCAGAAAAGTTACCCATGCCTCAGAAGCCCTCAGGGAAAGGAAACACTTCCAACTGCCATAACCACCAGTCTCTTGTTTGTGTGTTTCTTGCTCTATTTATGTGCCAGGCCCTGAGCTAGGTTCTAGGATGCACCAACAATAAGAGAGGACACACTCTCTACTCTCCAGGTACTTTCCCTATAGACAAGTAAATGGGCATGACTGGTGTGAAAATATGAGAATAAAGTAAGACCAGGATACTGTGGGACCACAGAGTAGGGGCAGCCAATCCAAACTGAGAAATTAGGAGTGGCTGTGAGGATGAGGTGAGGTGGCCCTATAGGATTATTAGGAGTTTTCCAAGTAAATGATTGTGGGGAAGGGCACCTGGGCAGAGGGACTTATGTTACCCAGCCACAGGGAAATGCATGGGGCTTTGTCATATTTCAAGATGGCTGCAGTGTGCAGTACAACAAGGTGTAGTATGAGAGGAGGCTGAAGATTGAAAATTGAAGAAGGGCTGAGCTGCTTCTCTCTATCACATAGGTTGTGGGGAGTCATTTATGTGTTGTATGGTTGAGTATGATACATAACGATTTGCATTTCACAAAGATACTCTGGCCGAAGTTTGGAAAATGGTTTGGGTGGGAAAAGTATGAAGGTAGAGACACTAGATATGAGATGGTTCATTGTAACAGAGGTTGTTCATACTTAACATTACTACAATAATATTGGTGATGGCAGTGAGTACATAGACAAAAGAATGGATTCAGGATATATCATACAGGTGCAGTCATCTGGTCTTAGTGACTGATTAGATTTGGAAATTTAAATAAAGGGAGAGTATCTGGGATGATTGGAGCAGGGATGATGTCACCATTCACAGAAATAGGCAATGCAGAGGATGGAGGCAGAAGGGTAGAAGAGACAAGAAAAGTGAGAAATGAATGCAGCTCTAGACATATTATACTTGAGGAGCCTATAAGGCAATCAGATGAAATATATGAAGAGAGGTCTGGAGGAACAGATTTAAGAGTCATCAGCATATAACTATGTGGTGAATGAATTCACAGAAATTGATGAGTTTGTCTAGGATGGGTATAAAATAAAAAGAGAAGAGGTTCAAGGACAGAACCCAGGGAGCAGTGATTTTAAGGGATGGACACAGGAAGAATGGCTGTAAAGGAGACTAAGGGACTGAGCAGGAACAACTGTAGGAGAGGATAAAAATTAAAGAGTAATAGTTTTAATAAATTTTCGTTTGTGAAAATTAAGGATTTCAGGGTAACCAAGAAAATGGTTCACTGCCACTTAGAAACAAAAGAGGGAGCTCATTGTCAGGGAAATGTAAATTAAAACCACAATGAGATACCGCCTTATTGCTATCAGAATGACTATTATAAAAAAGTCAAAAAAACAATAGATGTCAGCATGGATGTGGTGAAAAAGAAACACTTGTATACTGTTGGTGGGATTGCAAATTAGTACGATATCTGTGGAAAACAGTTTGGAGATTCCTCAAAGAAATAAAAGTAGACCTATCATTCAATCCAGCAATCCCACTACTGGATATCTACCCAAAGGAAAAGAAGTCATTTAATAAAAATGACACCTGAACTCAAATGTCCATTGCAGCACAATTCACAATTGCAAAGATATGGAATCAACCTAAGTGCCTATCAACTGATGAGTGGATAAAGAAAATTTGGTGTGTGTGTGTATGTGTGTGTGTGTGTGTGTACACACACACACACACATACACATACACACACATATACACCATGGAGTATTACTCAGCCATAAAAAAGAACAAAATAATGTCTTTTGTAGCAACTTGGATGGAATTGGAGACCATTATCCTAAGTGAAATATCTCAGGAATGGAAAACCAAACACCATATGTTCTCAATAATAAGTGGGAGCTACATGATGGGTACACATGGGCACAAAGAGGTGTAAAGGCCATTGGAAACCAAGAAGAGGGGAGAGAGGTATGAGGGCTAAAAACTTACCTACTGGGTACAATGAACATTATTCTGGTGACAGGCACACCAAAAGCCCTGACTTCAGCATTATACAATTCACCCATGTAACAAAAATACTTGTGCCCCCTTAATATTTTGAAATAAAAAAAATTTACACACATATAGATTCATGTAACCACCACCATTATCAGAATTTAGTACTGTGCTATTACTCCAAAAATCTTCTTTTTGCTATCCCTTTATAGTTATATCCTCCCCCTACCTCTAACCCTTGACAAACACTTATCTGTTCTCCCTCCCAATAGTTTATCTTTTATAGACTGCCATATAAATGAAATTGTTGTATAATCTTTTGAGCCTGGCTTCTTTTGCTCAACATGATGCCTTTAAGAATCAATCAAGTTTTTGCATATACCAATAGGTTGCTCTTTTATATTGTTGAGTAATATTCCATGGTATGGGTGTTTCAACATTTAACCATTTGCCCATTGAAGAACATATGAGTTGTTTAATTTTTTGTGTACAGGTGATGTTTGTATCATGTTTTCTTTTATCCCATCTGACAATCTTTGTTTTTTGATGGGTGTGTTTACATCATTTACATTTAATGTGCTTATTGATGTATTTGGATTTTGGTCTATTTTATTTTTTGTTTGTTTATTTTTGAACATTTTTTTAGTATTTCATTATTTATTCATAGTGCTTTTGATTATTTCTCTTTGTACAATATTTTTAATGGCTGCTCTAGGGATTACCTAGAACAATGTATACTTTTCACAATTTATTTGGAACCAAAAAATCTATTTAGAATAAAAAAAGAAAAAAGTATCAAGAATAAAGGGGTTTCTGAATATGTAAAATCCAAAGCACTATGAAAATTCTAGGGTGGATTTCAATGTTAATATGCATACCTCCATACCCAATCTGTCCTCCAAAATAAAAGTATCTCATGTTAGAATAGGTTAAGATTATTTTGAATGCAAATAGCTGACCCTTGCTGATCTAAAATAAAATAATAAGGAAAAAAAGGAGGATCTGTAAAAAACTCTTTGTAAGGAAGAAACTAACCTTGGAGAATTAGTAACTAAAAAGTAAACATATGCATTTGTATAACACTCTGATTGTTAAACATACACTATTTTCAGCTGCAGCACAGTTTATAAAACTGAAAAATTAGGTCAGTGATATGGTTCACTTTCCTTTTAATTTAATCATTGTTTTTACTTGTTTTTCTGTTTTAAAACATACACAGTGTCACCATAACAATGACGATAATAATAATAATAAAGGAACTGATCCATAATCCTTTAAATTACTAATAAACTATTTTCAAATTTTATTTACTTTCAAGATTATCCATAAGCAATTTTATAGTCCTAATTTTAGCATATATACACTGTTAAATTTGATTATTTACAAATGTTGTTAGAATATTTCAACATAGATACATAAGTGTTAACAAGTGTGATTTTAAATGTCTGCCTAATATTCCATTATATGGTAATATTATAATTTACTGTTCATTTCTGTATTTTTAAATATTTAAACTTTTCCTAAGTTTGCTAATTTAAATGCTTATATGCATAGTGAGCCTCTCTAGACACTCCCAGAATAAAAGAAATTCATTACAAATTTCAATAAGTTTGAAATTTCAGGTTAATATAATGCAGTAATTCAGAACCTAGCTCAAGGTTTAATTCATTTACATCTTTGGTTTTAGTGACTGCTATAGTTGAAATTATCCTTCACAAGGGCTATGATATAAAGCAGACACTTTGGGAAATGTTTATCGGGTTTTTTTTTTTTTTTTGAGACAGAGTCTCGCTTTGTTGCCTGGGCTAGAGTGAGTGCCATGGCGTCAGCCTAGCTCACAGCAACCTCAAACTCCTGGGCTTAAGCGATCCTACTGCCTCAGCCTCCTGAGTAGGTGGGACTACAGGCATGTGCCACCATGCCTGGCTAATTTTTTCTATATATATCTTTTTAGTTGGCCAGATAATTTCTTTCTATTTTTAGTAGAGACGGGGTCTTGCTCTTGTTCAGGCTGGTCTCGAACTCCTGACCTCGAGGGATCCACCCGCCTCGGCCTCCCAGAATGCTAGGATTACAGGCGTGAGCCACCGCGCCCGGCCGGAGATGTTTATTGTTAATAATAGTAGATGTAAATCCATATTTCAAATAGTCTTATTGTTAATCCTGCAAGTTTGTTATGAACTTTTGATCAGACCTGACTAAATCATCATTGTTGGTTTTCTTTTTTCTTTAGTCTCATTTACTGTTTAATGAAGAGTTCATAGTAGGAATAGAAGTATTAGCCCTGCCTTTTAATTTTTTGTTTGCTTGAACTTACATTATTAGTGTTACCTTAAAGTCATGCTTGACTGAGTGATCCGTCTATCCATCTGTCTATTCATCAATCCATCCATGTTTCTGGCAGAAATCATTTCTAGGCCCTTGACCACTTTATGAGGGTTTGTTTAGTTAGAATGAGATGATATGAGCCATTAATCTTCTTAACTGTGTAGATGTAAACAGCAATCTGTTGTAACTTGTTTCGTTATGCAGTCTGATGAGGGAAGCACTGAACCATGAGTGGCCTATGACTCTAGACTCATGGATCAAATAAAGGATCATAGCAAATAGTGGTAGAGTTTTCTTTCTTCCTTTTTATTCATATGTAGATATAACTTGAAATTCTGATATTTCTTCCCTCTTCCAAGTATATTTTCTTCCATCTGCCTTAAAGCACCCCACTTTGGAGAACACTGCTCCAACAAAAATCTCCCTGGTCTTCACACTCTAACAAGTTTCTGCTGTTGCTATCTAGTTTTTATGAAATAGTGGATTAGAGAGAGTTCTTTTCACAGAGTAAGCAGAACCCTCGAGTAATAAGAAAGCATGTTTTTATCCTGAGATTTTAAAACAATAGAAACACAATCATTACCATTTATAAGTATATAACATAACTGATAATACATCATAGAGGGTTGCTAGTTAGGAATCACTGATATATAACCAAACTATTTGTATAATTAAGAATGCTTTCAAGTTCGTGGAGCACTATAAAACTTAGTTGGTGTAGGTACTAGACCTCACCTAAGAGCAAAACCTTTTTTCTTCACCTTCCAGTTTTTCTCTTGCTCTTATTCATTGATTCATCAATTCATTACATAAGATTGTAAAGAGTGTCTTCAATAATAAATAAAAGCTAGTATTTATTGATTAGGTACTTTGTGTCAGTCCCTGTTCTAAGCACTTCAAAGGTATTAACTGCTTTAAGTCTCACAGTAATCCCAGGGGTGATTTTTAGAGGCTTCATATACAATCCCTATTTGCCACAGATATTTTCAAATACCCTTAATTGTGCTGGCACATAAGGCCTCGGTAACAGAGAAGCTAATACAACAACCTGGACCTGCTGAAAAGCCCTTTCTTGCTCTATAAGAGCATACTCAAAACTGGAAGCCTTGTGGTTATGTTGGTAAATGGTCTGAACAGTATGCCCAAATGTGGTTGTTGCTGAGGCATAGAAGTTAAGTAATAATTTGCCTATGGTCATACAGTTAGAAAGTGGCTTCAATAAACTAAGGACCATGCTAAGCCATGGCAATAGAAAGACATATCCTGCTCTAAAGGAGCTCCCAGATATGTGGAACAGACAGAGATTATTGCTCTGCAGTGAGTTAAGTCTATGATAGAAGTTAATACAGGGTGCCTGGGAAGTATGTTGGAGATCGGCCTTTGTAGACTTTGGAGGCAACAGCTACCACATTTGGGTATGCATGGTCTCGAAGTATCTCCTCCAAGGTATTTATTAATTACAAAGATAAAAATAGTAGTCTTACAGGCATACTTACAATACTTCAGGCATACAACCAAGTAATCAAGTAACCATCACCAGTAATAAAACATACTGACATCATGTATCCCCTGATAAGGTGCACTAAAAAGGGCATAGCATCTCTGTCACATTCTTGCTCCCAAGTACATAACCCCAATAAAAATCATGAGAAAATATCACACAAACCTATACTGAGGGACATTTTACAAAATGTACTCTTCAGTAGCGTCTTTCCTACTCTGCAGTATTCTTCAAAAGTGTCAAGGTCATGAATGACAAGGAAAGACGGAGGAACTCTCCCAGATTGGAGGAGATGAAAGAATCATGAAAACCAAATCCAATATGGGATTCCGGATTGGGTCCCGGAATAAGAGAATGATTTTAGTGGGAAAGTTGGTAAAATTCAAATAAATCTGTAGGTGTGTTAATAATGTTTTATCACTGTTAATTTCCTCATTTTGATCATTGTACTATGGTTATGTAAGATGTTAACATTAAGGAGAGCTGAGTGAAAGGTATATGGGAGCTCCCTGGGGTATTTTGGCAACTTCTTTGGAAGTCTAATATTATTTTAAAATAAAATTCTAAGAAAATTTATAGAAATAAACAGAAACCATGGCTAGAATATAGACTAGGTTCTGATCCTGTCTCCAAGTAACTAGCCATGTGACTGTAGACAATTCCATGCATTCTGGGTGCAGAGAAAACAGTAGACTGGACCTTCAAGGTGCCTTTCAGAGATAATATTCCATGACTTAATCATTCATTCATACATTTGAACATCCATTCTTTCATCAAACATAGCATGGTACTTAGCATGAAACAGGCACTCTTTGAACACTGATAATATAAAAATGGATAAGGCTTTGCTGTCATCTCAAGTTCACAGTTATAAGGATAGTACAAGTAAGGAAACATTTACAATATAGCAAGATAAGAGCTATAGTAGAGAAATGTTTAAAATTCTGGTGGCCTAGAAGAGATGAGTTCACCTCCATCTGAAGATTGAAAGGAAGCTTTGAAGATGGGGTGATACTTGAGGCATGACCTCATAGAAAAGATTGTTGTATCATAAGACTGGTTTATTCCTATTCTCTCCCCATTTTCACCCTAACAACCCCAATATGATCCTGGCTTGCTTAATAAAAAGAGTTAAAGGCAAGAGACAGCATTTATAAATTTGAAACTTTCAGGAGGTGAAACATGGCTGGAGCAAGAAGTAACCAACATAGAGGAAGTGTTGAAGGATGATGCACTGGAAACCTGCCAGGGATCAGATTCCCTGAAATGCCAACCTGAGATGTGTGAGCAGCATTCTGAGAATCCATTAATTTACTAAATTTTTTGGAGGTTTTTATCAAAGTATAGCATATATAGAGAAAAGGGTACGAATTATAAATATACAGATCAATGAATTTTGACAATGTGGAAACACCTGTATAACCAGCATGCAACTCAAGAATTAAAACATTACCAGCATTTCAAAAGCAACCCCCACCTTGTGCCCCTTCCTTTCACTATCTCACTTTTCTAGGTGATAAGGCATGTGTATACTAAACTTTTATAGATACTGCAAAAGAGTTTTCCAAAGAGATTCTCACAAATTATGCCCCCACCAGCAGTGTATGAGAGTTTCAATTGTTCTACATCCTTGCCAATTTTTTTTTTTTTTTTTTTGAGACAAAGTCTCGCTTTGTTGCCCGGGCTAGAGTGAGTGCCGTGGCGTCAGCCTAGCTCACAGCAACCTCAAACTCTTGGGCTTAAGCGATCCTACTGCCTCAGCCTCCCGAGTTGCTGGGACTACAGGCATGCGCCACCATGCCCGGCTAACTTTTTCTATATATATATTTTAGTTGGGAAGATAATTTCTTTCTATTTTTAGCAGAGATGGGTCTCGCTCTTGCTCAGGCTGGTCTCGAACTCCTGAGCTCAAACAATCCACCCGCCTCGGCCTCCCAGAGTGCTAGTATTACAGGCGTGAGCCACCACACCTGGCCCCTTGCCAATTTTTGATATTGTCTATTGGAAGCTTTACTTTGCACTTCCCTGATGAATGATGAGCACATATATATTCATATATTCAAATATTGGCCATTTGGATATCCTTTATTTTAAAACTTCCTCAAGTGTTTTGCTTACTTTCCTATTAGGTTGCCTGTCTCTAAAAGGTTTTCAAGCAAGGAGTGGTTTGACTGTCTGAGTACAGGCTGCCATAACAAAATACCATAAAATGGCTGGCTTAAACCATATGAATTTATTTCTCACAGTTCTGGGGACTGGGAAGTCCATGATCAAGGTGCCAGCTGATTTGGTCCCCTGGTGAGGGTTCTCTTCCTGGCTTGCCAATAGCATTCTCACTGTGTCCTCACATGGCAAAGAAAGAAAGAGTTCTGGTCTCTCTTCCTCTTCTTATAAAGACACTATGGGGGCTCCACCCTCATGACCTCATTTAAACCTAATTACCTCCCAAAGGCTCTTCTAAATACCATTGCATTGCAGATTAGAGCTTCAATATATAAATTTGGGGGGGGGCATAAACATGTAGTCCATAACAGATATTCCTTGCATTACAGGAGAGCCCTCATTGTTTGTCATTTTCTTGATTACAGTGTTCTCTTGTAAGAGATTTCAGATTTCAAATGCATCTTGGGCTTTATTGGCCAATATTGACTGCATTCCCATTATTTTCAAACATTTATATAAAATGTGGAATTACATATCTGTTACATTAATTTTTGTTATATTTAAGAATTGAAGAGTGGGAGCCAAATTCTGGAGCACTTTGCACTGCTAAATATATTATCTCATTTAATATTCAAAAAGCCATATATGATAATGATTAATATCTTCATTTTATAGTTGTTAGAAATTGAGGTGTAGAGGGATTGAGTAAACTTGACCAAGGCCACAGAGAAAATTCCAGATCTAAGCCCTAAGCGATTAGATGAGTTCATTTTGTGAAGGCCATTCCAGGAACTGAAATTTATCTGGAGGTAATTACTGGCATGGACCACTTAGGCACATCACATTTATATGCTTTCCTCTACCTCTACTCTAGATCAGTGATTTATTTTCTTTTCTCTTTTCTTTTCTTTTCATTTCATTTCATTTCATTTCTTTTTCTCTCCTCTCCTCTCCTCTCCTCTCCTCTTTCCTTCTCTTTCCCTTTCCCTTATCTTCCCTCCTTTCTTTCCTTTCTTTCTCTAATTCCTTTATTTATTTCCTTTCTTTCCTTCCTTTCTTTCTTTTTTTTAGAGACAGGGTCTCACTCTGTCACTCAGGCTGGAGTGCACCATGATCACAGCTGAGCTCACTGCAGCCTCCAACTTTTGGGCTCAAGTGATCCTCCTGCCTCAGCCTCCTGAGTAGTTGGGACTACAGGTTCATACCACCATGCCCGGCTAGTTTTTAAATTTTTTGTAGAGACGGTCTTACTATGTTGCCAAGGCTGGACTCGAATTCCTGGGCTCAAACGATCCTCTAGCCTTGGACTCCTGGAGTGCTGGGATTATAGGGCTCTGCCACTATGCCCAGGCTAGATCAGTGGTTTCTTAAAATGTTTGGTTTATAAAGCATTTTGAGGCTTTGGTGAGTGTAATGTTAAAGACTTAACAATTTTCACAGACAGAGACTAATTTTCCATCTGGCTTTATTAGAAGGAATGTCAGAACAAAGAACAATGAACCAGATTTCTGGTTTCAGATCTGACATATAAAGGGCTGCTAAGTCATCACACCCATCATTACAATAAGAAAAAAGCTAAAAAACCTGAGAATCAGTGAATTATTTTGGATCCATCAGAGAACTGAGGTCACAGGGCAAACTGCCCCTTAGAAATATAGAGAGACAGGTGAATACGGAGTTATTGCCAATATCTTTGTCTTAGTCAGTTCTGGCTACTATAACAAAGTACCATAGACTGGGTGCTTATTAACAACTGATATTTATGTCTCACAGTTCTGGAGGCTAAAAGTCTGAGATCAGGGTGCCAGCATGGTTGAATTCTGGTGAGGGCTTGCTTCTGGGTTGCAGACTGTTGTCTTCTTGTATCCTCATATAGTGGAAAGAGGATAAGAGAGCTCTTTGGGATCCCGTTTATAAGGGCACTGATCCCATTCATGAGGGCTAAACCTTCATGAACTAATCACCTCGCAAAAGCCCCACCTCCTAATACTGTCACATTTGGGGTTAGAATTTCGACATGTGAGTTTTGGGGGGACACAAACATTCAGTCCATTGTACCAAGTATATTAATAATCATTTAAAATATGAATGGTGTAAATATACAAACTAAAGAAAAGATACTGTCAGAGTGGATATAAAAGACACAGCTGTATTTTGTCTACAAAAAAATCCACTATGATATAATGAATAAGATAGGTTAAAAGTAAATGAATGGAGAAAAATATATTATACTAACATTAACAAAATGAAAACTAGAGTTGCTATATTAATCTCAGACAAGACAGATTCAGAATAAGGAAAATTATTAGGGATAGCATGAGGCATTATTAAATGATAAAGGGACAAATCCTCCAAGAAGACATAATAATCCTTAATGTATATGCACCTAACGACAGTGTGCAAAAATATTAGGCAAAAACTGATAGAACTAAAAGGAAAAATAGAAAAGTCCACCATTATAGTTGGAGATTTCAGCACTCCAATTTCAGTAATTGATAGATCAAGCAAGTAAAAAATCAGTAAGGATATAGATCAGTAAAGATAGGACTGAATAGCACTGTCAATCAACTTTATATTTTTGGCATTTATAGAACATTCCATCCAATAAGTGTAGAATACACATTCTTCTCAAGCTCAGATGGAAATTAACCTAGATAAACCATATTCTGGGCCACAAAACATACTTCATCAAATTTAAAAGGATATCATATAATGTATGTCTCAAACCACAATACAATTAAACTAGAAATTAATAACAGGATAGCCAGATAATACTAAAGCATTTCAAAATAAAACCACACACTTATAAATAACACATGGATCAAAGAAGAAGTTTAGCAAGAAATTAAAAAATATTTTGAATTAATGAAAAAATAATACTTATCAAAATGTATGAGATGCAATGAAAATAGTGCTTAGAGGGAAATATGTAGCATTAAATGCATATATTAGAAAAGAAGCTCTAAACTCAGCAACTTACCATTTCACCTTACAAAATTAGAGAAAGAGGAAAAATGTATTCCAAAAGCAAGCAAAAGAAATAATAAAAGAGAAGAAACCAATTAAACTAGAAACAGAAAAACAAAGGAGAAAATCAATAAAAGCAAAGGCTGCTTCTCAGAAAAATCAATAAAATTGATAAACCTCTAGCCAGACTAACCAAAAAAAAAAAAAAAAAAAGCATGCGCGAGAGAAACCACAAATTACCAAGATCAGTAATGAAAGTTAGGTCATCACTACTGAGCTATGGTTATTAAAAGGATAATAAAAGGAATATTAGGAAGAACTTCATGTCTACAAGTTTGATAATTCATATGAAATGGACCACTTCCTAGAAAAACAAAACCTCTAAAGCTCACAGAAGAAGAAACAGACACGATTACTAGCCTTATTGAAGAAAAGAAAGAGCCAGGCCCAGATGGTTTCACTGGTGAATTCTTCTAAACATTTTAGAAGAAATGATACCAATTCTCTACAGTCTCTTCCAGAAAATAAAAGCAAAGGGTACACTTCCAAAATCATCTCTATGAAACCAGCATTACACTAATACCAAAACCAGATAAAAACATTACAAGAAAAGAAAACTATAGACCAATAACTCCTATAAATATAGATTTAAAAATTAGGAAGTCAAAACCAAAAATATATATAAAAGAGCTATACACCATGACCAAGTATGACATACTCCAGATATGCAAGGCTGGTTCAACATTTGTAATTCAGTGAATGGGTTTCACCATATTAGTGAGCTAAAGAAGAAAATTCACATGATTATATCAGTTTAGGCAGATAAAATATTGACAAAATCTAGCACCCATTCATGAAAGAGACACTCAGCAGACTAGGAATATAGGGAAACTTCCTGAACTTCTTAAAAAAAGACCTACAAAAACCCTACAGCTAACATCAAATTTAATATTATGAAAGCAGACATTTTTTTCTCTAAGATTGGGAACAAAGTAAAAATGTCATCTTTCACAACTCCTATTTAACATCATACTGATATGGAATCAAAAAGGAGCCTTAATAGCCAAAGCAATCCTAAGCAAAAAGAATAAAGCAGGAAGCATCACATTACTGAAATTCAAATTATACTACAAGGCTATGATAACCAAAACAGCATGGTACTGGTATAAAAATAAACAGATCACTGGAACAGAATAGAGTATCCAAAAATAAAGCCACATACCTACAACCAACTGATCCTTGACAAAGTCAACAAAAATATACACTGGGAAAAGGTCACCCTATTCAATAAAGGGTGTTGGATAAATTGGATATCAACATGCAGAAGAATGAAACTTGACCTGTATCTCTTACCATATATAAAAATTAACTCAAGATATTAAATACTTAAATGTTAAGACCTAAAACTACAGAAATCCCAGAAGAATACCAAGGAAAAGCTCTTCTGGACATTGGCCTAGGCAAAGAATTTATGACTAAGATCTCAAAAGTAAATGCAACAAAAATAAAAATAGACAAATGAGACTGAGTTAAACTAAAAAGCTTCTACACACAAAAAAGAAATAATCAATAGGTAAACATACAACTTACAGAATGGGAGAAAATATTTATAAACTATGCATCTGACAAAGGACTAATATCCAGAATCTATAAGGAACTCAAACAACTCAACAGGGGGAAAAAAAAAAAACATCAAAGATATGGTCAAAGGACATGAATAGACACTTTTGAAAAGAAGACATAAAAGTGGACAAAAAACATGAAAAAATGTTCAGCATCACTAGTTATCAGAAATGCAAATTAAAACCACAATGCGGTATCATCTTACATCAGTCAGAATGGCTACTATTAAGAGATGTTGAGGATGCAGAGAAAAAGGAATGCTTATACACTGTCAATGGGAATGTGAACGAGGACAACCTCTATGGAAGACATTATGGAGATTTCTCAAAGAACTAAAAATAGACCTACCAAAGGAAACGAAGTCATCATAAAAGACAATTGCACTCATATGTTTATTGCAGCATTATTCACAATAGCAAAGTCATGGAATCAACCTACATGTCTATCAACAGATGATTGGATAAAGAAAATGTAGTGTATATATACCATGGAATACTACTCAACAATAAAAAAATTCAGTGACACAGATGGAAATAGAGGCCATTATTCTAAGTGAAATAACTCAGAAACAGAAAGTCAAATACCGCCGGTTCTTGCTTACAAATGGAAGCTAAACAATGAGTACACATGGATCTACAGAGTGGAATAATAGACATTGGAGACACCAAAATGTGGGATTCGGGGGTGGGGGATGAAAAATTACCTATTGGGTACAATATACGTTATTCTGGAGATTAATAAACTAAAAGCCCAGACTTAACCACTATGCAATATATCTATGTAACAAATCTGCACTTGTATCTCTTAAATCTATTAAAGAATTTTTAAAATGTTTAAAAATTAAAAAAAGTCCATCATACTAGAAGTTCTAACTTGTGTGATAAGACAAAGAGAGAGAGAGAGAGAAGGAAAGAAGGAAGGAAGGGAAAAAGGAAGGAAGAAAGGAAGGAAGAAAAATAAAATATGTACAGACTTGGAAGGAAGAAATAAAACTGTCTTTGTTCACATATGATTTGATTGCATGGAATATCTCAAAGAAATTCTTTTTAAATCCTGGAACTAATAAGAGGGTATAGCATGGTCACAGGATACAAGCTTAAAAGCCAAAAGTCAATTGCTTTCCTATAGACCAGCAAAGAACAGCTGGAGTTTGAATTAAAACAATACCAACTAAAATAGCACCAATGAATGAAATAGGTATAAAATTAATAAAATATATACAGGATCTATATGTGGAAAACTATAAAACTCTTATGAAAGAAATAAAAGGTCTAAACAAATGGAAAGATATTTTAATTTCATGAATTAGAAGACTCAATATTATTAAGATATAAGTTCTTCTCAACTTGATCCATAGATTCAATACAATCCTAATAAAAGGCCCAGTAAGTTATTTTGAAATATCTACAAATTGATTGTAAAGTTTACATGAAAGGGCAAGAGACTCAGACTATCCAACACAATTCTGAAGAAGAAGTTGTAAGACTCACACTACTCAATTTTAAGTCTTACTATAAAACTACAGCATGGTATAGGTGAAATAATAGATCAATGGAACAGAATAGAGAGCCCATATACAGACCCATATGAATATATTTAAATGATCTTTGACAAAGGAGCAAAGGTAATTTAATGGAGAAAGAAATCTTTATCAAATGATGCTGGAACAATTTGATGTCCCTGTGGGGGAAAAAATGAACATACTCACAAACCTGACACCTTCCAGAAAAATTAACTCAATATAAATCATAGACCAAAATGTAAGTTGTGAAACTATAAAACTTCTAGAAGAAAACATAGGAAGGGATGTAAGTGACCTTGGGTTTGATGATGAGTTTTTAGATACAGCACCAAAAGCATAATCCATGGAAGAAAAAAAATTGATGTTGGCTTTTATTAAAATTAAAAAGTTCTGCTCTGTGAAAGACTTTGTTAGGGAATGAAAAGACAAGCCACACTCTGGGACAAAATATTTTCAAAATAATTATCTGATAAAGGACTTGTATCCAAAATCTGTAAACAACTTAAAACTCAACAAGAAGAAAACCATCAACCCAATTAAGAAATAGATCTGAACAGACACCTCATTAAAGAAGACATATTAATACAAATGGCAAATAAACATTCAAGAAGATATTCAACATCATTTGTCATTAAGAAATTACAAGTTAAAACAACAATGAGATACCACTACACACTCTATTGGAATGGGTAAAATCTAAAAAACTGACAATACAAATTCTGACAAGGGTGTGGAATACAGGAACTCTCGTTCATTGTTGACAGGAATGCAAAATGATATAGCCACTTTGCAAAACAGTTCAGCAGTTTTGTTCAAAGCTAAACATAGTCTTATCATACTACTGAACAATCATGCTCCTAGGAACTTCCCAAACTGATTTGAAAACTTACATCCATACAAAAACATGCATAATAAAGTTTATAGCAGTTTTATTCATAATTACCAAAAACTGGAAGCAACTAGAAATTCTTCAGTAGGAGAATATATAAACAGCCTGTGGCATATACATACAATGGAGTGTTATTCAAAGTTAAAAAAATGTGTTATCCAGCCATAAAAAGACATGGATGAATTTTAAATGCATAGTGTTAAGTGAAACAAGCCAGTATGAGAAGTCTAATTACTATAGTATTCCAATTACATGACATCCTGGAAAAAACAAAACTATAGTGACAGCAAAAACATCACTGGTATCCAGGGTTTGGGAGGAGGAATGTAAGGGGTGAAAAGGTGGAGCACAAGGATTTTTGTTTGTTTGATTTTTAGGATGGTGAAAATATTCTCTACAGTATCATAATTGTGAATGCATGACATTGTGCAATATGTCTAAGCAAATTGAACTTTACAAATCAGTTTTTCACAAAAACTGATTCTTAATGTATACAAACTAAATCATTTAGGAGGTAGGAGCATCCCAGGATGTAATGAAGAATGTTACAAAATGATCTAAATGTATTACAAATATAAAAAACAACATCAGTGAAGTGAGTTGGGGGAAAAGGGTGCTGACCAAAGAAACTTTGGAAATAAATGGAATCTGTAAAACTAAAGGCAAAAGAAACTGTATATAAGCACTATTCTCTTGTTGGTAAATTTACTTCCCATTGGGGTATGGATTAACAATTCTGGTACTGCTATATGTGTATAGTGAAATTGAACAATTAAGTAAATGGATGAGAGATGGTGGGAGCCAGGTATCTCACTATTGGCATGGAAGTTTATAGATAAGCATGAGATGGACACTAGAGTGATCCATGTGGTAATAGAATAGAGTTAGAGACAATAGTATGAAATTATGCTTAGGTTTACATAGATATATATGGTTACATATAGAAATATCCATAGATACATGCCATTATGTATATGCATGGGATAGCATACACACAGATATCTCCTCTGTCAGCTGAAGGGGCCTAGAAGCAATGACACCCCAGTAGCAACAAGCATACCAAGTGCCTTGATATTGTTTTCTAATACTATTCTCCAATAAAAGAACTTAGGGCTTCTTGGACAAATGTCTGATTCTAGTACTGGGGCAGAAAATACGCAAGATGAACCTGGAGCACCTTGTAGTGCCAGCACTCAAGAAAGTCCTAAAAAAATACTCCAACCCTACATGTATGTCACAGGGACACAGGAGCCAACTAAAAGAGCTCCCAAATTGCCACAACTGGAGCAATTTAAGGAACGAAATAACCCAAAGTATAAAATAAATGTCTATGAGTCTATACTATTATAAATAAATGATTGAATAAATAAACAAGGGAGAATAGACAAATATCCTATGCAGAAGAAATCCAAATAATTTATGTTGATACTTCGCTCTCAAGGAGGTAGTGCATAATTTCCCACTTTTTAAGAGTGGACTGTGCATCCTGACTTCCTTCCAAAGGGTGCAGTATGTAAAGAGGAAAATAAAAGACTAACTTTACAGTGGACAAATATGACGTTACCTCTGCCAGGTGATCAAGGACAATATCAACAGTGATAAGTCATGTTGATAGTATGTACCCTTTATATGACATGATGAGATTGGCATTTTATCTTTGAGGTCTTCTCAAAATCCTACAACCCCAGTGTAATCATGAAAGACATAAGACAAATCCCACTTAAGAAACATTCTACAAAAAACATGACCAATTCTCCTCCTGTTACTGAACTAAACTGGAGTTTTCTCACCCAGTGCAGCAAAGCCAAACACTGACACCAAGATTTGCAGCAAGAAAAAGAAGTGCATTTATTGCATGGCACCAAGTAAGGAGAACAGGCAGCTAATGCTTAAGACCCAAATTCCCCGATCACTTACAAGCAAGAGTTTTTAAAGGCAGGTATACATTTTAGGAAAGCAGAGTTGTAGGCAAAATTATAAGTCATTACTTGGAGGTTATACATTGGTTTGGCCCAAAAAGGCAGGGTATCTTGACTTATAATCAGTGGCTTATAAGACATAAGTGGATTCAGAGATTTTTTGATTCACAATTGGCTAAGGAAGCAAGACCTTGTCCAAAAACTTGGGGTCAATGGAATGGAATGTGAAGGTGTGGCCTGTGGGTGTGACTCTCTCTAGGTCCCCCAGGAAGAAATTTAGAAGGAATAATGGTGGTCAGAGTTCAGTCCTCAGTTCCATCTGAGGTCTACATGATAATGGTAGATATTTTCCATTTGATGGGGGGCTGGGTTTTTGAAAAACAACTCAGAAACATATTTTAAGATGTTATCTTTTAGTTTCTGTAGGGGACCAAAACACCTTGTGACTTTGGCTTGCTTGGGAGACTATTGTTTTAAATTATCACTGTCTTCTTGGTTATCACGTTGCTCACTTACTTTTCAAGGCTAGCTAGGTGCCTGGAATTTCCCTTGAAGGGACTCAAGATTTTTACTTTATTTCCATGCTTGGGGGGCATCCGTCAGGCCCCTAAAAAGGGTCCCTGCTCCATCTTACTCCAAACTGTGATGGTTACCAGAAACAAGGAAAATCTGAAAAAAACATAATAGCCAATAGAAACCTAAGCAGGCATGATGATTAAATATAATGTGGTGTCCTGGATGGTATTGTGAAATAGAAAAATGACATCAGGTAAAAACTAAAGAAATCTGCACTCATCATCAGATTGGTACTAATTGGTCAACATTTATGTGCACATATGGAAGTGACATTCATTGGGTGTAAGGCAGGTGGAAGTGGGGAGGAGGAGATGGGTATATTCACACCTAGTGCTTGCTGTGTGCACTGTCGGGGGGATGGGCATGTTTGTAGCTCTGACTCAGGTGGGGCAAAGGCAGTATATGTAACTAACCTAAACGTCTGTACTCCCATAATATTGTGAAATAAAAAAATAAATAAATTAAAAAAAAGAAATCTGAATGAAGTATGGACTTCAGTTAATAATACAGTATCAATATTGGTTCATTAGTTGTGACAAATGTACCATAGTAATTTAAGATGTTAATAACAGAAGAAATTGCATGCAGGATATATGGGAACTCTGTACTATCTTCACGTTTTTTTCTTTAGAGCTAAAATTGTTCTAAAAATGGAATTTATTTAAAAAACAAAAAGTAATGAGTCAGAGTTTTGGATGGAGCACCTTTAAACTCAAGAAACATAACCAGAAGTGTTATCAAAGCATTGAATAAATTCCATCTACCCATAGAGCATCAAGGTTTGTTTTTATTGTTGGCAAAGAAATTTTATATGTGTCAGCATATTCAAAAAAGTGAAGTTTTCACAAAGGCTCACAAAAGAGGAAATTTTCTTTGGTTGTATCATCAGGAGCTTCCTGCATGGAAGAACACAAGTGATTTTAATCCAGCTGTAAACTGTTGGGAGGTAGCATACTTGCCAATCATTTCATAACCTACTTCTTAATATAGCAAGAAATGTCAGTGATTATAGAGTCAATAATAGTATTTAATGGAGATACAATTTCTGAATTCTCCCTCTACTCAAAGTCCTGTATCAGTTCAACCCGTCCCAAGGCACAGGGATTCAGCGAAATCTTCCTAAATTGAGTTTGGCATCTTTCTCTTAAAAGACATGTCTAACCATTAACCAGCTCAACATCTCTTGGATGTATTGGATATCTTTCATTTCCTCCTCCCAATCTATCCTCTACCCTTTTTTACCCTGCTCTGTGCCATGGAAGGCTGAACTCTATGGGTTATATTAAAGGGCTTATTTGTTCTCCGGCTTTCTGTTGGATTTAGACAATGGGAAAGACCAATGGGAGAACAAACAGGAAGGAGGAGATGATGATGGAGTATTTATTGCCTTTGATTCCCTCCCTGCATTGTTGCTGAGTACTGCCTGCATTTCTCAGAAAGTTTTCAGCCCCTTCCTCAGCCCTTTGCACAGTCCCTCACAGCCCTTCTGTTTCATTATCCTGTCAGGCCTAGGGGTTGTAAAAAGCCCAATAGATTTTAGCCTAGGGTTTATACACTATCTTTTTTGTGCTTTTCCTGTCTTTACACCTTTGTAAATAGTTCCATTATTATACCTCTACCCAAATTAACCTAATTCGATCATACCATCTGTTTTCCTTTGGAACCCTGATACACATCTCAAACTTAATATGTCCCTATTCACATCCCCAACCCAGGATCTGCTCCTCCAGCAATAGTCTTCCCCATACTGGCCAATGATATTAATAATTCCATTCTTCCAGTTGCTCATGCCAAATAGCTTGGCTTTAAAGGAGCACAGGAAACTTCACCCCAAATTATGGTTCCCTGTTATAATGAGTATTTTTGAATTAAAGGCCCTTAGAGATCAACAGAAGCTGGAAGAGACTGTCTTCCATCTTTGTAAAGACTGGATGGACACACCAAAGAGAACAATTGTTTTTCCTTCCCCTCCCTGTTTTCTCATTATCCATTGCAGAAAAGAATGTAACCACACCTGAATAGACTCTTTCACAAGATAATGTCTGTCTCTCAGGCTCATTCAATTCCCAATGTGAACTATTAACAAGTTAATCTCTGTTCTCCCAGATCCATTCATTCTCCCTACTAATCCTTAACTGCCCCTCAACAGAATTACCTATGTTTCCCATCTTCTCCCTCCCCTCTGAACTAAGGCTGTATAAGTATCTAATGTTTCCACTACTGTTACAGCAAGTGTTACAGCGGGTGGTTCCGGGGACAAACTGAGTGGCACAGTTACTGTTTCCTCTGCAGAGTCACTTTTCTTGCAAGGAGCGGCACAGTTACTGTTTCCTCTGCAGAGTCACTTTTCTTGCAAGGAGCGGCACAGTTACTGTTTCCTCTGCAGAGTCACTTTTCTTGCAAGGAGCGGCACAGTTACTGTTTCCTCTGCAGAGTCACTTTTCTTGCAAGGAGCGGCACAGTTACTGTTTCCTCTGCAGAGTCACTTTTCTTGCAAGGAGCGGCACAGTTACTGTTTCCTCTGCAGAGTCACTTTTCTTGCAAGGAGCGGCACAGTTACCATTTCCTCTGCAGAGTCACTTTTCTTGCAAACGTCCATGGGCCTTGCTCCCTCACTTCCTTCAGCTCTCTTCTCAAATGTGCCTTATAGGCAAGCCTTTCCTCAATCAAGCTACATAAAAGAGCTTGATACCTATCTCTCATCTCCATTAATCTCTTTTACCTCATTTTATTTTTCTTCTTAGCATTTATCACCAGATATATATTTGTTTACTGTCTTTTTTCCCTAACCTGAGTAGAAGACAGTAGTTTTGACTACCTTTTTCACTGCTGACTCCCAGGGCCTAGAATAGTTCCTGGCCCATAATAGTTATTCCATAAATATTTGTTGAATTAATGAATGTACATGGTAACTGATATTATAGTGTACTTTAAGATATAGCTTTTACATTGTGGCAAATCTATTTTTAGTAATGGTCTAGTACTGTTAGACTAAATCTTCTAATGAAAAAGATCCACAGAGTGCAGGGTATTTTCAGAAAGGAGAGAACCAATGTGCATTAGCAGGTGCTTTTTTCCAGTTTTTTTTGTTTGTTTGTTTGTTTGTTTTGGCTTTCTGTATCTGTTAGGTCTGGAGCTGAGAGAGAGACACACAGGAAGCCTCATGTGTGGCAAAATGCTGTTTTATTTTGAGCATCTGGGTGCAAATGGGTGGAGACAAAAAAGCGCCATACTGAGGGAGGGGAAAGCCTTGCATTTTATAGAGGGTTTCTCCAGGAGGAGTGAGTACCTGGGCCAGAACAGCCACTGTAAGAAATTTTTTTTTTTTTTTAAACAACCAATTTCAGGTAGGTATACACCCATCCCTTCCACCCAGCCCCGACCTCTGTCCGATACCCAATTGGTGTTAATCCCAAATGTGCACTCAGGGAAACCAGTTTGCTGGTGAGTACATGTGGTGCTTGTTTTTTGTGTTTTATATTTGTGTTAATTTGTTATAGCAGGAACTGGAAACTCATACAGAGTCTTAGTCGATTTTGGGTTTTGTTCACCACTATATTTCCAGCTCCTAAGCTAACGTCTGGCACAGAGTAGAAAATAAATGAATACTTGTTGAATTAAGAAAAAAAAAAACAACCAATTTCTGGGACCCCTGCGTTGGTTTTATCCTGCAGAGATAAAGGAGAGGGGTAGCTTCATCCTTATCAGGAGGGATAGGAATGCTGGCTGCAGCTGTCTGTTAGATTTACAAAGTCTGGGGACTCTCCAGACTCCTGCAGCTATTGTTTTACAAGCCTAAGTTTTTCATTAACCACATTCTGCCCTATACATACTTTTTGGCTTTCCACCTGGAACAAACCTAACAGCATCCATTGTCAAAAATGTATGAACCAGATCTCTTTGTCCTATCATATAAAAGAGGTAGTAAAGATTGTCATATTTTCCTTTAGAAAATTTCAAACTTTAGCTACACCCATTGTATACAAATATAGATGCAATAATTGTAATGGCAAGATATGTTTTCCTACATTCCTATCAAGTATTATATTTGACTTGTTATTATGGAGAGAGCATAGATTATCTATTACCTGACTGGGTAAGGTAACATTTCTTGCACTCTTTCTCTTTGGAGATTTAGAATGTTTCAACATAATTTGACATAAAATCAATGTTGTTGCTGAGAAAAATCTTTGCACCTCATTGATGAACTTCCCATCTCCCCCTACCTTCTGTCTCCAACCCAATCCATTCATGTACCTTGGTCTATGTGTCTGCTCTGAATTTTCTACATGTTTAATCTTAGAGTCAGGCTGTAAGATTACCAGAGCTGAAGACTTGCATTGCTTTATTTAGTGCCTAATAACCATTCAGTAAAGAAATTGTTTTTACTAAATGAAATTTGGGCACTAGGCCATTGACTAAGCCTGAGGGTGTTGACTGAAATCAAATGAAGCTCATGGTCACATCTTATCATGAACTTCCTCTACTGCTTCCCACAGTATGCTCTCTTTTAGAACCCACAGAAAAAACTGCTCTCAGATTTATATATCTCAAATAATCAAGTTGCCTAGGACAAACTTGGCTTTTTTAATCTTATGGACTCTATGAGTCATGTTCGTTATCATGTTTACTTTTTGTTTATCTACTAGAAAGCAAACAGCTAAATTGTTGCAACTTTTAGGACCCAATGCTCTGCAATTCCAATATTACCTCTGTTTTTCTCCCCTTGTACCAACCCACTCATGTGTTCATTTGTATCCTTTTGTACAGCATGTCTTTTTGAACACAACCTTAAATCCTTTGTGGGACAATCTGGAGTATAAATAAATAATTGTGGTGTGTGTTTTTTTGTGTTCATTTTGTTTGTTTCCCACTGTGCCACATCATTAATTGTGTATGAATTTGTACTGAGCTGGAGGAAGATATCAGCACATTGCCTAAATTGTATTTTTTAAAACCGACAGCTCCAGCCTGAGCAAGAGCGAGACCCCATCTCTACTAAAAATAGAAAGAAATTATATGGACAGCTAAAAATATATATAGAAAAAAAAAATTAGCCGGGCATGGTGGTGCATGCCTGTAGTCCCAGCTACTCGGGAGGCTGAGACAGGAGGATCGCTTGAGCTCAGGAGTTTGAGGTTGCTGTGAGCTAGGCTGACACCACGGCACTCACTCTAGCCTGGGCAACAGAGTGAGACTCTGTCTCAAAAAAACAAACAAACAAAAAAAAACCCGACAGTTTACAGAATGCTTTCAAAAATGTGTCAGCTCAGAGCCCTTCCTTACCATGGATCACAGACTAATATATGTCTTCAGAAAATTCCAGAGTTGTTGACATTGTCACGTCATTGGCCACATAATTATAATTCACTTTTAATTTACTGTTTGTTATTATTTTCTACTTTTAGCCAAGTTCAATGTTAATAACAGAAGGTGGTAAAATACTGATAATTGGTAAATCTAGGTGAAATATATGTAGCTATTCATTGTGTTACTCTTTTGACTCTTTTGTAGGTTTCAAAATTTTTATTCAAAAAATGAAGCATGAATAAATAAAAATGTATTGCTAGCAAAGAATCCTCTGGCCCTACTCCAACTTGAAATATGTTAGGCTGAGTAGAATTAAAAGAATCACCAATGTTATGTGAATCTTGAAGTAATTCTTGTACTATGCTAATAAGCTGGACATCTGTGCTTCTCTCCTTAGAGATAAGCGATGATTTGTGCTAAACAAAATCAAAAGTGTCTTTGAACATCATTCCAAGTTAAATACTGTTTTCTTGTGCCATTGAGTCATGTGAGTGGGTCAGACCTTTGTGAAATCCATTTTGTCTGATATTTACTTTATAAGTATTCTCTGGAAATGGTTCCCTCATTTTTTTAGAGCTGGGGTTCTTTGGGATTCACATATTTGGGAATTAATATTGTGGGTATCACTTAAGTCCCTCCTGGATCTTTTCTAACTTTATAAGTTTGTTGGTTTCTTATACTAGTCCTCATCCATATGGAAAACTTCATGCCATCTGGCTCTGATTCTGAGTTGATCCATATAATATGAAATATGATGAGTACTTCACTCTCTCTAATGACATAAGCTTATCCTTCATCACCTGGCTTTCCAAAGCTGTCAAATATAACTTCAGCCTTTAAACTCAAGGGAGTTTTGCAGATCCACATATGCTATAAAGGATTGTTTTTCTAGGAGGAGGGAGTGGGGTCCAAGGGCTTATTATTTGTGAAATATTCAACTCAATATTTATTGAGCATTTACGAGGTACTCTAAACATGTACTGAATGGAATAAATAAATTAGTAATGTTTTGAAGGTTAGCCAAAGCTTTTACAGACAGAGATGGGAGAAAGTTATGCTATATGGGAGAAAAACATTTTTTTTAAGACATGGAAAAAGAGAGGATATATTCAGAGAATAGCAACAATTTTAATTTGGCTGGAATATCAGAATCAGGAATAGTAGAAGACAAACCTTGAAATCATGCAAAATAGCTGATAGTTACCGATTAGCCATTTTATATTGAAATACAAAATTTTTTGAGCAGGATAGTGATAGATTGATCTGGCAACAGTGAGTAGCATAAATTAGGCCAAGGGGGGAGGGTATAGGCAAAAAGATACCTTTAAAACTATTGTAATAGCTTATGCACAAGGTCATGAAAGCCTGTACCAGTGTTTTAAAAGTGGAAAAGGGAATAATGAGAGAGATATGAAATGAAATTCAGAGACTGGAATAGCAGCATTTAGCAAATGATTTTTACCAACATCCAAAAACCTCCATCATGTTTTCTCTCAGTAATATTGTGTGGAGGTTTTGTGCATGTATCCTTAGACTTATTCCTGATATTTGATGTTTTTAGAAGATAATGTAAATGGCATCTTTTTCTTAAAATTTCATTGTGTAATTGTTTGTTCCCTGTATATGGAAATAAAATTGATATTTGTATTTTGATGTTTATACAGTGACCTTGTTAAATTCATTTATCACACAATCTATTCTCTGTGAATAATGACAATTTTGTTTCTTCCTTTATAACTCTGCCAATTTTCTTTCTTTTTAAAATTTACCTGATTTACTGGTTAGCATCTGTAGTATATGTTACATAGAATTGGTCTCAGTGGATAACCTTGCCTCATTCTAAATCTCAGGGGAAAAGCATTCAATAACTCACCATTAATTATGATGTTTGCTGAAGGTTGTTTGTATGTGTGTGATAACTATGTACAAGATAAAGAAAATTCCTATCTGTTTTTATGGATATTAAGTATTTATCAATTTTTTTTCTGCACCCATTGAGCTAATCATATAGTTTTTCCTCCTTTATTTCCTGTTAATGTAATGAATTGCATTGACTGATTTTTGAATGTTAAAACAACCTTGCGTTTCTAAAATAAACTCACCTGTTTGTGACATTTTATCTTTTTTATGTGTTGATGGATATGATTTGAAAATGTTTATTTAAGTTTTTCTATTATGTTATGTGTTCGTAACATAATTTTGCCTACAATCAAACTTTTATATGTGCTTACAGATTTTAGTATCAAGGTTACCCTGACCTCACAAAACCACTTGTAAGTGTATCTTTTTTCTAGTCTCTAAAAGAAGATTTTTCTCTTCTCTTAAAATTACTATTATTTTCTTCTTAAATATTAACAAAAATTTACTGAACAAGCCATCTGGGCTATGGGAGGCTTTAAATTATGGATTCACTTTCTTTGCAATAAATAGAGCTATTCTTCTTTTTAAACATTGACATGTAATTAATATACCATAAAATGCACCCTTTTAAATTATATGATTCAGTGGTTTCTAGTATATTCCTAAAGTTGTGCAACCATCACTACTGTCTAATTTCAGAATATTTTTATCACCACAAAAAGAAACACTAAACCATTAGCAGTCACTCACTATTCCTCCTTTCCCCGGCCCCTGAAAAACTCTAATCTACTTTTTGTCTCTATTGACTTGCCTATTCTGTATACTTTGTGTAAATGGAATTACATAATATATGGCCTTTGTCTGGCTTCTTTCATTTAGCATAGTGTTTTCAAGGTTCATCTATTAATAGGCTGTAGCATGTATCATTCCTTCATTCCCTTTTATTGCTGGATAATATTGTTGTATGAATATACCACATTTGTTTATACATTCATTAATTGATGGACTTGTGGGTTGCCTCCACTTCTTGGCTTTTATGAATAATGCTGCTATGAATATGTAGGTATAGGTTTTTGTGTGGGCACATGTTTTTAATTCCAAAGCAGTTGTACCATTTCACATTCCTAGCAGCAGTGTGTGAGGATTCCAATTGCTCCACATCCTCATCAACATGTTATTGTCTGTCATTTTGATTATAGCCATTTTAGTGTGTGTAAAGTAATATCACATTGTGGTTTTGATTTGCATTCCTGTAATGATTAATGATGTTGAACATCTTTTCATATACTTATTTATTGGCCATCTGTATATTACTTTTGGAGAATACCCACTGAAATCCTTTGCCCATTTTTAAATTGAATTATCTCTATGTTTTAGTTTTAAGAGTTTTTATTATATGTTCTGGATACAAGTTCTTATCAAATATATGATTTTCAAATATTTTCTCCCATTCTTTTGTTGCCATTTAACTTTCTTGGTAGAATTCTGTGAAGCACAAAATCATTTTAATGAAGTACAGTTTATCTATTTTTGTCGTTATTTGTGCTTTTGGTGTTATAGCTAAGAAACCATTCCCTAATCCAGAATTATGGAGATTCAGAACTATATTTTCTTATAACAGTTTTATAGATTTTGCTCTTACAATTAAACCTTTGACATATTTTGAGTTTATTTTTCTATATGGCATAAGGTAGGAGTCAAACTTCATTCTTTTGCATGTGATACCCAGTTGTCCCAGCAGCATTTGTAAAAAAACTATTCTTTCCCCACTGAATTGTCTTGGCACCATTGTCAAAGATCAATTGACCATAATTGCAGAGGTTTATTTCTGGACTCTCAGTTTTATTCCATAGATCTACATGTCTATCCTTAAGACAGTACCTCACCATCTTTACTGTAGTTTTGTTGTAAGTTTTAAATCAGGAAGTCTTAGTTCTCCAATGTTTTTCTCCTTTTCAAGATTATTTTTATTATTTGAGGTCCCTTGCATTTTCATATGAAATTTAAGATCAGCTTGTCAATTACTGCAAAATAGGCCATTGGGATTTCGATAGGGATTGCATTGAATAAGTAGATAAATTTTGGGAATATTGTCATCTTAAGAATATTAAGCCTTCTAATCCATGAACATATGGTGGTTTTTCCAATTTTTAGGTTGTTTTAATTTTTTTCAATTATGTTTTGTAGTTTTCAGTGTACAAGACTTGCATGTCTTTTGTTAAATTTATTACTAAATATTTTATTCTTTTTAATGCTATTGTAAATGACATTGTTTTCTTTATTTCATTTTTGGTGTATAGAAACACAATTGATTTTTATATGTGGATATTGTATCCTTCAACCTTGTTGAACTTTTTGTTAGCTTTAATAATTTTTTATATAGATTCCTTAGGGTTTTCTATATATAAGATCATGTCATATTTGAGTACAGATAGTTTAACTTATTTTCAAGTCTGGATGCTTTTTTTCCCCTTTTTGGATAATTGTTCTGGCTAGAATCTCCAATATAATTTTGAACAGAAATAGTGAGAAGGGCCAGGTGCAGTGGCTTATGCCTATAATCCCAGCACTTTGGGAGGCTAAGGCAGAAAGATAACTTGAGGCCAGGAGTACAAGACCAGCCTGGGCAACATAGTGAGACCCCATCTCTAAAAAAATATATATAAATTGGCCAGGTGTGGTGGAATGCACTTGTAGTCCTAGCTATTTGGGGCGCTGAGGTAGGACGATTGCTTGAGCTCAGGACTTTTAAGCTGCAGTGAATAGTGCCACTGCACTCTAGCCTGGGCCATGAAGAGAGATCCTGTCTCAAAAAAAAAAAAAAAAAAAAAAAAAAAGAAAGAAAGAAAGAAAGAAAGAAAGGGTAAGAAGGCACATCTTTGTCTTATTCCTGATCTTAAGGGGAAAGCTTTCACCCCTTTACCATTATGTCTGATGTTAGCTGTGGGTTTTTTTCATAGATTCCCTGTACATACATACATATATATATATATATATGTTGATTAAGTCAGGCTTTTTAATTGTACTGGACAAAACTTCTGTATCCTTAGTTATTTGAGTTTGCTGGCTCTATCCACTGAGAGAGGTGTGCCGAAATCTCCAGCTGTTGTTTTTGGATTGTCTATTATTTCTTGTCGATCTGTCAGTGTTTGGTTTCCATATTTTGAAGCTATATAATTAGGTACATGTCCATTTTGGATTGCTATAGCTTATTGAATTGACCTTTCTAAATTTGAACTGTTCCTCTTTATTTTTAGTAATATTTCAGCATAAATTTTGTCATTCTTTTTCTTTGAAACTTTTGATCCACTTATATTTTAGGCATGTCTCTTGTAAGCAGCAAAGAGTTTTTGTGTTTGTGATTTTTAAACTTAGTATAACAATCTCAGTCTTTTATTTCAAGTATTTGGTTCAATTTTACTTAATTTAACTAGTGATATATTTGTTTCAATATATTATTTCCTACTTCTTCCTCTTTTTATTTCTTAATCTTGACTTTTTTCTCCTTTATTCTTGAATGAATCAAGTGTTTTTTAAATATTTCATTTTCACTATTATTTTTGCCACACATTATTATTATTTTAATTTTTACTCTAGAGATTACAAATATGCCCTTGACCTTTTTTTTAAAAGATGAAGTTTTGCTCTATCATCCAGACTGAAATGTAGTAACATGATCATAGCTCACTAGAGCTTCCAACACCTGGGGTCAAGTGATCCTCCTGCCTCAGTCTTCCAAGTAGCTGGGACTACAGGTGCATACCATTACACCTGGATAATTAAAAAAATTTTTTTTTGTAGAGATGGGGTCTTGCCATATTGACCTCAAGTGATCCTCCTGTCTTGGCCTCCCCAAGTGCTGAAAATAGAGATGTGAGTTCCGTGAGTGACCATGCCCAGCCATCATTTACTTATTTTAGTCCAACTTAAGTTAGATCTTTTACCACTTTCTGAGTGATGCAAGAATCTTAAAAATTTTTTAACTCCATTTATCCCCATTCTTCTTTAGGCCAATTGTTCTTATGAATTTTAATTCTCTATATATTTTAAACCCCATAGACAGTATTATTATTTTAAATACTCAATTTATGTACATATTTATCCTATCTGGGGCACTTTATGCCTTCTTGCTTTACCATAATTCCAACTCAGATAATTTTCCTTCTTTCTTCTTCCTTCTTCCTATAGTATTTCTTTAAAGAATTCAGTCAGATTTTCTTTGTTTTTCTGAGAATGTCTTTATTTTCTCTTTATTTTTGAAGGATATTTTTACTGAGCATAGAATTCAAAGTTGGCAATTTTATTTTAGCTTCTCAAATATATCATTACACTATTTTCTGGGTTCCACTGTATCTGTTGAGAATTTGGCTGATAATATGTAATTTTCCTATGTATCCTTTAAAATTTTTTGTCTTTTATTGTCATCATTTTGATGATTGTATTCCTGTGTGATTTTCTTTGTAATTACACAGTTCAGGTTCACAAAACTTCTTCATAATGTAGTTTGAGAAACTTATTAGTTTGCATCTCTTCAAATATTACTTCTACGTCATTGTTTCATTCTAGTCTTGCCAGTGTTACAGCGGGTGGTCCTGAGGACAAACCCAATGGCACAGGGAGAGTCCGAGAATCAAGGTTTATTCGTTTATTCGCCGGCAGGCTCAGAGGGATCTTGCCATGAAATTCTGAGCACCATGTACCCGATTTTTCCCACTTTTATTAAGTTGGGGCGGTCAGAGGGGTGGGGTCTCAGGTGGCTAATGCCTGCCAGGTAATAGGTTAGTTGATATGTCAGGCAATAGGTTAGTATTATGTTGATGCACCAGGTAATAGGTTTAGTGTTATACTGATGTGCCAGGTAATAGATTAGTTGATGGGCCAGGTGTTAGGTTAGTGTTATGCTGATGCGGGTCTTCCATGAGGGGTGGGGATCTCAGGTGGCTGCTATGCCAAGTAATAGATGAGGATATTCTTTATCACCAGAAACAGAAATTATACATATAATAGACCATTTCCCATATCCCATCTATCTCTTATACTCTTTTGTCATTTCTCATATTATCTCTCTGTATTTCAATGTGCGTATTTTCCACCAACCACTTTGCAGGTTATTTCTTCATTCTTCTGTTGTGCTAATTTGCTGTCAATTATGTTCAGTCAGTTTTTAATTTCATGTTGTTATATTTCTCATTCCAGAATTTCCATTTGATTCTTTTTAAATAAATTTCAGTTCTCTGGGGAGAAATTTCTATTTTTTAACCTATTTTCCTTAATGACTTAATAATCTTTATAAATATTTTTTTGTTTTTATATTTTTATTATGAGCAAGCAAAAAGAAACTGCATTAATTGGAATAACTTTGTAAAATACAACTTAGGAATTTGTTCCCATTACTAATGGCAGTAGAAAAGTATTTTGAGATTTATGTCCTCTGGAAAGTGTGATCTGTTATATTATCGAATGTGTTAGCTATCCAGGCTTAAAAATTGCAAATTTGAGTTTTTTAAATTTCCTTCCCTTTGGGCTTGACACCCAGCATTCTTACCTCACCTTGCTGTACTATAAGATGCCTCGTTTGTCTTTGGCTGAAGTTTTGTCCCGCTAAGTCCATGTCTTGTAATTCCAATTTCTGGATCATCTGTGGCTCTAATTGTCTTTATTGCTCTTGATTTTTGGTCATTTGTTTCTGTTTCCTGCCATGACTTTTAATGTTTGATTGAATGTCTGGCATTGTGTATGAAAATTTGTAGAGTCTCAGGGTAATATTCTTTTCCTCTAGTGAAGATTTGATTTTCTTCAGATAAAAGGCAGAACTAGACAGATTACCTTGTTCTAATTGGAAATGCTCTATTTCCAATTTGCCTTTATTCTTAGGGTATAGTCATTCTGGAGCATCAACTAAAATCCTGAAGTGTTTATTAGGACACTTTTTCCATGATTGGCTTTGACCTCTGGATTTCATCCTTTTAGCAGTTGCTTTGTTCTTGAATCCTGAGAATCATGCTTCATGTGTTTTCAAATTGCCTCAAGGGAGGATGGCATGCATAATGTCAGCTATATCTCAATGTATTTCCCTTCTCTCTGGGATCTTGGTCTTTCAACTTCTGGCTCTTAAATATCTTCAAACAATTGTTTTTGTATTGAAATAGCTTTTATACTTGTTTTCATTGTGAGACTTAGTCTAAGATCAGCTAATCCTTCATGGGTAGAAATAGAAATGCTCTCTTCATGAGTTCCTTTCTAATTATTCTGTACTTTATCTGCTGAAGGAATATTCAGGGGGCATTATACGACAATAACCTTTAACTCTGATTTTAGGATTCAGGAGCAAGTAGTAGCTAGCATTGTAGATTTTAATGTCATCAACATGCACACAAGTTTTAAAAGTTTGGAATAACAAGGGAATGAGAACTTTAGAAAGCCTATACACAAAAAGGAAAGTAAAGCAGTAAAGGAGAATAAGAAATTATCACTATAGTAGGAAGATAACACAAGACATACAGTTTCACAGAGAAAGATTCAAGAAGAATGTAGCCAACTTAATCAAATTCTACAGAGTTGAAGGAGAAGGAAGAGCCAGAAAAGACCATTGGAATTCATCTCCAGGAGGACAATTGTGACAAATTAGTGAGTAGATTTAGAAATCTTTAGGTGGTATTATCTACAGAGAAAGTTAAGAATCTTTATGGATACCAGCTATGGGGAGAAAGTTAAGAATCTTTATGGACACTAGCTATGGGGAGAAAGGTAAGAATCTTTATGGACACCAGCTATGGGGAGAAAGTTAAGAATCTTTATGGACACCAGCTGTATGGCTCCAGAATGGCATTTATAGAGAAGCAAACAGGGGGACAGTGACTAATTATTATTGTTATTTTTAGCTAGGC
This sequence comes from Eulemur rufifrons, assembly GCF_041146395.1. Lineage (NCBI taxonomy): Eukaryota > Metazoa > Chordata > Mammalia > Primates > Lemuridae > Eulemur > Eulemur rufifrons. The sequence goes on from NC_091012.1 coordinate 107,304,649, forward strand.
CTTTACCATAGTTCTTGCCTTGTACCCCATTATTGATTTGTGTAAAGGGCGGTTTCACACATGGTTATATTTACCTTCCAGTGAAAACTTTTGGTTATTTCTACATATTCTTTTTTTTTTCCTACATATTCTTTGAATGAAGACATTGAGCTATTGGAGGTTTATTGTGTATTGTAAAATGGTAGGTAAGGGCAGTAGAACCTTTAATTTCAGACATATAACACTGGTAACCTTTAATTTCAACTTACTTTATTGTATTCTTCTAATTAATTATATCCTAATATTTTTCAAATATAGGGATAGAGGGAAAGCTTCCTCTCCACTCACTGCAATGACTGACAATAGACAGATGAATAGGAAAAAAAGACATCCAAATTTATTAACGTGCATATGGTCGTGAAAGTCCTACAAATATGAGATTCAAAGAAGGGCCAGATGGTTGAGGCTTAAATACCCTCTTCATGGGGGAGAGTGAGGGGGCCTCTGGGTAATTTTAGAGCAGTAGTAAATGACTTTTAGGAGAAATGAATGACCTCAAAAGGCAATGGCCTGGGAAAAATTTCCTGAGTTTTGAGAGCAGTGACAGGAAGGTGAGGAGCAAAACATCACTATGAACAAAGGTTGTCTTGTTATGAAGATAAAGTCTCCCAGGAAATCTCTCAGAACTGCCCCCAGAAGAATAAATGAAAAGTCTGTCTGGGCATGGTGATGATTTTTAGTCTCTTTCATTCTCTGGTGGTTAATCTTTCCTGGTTATTTGATGAGATTCCTAGAGAGGGGTCTTATGACAATTGCATTTTTTTTTTTTTTTGGAAAAAAGTTTTCTTAGTCAGATAAAGAAATTACAGAGAGAGTCCGTCTTTGTGCTTGGGGAAAGAAAGAGGATCAAAGAGACAGGGAGGAAGGGGAAGGACAGAGAGAGACCTTAGTTCTGAGGCTTTCCTATTTTAGTTCAAAGTGTTTAGCATGCCAAAGTGCCAAAAGTTTGGGGTATTATTTTCTTAGCCTCGACAGTACAATTCAGCAATAGTCTCTAGTTATATATATATATATATATATATATATATATATATATATATATAATTTCAGCTCATTATGGGGGTACAAAAGTTCAGGTTATATATATTGCCCATGCCCCCCCATTCCCCCGAGTCTGAGCTTCAAGTGTGTCCATTCCCTAGACAGTGCACATCGCACTCATCATGTAGGTATGCATCCATCTATTCCCCCCAGCCCCCACCTCTGTCCGATACCCAATTGGTGTTATTCCCAAATGTGCACTTAGGTGATGATCAGGGAAACCAGTTTGCTGGTGAGTACATGCGGTGCTTATTTTTCCATTCTTGAGATACTTCACTTAATAGAATGGGTTCCAACTCTCTCCAGGAGAACCAAAGAGATGCCATATGGCCATTATTTCTAATAGCTGAGTAATATTCCATGGTATACATATACCACATTTTGCTAATCCATTCATGAATTGATGGGCATTTGGGTTGTTTCCACATCTTTGCAATTGTGAATTGTGCTGCTATAAACATTCGGGTGCAGGTCTCTTTTTTATAGAATGACTTTTGTTCTTCTTGGTAGATGCCCAATAATGGGATTGCTGGATCAAATGGTAGGTCTACTTGAATCTGTTTAAGGTATGTCCACATTGCTTTCCACAGGGGTTGCACTAGTTTACAGTCCCACCAGCAGTGTATGAGTATTCCTGTCTCTCCGCATCCACGCCAACATGTATTGTTTTGGGACTTTTTGATAAAGGTAATTCTCACTGGAGTTAAGTGATATCTCATTGTGGTTTTGATTTGCATTTCCCTGATGATTAGAGATGTTGATCATTTTTTCGTATGTTTGTGAGCCATTTTTATATCTTCTTTTGAAAAATTTCTATTCATGTCTTTTGGCCACTTTTTGATAGGGTAGTTTGATTAGTGTAAGTTGGTTTTGATTGCCATCAGCTCACAATTTCTGGATATAAATTCTCCAGGAATTTTAGTTGCTCTAGAGGCCATCACTAGTTCAGTGTTAGTTCTTTTCAAATTAAAAAATTATATGGGAGAGAATGTTTTCAAAGTCATACCTTACTGATATTTCTTGTTTGAATCCAGTATTCTCTCTTAGGACTTTAGTTTTGCTCGTCTTAGACCAGGCTGATTTGTAGCTTCTGTATGCATTTTTTAGGGATCAATTTTCAAAGTATTTGTTTTATTTCTATACTTCTCATTTGTCGTATTCCTCTTCAAATAGATATAATAACTCTACCTCATTTGCTAAACAATTGTTCAGTGCCTAATATTCACTGGCTTAATCTTGAACCCAATTTATTAGTGTAGTCCCCAGTTCCTTGTTTTGCTTCTCAGCCTTTTTGAGTTCCTTGCTGTAGAGTGCAAATACCGCTCACGCTGAGACTCTTCTGAGTTAGATTAAACCCATAGTACACACATTTGGAAAACTATGGCTGCTTGCATCTGGCAACTTAAGAGAGTCCCTGTTATTGCTGCCAAGTCCCTTACTGTTATGAAAACACAACTCCATTGTTTCCAAAGCCATGAGTGGGGGAGAGCTAATTTTTCCTTCTTCTTTTGCAAAACAGCAGGAACTGTAAATAACAATCCTCTAGATAACACAAATAGGTAAACATTGCCAGGATTTGTTATATAAAGTACTAAAAATTCTTTCTTGTTGTGTTTTTGCTGTACTACTTACAGAGGTTCAGTATTTCTGCTGCTGATAGGTAGCTAGCCGAAGGGTAAATTATATGGAAGAGAAAAATATTTTTACCCCTAAGAAGTATGGAGTGAATCTCTTGATTTTTGTTGTCTTTGAATCTGGAAAGACATTTTATTCCAGATAGTTCTCCCATTCTTACAAAAGATTTGGAATACAGGTCTGTTCTATTACTATTTGCTATAGGACAACCACTTTTAATTCTTATACAATTTAAACATTTTCTAGTGAGTTGGCAGTTCTTGGATATATTAAGCACCCAGTGAAAATCCTGAGTTTTCCTCTTTATTTTAGGTGTGATGAGTACTGTACCTAATGGTTTTTTGTTGGAAAACAATATTCTGATATTGATAAATGTGAAACAAGTATGAGTAGTGTCACTTGGCATGACTATTGTGAAATCACTGTATATTTGGTTACCATATGTGTAAGATACATGTTCTAATCAACCCACATGCTTTGAGTATTTATACCACCCTGCATTCTCTTCCTTGCAGGGAGCCTTGTTAATGAACAGGCTCTCAGAATCAGCCTTTTTTTTCCCTCTAAGAACTTTCTATGTTCACAGAGTCTGCTGGATGCTCAGGACCATATATAGAAACAAGATGTACTGCCTCCTCTTCCTGAATGAACACTCCATCTATTGGAGTCCAATTTATGGTTAGCTGGATAAGAACTAAAATATGTAAATAAGTACTGTGAAGCAGTGATAATTGGTTTTGATTTTAGAATAGTAAGCGAAATCATATAAAAGGTGACATATGAATAAGATTTCAACAGACAGAAAAAGGATTCTTGAGTTGGGAGTGAAGACAGAAATTTAAGTAAAGAAGAAAGCATGGACAAAGGCATAGGAGCTATCTAAACTGCCTGAATTGGTATCTGGCTCTAATTCATGGACATTTTAGGCTATGTTATAAGGAACTGGATGTAAATATAAGTATTATAAAAAAGCATAGCAGTTGTGTTTTATATCAGTGGGTTTAGGGGAGAGAAGACCTTAGTTCAAATGTCAGTTCTCAGCCAAATATCTCATAAGATGCGTTTGAAATGTTTAGCATGGAAGTACTTACACATGCATGTGCATGTGGACACATGCATACACACATACTAACTAGGCCTTTGCCCCTTTGCATGCTCATTCTGTCGTCTGCCAAAGTAAGTATGCTTTTGTAATCAGGGAAACTAATGAAGCAATTTTCCATTTTTATCTTTAGATGTAATACCACAGCTAATTCCTTAAGCATCACTGATTTTGTATATCACATGCGTTGTCAGCTTATAGGAATATTAACCAAGTTTACAATATAGCAGCCAACTCCAGATTCTGTCAGAGATTTCTCAATAGCTGACTTTACCATACTTTCCCACTTGGATGGTATGAATTCAGAGAAATAGCTTTACTACCTCCTCAAGATGAGAAGAGACTTGTGGTAGCCAGCCCCCCAAAATGGGCACCAACGATCTCTGCCTCCTGACACTCACAAATTTGTGTAGTCCCCTCCAACACTGTATGAATTTTATTTAGTGTAACCAATAGCATATGGCAAAAGTGATGGTCTATCACTTCTGATCTTAGGTTATGAAAGACTATGGCTTCCATCTTGGGTTCTTTCCTATCTCTCTTGAATCACTTGCTCTTAAGGAAGCCAATAGCCATGTTTAGAGGACAAGTAGTCAGCCTTTGGGGATGCCCATGTGGCAAGGGACTATGGTCTCCAGCCAATTGTCAGTGAAGAACTGAGTGCTTTCAATAACCATATAAGTGAGCTTGGAAGTAGATTATCTAGCCTTGAGATGATGGCAACCTCATGAGAGACCCTGAGCCACAACCACTCAAACTGACAAGGAAAACCCCCATCTATTACTTGGCACAGCAGCCACCTGAGACCCCCACCCCTCACGGAAGACCCGCATCAGCATAATACTAACCTAACACCTGGCCCATCAACTAATCTATTACCTGGCGCATCAGCATAACACTAAACCTATTACCTGGTGCATCAACATAATACTAACCTATTACCTGGCGGCCATTAGTCACTTGAGATCCTACCCCTCGCAGCACCCCAACTTAATAAAACTCGGAAAAATTGGGTAGATGGGGCTCAGAATTTGGTGGCGAGACCCCTCTGAGCCTGCCGGCTAATAAACCTTGATTCTCGGACTCTCCGTGTGCCTCTGGGTTTGTCCTCAGGACCACCCGCTGTAACACTTGCTGTAACAAAACTGCTCCTGAATTCCTAACTCACAATAAATGTTTATTGTTTCAAACTTCTAAATTTTGGGGTAATTTGTTATGGAACAATAGTTGACTAATATAAGACCCTTCTGAGTGGGACCTTTCCCTTGTCCTGCAACCACAGAACATAGGCAAAGTAAGTCTGTCTTTGAAATTGCTGGGGGTAGGGACAACAGATACTGTGTCACCTCAACAATGAGGCACAGCCTCTGAGCACCATTTTGGGGCTATGCTTCAGATGTGCAACTGCACAATTAAAGTAAAAGAGAGAAGATTCAGATGTATGACGTATCATGACTGGGACCACATTTCTTCCTGGAATATGTAGCATCTCTATCCTGATATTTGATCCTTTTATTTCAAAGCAGTCAATCTCTTATTTGTCCTTATGGAGCCAGAATATGCTACCCCATTATGGCACTTTGGAATTAGGATTGTTTTGGGCTGAAGTCAATTGAGAAGAAGCAAATACAAGAAAAGCTCTCTGCCCTCCCCCATTTGCCTAACAGCAGCACATAAATTTTAAAAGGTATCCTTCTTCCACTTTCTATCAGGAAGAAAAAAAGTTAATAACTGTGGAAAATTTTAGAACCATACCAACTGGGAGACAGCAACAGAGAAATCTATATAACAAACTTTATTAGCTAGCCTTTATCCCTTATTAGTTTCCCATATATTTGCCTTACTTCAATTTGCCACCCCTAGAGACACAAAAGTCCTTTACCTTTGTCTTGCCACTTCTCTAGAAATGTATTCTTCCTTTGCTAAGATGCTATATAAACTTAAGTTTTAAGCAAACCTTTAATTTACTCATCCCTGGACACTCTTATGTGTTACATTTGCGATGTACATGTTAATAAACTTCTGTTTGTTTTTTTCTTATAAATCTGTCTTTTGTCAGTCCAATTTAAAGGGCCCCAGACCAAGAACCTAGGAAGGTAATAGAAAAAAGATTTTTTCCTCCCCTATAATCCAGTAGGTGTTTCAAATTCTAACTTTTGCTTTCAGCAAAATTATATACAGCAAGAGGCAATCCTCACTGTAGGAAGTGAGGAAACAGATTATATGTTAGTCTAAGATTGATCCATTAGCAGCTGCATAGCAATTATGAGAACGATGACTGGGCTTGCAAATGGAGGGCCTCTTAGGGGCACAAATAGACTAAGAAAGTTATTCAGTCATGCTGAGCCTCAGTATATTTTTTTGTAAAATTAAATTAATAATACTTGACAGATTTTGTGAGGACTAAATGTGAACTGCTTGTGGAAGCATTTGCACCTATTAAATATTATTTAAAAACTATGCTGTAAGGTTCAGTGCATTGTCCTTAGGTGATATGTCCATTGGTAGAGGGGGTTGCCTTAATGCATTGAACAAATATTATCTAAGCACCTACTAGGTGCCAGGCATAGTGCTAGGGTGGGGATTATAATAATTGTGGAGGAGGAAAAAAATCTCTTCCTCTACTCATCTTAGGTTCTCCAGCTGGTGCCCTAGAAATGAAACTGGCCAGAGAAAGACTAATAATAGAAAAATAAATTTATTAGCATGTGCAGGCAACTTACACATGAGAGTACCCAAATGAGTAACTCAAAGAGATGGTTATAACTTGGGTTTATATATCATTTTAGGCTAAAACAATGGAAAAGGGGTTTTTCTTTTGAATGGATAAGGGGTGCAAGTTATGGGAAGGTGACCAAGAGAGTATAGTAAGCAAAGGTTATTTAGTAAGATTTATTGTGCAGATTTAAGTATTAAATTGGTGTTTTCTCTGTTGATAAGAGTTGTTAAGAGTCCTCTTCTTCCTGGTATTTTTTATTTTTTTGTGTGGATTCCTTAGGGTTTTCTGCGTATAGGATCGTGTCATCTGCAAGTAAAGAAAGTTTTACTCTTTCGTTTTCAATCTTGATGCTTTCTTTCCCCTTGTCTGATTGCATTTTATAGAGCCTCCAGTACAATGTTGAAAAGATGTAGTGAGAATGGGAAAACTTCCCTTACTTCTTATCATAGGGGGAAGGCCTTCATTCTTTCACCATTAAGTATGATATTTGCTATAAATTTTTTTGTAGATGCTCTTTAACAGGTTGAAGAATTTCCAATTCTATTTCCAGTTTGTTTAGAGTTTTTATTATGTATGACTGTTGGATTTTGTCAAATATTTTCTTTGTGTTTATCAAGATGATCATGTGATTATTCTCCCTTTGTCTATTAATATGACAGTTTATATTGACTGATTTTTGGATGTTAAACTATTGGGGTTCAGAACACAATACTAAAAAATATGGCACCTTGACATGCTGAGTACTTTGAACTACAGGAGATTGGAAGGCCTCAGAAGCAAGGTCTCTCTGACCTCCTGCCCTCCTGTCTCCATCTCCTCTTTCTCCCCGTATGAACATCAGAAACCAGAATTCCTCTTCCCCAAGACAGGTCATATAAACTAGCACCCCTCTCCTCCAAAGCAAACCATAATATCTAGAAAGGATACTCTCTACCTTTTCCCTTTTCCCTTGAAGCCCATCATTTCAGAGGGTCCTGCCCCATACCCAGGAGGAAAGAATGCTACCTAGAGAGGCCTGAACAGACAGGCCTTCCTGGGTTTCCCACTTCAGACTTTTACCATTAGATCATACCTTTTTGTCTAATCACATTTCTACATGGCTGACAATTCTTCATAGATCCTAAGCATAAAAATAGTTTTCTCTCAGTCTTTGAGTCTTCATTTCTGAAGGCTCCTGTGTCACATAAAACTTTAATTAAATAAATTTGTTATGCTTCTCTCTTGTTAACCTGTCTTTTGTTCTGGAAGTGTTGGCCATGACCCTTATGATGGATAAAGAAAGATATCACAACATTTTACCCTTAAAAAACCAATCTTGCATTCCTAGAATAAATTCCATGTGGTCATGCAATATAATTCTTTTTATATGTTGTTGGCTTTGGCTTGCTAATATTTTGTTGAAGCTTTGCATTTATATTTATGAGAGATATTGGTCTGGTGCTTTTTTTCTTGTGAAGTTCCATTGCAAGCAGTTTCGGGACTCTACTGAAGAAGCACAAGGGCAAGACTTTTATAGGATGAACATGGAAGCAAAGCAAGAAAAATATTTGGTTAAAGTGATAGCTTTATTTGGATAATTCCAGTGGAAAGTCCCTAAAGATAAATTGGCAGTTTCTGATTGGTTAAGCTTAAGTTTCATTATACTGTTAGTACCTGAGTTGGGTTTCAGTTTGCTACATAGGAACTCAGGCTGCTGGAGCCACCTCAGCCCAATGGCCTCCCAATTAATAATTTTAAGATAGGTATATTAAGTTTTTCTATCTGTTCTTGAGTCAAGTTTGTTAATTTATATTTTTCTAGGAGTTTGTCTTTTTCATCTAAGTTATTGAATTTGTTGACATAAAGTTGTTTATATAATTCTATAATAACATTTTTGATTTTAGAATGGTCAGTGGTAATGCCCCGTCTTTCCTTGCTACTTTTGGCAATCTGTGTATAATCTTTCTCTCTCTTTTCTTTTTTTTTTTGGTTAGTCTAGCTACTGGTTTGCCAATTTAGTCAATCTTTTCAAATAACCAACTTTTGCTAATGTTCTCAATCATTTTTCTGTTTTCATTCTCTAATCTTTATTTTACTTTTTCTGTCTTTTGGTTTAGTTTGCTTTACTTTTTCACGATTGTTAAGGTAAAAGCTTAGATTATACACTTGATATTTCTTCCTTTTTAATGTAGACATATAGAGCTGTAAATTTTCATCTAATCACTGCTTACCATACATTTTGATATCCTACTGTCTTGTGGACTCCATGGTTTCTGACAGGAAATCAATTGTTAATTTCATTGAGGATACCTTGTATGGGAAGAGTCTTTCTCTTATTTCTTTTAATATTTTCTCATTGTCTTTGACTTTTCACAGTTTGACAATAATGTGTATAGTTGTGGATCTTTTTGAGTTTATCCTACTTGAAGTTTGTTGAGCTTATTGAATGTAGATTAATGTTTTACATTAAATTTGGGAAGTTTTTGTATAATATTTCTTCAAATTTTTTTTCTGTATTTTTCTCTTTATCTTTGTACTCTGGGCCCCCATTATGTGTATACTGGTAAGCTTGATAGCACCACACTAGTGTCTAAGGCTCTGTTCACTTTTCTTTATTCTATTTTTCTTTCTGTTTCTCAGCCTGAATAATCTTAATTGACCTGTTTTGAAGTTTGATCAATCTTTTGCCAGCTTAAATCTGTTAGTGAGACACTATAGTGAATTTGTCATTTCAATTATTATACTTTAAAACTCCAGAATTTTTTTCATTTTTAAATTTTATTGAAGTATATATCATAAAATGCACTTGTTTTGAGTGTATAATTCAATGACTTTTAGCAAATTTAGAGCTGTACAAACATCTCCATAATCTAATTTAAAGAGCATTTCCATCACTCCCAAAAGTCCCTCATGTCTATTTATTGTCAAGCTCCATTCCTACCCCCAGCCAACCACTAATGTGCTTTTTGTTTCTATAAATTTGTCTTTTCTGAACATTTTATATAAATGGAATCATATTGGTTTTTGCCTGTAGCTTCTTTCACCTAGCATAGCATTTTTAAGGTCCATCCATGTTGTAGCATGTTCTAGGACATCATTCCTTTTTATTGCTGAATAATATTCCACTGCATGGATATGCCACATTTCCTTTATCCATTTCCCATTTCCCATTTGAAAGACATTTGGGTTGTTTCTCTATGAATGTTCACATATGAATCCTTGTGGGGACATGTTTTCACTTCTCCTGGGTATTATACTTAAGAGTAGAATTGCTGGGTCATGTGGTAAAATTAATTTAACATTAAAAAAAAAATTCCAAACTGTTTTCCAAAGTAGTTGTATGATTTTACATTCCTATCAGTGGTGTGCTATTTCATTTTCAGGTATTTGTGGATTTTCCATGTTTCCAAAACTCCAGAATTTTTATTTTATTCTTTATATCTGTTTATACTCTCTATTTGGTGAGACATGGTTGCCATACTTTCATTCTTTAAACCTAGCTTTATTTAGTTCTTTGCACATATTCATATAAGCTTATTTAAAATCTTAGTCAAAGTCAAAATTTGGGCCCCAAATAGACATTTTCTGTTGCTTGCTTTTTCCCCCCTGTGTGATTCATAATTTCTTTGTATTTTGCACATCTCATAATTTTTTTTAAATTGGACATTTTCTATGCTATATTGTGGCAATTGGAATTAGAACCCTTCATCCACCTTTGGATTTGTTGTTGTTCCTGTTTTTTTCTCCCCTGGTTTCTGTTTGATTATGTAATGACTTTCTCTGACTAATTCTATAGATTTCATATTCCCTGCTGTGTGTGGTAACTGAGTTCTCTTCTAACTGAAAAATTTATAAAAAATGTTCAAGCCTGAATTCTTATAGGTCACCTCTGAGTCAGTATAGTTTATTAGTCAGCCAATGATCAGTTGTAAGATTTCCTTAAGTAACCTGAGATGATAAGTCTTCCACCCTTTGCTAAAGGGATCTGTGTGTGAAAGTATGTCTTCAAACTTTAGGCAGTATAAAAGTCAGGTTTAGCTTTCACTTTATGATTGTACAGGGCCTCAAGTTCAAACAGAAGTTTTGTTTGTTTGTTTTTACTTTTTATTTTTTTATTTTTCTGTTGTTCAAACAGAATTGAATGACTTGGGTCCTCTCCTTTCTTGGTTCAGCTCTGCACATACACACAGCATTCTAGACCTACACAAACATGTAAGCTTTTTAAAGTCTCCTATGGTTGCCTAGTTTCCCAGGTCTACCTTTATCATTTTTGGCCAGGATTTTATTTGCTCCAGCTGAAATTACAGTCTTAGACAACTGTCCTGTTAATGATTCCATGATGACTATTGTTTGCAACAACACCTTGGAGATAAGGTTTGTTTCACATAGTTGAGCTCCAAGTCAAATCAAGCAGCAAGTTTTGTTACATGGGTATAATGAAAAAAAAATCAAATAGCAAGGATACCCTGCAATTGGAGTTTTTATAGGGAGCTGGGGGTCAGGTCAAAATATTGACTGTGCTCTGGGGCTGGGCTTTTAACAGAGTTTCAAAAAGAGGTCAGTTCTCTGTTGGCTACAAGGCTGTCAGCTTTTCATAGCTACCATGCCACTGAGGTGGGGAGGGGAGCATGAGAGAAGACTCAAATTAAAAGGCCACAGGCCCCGCTGTTCTTACCAAGATTCAATAGTGTTTCTTGAACAAACTCTTTTCAGTTTGTTTTGTGCCTTTGGTTGATTTTCAGAGTTGATAAGCGGTTGCTTTTGATTGCTTGCCTTTGCCAGTATTTTCTTTGCTTTTATGGAGAATAGATTCACCAAGGTCCTCACTTTGCTACTTTGAAAGTCAACTTGATTTCTTATACACTTTAAATAAGTGTAAATTGGTGTTACTCTTCCAGAGGGCAGATTATGAATGTGAATATAAATTATAAAAAAGGTTTATGCCTTTTAACCTAGCTTATTCTTTTTTGAGCAGTCAATCATAAGAAAATAATCAGAATTCAAGAAAATGAATTTTAACATTTTTATTCATAATAAAGTATTTTATAACACACAAATATACATACACATAGCATATATATGGATATTGTATATACTGTAGTATTAAAAGTGATTATCTCTCCATGGTGGATAATTATTATAATATTTTCTTCTTTCAACTTTTATGTATTTTAGGAATTTTTTATAGTTAGCACATTCCTTTTGTATCCTGAGAACAAATAATGCATGTTTTAAGATTAATAAACTACTTGTAAACTGTAGTTAAATCTATTGGGTTGATGTAGTTTATTACATGTGTTCTACTTTTGAAGAACTTTAGGAGTATTATTCATGATAAATTGGCCTTTTTAATTTGTTTGACACTGGTAATTACATAAAGAACCAAGTTTCCCTTCTCACTTTCACTGCTAGAAAGCTTAGAGCCAAATTTGCTGTCTATTCTTAACAATAGCAACTAAAAGAGTTTTTATGTTGTGCATTTTTTGCCTTTTTCTTAGCTCCATTGTAGAACCCTTCTAATTTTCTTTCTTTGCTTCTATTTTAAATTTATTGTGTTTTGTTGTATTTAATATATCCTTCTAATCACTTTTAGAACAGAACAATTGTGGGTATGAATGTATCTGTATACGTGCGCGCACACACACACCCACACACATGTTTTAAAGGTAAGTATAACATAACTCAGTTTTTGAGATTTTTAAATGTTTCTCTATAAATGCATCCATTCTTATACAGTGTGTAAGTTCAATAATTTGTTGGCAGTTTTAGCACACAAGGCTAGTTATCTTATTATGTTTCTCTGCAGGTGCATTTTTCCCTTAGTCCTATCTATCACAGCCCTGATTTTAATCACTGTTTTACACAATCCTGTTGTGGTTAGTATCTGGTCCACAAGGGCAACATAGTCTCCTGGAAAAATCATTTGGATGGACATTAGAATTTTAGAGTTTGTGTCCAGGCTCTGACAATTACTGGCCATGTGGCCTCAGGTAAGTCATTTAAACAATTGGAACCACCTCATTTGTATAATAGAATAATGCCCTTTTCTCTAACTAGCTAATGCAGCTTTTAGGATCTATTGAAATCAGGAGTGTGGAAAACTTGTGTCATACCCGTGTATGATGGTAAAATGTTAGAGAAAGATATCTGGGCTAACAAAGTCTGAATTTGCCAACCTGATCACCTTAGCTCAAGGCTGCATCTGCTCAAAGAGGGCAACTTTTTCTAATTTGTGCAAAGTCTTCATAAGGGCTAGTAGCATCTCTAAAACATTATTTTCATAAATTACATTATCCAAATTCATTTCTCTACATCAACATTTGATAGGCTATGTTCCTGAAAACACTGGTGAGATTAACCACTTGTTTTACTTCCTTGGAAGTCGCCAATTGATTAACTGATAGTAGACATTCATAAGAACCCAGTTTTTTTTTTTACTTGAACTACATGCTTATTTAAGGTAACAGTAATCATTAGCATTGGGAGTTTTGCAAAAAGTAATGCTATAGCATTTGCATCAAAAGCAGCATATCTGGGAATGTTTGCTCTTATTTTGTGCCTCTCTTGCCACTATATCTAACACATTCTGTAAGATCAGCATGAAAAGTCTACACTTCACCATATGAGGATCAACATTATTAGCCTGGTGCTGTGGATGCTGAGATGTACTGTCCAAATTTCCTCTTTAGGTCTGATGCACTTATTTCCCAGGAGTGTTGGTTGCTGCCAGTTTAGACCTGAGTCCATCTCCAGGAATTTCCCTTGTCAGAAAGAGCTGCCTCTTCCAAGGTCACATCTCTCTCCCAGGGACAGCCATCATTGAATGACTAGATGATGCAGGATACAAGTCCAGCCCCCTTGCCTTAATTTGAAACACCTCTTTTTTTTTTTTTTTGGCTTAAAACAACAGAAATTTATTTTTATTTTTATTTTTTTTTCTTGTTAGATACAATATGTCCTCATAATGTATACATTATTTCTTGTACAGTGATATGAAATAATATGGGAAATATTCATGATAAATTATTAAGTGAACAGTGCAAGTTAAAAACAATAGTTTCATATTTTTTCCCCACCCCCCCTTTCCCGAGTCAGCACCTTCAAGTGTTACCACTCCCCAAACGGTGCGCAATGCACTCATTGTGTAGGCATACCCCCATCCCCTCCCCCACCCCCCACCTCAGTCTGATGTCCAATTGGTGTCGTTGAAACACCTCTTAAGGGCCACCCAAGCTTGAAGCTTTCCACAAAGCTGATTGGTCTTTATTACAACTATATCATAGTTCAAATTCTTCCACACTCTGTTACACAAGCTGTTCAAAAGAGCATTCCTCTAAAAACCACCTGCACACAAATCTTCATCTTTGAGTCTACTTCCCAGAAAACCCAACCTGACTACCTGTAAAACTTTTAGAAATTGTTGAGGTGAGTCTTCAGGTATGGGAGTTAGTTGCCTCTTAGTCAATAGCCATTGTCTCCTTTTTTCTTACAAATGGAACTCCAATTTGTTAAGCTGTCAACAGAGGCCTGGCTGAAAAAATATATTTTCCAGACCCCATTGCAGTCAGTGGTGCCAAGTGACATAACTATGGCTAATGTGATGTAAGCAGAAGTCACTGCTTTTCAAAGGGGCTAAGTGAACATATACTTGTCCTTTTGTCTTTCAGTCTCTCTCTTCTTTCTTCTTGAAAAGTATTTTTAATGCTGGAAGGGGACATGCAGAAAAATCCAACAGATTTTGAAACCTCAGATCTAACATCCTTCAGCTCCTGAACGGTTAGCTGCCACTTAACTTAGAACTTTCATATTGAGAGAAATAAACTATATCTCATTTATGTCATCATTATTAGAATTTTTTGTATGTTCATCTAAGCTCAATCCCTTTCTAATACAGGTGGGGAAAATACTTTTAGGCTCTGGATTCAGATGAGACCAAAGTTGAAGTTTAGACCCTAAGTTAAAGTTAGATGATCTGGCCTTGAGTCTTGGTTTGTTGACCTTGAACGAGTCCCCTTACACTCATTCAGCTTCAGCTCTCTTACTTGTAAAATGGGGATAACATTACCTTTGACACCTGATTCTTAATGAGGATTAAATAAGAGAATAGATGTAAAAGTGTCTAACATGTTTGGTATAATGTTAATACTCCATTACTATCAGTGTATTTTTCTTTCATGTATCTCACAGTCTCTTGCAGTTGCAAAGTTTATTATTGTACATTAGAGCATATTACATGCCCTGTGGACATGCTAGGTCTAAGAAGTTTGGATAGGGCCCTCTCTCAGTCTATCACCAACCATCCACGACTGGAGTCAGTTCTTTACTGACCTATTATTTCACAAAGCCATGCTACATAGTGTGATGCAGCAAAATAGAAGAGTGAGAAAGTGTTACAGTTTGGTTCCCTGGGAAAGGGACTGTGAGACAGATTTTAGCATGCAGGGTATTTATTCAGGAGCATCCTTAAATTCAAGCTGTGGAAGGGAGGAGAAGGAGGCAAGATTGGGTAAAGGGAGAAACTGAGCTGTGATACAGGCCCAGTGACAGTGCTGGAGTAAGGAAGGCCCTGCAGAGTTTTTCCCAAGTTGGGCTGCAGTGGCCAGGCCCTTGTACTCCTGAATGGATCAGACATTGGGTATAAGCCACCCAGAGAAGGGGCATGACCTTGGCAAGGCTGCTCTCTGCAGCTGACACAGACCCTGAAGAGGCTGACAGATGGAGGTTATCTGTCCGCAGCAGTCCCAACAGCTGGGGCAAAACATCCTTGAAGGGGGATCTGATCAGAGGTTCATCCAAGTGTCCACTACAGATGAGAAGCAGAAACAGAGTAACAGGAAATTACAATGCTGAAACTTAAGTATAAACAAACAAAATATTTTCTGACTCACCATAAGCTAATACAGTCCCAGTTTCTAACTAGAGGAATTTTTGATACTGTCCTTTGAAGAGAAATGACTGGAAGTTAAACTTTCTTTACACCATGCATTTTCTTTTTCTTTTTCTTTTTTTTTGAGACAGAGTCTCACTCTGTTGCCCAGGCTAGAGTGAGTGCTGTGGCATTAGCCTAGCTCACAGCAACCTCAAACTCCTGAGCTCAAGCGATCCTCCTGTCTCAGCCTCCCAAGTAGCTGGGACTACAGGCATGCACCACCATGCCCGGCTAATTTTTTCTATATATATTTTTAGCTGTCCATATAATTTCTTTCTATTTTTAGTAGAGATAGGGTCTCGCTCTTGCTCAGGCTGGTCTCGAACTCCTGAGCTCAAACGATCCGCCCACCTCGGCTTCCCAGAGTGCTAGGATTATAGGCATGAGCCACCTCGCCCGGCCAACACCATGCATTTTCTTATCTTCAAAAACTTACGGTCTTGGCCCTGCTTACTTGAAATGGAAAAATTATATTGTGCCCATCACTTTGGAGGTAAAAGATTTGGTATACCATATTTAAAAGGTCTCACTATTTTGAATGAACTGTACTATTGGTTCAGCCAAAATTAATTTTTCTTTTATTAGTCTAAAATTAGTGCATTCATAATCACTACATGTGGCACTTAATTACCGAAAAAGCAATTTATATACATTACCTCATATAATCCATACAACTGTGTTAGAAGGCTAGAATTATCACTTTTATTTCTTTAATTTCCTGTGGATTCATAGAATTCTTTACCAAATTCCTCAGTTGCTTAAAGCAAAAATAAAAGTAAACAAGCAAACAAAACAAAACAAAACAAATCATGGTGGATAACAGACTTAAACCTAAGGCATGAAACTATGAAAATTCTAAAAGAAAAGGTTAGAAAAACTCTTATAGACATTGGTCTCGACAAAGAATTTATGAATAAGACCCCAAAGGCAATCACAGCAACAAGAAAAATAGATAAATGGGACCTAATCAAATTAAAAAGCTTCTGCACAGCCAAGGAAACTATCACGAGAGCAAATAGACAACCTACAGAATGGGAAAAATATTCGCATGCTACATATCCAATAAATGGCTGATAACTAGAATCTATACAGAACTCAGGAAAATCAGCAAGAAAAAATCAAACAACCCTATCAAAAAGTGGGCAAAGGACATGAACAGAAACTTTTCAAAAGAAGATAGACTAATGGCCAAGAAATTTATGAAAAAGTGCTCAACATCTCTAATCATCAGGGAAATGCAAATCAAAACCACAGTGAGATATCACTTATCCCCAGTGAGAATGGCCTTTATCAAAAAGTCACAAAAGAAGAAATGTTGGCGTGGATGCGGAGAGATAGGAACACTCATATACTGCTGGTGGGACTGCAAACTAGTGCAACCTCTGTGGAAAGTATGGAGATACCTCCAAGAGCTACAAGTAGATCTACCATTTGATCCAGCAATCCCATTTCTACCCAAAAGAACAAAAGACATTCTATAAAAAGACATCTGCACTCGAATGTTTCTAGCAGCACAATTCACAATTGCAAAGATGTGGAAACAACCCAGGTGCCCATCAATACATGAGTGGATTAATCAAATGTGGTATATGCATACCATGGAATACTACTCAGCTACAAGAAACAATGGTGATATAGCACCTCTTGTATTATCCTGGAAAAAGCTGGACCTCATTCTACTAAGTGAAGTATCCCAAGAATGGAAAAATAAGCACCACATGTACTCACCATCAAATTGGTTTTAACTGATCAACACCTAAGTGCTCATACAGTAATAACATTCATTGGGTGTCAGGCATATGGGAGGGGGGAGGAGGGGATGGGTATACACACACATAATGAGTGAAATGTGCATAGTCTGGGAGATTGACATGCTTCAAGCTCTGAGTGGGGGGGGGGCAAGGCAAAGGCAATATACATAACCTAAACATTTGTACCCCCATAATATGTTGAAATAAAAAATAAATAAAAAAATAGAAGTAGAAATAACTACAACTGTCTGCACTATTTTCACTGTAACAGCGCAAACAAGTTCCTCTACTTTCCCTGGTAGTTTCCCTACACCTTGCCCAAACCTTTGTTATCAGATCTTTTGTAAATAAAACCTTCTCAAATTATCTTAATTGGAGTGTGCCATCTGTTTTCAGTTGGGACCCTGACTCATGCACTTGTTTTTTTATTTTTATATGCATATGCCATTTCTACCTAATTAGTTTTATATAAGCAACTTGAGGCAGAAGCTTCAACTTTACACTGGATTCTTAATAAACAAACATCTTTTATACAATACAGTTTTTCCTGTGAATACTTGTTTATTTCTCCATGTATTCATTCAATTAAACAAAAATGTATTTAGGGCCCACTGTGTGCCATGTGTTATGTTAGATAAATATGTTATGTTATTAATAGATAGGGGTATTGGTCCAGCCCTCAAAGGAGAACCTAGAACACAGGCACAGACTATAAAGTATAGTGAAGGGGGCTGAGATTGAAATATACCCAGTGAACTATAAATGCCTGGAGGAGAATTTGATTATTTTTAATATAGGAAGCCAGGAAAGGCTTTGCTGAAAATGTGACACTTGACGTGAATTTTGAGAGAGGTATTTGCCAGAAAGTCAGGATGGTTTTAAAAAGTATGGTCACAGGCTCAGTTTCTATGTGACTAAAGAATGGCATGAAGGGAAGACAAAGCTTACAGAGGCTAGACCATAAAGGGTACTATACTCTATGCCAAAGACCTTGGATATCACTTTATAGACAATGGAGAGCTACTGAAAGGGTTCTATTAAGGGGAGTGAAAAGGGCCAGATATGCATTTTAGAAAGT
Organism: Eulemur rufifrons; assembly: GCF_041146395.1. Classification (NCBI taxonomy): domain Eukaryota; kingdom Metazoa; phylum Chordata; class Mammalia; order Primates; family Lemuridae; genus Eulemur; species Eulemur rufifrons. Next base: position 107,322,922 of record NC_091012.1, read on the forward strand.
TGGACTGACAGTATCCTGGAGTGCAAATTAGAGAAAAGTGAGACTCACAGTGAAGTAAGTTTAATCAGCTATTACACTAGCTCGTGTGAGAAGGGACGAGATCTTGGACTAAAATAGTAAGGAATAATGATGATTATGATGGTACTATTACTAATAAAAGATAGAGAGATGGGGACTGATTTGAAGATACTGTTGATTGAGACATCAGGGCAATAGGAAAGTGCTACTTCAGGAAGGAACTATAATTCCTGAATGGCATTTGAATGCTGGGAGCAGCGTAACCTGATTTTCAATTGGCCATAATACTCTGGAAGTAAATACTCTGCCCTAATGGAGACTGAATAACAATGTGTTAGTGTGTATTATTGCTTTAAAATGGAAAGAATGAGTTATCTCTGCTTCAAATCTCCCATATAGTTGTGTAGTGAAACCATTTTTTTAAAAAAAAAGAATATCCTATGGGGGAAGAAACTTTATGGAAATAATATGTAAATAGGCTATTACTTTGTGACTTTGCCTGTTTCTACTTTCCATCATACATGATTGCAAATTTGTCTCTATCAAGGAACAGTCTTTCCTTTTTTATTATTGGTAGCTTAGATTTTTTTCTTTTTATATAAACAAAGAGTTATATAGCCTGGGGAAAAGAAATCGAAAGCAATGGCACTTCCTGTGAAAAAGGACTGCATTTAAAAGCCTAGTATTATAAATAACACTCAGTTATAAGTTTCGATATCCACTCAAAAAGATTTTTTTTCTGTTGATAACTTATTCATGCAGTTCCTGGTGAGGTTAATGATAATCATTGTGTACTTTTCAAAAAGAGAATAAAATTTGCCCTAAAAATATCTCAGATTCAGTCCTCCAGAAATCCTATAATGAAAATAATTCATTGTTCTCCTTATTCCCTTGTTTTTGCTCTTTTTCTCATCAAAAATAAATATTGACAAGGGGCAAGTATTTTAACATAAGAAATAAAGGTGAAGTCTCAATAGACAAAACACAAAAGATAGAACAGGCAATTAATTAAAATATATAGAAATGAAAACATGAATATGAAAATCTTCAACTTAATAAAATAAATGCAAATTAAACCAATAATAAAATTATGTTTCATCCATAAATTTACAAATTATGAAATATTCATACCCAGTTTTAGCTAAAGTTGAATGAATTAAGTGTCTTCATATGTGGCTGATATAAATCAGTATAAGTTGTCACAAACTTACTGGAGGGCAAAATCAAAATCTGTTTAAGATACTTAAAAATATTCATTGTCTTTGAGCTATCAATTTCACTTCTAAAAGTATATTCAAAGGAAATTAAGACAAATGTCCACTAGGATTTATCTAAAGTGTCATATTTGCAGTGTTATTTATAATAGCATAAAGTTTATAGTATATGCAGGTATGGGGATGGGAGGAGACTAAATATCCCACAGCATGAATTTGTTTAAATCTATTTAAATAAAATCTATGATGGTGTGGTGTGTGGGTGTGTGTGTGCGCATGTATATATGTTTATGAAATCAGGCTCAGTTCCCACAGGAAACTGTTTCTTGAACTAGCATCTTGAAATAAGATAATTCAAGCAGGATTTATTTATATGCAGGAAGATAGGGCTAATAGCAGCCAAGATTTCATGACTGTAGGCTTGAAAGCATAAGAGAGAGGAGAGAGAATGTTGTGGAGAGTTGGTCACCTTAGGAGGAAAAGTGAGTGACCTTTGGTTGAGGAAAATAGCCAGCCCAAGGCAAACTTTCAGGGAGAGAGCCAAGAAAATAAATACCTTGTCTCACACCCCTCCCTTTCCTGCAGTCCACTGCCAGGGCTTGACAATGGCCAAAACAAATAGGAAACCATTGGTGTGATCCATATAGGTACGCTTCTGGTGGGAATGGAAGAGGGGTAGAGGTGAATGAGAAAAGGTTAGAGAATAGTGGAAAATGGATCTAAAAGGAGGTCAAAGAGAAGTCATCTCATACAGCCTATTTTTTTTTTCTTTAAACTCATCAGACTAACTTCAGATACAGCCCATTCTTTTTGATTTGCAATATCCACTCTTGTATTTCATTACCATGAAACCTTCATTTCCCCAACAGAGTAGTGCATGAAGTCCCTTCAACTACTGTATCACAGCAGGATGATAAAATCTCATCATACTGTCACCTAAAATATAAAAACATTAGCCAACACCAGAGTTCATATAATACAGTAAGGGAAAAGGGATACATAGTTACATAAAATGTAGTTGTGTTAGAACCCACTTTTATAACTGGTCATGAGAGCTAAGTTGATTAGCATAGCTACCTTCTTCTAGCACACATCACATGTGCCCTTATCCTTTGCTGGCAAGCCAGCTGGATGGCAGTCTTTAATGGAGGATGGTCCAACCTTTAATCCCTATAGGATTTGAGTCTTTGATATCTGACTTTTATTGTAATGATGTAGGTTTTTGTGGATCAGGACTATTGAGTATAGGTAGAATAAAATGTGGTCTAGGAAATGTCCTAGCTTTCAACATAGTCCTTCTAGCACCTATTGTGTAACAGCAACCCAATTTCCCCTTGATAATCAGAACAAATTACCTGCCCAGTACAGTGACCTCCTTCCATTTCTGTTGGTTCAATTGCATGAGAAGCCCGGAATGGCCAGGTAGCCATGCTCAGCTTCTACTACTGGGACCATAACTATGTTTTCTGATGCAATAATTTCAGTACCGGTCACTAGAACATCCAAACCCAGTAAATGGAGCAAAAATGAGTTATTAGATATTAGTAGCCACTATTATTTACACTCCTTGGTTTCTGGACTTATGCCTTCTAATTATGGGGAAGATAGCACCATATATTGAGAGTTGCAAGGTATTTTCCTAGCTGGCACTGTAATTGAACCTTCAGTATTCTACTACACTCTAAAAAAAGCCAGCTAGTTTTGGGTAAAAGATCACCTGATAAGGCCAATGAATGCTATGAGCCTTGGAAGATATCATTGCACTTCCTTTACATTTGCCCAGGAGATATAAATGGTATAGCAATGCTGTGTGGCACAAAATGGTGGTGCTGGCAATGTGGTGGACATAGAGGAAAGATTTATACTAATAACGTGTTCATTGCTGTGGTATCAAAAGCACTTCCATTTCCGTAAGGGCATTAGTCCAATGTAATCAATCTGCCACTAAATACATAGCTTCCATATCTGCCAACATGACCACTTTGTAAACGAGCCTTTTTAAAAATAGCCTTCTTATATTAGAATAGTTTTAGATTTATAGAAAAGTTGTGAAGATAATACAAGGAGTACCCATATACCTCACATCACTTTCTCCTGTTATTAACATCTTAAATTCATATGGTACATTTCTCAAAATTAATGAACCAATATTAACACAGTATTTTTTTATTTCAGAATATTACAGGGGTACAAACATTTTGGTTACGTGAATTGCTTTTGTACAGTTTGAGTCAAAGTTATAAGTGTGTGTATCACCCAGATAGTATGCATTGCATCAATTAGGTGTGAATTTACCCATCCCCTCCTCACCCTCTCACCTGACTGATTTCCCTTGAGTTTTACTACTGTATGTGCCCATGAGTGTAGATCAATTAGTTCCAATTTAATACTGAGTACATGTGGTGTTTGTTTTTCCATACTTGTAATACTTCACTTAGAAGAATGGTCTCCAGTTCCATCCAGGTTGTTGCAAAAAGTATTAGTTCTCCATTTTTATGCCTAAGTAGTACTCCATGGTGTACATATAACACATTTTATTAATCCACTCATGTGTCAATGGGCACTTGGGTTGTTTCCACATCTTTGTTAACTTTATTGCTTCGTTTTATCTCTTGAACCATTTTGGTATCTGTGCTCTGACCTTTTGTATGATTTCTACACTGGTGGGTGTCTATTGTGCTAATCCATGTATAATGCGGTTCTGAGTACTTCCTGCATGGCAGATCTGGTTTTGACAAATTCCCTCCCTGTTTGCTTCTCTCTCATATAAGAAACTTAGTTTTGTGGGATTCAGAATTCTAGGCTGCATATTCTTCTGTTTGAGAAGACTGAGAATGGAGCCTCAATCCCTTCTGGGTGGTAAGGTCTCAGTTCAGATGTCTGCAGTTAGTGTGATGGGTTTTCCTTTGTAAGTTACCTGATGCTTTCACCTTACGGCTCTTCGTGTTTACTTTGGCCAGTCTGATGATTATGTGTCATGGTGGTTGCCTCTTTGTGATGAATCTCCCAGGAGTCCTTTCAGCTTCTTGTATCTGGTTATTTCTAGCAAGGCCAGGGAAATCTTCCTTAATTATTCCCTCAGGTAGGTTTTGCAAACTTTGTGTATTTTCTTCTTCACCCTCAGGTTTGCCTATAATTCTTATGTTAGGCCTCTTTACATAATCCCATATTTCTTTTGGGCTTTGTTTGTTCCTCTTATTTTTCACTTCTTTCTCTTTGATTGAATTGTTTAACTTAAAGGTGTTGTCTTCAAGGTCTGAGATTCATTCTTCCTTCTATTTTTAAGCGTATTTTTAAGGCTTTCCACTGGGTTTTGTATTTCCTTGAATGAATTTTTCATTTCCAGATGTTCTGTTTGATTTTTTTAGTAATTCTATTTCTTTAGCAATTTTTTATTCATATCCTGTGTTGTTTTTGTGGTTTCTTTGTGTTTTGTTTCTATTTTCTCTTGTATTTCATTGAGCTTCTTTACAATCCATATTCAAATTTCTTCATCTATCATTTCAATCTTTTCATTTTGGTTGGTATCCATTGGTAAGGAGTTATTTTTTTCTTTGGGGTGTCCTTTCACTCTGATTTTTTTATGTTTCTGGAGTTATTTTGCTCATTCCTTCTCATCAGGCCTCTCTGTAAAGACCTAGGGGTACTAGGCCTGGCTTATGGGCCTGTGTTCAGGTCCCCAAAGATTGATCCCTGAGCACGTAGGGGAGAGGAGTGCTGGTCCTGAGTTTCCTATGTGGTGTTCTAGCAGGTTTGATGAACCTTTCAGGTTATTTATGACTTGCTGTCTTCACCTCCTCCTAACAGTGTATAGTGAGTTAGGTCCCCCAGCTTAATCTCCAAGAAGGTAGGTGGCACTTGTGAGTATGAATCAGATATTCCTTCTTTGCTTGAGTTGGGAGGTGGTGTGCTTTGCTATGGGGTCATTCCCCCGTTATTGATTGAAGTTTGTGTGGAAAAGCCAGCTGCCGAGATGATCTTTTGGGCTCATGGTAAGCTCTGGTCCCCCAGGTGGGACACATGAATGCCACAAGCTTTAGGAGGGACCTGGTAGCTCCCAGGGGGTTGCTTGATCTCTACTCCCCCTGAGGTGGGAGAAGGAGCAAGAAAAATTGTGGGTAGATTGTGAGAGCCTGAGAGGCTTTGCAAAGCCTTGGTGGGGCTCTGAGTTTGCTTATCTGGCCAGTAGGGGGAGCTGCTGATACGAAGTTCAGGGCATTCTCTCCAAGCTGGAAAGGCTGTTCCTGAAGGAGGAGCCTAATTGCTTGAGTGCTAGGGCCCCAGGCCAGGCTCTTTCCACCCTTGTCCACTAGCACAGTTTCACTGTGGGGTCGGGTGAGCTCCTTCTCTATTCGCTCCCTGGAACTCCATGCCACTCTCCCATTAGATTAGTTCATGTGAGTTCCCTCACTGCCTGAGACTAGCTCTCAAACTATCCCTCTGTCCATGCATGTGACCCACTAGCATGCGTCTCCACGGGATGCTGGAGGATAGGGGAATCCCCAGTTGTGCATGCCTGTTCTACCACAAGACCCCAAGGGGAGAGAGGTGGTCCTCTCTGTCTGCAGGGGCCTCTGTCAGCGGCATGTTCCTGCCAGGGGGAACCAGGCACTCGCCAGTTACTTTTCTCAAGCTGCATTCACTATTGTAATGAGTGGGGAGGGCACTGCTCCCATTCAGCCAGTGCACCAGAGGCATTCAGTTGTCATGGGAACCAAGGGCTAGGCTAATTTATTCCAAGTGCCGCACTCCTATTCAATATGGTGGCTCGCCAATGGTGCTGTGGGTTGGGCACACTAACATATCCCTGTTCCTCAGCACCCTTCCACACTCTCCCATTGGATATCTCTGTGAGGGCTTCCTCGCCACTCTAGCCCAGATCCAAGACCTCTCCTCTGCATCTTTCTGTACTAGTCTCATGTCCAGGGGGCACTGGGTCTGGCCCACCTGTTGAAGCCTCCAGCACATGATCCTGCAAAATGCTGGCAGTCAAGAAGCTTGCAAATTGTGGTGGCCCACTCTCAGTGGTGGCGGCATCCGGGAATGTGCACCTACCATAGAGAAGCAGCTGTTCATGCGGTTCTTGGTTCAGAGTATTCTCATAGTTGCAATGGGGTTTTAGCCTGGCCTGGGCTAAAATTACTCACTCCAATGCCATGATTTGAAGAGGTACAGGGGAGGAAGTGTTTAGGTGTAAGAAAACTAGCACTCTGGTCTCTCCTGGCACTCTCCTGTGGAGTGTCCCTTTTGAATACCCGAACTCCTAGGGTTCTCTGGTTCACCCTGTTATTCCTATTTATTCTTTTTCTTTTTTTTTTTTTTTAATTCGAGATGGGGTCTCGCTCTTGCTCAGGGTGGTCTCGAACTCCTGAGCTCAAACAGTCCGCCCGCCTCAGCTTCCCAGAGTGCTAGGATTACAGGCGTGAACCACCGCACCCGGCCTATTCCTATTTAGCTGTCGTGCCTGGGCTCACGGAGGGTGGAAGTGCCTCCAGTGTGTTTTATGTCCTGCTGCTCATGGAAGGTACCTAGGTGGAGGAGGGGAAGCCTCCTTTACCCTTTCACTGGGCTCCATGCCTCTCTGGGTGTGGTCCAAACCTATGTCTTCTCCTCTCTATCTTTTTCCTTCTCAGCTTTACAGTTCTTGGCTGGGTCCCCAGACATCTCTGTTGTCTCTCCCTGTGATACACACCTGAGCTACAACTATACCCTGCTTTCCTCAGTCCAATATTCTACCTTCCAGCCAGGACAATATGACAAGTGATGTCTCTAGTTGGCCATCTTGGCTGATTCCTTTGATACAGCATTATTAACTAAAGCCTACACTTTATTCTTAGTTTATTAAATAAAGTCCATACTTAGTTTTTAGCTACTGTCTATTTTTAATTCCAGGACCCCATCTAGGACTACATTACATTAATTGTCATGTTTCCTTAGGCTCCTCTTAGTTATAATACTTTCTCAGATTTTTTTTTTTGATCCCCTTGACAATACTGAAAAGTCTCAGTCAGGTATTTTTTATAGTGTTCCTAAATTGAGATTTGTCTGATATTTTTCTCATGATTAAAGTGAGGTTGTGGAGTTGTGGGTTTTTGGGAGGAAGGCCAAAAAGATAAAGTGCCATTCTCATCACATCATATCAAGAGTACATACCATCAACATACATTCATAGTATGTACGTATAGACACACTGTCAACATACATGCTGTCAACATCATTGTTGAGGTTGGACTCAATCACCCGGCTGAGGTAATGTTTACTAGTTTTTTCATTGTCAAATTATTTGTTTTCCCCTTTTCCATACTGTACTCCTTGGAAGAAAGTCACGATGCAGCCCACACTTATTCAATGGGGAGTTATGCCCTACTTACTTAAGAAAAGAGTATCTACACGAATTATTTGGAATTCTTCTGCATGGGAGATTTATCTATTCACCCCCATTTATTTATTTATTTATTTAATCGTGCATGTCAGTATTTGCTCATGAATATTTATTATGTAATGAGTTATAATCTAACACTCTTTTATATATTTTATTGCTCAAATTGACCTAGCTTTGGGTATTGGGAGTGTTTTCAGTTGGCTCCTATGTCCCTTTAACCTAATTTATCAGTGTGAATGGTTGGTATTTATAATTTTTAGTTATTCCATTACTTTTCTAGCACTATAAAATAATCCAGGTTCATTTGGTATAATTTCCTACCTTATTCCTAGAATCATTAGTTTCTTCAGGGAGCTCTAGTTCCTTTTGCTGAAGAATGTCTATATAAACCAAGCTCTGCATGCTATGTGTGCTCATTGCTAATCAGGGTGTTTTTGCTTCTAGACCCTAATGTTGACAGAGCAAGGAATTTTATGTGTATATAATAACCTGTGAGTGTATACATATCTTAAATATTTTTATAAGCAACCATTTGTATCTATACTAAGCTAACATGAGTTCATATTGGTGTCTGTAACTCTAATTCATTACCACATGGATCATTCTAGATGCCTTCTTTTGCATATGTATTAATATAACCTCTCACTGCAACAGTTAGAAACCTGGCTCCCACTATTCATCATACATTTAATTAACTGTTGATATCTAGTATACCTATTGCTATGGCTTGAATGTATGTGTCCTCCCATACCAAATTCATATATTGCAATCTAATACCCAATGTAACAGTATTAAGAGGTAGGGCCTTTAGGACATGATTAGGCCATGAAGACTCCACTTTCATGGGTGGGCTTTGTACCCTTATAAAAGGGCTTGAGGCAGTGAGTTTGATTCCTTTTGCTCCTCCACCTTCTGCCATGTAAGAATACAGTTAGAAGGCCTTCATCTGAAACTGAATCTGTCAGTATTTTGATCTAGGACTTCCCAGCTTCCAGAACTGTGAGAAAATAAATATCTGTTCTTTATAAAGTACTATGCCCAGTCTCAGTTATTTTGTTATAGCAGCACAAATGTACTAAGACAGAAATTGGTACCAAGAAGGGGAGTGCTGCTATAACAAATACCTAAAAATGTGGAAGTGGCTTTGGAACTGGGTAATCAGTAGAGGCTGGAACAGTTTTGAAGTGCGTGCAGAAAAAGACTAGATTGCTGTGAATGAAGCAGTCAGAGAAATTCTGGTGAAGGCTCAGAAAAAGAGAGCTGTAAAGAAAGCCTAAATCTTAGAGATTATCTAACTGGTTGTGAATAGAATGTTGGCAGAATATGGATGGTAAAGGAAATTCTGATGAAGTTTCAGATGAGGAACAAGATATTGGAAACTGGAGGAAAGACTGTCCTTATTACAAAGAGGCAAAGAACTTGGCTAAATTGTCTCCATGTCCTAATACTTTGTGGAAGGCAGAACTTGTGAACAATGAGATAGGATATTTGGCAGAAGAAATCTCTAAGCAAAGCATTCAGGGTGCTACATGGCTTCTCTTGATTGCTTACAGTAAAATGCAAGGAGAAAGAAATGATTTAAAGACAGAATTTATAATTAAAAGGGAATCAGAACTTAAAGATTTGAACAATTTTCAGCCTGCTCAGATTGTGAAGAATAAAAAGCATGTTTGCAAGAGAATACCAAGGATGTGGCTAGGTGACCATTTGATATGGAGATTATCATAGATAGAAGGAAGCTAGATGTTATTCATCAAGACAATGGAAGAATGGCCCCAAAGGCATTTCTGAGATCTTTGTGGCTGCCTCACCCATCACAGCCCCAGACTGCTAGAAAATTGAGGACAAGAGAGGGTCTGGGGATACCCATGGGACCTTGGGGTTCACTGCCCAGGTCTGCCTCAAATCTCTCCTCATTGTATTCTGATGCAGTGCTCCTTGGCCACTGCAGCTGTGGCTGAAGTGGGCCTAGGTGCAGCTCAGGCCATCACTCCAAAAGGTATGGCTCTAAACCTTGATTGCAACCACATGGTGCTAACTCTGCAGATGCAGAGTGCACAAGCTGTGGAGGCATGTCTACCCCCACCTTGATTTCAAAGAATGCCTCTGAGAGCCTGGGGGAACAGGCAGAGAATTGCTACAGGGGCAGGATTACTCCACAGAGCTTCTTCTAGAACAATGCTTTGTGGATACATGTGATAGGGGCCACTGCCAAGAGCCCTCAGTAGGGCAATGCTTAGTGGATCCATAGGGTTGGGACTTCCCCTGAGACTGCAGGCTTATAGAGCCAACAGTGTGTAACTTTAGGATGAGATAGCCATAGGTGCCTGACTCCAGTCTGTGAGAGCTTCAGTGTGGGCTGTGCCCAGCAAAGCCATGGGAGTGGGATCACTTGGAGGCTCGGGGACCCAACTCCCTTCCCAGTGTGTTCAGAAGGTGGGATATGTAGTCAGAGAAGATATTCTCAAGTCTCAAAATTTAATGTTTGCCTTCTTCGGTTTTGGTCTTACTCTGGATATGTTACCCCTTTCTTCTTGCCTATTTTTTCCCTTTTGGAATGGGAATGTCTATCTTATGCCTGTCTGACCACTGTATTTTGCAACACATAACTTGTTTGATTTTACAGATTCACAGCAGAAGATCAGTTTGCCTCAGGCAGAATCATATCTTGAGTCTTACCCATATCTCATTTAGATGAGACTTTGGACTTAAATTTTAAAGTTGATGTGGAATAAATTAAGGCTTTGAGGGCTTTTGGGATGGAATAAATATATTTTGGATATATGTGAGAAGGACATTAATTTTGGGAGGCTAGGGATGGAACGTTATGGTTTGAATGTATGTGTCCCCTCAAAATGCATATGCTGAAAGCTAAGATTCATGTGCTAGTATTAGGAAGTGGGGCCTTTAGGAGATGATTAGGCCATGAAGACTTTATACTCAAGGTTGGGATTAGCACTTTTATAAAAGGGCTTAAGGGATTGAGTTCAGCCCTTTTTGTCATTCTGCCTTTTGCCATGTATACATGTAGTAAGAAGGCCTTTACCAGACACCAAATCTGTCAGCACCTTGTTCTTGGTTTTCCTAGCCTCAAGAAAAAAATAAATCTATGTTCTTTGTAAATTATCCAGTCCCAGGTATTTTGTTATAGCAACACAAATGGATTAAGACAGAAATATGTCTATCAAAATTATTAACCCATAGTTCCATGGGTTACAACTTTATCAACTAGGGTACAGTGCTTATTTATTTTTTCTTTCTCTTTTTGTCTTACAGACTCCACTCATTTCCAAAGTGTCTTAGGTCAGCACCTTTTCCTCCCACTCCATTCAGTGATGTTCTTTTATATATTTGCAATACAGTTAGATTGTTTTTTCACATTCTGTATTCTATCCTGGGATTCCCTGACCTCCTAAATAGTTTTATTAAATAATATGCATATGTTAATATTTACTCTTTGTGCTTTAAAGTTCTAAGGGTCTTGACAAATGCATGATGTCAAATAACCACCATAATAGTATCATAAAAAATAGTTTTACGGCCCTAAAAATCTTCTATGCTCCACCTATTCATCTCACTTTCACTCTTACCCTATGGCAATCATTAATATTTGTACTCTCTTCATAATTTTGCCTTTTCCAGAAGGTCATATAGTTTGAATTATATAATATGGTGATAGTTAATTTTATATGTCAACTTAACTGGGCTAATGGATGCCAAAATTGGTGGTAAAACATTATTTCTGGGCATGACTGTGAGGGTGTTTCAGGAAGAACTTAACATTTTATTAATAATTGGTAGACATAATAAAGAAGATTGCCTTCACCAATGTAGGGAGGCATCATCCAATCCATTACAAACCTGAATAGAATAAGAGGCAAAGGAAGGGTGAATTTGCTCTCTCTTCTTAAACTGAGACATTCATCTCTGTCTTCTCCTGTCCTAGGATACTGGAGCTCCTGGTTCTCAGGCCTTCAAACTCCAAGACTTATACTGTGCCACTCTGCCCAATCCTGATTTGAACTAGGAGTTACCCCATTGGCTCTTCCAATTTTCAGGCCTTCTAATGCAGACTGAATTACACCATTGGTATTCCTAGTTTTCCAGATTTAAGATGACAGCTCATTGGATTCCTTGGGCTCCATAATTATATGAGCCAATTTCCATAATAGCCTGCCTCCCCACTCTATTTCTCTTTATTTCTCTCTCCTCCCTCCCCACCACCATATTGGTTCTGTTTCTCTGGAGAATCCTGGCTAATACAGATTTTGGTACTGAGAGTGATTCTGGAGGAAGAGAATTTTAAAGATGAATTTTCTGAATTGGTTCTGAGGTTTCTGGAATTGGTTCTCTAATCTAATTAGATTTAAAGATTTTAATGACTATTTTTCCAGTAGTAAAATGATCACTGATATCTTATGACACAAACTGTTTATAGAGATACACAAAATATCTGCATTGGATACTTCTAATTAACTAATTATGTAAATCAAGTAGCTAAGTGACTCTGTATATGATACTCTTGAACCTATTTAGAAAGCTAAGGAATATAATGACATTGCTTTGCTGCTCCTATTGTTGCTGGACAAAGTGATAAAAGAAAAGAATAAACTCAGGGATTAAAATTACCAGTCCAAGCACTATATAAATGACTTAAGAGCTTCTAGGTATGCCCTGAGGAAGAACCTTATCTCTCATAGCTGCAGGACTGAAATTGCTAGAAATAAAATACATCATCTCATCCTGAGATTGGCTGAATAACAATGCAAGTTTAACTCCCAGCCTTTCAGGATGTCTACTGTTAAAGTGAAGGCATTGACTGGGAAATAATGGGATCCTGTAAGTTGGCATGGGGATATTTGGGAAGACCCTAATGAAGCTGAGGACATTGAGCCCCTTAATTCTTATGAGCCTCCTTTGCCAGTAGAAGACGTCTTTCCACATCCAGTGGAAACAGCCTTCCTACCCACAGTGGTATTGGCCTTTGTACCTCTGTCTGAGTGGATAAACCCTGCATTGTCTGAGGACATTTTAATGGCCTCTACTGAGGCAGCTGCCATGCATGACAATGCCGATGCTCTTCAGCACCTACCTCCACGAACCCTCTTTGTGTTTAGTCCTATAACTAGACTCAAGTCCCACCAGGCTTCTAAAGGTGAGGTACAAAGTGTGACCCATGAGAAGTGCACTACCCTCCAAAACAAATACTTGAGTGTTTGAATTTATACAAGCAGAAATCCAGGGAATATGTATTGGAATGGGTATTAAGTGTGTGGAATAATGTTGGAAGGAATATAAAGTTAGATCCAGCTGAATTTATATGGATTCAATAAGCAGAGATTCTGCATTTAATGTTACACATTGAGAAGTTAGAAAGGACTCTGGTTGGTTGGTTGGTTAGCTGAAACATGGACCAAAAGGTGGCGCACTGTCAGTGAATTGGAAATTACCAATATTCCTTGGTTTAATGCAGAAGAAAGGACACAGAAACTTAGAGAGATTGGAATGTTAGAGTGGATTTGTCATTTAAGACCTACTTAATCACACTAGTAGCATCCAGAAGGCATACTTTTCATTAATACTTTGAGAAAGAAATTTGTGAGAGGAGCTTCAGAATCCTTGAAGAGCACCATGATTGCTCTTCTATGTAGGCTGGACCTTACAGAGGGAACAGTAGCTACTCAATTAGAAAACCTCAATGTAATGGGAGTAATTGGATCCCAGGGCAGCAGAGCCAAGTGGCAGAACTTAATCACCAAAGGCAAGGTGGGGTTAGTTACTGTAATGGAGAGTGATATTAAGTTGTTAGTTGAATATACAAGTCTGGAATTTAGTGAATCAATTAAGATATGCTTTTAGAGGTCATCAAGCATTTATATGATATTTGTATTAGCCAGCGTTCTCCAGGGGATATATATATATATAAAATAATATAAAATTTATTATGAGGAATTGTCTCAGACAATTATGGAGGTTGAGAATTACCACAATCTGCCATCTATAAGCTGGAGGCCCAGAAATGTCAGTGGTATAATTCAGACCAAGTATGAAGGCCTGAGAACCAGGGGAGTTGGTGGGCAGAAGGAGATGAGATGATATGTCCAAGCTCAAGCAATGAGACAGAAGAACAGAAGCAATTTCCTCCTTTCTCCACCTTTGTTCTATTTGGACCCTCAATGGATTGACTGATTTCCACCCCCAATGGGGAGGACCATCTACTTTATTGAGTCCACTAATGGAAATGTTAATCTTTTTTTTTAAAGGTTTTATATTTTATTTTATTTTTTTTCTTTATTTCAGCTTATTATGGGGGATACAAAAGTTCAGGTTACATACGTTGCCCATGTACCACCTGTCCCCTCAAGTCAAAGCTCCAGGCGTGACCATTCCCCAGACAGTGCGCATTCCACTCATCATGTAGGTATATATCCATCCCCTCCTCGCATCCCCCCCTCCCCAAGTCAGCACCTTCAAGGGTGACCATTCCCCAGACGGTGCACAATGCACTCATCATGTAGGCATACACCCATCCCCTCCCCCACCCCCCACCTCAGTCTGATATCCGATTGGTATCATTCCCAGATGTGAATTTAGGTGATGATCAGGGAAACCAATTTTCTGGTGAGTACATGTGATGCTTGTTTTTCCATTCTTGGGATACTTCACTTAATATAATGGGTTCCAACTCTCTCCAGGAGAACCATAGAGATGTCGTATCTCCGTTATTTCTTATAGCTGAGTAATACTCCATGGTATACATATACTACAGTTTACTAATCCATTCATGAATTGATGGGCATTTGGGTTGTTTCCACATCTTTGCAATTGTGAATTGTGCTGCTATAAACATTCGGGTACATGTGTCTTTGTTAAAGAATGACCTTTTTTCCTTTGGGTATATGCCCAATAATGGGATTGCTGGATCGAATGGCAGGTCTACTTGAATCTGTTTAAGATATCTCCATAATGCTTTCCACAGGGGTTGCACTAGTTTGCAGTCCCACCAGCAGTGTATGAGTGTTCCTGTCTCTCCACATCCACTCCAACATGTGTTGTTTTGGGACTTTATGATAAAGGCCATTCTCACTGGAGTTAAGTGATATCTCATTGTGGCTTTGATTTGCATTTCTCTGATGATTAGGGATGTTGAGCATTTTTTCTTATGTTTGTTAGCCATTCTTATATCCTCTTTTGAGAAATTTCTATTCATGTCATTTGCCCACTTTATGATAGGGTTGTTTGATTTTTTTCTTGCTGATTTTCCAAAATACCCTCTCAGACACATCCAGAAATAATGTTTAATCTGATATCTGGGCATCTCCTGATCTAGTCAAGTTGATGCGTAAAACTGTTTATCACACTATTTAAAGCAATGGGACACATCAGATCACCTAGGGAATGGGAGCAGATGGAGGAGAATAGTGATCTGAAAATAGAGCTCTGGGACACTCCAATGCTTGAAGGTTTGATAAATGATGAAGAGCCAAAGGATAGAAAAGGAGGAAGAAATGAGGCAGGAAGAAAACGAAGAATGGTGTTTTGGAAGCCAAATGAACAAAGGTGTTTCAAGGAGGAAGGTGTGATCAATGCTGTAAATTGTGCTGATGAGTTAAATAGATGAGGACTAATAATTGATGATTGAGTTGGCAACATGGAAGTCATTTGTGATTTTGCCAGGAACAGTTTTAGTGGATGAATGTGTACTATGTATTTAATCAAAAAGGAAATCAATAATTTAGTAGTGTCACCTTATGGAGCCTATTTTAATGTGGTATGCTGGTAAAAGCACAGGGTTCATAATTAAATGACTTGTTTCTAATCAGAGCTATGGCAGCAATGGGACTAACAAAAGGAAAGTCATTTCATCTTCCACAGTCTTGGTTTATATATCTATAAAATTAGGAGGTACATATGGTTTTAATATGATAAAGTAATTTCTACCTTCTTCTCTTGAAAAAAAATCTCTAAACACAAAGACAAAACAAAACAAAAAAACTCCACAAATTTCACCTTCAATAAAACTAGAAGAGCTTTATAACCACAAGCCACAATATAGATGGGAAAAGGATGAAGAAGAAGGGGTAAATAATTTAGCAGAATGAGGAGATATAGCCAGTTTACCTTGAAGTGCTCTGAACAGGTTAGGGATTGGAGGTACTAGGCATCACAGACAGTAGGAGTCACGCAGGGATATAAAATCAGCAGGAATAATTAGGTTTTCATGTCACTACTCCTGCCCTTCCCCACTCCCATAAAGGATAGATGATGTGTTTTCTGGGTTATTTGAATCAGAGAGATTCTGGGCTTGGCTACATAACACATAAGGGAGAATAGGAGTGAGAAACCAGATCATAAAAGCGGACTGAATGAGAATCTACATGGTAAAGGTGAAACTCCAATCCCCTACTCTTAACACCGGAACACAGGTAGCTAGCCTCAGACACCACAGATAAGTGATTGGAAGATTCTTTGGTAATGATACCGAACTTCGCTAGAGAGAAGATCCATAAATACTGATACTTAAGGGTTTTCAATGAAAAATCTGTCTGGCCATTTGATTATTTAATTGTGAAGTACATTCATCAACAAAGTCCACCAATGGACAAAGTTCTTTCAATGAACTTCTTGTTATTTCAGCTGTAAGTAGAAATAAATGTCTCACCAATGATCACCAAATGTTTGGGGAAAGCCATCGACATGAAAAAGAGACCAAAAAAAAAAAAATAGATAATACAGAGGGCAAAGGATTTTAACTTGTATCATTGGAGATTGAGAATGAGTCCCCAGGGACTAGAAATATGGTTAAAAATAAGAAATTCAGTTAAAAATGTGGTATATTCAATCATGTAAATTTTCTAGAAAATGGAACAAGAAGGAAAAAAAATTATAATAAAGACAAAAGATTTTTTAAAATAAGAGATACAATGGGAAAATAAGTATTTCAGAAAGTGATAATTTCTTTCCTCGAATTATTTTCTGTGTTCTATAAAATATAATGCAAGAAAATTTCCTAGAATTAATAGCCTTGAGTTCTCAACTGTAAGAGTCTCATGACAGTTTAGCACACACACACAAAAAGTCAATTCCAGTGCACTTTCTTTGGAACCTCAGAATACCGCAGATAAAGAAAGGGTCCTAAAATATTCCAGAGGAAAAAACTAAATTGCTTACAAAGTATATTAAATAAGGGTAACATTTGACTTCTCAGCAACATTAGAATTTAGAAAACAATAGACCATATTTAAAATAGATGTGGGGGAGGAAAAACAATTTTTTCTCTACCTTTCATAGTTCTTATTTGGGGAAGACTCCTGTAACAAAAACAGATTAACAAGAGAAAAACAGAAGTTTAATAACATATATATCTCATGTATACATGGGAGATATCCAGGAAAAATGAGTAAATCTCAAATAGGTGGCTTTGAATTCAGGCTTAAGTACTATCTTCAGTTGATACAAAGAAGGGTGTGGAGGAGGCCAGTAATGGGAGGATGCCCAGGAAAAGCATAGTAAACAAGGATAAGGTTTGTTACACAGATTTTAAGTGCAGCCTTCTCCATTGATAAGCCTTTTTAGTGATTTAGGCATCCCTGTCTTCCTGGTACAGAGAGGGAGACACCCTTAGAAATGAGATTTCCTTCATAGGTGTAAATTGCCCTCACAAAAAAGTAACTTCTATTCTGTTTTCAGGCCTTCTTCTGTGTTTGCAGTTTCTGAAAATAATCATCTGAAAATAATCTTTATGCCAAGGAGGGATATTTTGGGACAGCATATTATGGTCTCCTACAGTCATATTTTGGGGTGGCATATTTTGGTCTCCTACATAGACAAATCAGAAACCAATAGTATAGGCATACTTTTTAGAAATATGGAGGTTAACATGAGAAAAAAGAGCTAAAATGTCACTTGGGAATACAGTAGAAAGGGGAGTAGGGGACTGCCTTTTGTTTGTTTTTGCTATAAACCCAGTAGATCTATTTAAATTTTAAAACTATCTAAAGGCATAAATGAAAATTCTTTTAGAAAATAAGACGTGGAGTCTGGGCATGGTGGCTCATGCCTGTAATCCCAATGCTTTGGGAGGCTGAGGTGGGAGGATTGCTTGAGGCCAGGAGTTTGAGACTAGCCTGGACAACAGCAAAAAAAATTTTTTTAATTAGTTGGGTGTGGTGGCATGCATCTGCTGTCCCATCTACTCAGGAGGCTGAGGCATGAGGATAGCTTGAGCTTAGGAGTTTGAGGTTACAGTGAGCTATGATCACGCCAGTACAAAAAATACAGAAAAGAAAAGATGTAGAGCTTGGATTGGATAATCATTGAGGTTACTGTCAGTTTACTCTTTAAAGAGTTTGAATTTTTTAGCTTTATTGCAATTGGCACAATATATCAGATTCCCTTGCATAGTGGCATGGAAACTATAGAAATGTATAGGGGCCAAGGGGAAAAAAGAAAACAAACTTCCCCTTCACCCTCTGAAGATTCACTGAAAAATCGACTCACAAAAGGAGATTAATTGGAGAAAAGTCCTACAAATTTATTAATGAGTACATGAATGATAACCACAGAGTGATTATCCCATATCCCAATGGGTCCCAAATGCATATTAATATATAGCCTTATTTCAGAGTGGAGGACAGAGATGGGGAATATAGGTAATTCTGTTGAGGGGCAATAAATAATTACTAGGGAGAATAAATGGATCAGGGAAACAGAGAGTAACTTGTAATAGTTCTCTTTGGAAATTAATTGAGCCTGAGAGATAGATATTATCTTGTGAAAGAGCCTGTCCAGGTGTGGTTATATTCTTTGTTATCTTTTCTGCAGTAGCTAATGAGATAATCTTTAGGGTGGGAACTCACAGCACAGGCTGAAAAAGAATTCTTGACTCAAAGATAAGGATAGTTTTGAAGAAAGACGTTTTATTTTACTTTCCAAGGGAGGAAATGGCATGGTGCTAAAGAAAGAAGTGCTGGCTCTGAGGATAAGAGGTTTGGGGGTTTTACCAACATAAAGGGAAAGGGGTAAAAAGTTATTGCTGCAAGCTGATAACAGGAGGCAGCAGTGAAGGGCTGTGTTTGTTTTTTCTCTGCCAGGTTGGCTTTATTAGTCTCCTTGGAATGTGGTCTGGAAGGAATTAGGGGAGGGTCACACTTCTGTCTGTTCAGTTCTTTTCAAGTGCTATACGAACAAACTCTTAAAGATGACAAGTTAAGCTACAGGTGGTTAATCAAAGAAAGGGGCAGTTGTGTGCTGTGATCTTTCCCCTTTTTTCCCCTTTCTGTTAGATAGTTTATTAGCAATGCTATCCTTTCAATAATGGGGAGGGACAGGAAAAATAACTGTTCTCCTTGATGGGTTCATCAGGTCTTTATGTAGGGGGAAGTCTTTTCTACTGTCCTTTGATTTCCAAGGGCCTTTAATTTAAAATACTCATTATACCAGGGAGCCATATTTTGGGGTGACATTCCTTGCACTGCTTCAAGTGTTAATGTAAGGTGTAATTCTCCTCCAAAACAGCAAAATGGAATTAAAACTAAAAGTCTCTGTTTATTGATTCCTGACTTAGTGCCAGGCATTTTACATAATTCGTAACTGATTAACACAATAATCCTGCATGTTAAAATTAAAAAACTGAGAATCAACGAGATCAAGTTACTTGGCCATACTCACAATTAGTTAATGACAGAGAGAAGTTTTGAAATAGGTTAATTTGACTGTAAGATCCAGAGCACTCTCTGTAACATAGACTGCTACTTGATCTTAAAATAAAATACAAACCTATCCTGAGCTGTTTAGGCTTTGCATGTAAAATGATGAAAATGTACCTCTAGTGGACACAGTCTCAGGCTCTACAACCTTTTAGGTGACACTAAAAATACCCAAATGAAGAAAGGGAGAAAAAAGTGCACACTCACAAAACTAAAACATAGACATACAAACATATTGGGGGAATATTTAAATAATGACAATGCCAAAACAAAGAATTATTAATATTATAAAGTACATACAGTGCATGTAGAAAGTATTTAAAATTACAAGTTATCTCTATACCCATTTGCTATAGAATATTCAGTAAAACTTACCAGGTGAAATTAAGGATAAGATTGAAATTTATTATAATTTTATAACTTTAATTTTTCTATAATTTCTAATTTAAAGTTACAAAAATAGTATAAAGGTTTCTTGTATATGTTTTATCCATATTTGCTGGATGTTGACATTCTGACATATTCTTCCCCCACATAAATTTTTTTCTGAAACATTTGAGACTGTGACATTATTCCTCTTTGTCCCTAAATACTTTAATATGTAAATAACTCAATTTTTTTTCTTATATAACCACAGTATAATGAACAAAATTTGGAAATTTAAGTTAAGAATTTATCACTATTGAAGCCACAGTTTGTATTCACATTTGATCAATTTTCTCAATAATATCTTTATTAGGATATATTTTTTTTATCCTAGTCCAGGATGCAATCCAAGATCACTTATGGAATTTAATCTCTTTGACCTGTAATCTGGAATAGTTCTTAATCTTTCATTTTCTTTCATGATCTTGATGTTTTTGAAGAGAGAAAACCGATTATTTTATAGAATCCTATTCATTTAGGGTTTGTCTGATGTTTCCTCATGATTAATTTTAGGTTATGCAATTTTGGCATAAATAACACAGAAATCAAGTTGCACCTTCTTAGTGCATCAAATAACAAGCCACATGATATCATCTTAAATCATTATTAATCATGTCAACTTTTATCACTTGTTTAAGGTGGTGTTCATCAGCTTTTTCACTGTATAAATGCCATTTTTTAATTTATAAATAAAGTTGTGGGAAGATACTTTGAGACTATGAAAATATACTGTTCCAAATCAAACTTTCACTCACTAGTATACCCACTAATTTTAGCAATTACTGATGAGTCTAGGCTGAATCAGTTATTACTATGATGATTGCCAGATGGTGAATTTCTAACTCCATAACTACTTTGACATTTATTAGTTGACATCATACTGTAATGAAGAGCATTTCTTTCTTCCTATTTATTATTTATTTATTTATTTATTTATTTCTGTGTGAATGTACAGATTACTATTTTATTCACTGGCTGTAATGTGTTACTATCATTATTTATTAATACTTCTTTTATGCTCAAATTCCCCCAAAATTGGTCTGGGGAGCCCCTTCAAGTTTTGACATTGTAGGGGAGGGAAGACCTTTCCTGATGGTTTGATAACTAAATCCATGAGATAAACTGACAGCAGGCAGATTAACAGGTGGAAAGGTATGCAAATTTATTACATGAATGGGGATATAGGGAGCAAAGGCTCTTGTCCTCCTAAGGTTCACTGAAAAATCACTGAGATGAGGCAGACTGATTAATAGGAGGAAAAAGTTACAAATTTATTTTAATGTGTGTACATGGGAACCCTCAGAATGAAGACAGGTAAAATGGGTTATGGGAGCAGGGGAAAGAGGAGCAATAAAGAATTACTAGGGAGGATGAATGTATGGGGAACAAAGATTAACTGGTAAATAGTTCTTGTAATTTAAATGAATCTGAGAGACAGTAGGTTATCCTCTTTCCAAAACAGTTGTGAATGGAATCATCCACTTCTTCACAGTAAAACCCCAAACCCTATCCACCAGTTTGTTCTTTTGCCTCAAGGCTCTGATGATGCAATCAGAGTGTGAATCTTAGCATTTTTATCTTTGTTCTTGCTTGTTGTCACATTCTATATATAGTGTCTAAATGTTGTACAGTTATTAGATTACCTGAGGGATTGAGTTGAAAGCATTAGAGCAACAGATAGTGCTTACTTTATAGGGCACTGGATGTTGTTTATCACAAGAAAATATGAAGCCCAGATCTATCCTTTGAGATTAGAATTTTATGGAGTACTCTAGTTATTAAACTATTTTAAAAGGCATAATTTAGCTTAACTTAGATTTTAAGAACAATAAGCAGAAAAAAATTTAAAAACCTCTTGAAAAACATTTAAAAATAAGATTCTGTTCCTACATGTGTAAAAGTTTGTAATTTCCCAGAGAAGAAACAATTAGAAATCAAAATACTCCCCTTACTTTAATTACTGATGCCCAGAGAACTGTTTTGGGAATGGCAGGGCTGGAAAGGTTAAACATAAAAAGTTCAGCCCACAAACAGGTTTGTTTTTTTCTTGTCATAAAACAATCTCATCTCTCCTCATCTGTTTTTTTCTCCAAAGCACCTGTTTGTTCCCATGACAATCACTTTTGTTAATTTAAATAAAGGACCTAATTAGATGTAATAAACTGTGGAGAGTTTCCAGGTTGTTTGCTTTGTTTTGCTTTGCTTTTTAACCATTTATTTCACAAACCATCACATTGTGTCTACTATTAATACTTATGTTAAGCACCATAGGTGATAAAAAATTGAATATGGCACAGATCCTGTCCTACAGAGACTCACATTCACCCACTGGTCATCTTTTAAAAATTATTTATATCCAGCCTGAGCAAGAGTGAGACCTTGTCTCTACTAAAAATAGAAAGAAATTATATGCACAACTAAAAATATATATAGAAAAAACTAGCCGGGCATGGTGGTGCATGCCTGTAGTCCCAGCTACTCGGGAAGCTGAGGCAGGAGGATTGCTTGAGCCCAGGAGTTTGAGGTTGCTGTGAGCTAGGCGGACGCCACGGCACTCTAACCTGGGCAACAGAGTGAGACTCTGTCTCAAAAAATAAAATAAAATAAAATAAATAAAATAAATTATTTATAGCAATATTATTTACTGCCAAGAATGGAAAAACAAGCACCACATGTACTCACCACCAAATTGGTATTAACTGATCAACATTTAAGTGCACATATAATAATAACATTTATCAGGTGTCCGGCAGGTGGGAACAGGGAGGAGGGGATGGATATATGTACACCTAATGGGTGCAGTGTGCACTGTCTGGGGGATGGACACGCTTGAAGCTCTGACTTGGATGGGGCAAGGGCAATACACATGACCTAAACATTTGTACCCCCTTAATATGTTGAAATAAAAAATTTAAAAATAATAATGATATCAACATCAAATTAGTCATCCTCAGTCTGGATTTTTTCCTCTCTGATCACATTAAGTTAACAAATCCATGCCAGCCTGAAAACCTCCTTTTCCACATGTTTGTTGGGCTATTAAAAAAAAAAACACACAGCGGTTCAACCTTGTACAGGAATGTTCATAACAGCTTTGGTCATAATAGCCCCAAACTGGAAATAGCTTAGTTGTACATGAACAGGAGAATGGCTAAACAAACTGGCATATTCATTCAGTGAACTACACTATTCAGCAATAAAAAGGAACAAACTACTGACACAAGCATGAATGTATCTCAAAAATATTATGCTGAGTGAAAAAAGCCTTACTCAAAAGAGTACATATTGTATGATCTCATTCTATGAAGTTCTAGAATAGGCAAAATTAACCAATGGTTAAAAAAAATCAGAACAGTGGTTGCCTCCGGAGTGAATTGACTGGTAAGGGCATGAGGGAACTTTCTGGGGTAATGAATGGTAAGGTTCTAAATCTTGATTGTTTTGTTAATTTCATTTTTGGATTGTTCATTGGAAGTATGTGTAAGTACAACTGATTTTGTGTTTTGAACCTTATAACCTTGCTGAATTTGTTTATTATCTCTAATAGCTTATGTGTGGATTCCTTACAATTTTCTATGTATAAGATCATGTCATCTGTGAATAGAGATGATAGTTTTACTTCTTCCTTTCCAAAAAAAATCACAAAAAGTTTATTGAATTATTTCTTCCTATGTTTGTTCTTTTATTAGATCTAACTGTATATTTAAATAAACTTTAACAGTTGAGTCATAACATGACAAATCTTTCTGATTCTTCTACTTTGACTTCATTGATTCAACATATTTTTCTGAGTACTTGTTTAGAACTTCATATATAACAACATGAGTGAATCTCACAGATATAATGTTAAGTGAAAGAAACCAGACACAAAATGTATACTGTATGATTGCATTTGCATAAATCTCTAGACAGGTAAAACTAATTTGTATTATTAGAAGTAGTATAGTGGCTTTCCTTGGGCAGGGGAGTGACAAGAAGAGATCATGGGGGAGGCTGCCATTGTACTGGTAAGTTCTGTTTCTTGATGTTGGTGCTAATTACGTGAACAGATTTAGTTTGGGAAATCCATTGAACATTATTCTTATGACATGTGCTTTTCTATATGCAAATTGTACTTCAATAAAAAGTTTTTTTAAAAGACACTAAAATAACCTTGAAAATTAGTAGGTTACACTTAGATTTATTAATACATGTTCACTTAATTTTCCCTACCTTTTATTATTATTGCTACTATGGTTTTTGTTTACTGTTGTTTAGTTTCACTCTATTATATGTACCCCATTCATTTTGAGGTTATGAGGCCAATTAGATATTGTGGTTTAACTTCCACTGTGTGTTCTTACTTTCATCAATATTTTCCATTTACTGTTCTAGAATGCTAAAGTTTTGCATAAGCAATCTTATTATCAATCAGTGATGTGCAAAACTGTCAAAGTCGAGCAGAATTAGTTGTCAGTCTGTAACTTTGACAAATGCCATTGCAGTCCAGCTCCCTGCTAATCACAGTTATGGATACTACATTGAGAAATAGTCCTTGAAAAATTAATTAAATCCTGTTATAGAGACTAAAATGAATGTAAAGAGCAGGGGAAAAAAGTTAACAAAAGAGAATGACAAACAGCAGCTTACTGAATTGAAGTGATATCTTGTCATGTAAACAGATAATACATGAAAAGAAGATACTAAATTGGAAGGTGTTGGCTTGACTAGCAAAGATGGAGAAATCATTCTTTTGGACTTGGAAAGGTTAAAGTTAGGGCAGGAAATAAAATTAAATTCAACCAGGGGAAAATAGAAGCTGCTATGCCGAGGGAGAATAATCTGAAACACAAATGTTCTGCGGGGGAGAGAAAATCTAGAAAGGCCAGTATCCTGAGAAAGACTGAGGAGAGCAAAAGCATAAAAATTGGGAATCAGGACCTGATAGGACTGGAGAGAGACTCTGAGAGGCCATTTCTTCTTGTTTTCCTCTGAGCCACCGTGGAGCTCCTTTCAAGATCAATAGAAGGACGGAGTGATGTTGGGGGAAGACATTTGTATCTCTAATCCTTTGCACTGTTACTTAGGATGATCAAAGCTCTCCTTTAAAAAATTATCTCCATATGTGCACATTTGTGTGTGCATTTGTGTGTGTGTGCACGTCTACATGTGTGTGTTGGGTTCTCTTTTGCATCATTATGCTTAGAGCACAATTGATGAATTCACTTCAAAAGTAGGCTATGGAGCCCAGAACTGCAGTTTGGTCCTACCCCACCTTGACTTCTAGCTTATCAAATACAAAAACTTTCTCTGGTACTCTGAACCCAGTCCTCCTTTATATTCTCTCTCTTTGGGTTGCGACATTTACTGAAACTGTGGATAATACAAAATGTTCCTGAAGATATGTCGTATATCCTATAAATAATTCATAGGATATATTACATGCTCTACTTTGTGTTGAAAGCATTTCATTTGCAGGTGGAAACTCCAATACTAACAAGATAATAAAACAAACACATGCAAATTTTAAAGAGAAGCACTCAGAATTACTATGATTCCAACAAATTTTTATATTGGCTGAGCCCAATTACCCAAAATTTTTATCAGTTATATCATCTCTTGGTTCTCTTTCAATAGATTCATTTACTACTAAAGATGAAATTATTTATAATGAAAAACCTGAATGGTGCAGTGTGTATTGAACTTTGAGTATTAGCAATTGCTTAGAAAGAGAATGTGTTTGTATGGTGCTAAAAAACTTTGTCCTCTGTGGACATGCTATCTTAACGGAAGAGAGCAAAATAATTTTGGTTTCACACAATTTTAGAGGTGTCTTAGTTTGGATTCCTTTAAGCAGATCTTGAGACAAGGATTTGGATGAAGGTAGTTTATTTGGGAGTCGATCCCTGGAACTGCAAAGTAAGAGTTAATTATTAAAGGAATCACATTTGTGAGCTACTGAAACTTCAACCCCACTGGGGATTTCTCTGAGAAACAGTGTGGAACATGCTTCAGAACTGATTCCCCCAGAAGATGGGGAGGCTGGTGCATTTATCCACCATTTCTCGTCCCTCATCCCTCATTGGTAAAGGTTTTCTTTGTTTTGTTCTTGCCTAAGAATTCGAGTGAGGCACAATAGTCATTTACTAAGGAAAAATCATGCATGTTTTTGTGTGTTAGTATTTTCTGGGAGAATTGTAGGTTGCACATCAAAATAGGAACTCTAGGCAGAGGCTGGAATTGACAACCCAAGCTCAGACCTGGATGCAAGTATGACATTTGAGAATAATAGGAATCTATTTTCAGCACATGATTGGCAGTGATGAGGATAAGGTGTTGGAGGCTGAGTGGAAATCTATGGTGAGAGTGAGTGGTCCAACAAGCAAAGGGAATAACATGTCAAGGAGTCTTGGCAGTCCTTGTAAGCTCAGGCAGAGAGACAAGTTGACCATTATGAATCAGGAACCAGAGGCTTCTGTGTTAAGATTGCAATCCTCCTGCCTAGAAAAGGGGAACTGCAAGTGTAAGGCAGAGTCTTGAACTTGAAAGAGTATTAGGACCCTAAAGAGATTGCTTTAACAAAGCCAGGGAAGAAGCCTCATTCTCTAAACTAGGAGACAGGGCAGAGAATTAAACCTCATGAACCACAGGAACACTGCAGGAATCTGTGGTCATTGAATTTTGCCTGATGATGAACTCCCCTTGTTGTGGAACTAGAGCCCCTCAACTAATTTCAAACTCATGCTAGACCTGATCAAAGCCTGCAGGTGAGTGTCACCTGGTAGAGCATTGGGGTGGAGGTAGGGAAGGATGCCTAAACAGGGAAGTCTAGCAGAGCCTGACATTTGTCAGCAAAACAGATTCTTGACATCTTTGAAGAACTGAATTTATTCATTCATCATATTTCTACAACTGAGTCACAGGCACCTATATTTCTAGAATGTCAGTATAAATAATTAAGGCATATAAACAATGCTCATACATTTGTCAATTTCTACTTAAATGATGTGTTAAACTTTCAAAATATTTATTATTCTCCTTTTATGAGTAAAGTATTGTGCAGAATACCAAAAAGAATAAAACATAGTTCCTGTCTTATAGAAGCTTGCATATTAAATGTACACAATTGGCAAATTGTAAGTGTCTCTAGCACCTGGCATACTGCCCTACACATAATAGATACTTGATACATATTTACTAAAATAAGAGTTTATGGGGAAATCCAATGTCTCTCTAATATAATTAAAACCCTGTACTTCCAAGTTTAGCAATGGAGAGAGAATCTCCACTTGAAAAGGAAAAGATGGACTTTGTAGCACCAACATTTACCTCCAATATTTACCTTCCCATTGGATCACACTAATTCCTGCTGCCGATGTGCCAACCTAAGGAGGTGTTGCTCTCCGAAAAGTGACCTCATGGCTCTTCCCCAAATACTGCAAATCATGGTTGAGATTAAGATGAAACATTTAATAGCTAGCACTTAGAACAATGCCTGGCACATAGTAAGTACTATATAAGCATTTTATGCATATTAACTCATTTAATCTTCACAAAAACCTGTGGAGTAGGTCCTATAATTATCAGGAAACTGAGGCACAGAATGAATGGTAAAGTAACTTGCTCAAGTTTCCCTGGCTAGGAAGTGCCAAGCCAGGATCTCAGTCAAGGCAGTGTGACTTCAGAGTTTGTCCTTGCAAGTACTATTAATACCTATCCTGCTCCAAGATTTTATTCAGATCCATAGATAGCAAAAGGAAGTGATCCCTCAAAGAAACATACTACGAACACATTGCTTATACAGTAAGGCTTATTTATCTTAATCCTTGCTCCCTCTACTTGGGCAAGTTATTAATATTTCACGTGTCAGGTGCTATCTTTCTCCGTCTGTTTTGGAGTATCCTCAATGCCTCAAAAGAGCTTGAAAAAGCAACAGGAGGTGCTTCTACTCTCTTTTTGAGGTCCCCCTTCTATAAGGACCTGCCCTTCCTCATGTGACTGACACCAGTGATTTTTCTTTTATTTCAGGATATTATGGGTGTACAAACATTTTGGTTACATGTTATGACTTTGCCACACCCAAGCCATGATTTGAGGCATGCATTTCCCCCACCCCCAACACTCCCCACATCCATTAGTTGTGAGTTTACCCTTTATAGGAGATTTTGCCTGACATGCGTCTGTCTTAATATAGGTGAAAACAATTGATAAAACTGTAAAGAACTATTAAAAAGCAAAATGTTATAATCTGCACTTACTTCAGATGACATAGCTAAAATACATTGCTCTAACATCCTCTTTTAGGTGAAAATGGCAAGCAAATCAGCAGGAATGTTCATGGAGTTTGCAATCAGTGATCTAGTCAGTTTGATAGTTACACACAGAAGCATCTTAAAGAAAGGTGTATATGTAAATTAATTTAATGATGACACAGAAAAGATTGGACTTATTTTTGCAATTAAAGAAAGAATGATTCATTTTTATGTTTGGATCGGCTTAGTTTATGCTGTACTACTGATGAAAACTATTTGAAAGTATGAAGAGATGAGCATTGGGCATTTCCTCTCTTCTTTGTTATGTATTCATTACCTAAAAACAATATGAATAACATTCCTCGTCAATATTGAATTTGTTTTCCCTCTTTGGAAGACAGGATATTGATTTGGATATTTTGAATAACACATTTCTAGAGGATACAATACAAAAATATCACTTCATATTTGCTTTGGAATCTGTATAAGATTTGCCATACCTTTGGGTTTGTTGCATAATAACTCTAGTAACTACTAAAAGGCTGGTCACAATATTTTATCACTTCATAGATTTTATCTAAAGATGAAAATTTACCCAAATAGAATAATTGTTTTCTTTAATCTTTCTGAAGATTAGCAGTCATATCTATTCACTTTCAATATCTAATTACCAATTAGAACATATGAAAAGTAGGAAACCAAGGGAGATTTTTGTTTGTTTCTTTGTTTTCTGCTAGAGCAGATATCTAGTCTTATTCTGTGCTGACTTATTTTTAAAATAGTAGAAGATGCTTTTCTCGATGCAAACATAAAATATTCTTGTACCAGATTTATGGAACTAGCAACACGTTCATTTGCATTTTTCAACTCAGACATGACAAACATCCAAGCAATTTAGAACTGTTACTCATAAATCGTGTCCACTCTGGTGGACTAGTTCCTAAATTTCTGGAGCTGCTTCCCACTGGAGAATAAAAATGAATTTTAAAATCTCATTCCATTATACTGAGCACAGTGCAAATGTTTATGAATATTCACTATAAAATTAGAGGTTATTGAAGCCTTACAATTTGAATTAGTATGGAAATGTAGTTTTTCAAAGTCCCTGGGTATGAAAAAAGCTACGGTTTTAGTGTTTATGGACATTATGCTGGGAAAATTCTCCACCAGGTGAGGTTAATTTTAGATTCCTTGGAAGTGGTAAGAAATTCAAAAGGTCTAAAAATGATGCCACATAGGGCATAATTGAAGAACCTGGGAAGGTTTACCAGAGAATTCTGAGGTGAAATATGATATTATTCTTCAAGTGTGTGAACGGCTAATATTGAAAAGGGAGTATGCTTTCTGTGTGTACTTTTAGAGTCAGAACAAGTATATACTAATGTTTGGCATGTTTGTCTTACTGTTTCACTACTAAGAACTTCTTTCAAATGTGATTTTTTTATTATAGCATTTTTTTTACATGGAACTATACTTAAACAGTTCTAAACTTTACATATTATATGAAGCTTGTCTTTTGAATGGGTTTCTGGTTTCTATGTGGAATTTCATATCTTGCAGTGTACTGTAAATAAAGATTAAACTCCACTCTTTTCTTTACTCCAAAAAAAGGAAAATAAAAAAAGAACGAGGACCAAGGGGATAAAAATACCCTTTCTAACTTTGTTAAATAAGAGCTGTCCATTAAGGAGCTCTTCAGAAGGTGGTTCATTCTCCATGCCAAGAACTGTTCAGGTAGAAATAGGATGGCTATCTGTTTAGGAATGAAATTGATAGAATCCCTTCAATAGGCGGAAGGTAGGATTAGAACATTTCTAGAGTCTCTTTCCTACACTGTGTTTTATTTTGTTTAAGTTTTAACCTCATCACCATTCTCACATTGAAGGACACAAATGCTGGCTGAAATAGTCTTTATTATCCCTTTAAAGTTTAAACAGTGACTTGTTAATATCTGGTAATTATCTGTAGAATCTACCTTTTACACACTATTTTAATAGAGCCGGTTAGTTTTTTGGACTTCAGCCTTCTGCATAACAGAAGATGGTTGCAAAATTAATTAATGCAAAATTAATGCAAAATTAAAAAACAATGTTACATTTACCTCCTCTCTCTTTCTCTCTGTCTCTCTGATAATGTGTGTGTGTGCATGTGTGTATGAAATAAAAGGAAAGATCCCATATACAACAAAAAAACAACAATTGTATTACCAAGAATAAGCCAAACCAAAAATGTATAAACCTGTATACAGAAAATTTAGAAATTTTACAGGAGAGATTAAAGAGACATTTGTTCAAATGGAAAGGCATACATTGCTTTTGACTGGAAAGAAAATTAATCTATAAATCCAATCCTAATTATAATTTTGATATTATTTTAGGGAGAGTGAGATAAAATGAAACTCTTAATAGTCTAGAAATATAAACATGAGATACCAGTCAAGAAGACAGGGATAAAGAGGAATGACAAGAGGGGACAAGATGTACCAATTGTTAAAACATAATATAAAGAAACCATAATAAACAGACCACCTACAGAATGGGAAAAAATATTTGCATACTACACATCAGATAAAGGACTGATAACAAGAATCTATTTAGAACTCAGGAAAATCAGCAAGAAAAAAATCAAACAACCCTATCAAAAAGTGGGCAAATGACATGAATAGAAACTTCTCAAAAGAAGATATAAGAATGGCTAACAAACATATGAAAAAATGCTCAACATCCCTAATCATCAGAGAAATGCAAATCAAAACCACAATGATATATCACTTAACTCCAGTGAGAATGGCCTTTATCAAAAAAACCCAAAACAACACATGTTGGCATGGATGTGGAGAGACAGGAACACTCATACACTGCTGGTGGGACTGCAAACTAGTGCAACCCCTGTGGAAAGCATTATGGAGATATCTTAAACAGATTCAAGTAGACCTGCCATTCGATCCAGCAATCCCATTATTGGGCATATACCCGAAGGAAAAAAGGTCATTCTGTAACAAAGACACATGTACCCGAATGTTTATAGCAGCACAATTCACAATAGCAAAGATGTGGAAACAACCCAAATGCCCATCAATACATGATTGGATTAGTAAGCTGTGGTATATGTATACCATGGAATATTACTCAGCTATAAGAAATAATGAAGATACAACATCTCTTATGGTTCTCCTGGAGAGAGTTGGAACCCATTATATTAAGTGAAGTATCCCAAGAATGGACAAACAAGCATCACATGTACTCACCAGAAAATTGGTTTCCCTGAACATCACCGAAATACACATCTGGGAACGACACCAATCGGATATCAGACTGAGGTGGGGGGTGGGGGAGGGGATGGGTGTATGCCTACCAATGAGTGCATTGCGCACTGTTTGGGGAATGGTAACGCTTGAAGGTGCTGACTCGGGAAGGGGGGTAGGGAAGGGAGGGATATATACCTACATGATGGGTGCAATGTGCACTATCTGGGGATCAGACACGCCTGGAGCTCTGACTTGGGGGGAAAGGCGGTACATGGACAACGTATGTAACCTGCAATTCTGTATCCCCCATAACAATAAGATGAAATAAAAAAAAAAAGAAAGCATAATTAAAACTCTCAAAAGGAATAGACAAATGACTCAAAAGAACAGAATAAAGAGCCTTGAAATAGATCTAAATAAATATGAGTATTAGTAGCTAGTAAACATGGCACTTCAACTCTGGGGAAATAGTAAATTATTCAATAGGTGGTGTTAGTATATTTGGCTATTTCAAAAATAAGTAGTTCACTGAACTTCCTTAAAAGAAAACAAACAAAAAACCCAAAACAATTATTTTGAATTCTTTGTCAGGCAATTGTAATTCTCTATTTCTTTGCAGTTAATTACTAGAAAATTTCTATGTTCCTTTTGTCTTGTCATGTTTGAGTTTTCATGTTTCACGAAGTCTTGTGTTGCTGTTTTTACATTTCAAAAAAGTAGTTATCTTCTACAGTTTTTATTGTCTGGCTTTGGGAGAGAAATACCCACACCAGTTAGCCCAGCTAGGGGGTCTGTGGGTCACTTAGACCTTTTCTGTGGAGGCTCCCACTCCTCTTATTCTCTCTTGGGGGAGAAGTCTTAGAATTGTATATCTTCTCTTGATTTCGAAAAGCTGGGCCTGATACTGTGATCTTCCTGTTTGTTTTCCCTAAGGCAATACCTTGAAGTATTCAACATTAAGCACTTTCTCCAAATTTCACAGACTCAAGGCAGCTGCCTGTGTGTGCTTGTGCATGATCTGCCAAGGCTCGCATGTACCATCTATGTGAATACACATAAGGCATCAGCTGTGGTGAGGTGGGAAATGTGCACAGGATGTTGGGGGCATCTTCCAGTAAGTTGGCAGGGTGGCAGGTGATGTATACTATGAGGTTCATGAGTGAACCTCTTGGTGGTGTTTGTGAGGTGGTTGGTAGAAACTGTAGCTCCTTGTTGATTCCATACCCAGGTTGCTGTGAGCCCACATTCATTTTTTCTGCTCGTATGTGCCCCTAGATTATTCAACTGTGCCAATCCCTTCAGTGATATGGGTGGAGTGGGGGAAAAGTAGGCCTCTTCAGCAGCATTTCACATGGCTGGGAAAGCCAGGTACTCACTAGATTCTTACTTTCCCCCTTGGGAAAAATTTCAGGTTGAGTGGGTTTCTCTTGGCATTGAGCTATGCTGCCTTGGATGAGGGGTGATGGAGGTAAAGTGAAACTTTTTCTTACTCTATTTGATACTTCTAGGATCATATTTTTGCCTCAATATGGTGCTGAGACATTTCCACTGGACTCCCTGGCTCCCACAAAGGTGCTCTTGTCCATGAGTGGTTGTCAAAATGAGGGATAAAAATTTCTATTCCACTGTCTTACTAATGTGCCCATGAGCTATCAATATTCTAAGCACCAAGGATGCAATGGGGAATGAGGTGGCCAAGCTCTAGCTCTCAAGGCACTTAGACTCTAATGAGCAAGATAAATATAAAACAGGAACACAATTAAGATCATTTGAGATGGTAATAATTTCCTTAAAACAAAGCGATAGAGTCAATATAGATGGGGTGGGACATAAGGGGATACATTTTAATTTTGGGAATATTTTGCATTATTTGAATTATTTTTGCTATACATAGAAATTTTTCCTTTTAATTGTGAAAATAAGAATAAAAATAGGTGTTGAATGATGATAAAAGAGGTATTTTCTCCCCATAGTTGAAACAAAAATATAAGGTAAAAATGTATCTAAGTTAAAATGTCTAACTCTGGCAATAAATATGATGTTTTGATTTTTGTTTTCTATTTCTTTTTGTTTTGTAAGAAATTTACCATTAACTCTGGCAGTTTTCATGTACCTTGTAGGAATCTGAGAAAATTTAGTTGAGAGAATACCTTAAGTGTCTTAAATTATGAGAGTCAGTTCCTAGCTCTCTTGGTAGTGTTTAGAAAAGCTCCTTGATGCTTTATAGCACCCCTTTGACAAAAGAATCCCTTTAATCATTTAAAAATATTGTGTAATATAACAGAGAGAAAATTGCATAAACCCTAAATATATAGCTTAACAACTTGCTGCAAAATAGATACTGTGTAAACACTCCACAGGTTAAGAAATAGAAAGTTGCTAGAAGCTTCTTGTATACTGCTTTCAGATAACAGTCCACTGACTCCCTACCCCAAATACATACACACAAGCAAATTACTATCCTATCTTTTTTAGTATTTTTAATTCCTTTTCTTTATACTTTTACCATCTCTATGTTGTTTTCCTTTTTAAAAAGGTAGATTTTATCCTTTAGTTTTGCCTGTGTTTGAATTTTATATTAGTAGAATTGTACTTATATGTCTTTTTCTTTTTTTCGTGACTTTTTGCTCAACATTAACACTTGTCAAATTCAATTTAGCCAGTGGGTGTACTGGATCTGGTGAATACCAGCTTATGAAAGCTGATTGTATGTATCTCTTCTCAACCCTATGTTCAGTGGACATTACATTGGTAGCTTGAATGTGGCCACAGTAGGAATATTTATACCATGAACATGATCACATGTAATAAATCAGAGCTTTTTTTTTTTTTCAGAGAGTCGGTTGTTATACTTTAGCCAGCACACCAGTACATTTAGCTGTAGTTAAACCATTTCAATTGCTATACCTTATCTCACTATATTAATATAACTATACCAGAGTTTACCCATTCTTGTGTTGAGGAACAACAGGATCATTTCCTGTTTTCTGAAATTATAAACAGTTCACTTATTAACTCTCTTGTACATGTGCCCTGATGTGCATGAGCACACATATATGTAGGACATACTTTTTGAAGTGGAATTGTTGGATCATATTTCTTGCTTACCTCTCTGATCTGTATTCTCCTCCTTGATCTTGGCCCAGTAACTCCTTTCTACTGTGTTAGTACTTTTATGCTTCTCAGATAATGTTTCTTATTTGCTTATTTGTTTGCTTGCTTATATTTTGTTCATTTTCTTTGTTTGGTTTTGATTTGTTTTGTTCTTAATGTTTCTCAGTAAGAAGGTTGGTATAATTTATCAAAGCTTCCATCATCAAAAGCTTGCTTTTCACTGTTATCTCATATCCCAATAGCACCTTGGAGCTATTCCTGCTTTTGTTGCCTCTCCAATTGCAACATTAGACAAATAGCTGAAGTGCTGAGACAGGGCTTTTTTACAGACAACTTTTAATGGATATATAGAATCATCTGCTGTATAAGAGAAAAATTATGTCAGAAAATAATAAATATCCTACAGCTTAGAACATAACAGGATCTGTATACCCTACACATTCCTTGGCTCAGAGCACAATATTCTGCTCACAGGGAACATCAGTTTTGAAAGTCGGTTGTGATTTATTCTACTGTACTGTGGCCATAAGAATGTTCTGGGACAAGACTTAAATTAGTATATGTGGTTACTTCTTTCTGTCTTTATTCAAGTTTCATTTGTGCTTGAGAGAGTTGTGGAAGTTAGGAAACAAAGGAGAGGAGAGGCAGGATGAAAAGTGCCTCACTCCATTTTACCTTAAAGTACATTCTATTCTCTTCCTTATAACTAGTGAAGTGCTGTCCAAGGAGTCTCCATTTGATCTCCTTCTATCATAGATCTCTTCTAACCCCCATATACAAATTTTATGTTCCTAAGTCTTGTTTGCTCAGAGTTCTTCTTCCTGCATAATAAAAATTATCTAATTCCTATCAGTGTATTTCTCTTTCCAAGACATATGGATATTTTAGTGATATTTTTATTCTGTATTGTAACTTCAATGATTATTCTCTATCCTGAGAGACTATTGGTGAATATTTAAGGACAAGCAGTGTATATGTAGTATATATAAAGAACTATTGTTATCATTTTGTACTGTCCTCTAAAGATGCTATGACAGTGCTGAAGATGTACAAAGTTCCAAGTTAATATCTCTGCCACTGTGATAGAGAAAAGAAGATAATCTACAAAATCTTATACTTGTGGCCCAGGCAAAGATGACTTGCTTCTGGTGGAAGGGTAGGAAAAAAAGCCACCTGTCACTGGGAAAAAGGTAGAAACATTTCCTGTGGTCCAGGCAGATTCATTTCTTTGGAGAGAAGGGTGGAAGCAAAAGCCATTTGTCCCTGGAAGAGAGGTAGAAAGCCCTCTTTTCCCTAGTCAAAAGCGAACATAAATTGTCATTGTGGGAAGTACAGGAAACATGTCATAACCGTACCATAAACCTTGAACCAAGTAACAAGGAATAGCAATCTACCATGTGGGGAAGGAACAAGAAATCTTCTTACCACTGTTCACTCTAAAATACACTACAGTTGAAAGAAGACTAAAATCAAAAGCCTCTCCCATCCAAGATCTTCCTTGGATACAAGAAAGAGTTAGGTTTCCATAGAGGTAGGAAGGACAAGAATGCTGAGAAATTTCCACTCCATATTCCCAGACATACATAGTCAAAGACTAAACTTGGAAGAAAAGATCTGGGAATCCTCCCCTTCTTTGCCCATAGGATGAGCCCCACACCAAGTAACAAGCAGTAGCAAATACTTTGCTCTGGAAGAGGGCAAGAATGTGTACAGAAAACCCATGTAATAAAAGGTATGTAGAGCCTGTTGAGAGCTGAGGGTGAAGCAGGCAAACATGGACAAAATTCCGTTAGCACCCCAGACTCTACATTAAGCAAAAAGTAATATCAGCTTATCACTTAAAGAATTTTAAGTCTATGGTACAGTGAAGATAACTAAAATAACAAAATCTAAACCCAGCTAAACTACTAACTAGATTGACTTAAACTACTTAATACTAACAGCCTGATAGAAAAAAAGGTATGCTCATTTGTAGGTATAAGTACCATTTATTTCATTCTCTATGCAATGTTTAGCATTCAAACAAAAATTTTGAAATACACATAAAAGAAAGCAAAAGTGACCCATAGTCAGGAAGTAAAGCAGTAAACAAAACTAGAACCTCAGATAATCCCAATATTGGAAAAAATTAAACAAGATGTTTCAAATAACTTTTTTTGGTTACATAATAAGTTAAAGTATCTAGTGCAAAAGGTAGAAAACATGCTTAAACAGGTGGAGATTTTTGAGCAGAGGGATGGAAACTATAAGAAAGAGTTAAATGGAAATTCAAAAGTTAAAAAAATAGTAGAGATAAAGAATTTTTTAAATGTGTTCATCAGCAAACTGGACAGAGATGAGGACAACTCAGAAAACTTAAATGTCAGCCAGTAGAAATGACCTAAATGGAAATACAAAGAGATAAAAAGAGTGCAGAAACAGTAACATATAAGAGCTGTGGGAAAATGCCAGAACTAACACAAATATATTTGTAGTCCCAGAGAAAAAGTAGATCAGAAGAAATTTTTGAGAATGTTGATTGAAAATTTTCCAAGGCTGGGCGTGGTGGCTCACGCCTATAATCCTAGCACTCTGGGAGGCCGAGGTGGGCGGATCGTTTGAGCTCAGGAGTTCGAGACCAGCCTGAGCAAGAGCGAGACCCCATCTCTACTAAAAATAGAAAGAAATTATATGGACAGCTAAATATATATAGAAAAAATTAGCCGGGCATGGTGGTGCATGCCTGTAGTCCCAGCTACTCGGGAGGCTGAGACAGGAGGATCGCTTGAGCTCAGGAGTTTGAGGTTGCTGTGAGCTAGGCTGACGCCATGGCACTCACTCTAGCCTGGGCAACAGAGGGAGACTCTGTCTCAAAAAAAAAAAACAAAAGAAAAGAAAATTTTCCCAAATTAACAAAAGACAACAAATTATATATCCAAGAATTACAGGGAACCCAAAGTACAGGACAAGTTAAAAAAAGAACTGTGTATGGTTGACCCTCCATATTCATAGGTTCTGCATGCATGGATTCAACCAATCACAGATTGAAAATATCCCCCCCCAAAAATAATAAAAAATAGTATAACAATAAAAATAATACAAATAAAAAACCAACACAGTAAAAAACTAGCATTTACATTGTGACTTCAAGTATACAGGAGGATGTGCATAGGTTAAATGCAAATTCTGTGCCATTTTATATAAGGAACTTGAGCATCCACAGAATATGGTATTCATGGGGGATCCTGGAACCAATTCCCCATGGACACTGAGGGACAGCTATATATATGGGCAACTAGATATATCATAGTCAAATTGCTGAAGACCAAGAATAAAGAGAAAATATTGATGGCAATTATAATAAAAGGAAACATTGCATATAGAGGAACAGATAAGAATTAGAGAAGATTTCATGTCATAAATTATACAAAGAGAAATCAATGGCCCAACTGCTTTACAGTATTCAAAGAAAAAAATAAACTATGAACCCAGAATTTTATACTCAAAAAAATTACCTGTCATAAATTAAAATGACAGAACAACTTTTTGGACAAACAAAAAGGAGTAAAAAAATCTAATGCCAACAGACCTGGTCTACCATAAATCTACGAGGAAGTTCTATAGGAAAAAGAAACATGATAATGTATAGAAAACTGGATCTACCTAAAGAAATAAGGAGTGCTAGAAATGGTAAAAATTCAAGTAAATATAAAAGCCTCCTTTTCTTATTTTTAGTCTTTTAAAAGGAAATCAAGAGTGTTAGAAATGTATTGTGGGATTTCTAACATATGTAGAAGTAACATGTACTATGTGTAGAAGGGAAGTGTGTGACAGCAGTAGCACAAAGGAATGAAGGGAAGAAAATGGAAGCATATTCTTATAATGGTCTTATACTATACATGAAGTATATAATGTTATTTGAAGGTACAATATGATAGATTCAGTTTGTGTACTGTAAACTCTAAAACAACCAATAAAGTACAACCAATAAATTAATAGTGTAGGTATAATATAAACATAAAAATATTTAATTAATGCAAAATTGGGCATAGGAAAAGGGAAAAAAGAATAAGAAAGTATGAAAGTAGTGGAAAACAACCATTAAGAGAAAAGGTTATAATTTGACCATAAAAATAATTATATAAAATCAAAGTACTCTAAATATTCCATTTGACAGAAATTTTCAGGTTGGTTTAACATTTTTTTCCATCCCTTCACCATGAGTCTGAATCAGTACTTGTGGGTTAGATATGTTTCTTGGATACAGCAGATACTTAGCTTGCATTTTTTATCCATTCAGCCAGCCTGTGTCTCTTGAGTAGAAATTCAAACTGTTCACATTTCTTGAAAGAATTGATAAGTGGGATGCATTTCTGTTCATCCTGTTGCATACAAACTTATTGCTTTGTTCTACCTCTTGAGCCATTATTTTATATGAGCTCTGACCTTTAGCTTTTAGGTGATTTTACACTGGTGGGTGTCTATTGTGCTGATCAATGTACACTGCAGATCTGAGTACTTCCTGCAGGGCAGGTCTGGTCTGAAAAAATTCCCTCAGTGTTTGCTTGTCTGAAAAGTCTTTATTTATCCCTCATATAAGAAACTTAGTTTTGCAGGATACAAAATTCTAGGCTGACCATTTTTCTGTTTAAGAAGCTAAAGATTGGGCTCTAATCCCTCTGGCTCCTAATTTCTTAGTTGAGAAGTCTGCAGCTAGTCTGATGGGTTTTCCTTTGTAAGTTACCTGATGTTTTTACCTTGCAGCTTGTAAAAGTTCCTTCTTCATGTTAAGTTTGACTAGTCTGATAAGTATGTGTTGTGGTTATTGCCTCTTTGCAATGAATCTCCCAGGTATTCATTGAGCTTCTTGTACCTGAATATCTAAATTTCTAGCAAGACCAGGTAAGTTTTCCTCAATTATTCCTTCAAATAAGTTTTCCAACCCTTGTGTGTTTTATTATTCACCCTCAAGGATGCCTACAATTCTTATGTTTGGCCTCTATACATAATCCCATGTTTCTTGTAAAAATATAGAATGCTTTACAAATTAGTGTGTCATCCTTGTGCAGGGGCCATGACAGTCTTCTCTGTATAATTCCAATATTAGTATATATGCTGCTGAACTGAGCACAAATACAGCAATATTTTTAAAGCATAATACATCATGTCCAATTGGGACATGCCCTAAGAAAGCAAATTTGTTAACAAAAATATCAATAAATATAATTCACCATATTGACAATATAAAAAGAAGAAAAAGCATATACTCATTTCAATAGATGCAGAAAAAGCATTTGACAAAAATTCAACATCCATTCATGGTGAAAAGGTCTTAGCAAACTAAAAATATAAGACGACTTCCCCCAACCTGATGAAGAGCATCTGCAAAACACAGCTAACATGATGCTTATTGGTGATTGTTTGAACAGTTTCACCCTGTGATTAGAAATGAGGCAAGAATGTCTTCTCTCTTTTTATTCAACACTGTGCTAAAGACTCTAACCAGTGTAATAAGACAGAAAAATGAAATGAAATAGACACTGGTTGGAAAGGGAAATAACTTTTTTTCATTCTAATGTGAAATGATCATCTACAAAGAAAATACCAAAGAATCTATAAAAAAGGTACTGGA
This sequence comes from Eulemur rufifrons, assembly GCF_041146395.1. NCBI lineage: Eukaryota > Metazoa > Chordata > Mammalia > Primates > Lemuridae > Eulemur > Eulemur rufifrons. The sequence continues at coordinate 107,362,873 of NC_091012.1, forward strand.
ATTAATAAATGAGCTTAGGAAGATCAAAAGATATAGTCAATAACCAAAAATCCATTACATTCTTATATCTAAGAATATACCATCATAAAATAACATTAAAATGAATTTAAAATACCATCAAAAATAAGTACCTAGGGATAACTTTAAAACATGTTCAAGGTTTGTATTATGATATATAGAAAATATTGCTGAGAAAAATTAAGGTAGACTTAAGCAGAGAGATATACTGTGTTCATAGATCAGAAGAATCAGTATAGATAATACATGAATTCTCCTTGATATTTTTTTGTATACCAGATAGGTGCCTAGCTCATATGTTGGACAGTAACATATATTTAAGCTCTGATAGAACTTACAGCATGTGATTGTGTTGGCCTTATGACCCATTGGTCTCCTTCTCTAGAAAGCTTCTTGAAGGCTGATGGTTAGTAAATTATTGTTAAATAAATAAATGGGTGTGATTTTTTCCAAGTCCTAATATTTTCTTCTAATGTTTTATTATAAGAAAATAAGAGAAGATATCCTTATCACTGTAAACATAAAAATTAATCTGATTTATTCTACTCTGCAACAGCATGTAAGATAAAGTACCTAATCAATGGAAAATTAGGAAAAGAATACAACCTAAAAAACCAATTTCATTCAGGGTAAATACATTTCTCTTTTTTTGTGTAGTTCAATCAAAATTTTATTTCTTTTTTTTTTTTTTTTTCTTTTTTTTTTGTTGAGACAGAGTCTCACTTTGTTGCCCAGGCTAGAGTGAGTGCCGTGGCATCAGCTTAGCTCACAGCAACCTCAGACTCCTCGGCTTAAGCGATCCTACTGCCTCAGCCTCCCGAGTAGCTGGGACTACAGGCATGCGCCACTATGCCCGGCTAATTTAAAATTTTATTTCTATTGGTTTATTTCTATTAATTATTCTTCTTTTATTATTTCTTGCTTAAATCACCAAACAAAGGATATTAGTTTTTGTTGATGATTTTCTTGCCAATATTAAAATTGTTGTCTGCCTCCATCACTAGAATATCTTATTCATTTAATTCATATAATACTATATAAGGAAAGAAGTTTACCTTTGAAGTTTTATGTAGAAAATTTATTTTAATATATGTACAATAGCTATGTTTGTGTATTATATTAATTATTTTCTTTAACATTTCTAACATATCCATATATTGTAGAACAGCAGTCCCCAACCTTTTTGGCACTAGAGACCAGTTTCATGGAAAACAATTTTTCCACAGACCGGGTGGGGGGGTGGAGCTCAGGCAGTGATGCAAGCAATGGGGAATGGCTATAAATACAGATGAAACTTGGCTCACTTGCCTGCTGCCCACCTCCTGATGTGTGTCCTCCCCTCTTCCTAAATTTTGTGGAAGATAGCTTTTCCACGGATGGGTGGGGGAGCGGTGGAACTCTGCAGCCCCGTCCCTAACAGGCCATGGACCAGTACCAGTCCATGGCCTGGGGCTTGGGGACCACAGTTGTAGAAGATGATCTGTCCTCTAAGTTTAAAGGATATTTATAACTAAATAATTAACCAAAAAGTACTATTCTAGGGCATCATGAAATGCTTCCTAGAATCTAAATTAGCATAGGGAGTAGTGTTTAATTCAATTAAGGGAGAAAAAAAAGAACAGATTATATTTTTTAAAAACAGATTACTTTTATTTATACTTACTTGAAACCCACAAATGTTAAATTTTCCTTATTTACATTACAATGATATTGGATATTTTCAGGAAGTCAGTGAGGGTTCAAGGAAACAGATTATTTTTCTATTGCATGTGATGTATTCCTGAGCAAAAAGGCCAGCTATGCTATTATTGTTAGAAATAATCTTGAGGCCTCTAGTTTTTCCACTGGGACCACAGAGTCATCTTTGTAGGATAAAGGTTATTAAAAAGTACCATCTTGAATCAAATCAGTATATGAGTAGTGTGCAAAATGTACAGTGACCTTTAAACTTTTTATTAAGAAAGATATGGGACTAAAGAGCAACATTTCTGAACTTCCCAGGAAGCCAATAATGAAAAAGTCCCAAGTCCCTTCATATATCTTGAAATGGTCTGTTCTTTTGATCTTAAATGTATTCTAGAAAAGCTGGTAGAGGGTTATCAGTATTGTTGTTAGCATTTGAGGAGTAAATAAAATTCTAATTCAATCAGATTGGAGGAAACTGATAAATCTAGGAATAGTATTTATTTTTCAAATGTGGTATGTATACACCATGGAGTACTACTCAGCCATAAGAAACAATGGTGATATAGCACCTCTTGTATTTTCCTGGATAGAGCTGGAACCCATTCTACTAAGTGAAGTATCCCAAGAATGGAAAAAAAGCACCACATGTACTCACCATCAAATTGGTTTCACTGATCATCACCTTAGAGCACATTTAGGAATAACATTAATCAGATGTCGAGCAGATGTGGGGGGTGGAGGGGATGGGTGTATACATACATAATGAGTGCGATGCGCACTGTCTAGGGGATGGACATGCTTGAAGCTCTGATTTGGGAGCAGGGGCAAGGGCAATATATGTAACCTAAACTTTTGTGCCCCCATAATATGCTGAAATAAAAAAAATAAAACATATGAACTATTTAAACAAATCTTTATGATAAAAAGATCATTCCTTTTTTATCTTTTGTGTGACTGCAGGTCAAACGGATTTATACCATTATCCAAATGCACATCACTTATGTTTTTCCATGTCAGTGCTCATGCAGTTTCCCTTTACAACCTTACCAGAAACATTATTCTCTATCCCTTTCTGCTCATGTATATATCACCCATATTCCTTGACTCTACTACACCAGTAAACAACTGCTGACCATGTGTTTATAATGATTTTTGCCCTTCTCTAATAACTTCTAACCCTAATTTGGAATATTCATTTAACCCTATACCACATGTCTCTTATAATGTACATCCCAAATTAAATATTCATCTTTTCAATTAGATTATTCATTTTATCATTTTAGGAATTAAATGCTATGTATTCAGGTCCTCTAATGCAGTATTTTTCACAGTGTGTGTTGTGCTCCATTAGTGAATTGCAAAACCATTTTAGTAGCTCATGGTCAGCAATTTAAAAAATAATGACTGTCATTATGGCTATGATACAGAATTTGAGAAGAAAGTAAAAAGTCACTCCAGATCCTACACTCAGAAATTTTCATAATTAACATTAAATAAATACCAGAAAGTCATCAAAATCTCATTGTGTATGGGTAGATAGACAGCTAAATAAGTAGGTAGGTGAATAGAAATAATTTTATTAAAAGGAGATTATTCTACAGATTACTGTTTTTTGTATAATTGTTTCATATAATTTTACTAAAACTGCCACATGGTTTATAAATAGTGCTTAAACAGTAGGGAACCTTGTCTTCTGTGACCATGTTGGACCCTGTCTGACTTAATTTCATAATCAAAGCCCTAACATATATTGATTTGGCTTACTTTCCTATAAATTGAATACTTTAAAAGAGTCTATGGGGGGATGGGCGGGACATGGGCAATATATATAACCTGAACTTTTGTACCCCCATAATAAGCTGAAATAAAAAAAAATAAATAAAAGAGTCTATAATGAAAAATTCAAACACACACAAACGTAGTTAGAATAACACAATAAATGCCTATACTCCCTTCACCTAGATTAAATGGCTGCCAAGATTTTGCCATATTCACTTTATCTAATCATTTTTTGTTTGTCCGTTTTTGCCTTGGCTAAAGTACTTTAAAACAAATCCCAGATATAATGCCATTTTTACCTCTATATATTTCAGTGTGCATCTCTAAATCTTATGGACATTTTATTAAACAATCACCATACCATTATCACTCCTACCAAAATTAACAATAATTCTTTGGTGTCAACTAATATACAGTCCATATCCAAATTTCCTTAATGGTCTCAAATTGTTCTTTTACATTGGTTTATTTGAAGCAAATTGAAGCAATGTCAAAACATTGCCATGAGCTATTAATTCCCTTAGGTTTCTTTTAATGTGACTGAGTCCTCCCTCCCTTTCTTTTTCCCCCCTGCCCCCCCCCTTTCCCAGCCCATTTGCAGAAGTCAGGCCCATTTTCCTGTAGAATAGTCCGTATTATCAATTCAACAGATTGCTCATTGCTATGTCACTTAATTTGTTCTTCTATATGGTTTGTATTTTGGTAACTGGGACTTAGTACTATAGGCTTGATTAGATTCAGCTTCAACATTGTTGGTAAAATGTCTTTTGTAGAAGAGGCTGTGTGCTTGACATTGCATACCACCTCAGAAGTTCCACAGAGTAAATTGTCTTACTATTAATAATGCTACAATTCATCAATGAATTTAGTTACCAATAGCCTGCTTTCTCCATTGTCAATCTTTCCCTCAAATTTTCATCAAATGGTTTCATCCATTGATAATAACTGAAGAATCTATTATTTAATTAGGCATTTTGAAGTGGTTATTTTCTAATTGGTTACTGTAAAAAAATGGTTCATATCGGCCGGGCGCGGTGGCTCACGCCTGTAATCCTAGCACTCTGGGAGGCCGAGGTGGGCAGATCGTTTGAGCTCAGGAGTTCGAGACCAGCCTGAGCAAGAGCGAGACCCCATCTCTACTAAAAATAGAAAGAAATTATATGGACAGCTAAAAAATATATATAGAAAAAATTAGCCGGGCATGGTGGTGCATGCCTGTAGTCCCAGCTACTCGGGAGGCTGAGACAGGAGGATCGCTTGAGTTCAGGAGTTTGAGGTTGCTGTGAGCTAGGCTGACGCCACGGCACTCACTCTAGCCTGGGCAACAGAGGGAGACTCTGTCTCAAAAAAAAAGAAAAAGGTCCATAAAGGAAAGGTAGAGTAAATGCTTATTTATTCATTTATTTGTCAATTTTGACAAAGAGTTTATGCCTTTATTTCTTTCATTTTTGTCCAATCATGGTTTTTTCCTTCCCTTATTTACTTTTGACTATCGTCAGGCACATAATACTTAACATATTCAATATGTTCTATCAATTGTATTTATTATTCAATTTGATGCTCATATTGTCTCATTTTGGCCAATGAAAGCCTCTTTATGTTGGTTCTGGTCTCTTCTTACACTACCTTTTACTCTTTTTTTTTTGGAAACAGGGTCTTGCTCTGTCACCCAGGCTAGAGTGCAGTGGTCATCATAGCCCACTGCAACCTCAAACTCCTGGGCTCAAGTGATCCTCCTGCCTTGCGAGGAGTTAGCTACGCTCCCTGCAAAGAGGTCTTTTTCTCTTTGTTCCGATCAGGTCTCTAAGTTGACTATGCCAGTTTGCAGGGAGTTACCTATGCTCCCCGCAAAGAGGTTTTTTTCTTCCGATCAGGTCTCTCAGGCAGGGGTCATCGCAAAGGATGAAAAATATAGTAGGAAACAGAAATAAAATATAAAGTAATGGCAATAGTAATACACAGAGCCAAAGATATAGTTTATAAAGTAAAGGTTTATGAAAATAGATAAAGGAGGGTATCCAGATGCATATATTTTTACCCGCATAAAATATATCCCTGACTGAAACTCCACATAGGTATTATATAGGGTAGATACAGGCTCCCCGTTGCCAAGGGCAACGGGATTTTCATACTAACAGACAGTTTGCTTTAGGGTCAAAGTCTCCTAAAAGGCTACTACAGATCCTTTAATTAACTCTAGGGGAACAATGAGTTATAAAATCATCTTGGGGCAAACTTCTAAGTTTTATGATAAGGCTATTACTTTAGCAACAAACAGAGACATCTTGGCTCCGGTGATTGTGTTCTTGGAGACAGAGATGATCCCAGAAGTCAACATGGGCTGTGCTTTGTGTTAATTATTTTAATCGCATGGTTCCATTTGGGCCTGGCTTGGGCATTAGCATATCTATCTGATTAGCTCTCATCTCCGGGGGTCTACCTGTCAGCTCCGGCAACCTTTTGGTTCTAAGGGAAAGGCCTGCCTTGTCTTTCAAAACAGGTGAGAACCAAAGGCCCAGTTTACAGCTGTCTCTTTGAAGTGCAGCTTCTACTGACCAGCAAGATGCCCTCCTGAGATGAGGCAGCTTTTGAACTAACACATTTATTTTTTCTTTAAGGCAAAGCCTTATTTGACTTCTGAAATCAAATCTTGTCTCCAGAAACACAGGGGGCATTTCTATAACTCAGTATTCTTAGGCTCAACACTGCCTCAGCCTCCTGAGTAGCTGGGACTACAGGCGAGTTTCACCACACCCTGCTAATATATTTTTGTATTGTTTTGTAGAGATGGGGGTCTCACTATGTTGCTCAGGCTGGTATTGACCTCCTGGCCTCAAGGATCCTCCCACCTTGGCCTCCCAAAGTGCCGGGATTATAGGAATGAGCCATAATGCCAAGCCCTTTTAGTCTTTGATAGCTTTTTTCCTTTTGGCACAAGAAGTTTGTATATTTTCTATTTTTAGAATTTTTTTTTCCTAGCCACCAGGAAAGTTTGTGTATTTTCTGACCCACACCTGGAAAGATACTCTAAGGAGCCTGCATTTATTTTGGTGAGGAATGATATTTAAAGACCACAATCTGGATGCTTAGTTGTGCTCACTGATGTTGAACATTTATTGCTTCTGGATCTTTTCAGTAGACAGAGTTAAGACATATGTACCTTAAAAAGAACAGAATAATGACCTCATGTTAATAATTTCAATTCAAATTTGACATTATATTTTTATTTAAATTATTTGATTTTATACTTGAATCTCTTTTCTTTTACAATATTCCCAAAATTACTTATTTGAATTACTTACACTATTTAAAATAGATTCAAAATGATACTGATAGTATTACTAACAATTTGGCAAATGAATTAGCTTTACAATTTTTTTGCAGCTCTATTTTTCTTGAGAATATATTCCACTAAGGACATACAGTTAAAGTGCCAGGTTCTAAAGTCACTTGAAATAAGTGTTTTCTTTTTGATTATATCATCAACTTGGTATGCAATTAGGTTAATTTTACCTCTTCTGCCCCCATTTGGATGCCCTTGATTCCTTTCTTTTGTCTGATTTCTCTGGCTAGGACTTCTAGCACTATGTTGAATAAAAGTGGTGATGAGGGCAACCTTGTCTGGTTCCAGTTCTAGGTGGGAATGCTTTCAATTTTTCCCCATTCAGTATGATATTGGCTGTGGGTTTGTCATATATGATTTTTGTCATTTTGAGGTAAGTCCCATCTATGCCTATTTTGTTAAGCATTCTTATCATAAAAGGGTGCTGAATTTTGTTGAATACTTTTTCTGCATCTATTAAGAGGACCACGTATTTTATTCTCACTAAAGATAACCATTTTTATTAATTTTGTTTTACCCTTACAATTGTTTTTTTGGTGGCAGGGGTGAAAATATACACATATATGTATACTTACATTTCCATTTTCCTCATTTCTTACACAAAATGTAGCATACTACAGACGCTGGTTGTAACTAACAATAGAGAAAACTCTCCATATCAGTGTAAAATGATTTTCTGAATTCATTTTATGGCTATATAGTATTCCAGTTAGTAAACCAGTTCCCTAATGATAGAGATGTGGGTTATGTTTGCTCTTTTTCTATCACAAATAATGTTGTAAAGAATAACTATTTGTAGGCAATTTCAGGTATCTGATAGTGTATCTCTGAGATAGAAGTGCTATTGCTGAGACATGAAATGTAACAAATATAAATGTTTTAGTTGTTGTCCAATTCACCTCCATAGGAGTTGTATCATTTGCATACCTACCAGTGAGGTATGATTATGATCATTTCCCTATAGCTTTACCAATGGAGTATGTTGTTAAATTTTTGGATTTTTGTCGACTAGTACATGAGAAGTAGCATCTCAGTGTAGTTTTATATGGTAAGGAATATAGAGCAAATATTCACATACTTAAAATCCATTTATTATTTCCTTTGTGAGCTTAAATTCGTATCTATTTTTCATGTCTATTTATTTTTCATATTGTTGGCCTTCTTATGCTTTATTTTTTATTTTTTATTTTTATTTTTTTTATTTTTTTTATTTTTTGAGACAGAGTCTCACTCTGTTGCCCAGGCTAGAGTGAGTGCCGTGGCGTCAGCCTAGCTCACAGCAACCTCAAACTCCTGAGCTCAAGCGATCCTCCTGTCTCAGCCTCCCGAGTAGCTGGGACTACAGGCATGCACCACCATGCCCGGCTAATTTTTTCTATATATATTTTTAGCTGTCCATATAATTTCTTTCTATTTTTAGTAGAGATGGGGTCTCGCTCTTGCTCAGGCTGGTCTCAAACTCCTGAGCTCAAACGATCCACCCACCTCGGCCTCCCAGAGTGCTAGGATTACAGGCGTGAGCCACCACGCCCGGCCTGCTTTATTTTTTAGATCTCTTTGTATATTAGACCATCTCATTGTATGTACCATCTCATTGTATATCTCTTTGTTATATGACATACATTGCAACTATATTTTCTCAAGTTTGTCTTTTGATTTTTCTTAATGATTTTTTTTTGCCATGCAAAAAATTGTAATGTAATGAAATTTTTTAGTCTTTTCTTTCACTGCTTCTAGATTTTAAATTATAATTAAGAAAGTTTTTTCCACTCTCAGGTTATAAAGAAATTCATCAATTTTATTCAGTACTTACATAATTTTCATATTTTATATTTAAATTTCTGATCTCTGAAATTTATTCTTTTTTTTTTTTTGAGACAGAAACTCACTCTGTCACCCTGGCTAGAGTGCAGTGGCATCATCTCATCATAGCTCACTGCAACCTCAAACTCCTGTAAGCAATCCTCCTGCCTTAGCTTCTCAAGTATCTGGGACTACAGGCACATGTCATGACACATGGCTAATTTTTCTATTTTTTGTAGAGACGGGGTCTCGCTCTTGCTCAGGCTGGTCTCAAACTCCTGATCTCAAGCAATCCTCCTGCCTCAGCCTCCCAGAGTGGTAGGATTATAGACGTGAGCCACCCTGCCCAGCCTTGAATTTTATTCTTGTGCAAAAAGGTCAAGACCTTTTTATAGCAGAGAAATCAGATTTCTGTTAGACTTTTTCATACTAAGGTCTAAGCCAAGTGACAGTAGAGTAACATAATTAAAATACTCAAAGAAAGAAGATATGGGCCAAGGATTTTATATTCAGCCAAGCTGTCTTTCAAGGTAAAGGCTACACAGATGTTATAAGCATACAAGATTTGAGGAAATATTGTTCCCGTGAACACTTTCTGAGAAATCTACTAGCAAATTAATTTTAGAAATCTAAAATGACAAGACCTAGCATAAAGACTTATTTTAAGCATCAAATATATAATCTCCTGTAGATTCGAGACTTAATGATAGATATAGGAGGAAATAATACAAATACTTATATATTAGAATAATGGACAAGAGAGAGAGTATATTAGAAGTAGAATAAGTTTGGAGATTGCCTTGTAAATAGTATATTATTTTCCTGTTGCTGCTATAACAATAACCACAAGCTTAGTGGCTTAAAACAGTTCAGATTTATTATCTTACAGTTATGGAAGTCAGAAGTCCAAAATGGGTCTGCAGGGCTGCATTGTTTCTGGACGTTCTAGGAGAGAAGCTATTTCCTTACCTTTCTCAGCTTCCAGAGATTGCCTCCATTTTTTGGCTTGTGGCCACATCACTCCAACCTCTGCTTCCACCATCTTGTCTCTTTATTTGACTCTGATCCTTTCCTCCCACTTACAAGGACTCTTGTGATTATATTGGGCTCACCTGGATAATCCAGCATAATCATCTCATCTCATGGTCCTTAACTTAATCACATATTCAAAGTTCCTTTTGCCATGTAAGGTAACATATTTACAGGTATTGAGAATTAGGACATGGGCATCTTTGGGAAGACGTTATTCTGTGAAGCAGAGTTAGTAACTGGAATTACAAACATAATGCTTTGTATAAGGTCATGGTTGATAGGAAGGTAAAGGATAAGAAAATACAACTAAAACATTTCAGGAGTGTTCATAGCAGGGAACCAGTAGCGAGTATACACAAAAAGGGAAAATTTATGTGTGTGTGTATATATATGTGTGTGTATAATGATATTAGTATAAAAGTAACAATAAGTGCCAAATTATAACCCTTTCTAAATATTGAATAAGAAAAAAGAAACAAGGAATAAAGTACACTTCCTAGTAAAATACTATATATTTGTATAAATGTGTACATATATATACACACATACAAAAAGACTATATGTGTATATGTGTGTGCATATATATAATGTAAATGTAAGAAAAATAGATGACAGATATACATTAATAATAGGAGATCTATACATAACTCTCAATCTAAGACAGAATAAGTTCACTAAAATTTATAAGGATGTAGGACACAATAATGTATATCATAGCAAACTCTGAACTTATGCCATAGAGAATATACTTTCTTCAAGTGTACATGAATCATTCATTAAAAATGGCTAGATCTTAGGCCACAAAGCTTCAGTAAAGTCTAAGAATAGAAACAATACAAACAGTATTCACTAATCACAGTACAATAAAACTAGAAATTAATTTTAAAAATTAAAAATATATTTTACCTGGAAATTAAAAAAAAACCCTGCTGAATAATCAAAGGAAAATACAGACAAAAAATTGAAGAATTCTTGGAAATAACAACAATAACATGATCTAAATACTAACAGAATCTATGGATATAGCTAAAGCACTTACCAGAGGAAAATTTATGGCTTTAAATACTTATACAAATAAAACCAATATACATTTTTCTCTGATAAATGCCTTAGCCAGGAATATGATTGCCCCAACCACAACTGTAGTAGATCCATTGCCAGGGATGGGACTCATCCTTATTTAAAATTTCGATATTTTATTCAATAGATTTTTTGTATTAATTTTTATTTGGAAAAATATTGCATTTAAATGTTATTTATCTTGATTAATGTGTTTTTTTGGCACCTTCTTAAATTTTGCACCCAAGGTGAGTGCCTCACTTGCTTTTCTTCTATTCCCAGCACTGAGTAGGACCTCAGAAATCATCACTTCTCTTTTTATTTATTTATTTATTTTTTTTATTTATTTCATCTTGTTATGGGGGATACAGAATTGCAGGTTACATACGTTGCTCCTGTACCGCCTTTCCCCCCAAGTCAGAGCTCCAGGCATGTCTGTTCCCCAGGTCGTGCGCATTGCACCCATCATGTAGGTATATATCCCTCCCTTCCCCCCCTTCCAGAGTCAGCACCTTCAAGCATTACCATTCCCCAAATGGTGCGCAATGCACTCATTGTGTAGGCATACCCCCATCCCCTCCCCCACCCCCCACCTCAGTCTCATATCCAATTGGTGTCGTTCCCAGATTTGTATTTAGGTGATGATCAGGGAAACCAATTTTCTGGTGAGAACATGTGATGCTTGTTTTTCCATTCTTGGGATACTTCACTTAATATAATGGGTTCCAACTCTCTCCAGGAGAACCATAGAGATGTCGTATCTTCATCATTCCTTGTAGCTGAGTAATATTCCATGGTATACATATACCACAGTTTACTAATCCAATCATGTATTGATGGGCATTTGGGTTGTTTGCACATCTTTGCTATTGTGAATTGTTCTGCTATAAACATTCGGGTACATGTGTCTTTGTTACAGAATGACCTTTTTTCCTTTGGGTATATGCCCAGTAATGGGATTGCTGGGTCAAATGGCAGGTCTACTTGAATCTGTTTAAGATACCTCCATAATGCTTTCCACAGGGGTTGCACTAGTTTGCAGTCCCACCAGCAGTGTATGAGTGTTCCTGTCTCTCCACACCCACGCCAACATGTGTTGTTTTGGGTTTTTTTGATAAAGGCCATTCTCATTGGAGTTAAGTGATATCTCATTGTGGTTTTGATTTGCATTTCTCTGATGATTAGGGATGTTGAGCATTTTTTCATATGTTTGTTAGCCATTCTTATATCTTCTTTTGAGAAGTTTCTATTCATGTCATTTGCCCACTTTTTGATAGGGTTGCTTGATTTTTTCTTGCTGATTTTCCTGAGTTCTAAATAGATTCTTGTTATCAGTCCTTTATCTGATGTGTAGTATGCAAAAATTTTTTCCCATTCTGTAGGGGGTCTGTTTATTCTCTTGACTGTTTCTTTGGCTGTGCAGAAGCTTTTTAATTTAATCAGGTCCCATTCATTTATTTTTGTTGCTGCTGTGTTTGCCTTGGGGGTCTTCTTCATAAATTCTTTGCCTAGGCCAATGTCTGTAAGAGTCTTTCCTACATTTTCTTCTAGAATTCTGATTGTATCATGCCTAAAGTTTAAGTCTGTGATCCACCGTGATTTGATTTTTGTGAGAGGTGAAAGCTGTGGGTCCTGTTTCAGTCTTCTACAAGTGGCTAACCAATTCTCCCAGCACCATTTATTGAATAGGGATTCTTGTCCCCAGAGTATATTCTTTCCCGCTTTGTCAAAAATTAGGTGACTATATGAGGATGGTTCTATATTTGGATTTTCTGTTGTGTTCCACTGGTCTGTGTCCCTGCACTTGTGCCAATACCAGGCTGTTTTAAGAACCACGGCCTTGTAGTATAGTTTGAGGTCTGGCAAATTAATACCTCCCATTTTGTTTTTGTTGCTTAAAATTGCTTTTGCTATACAGGGTCTTCTTTGATTCCATACAAAGTGTATAATTATTTTCTCTACGTCTGTAAAGAATGATGTTGGTAATTTAATAGGGATTGCATTGAATCTGTAGATCACTTTGGGTAGTATAGACATTTTAACAATGTTGATTCTTCCGATCCACGAGCATGGTATATTTTTCCATCTATTTGCGAGTTCTGCTATTTCTTTTCTCAATGTTTCATAGTTTTCCTTATAGAGGTCCTTTACCTCTTTAGTTAGATATATACCTATATATTTTATTTTCTTTGTTGCTATTTTGAAGGATATTGAGTCTTTAATTTGGTTTTCCGATTGACTGTTATTGGCATATATAAATGCCTCTGATTTGTGTATATTAATTTTGTAGCCTGAGACTTTGCTATATTCGTTAATCAATTCCAGGAGTCTCATGGTTGAATCCTGGGGGTTTTCCAGATATAACATCATATCATCAGCAAAAAGTGAGAGTTTGATCTCTTCCTTCCCTATTTGGACTCCCTTGATTCTGCTCTCTTGCCTGATAGCTCTTGCAAGGACTTCCAATACTATGTTGAAAAGTAATGGAGACAATGGGCAGCCCTGTCTGGTTCCAGTTCTAAGTGGGAGTGCTTTCAGTTTTTCCCCATTCAGTATGATGTAGGCTGTGGGTTTGTCATATATGGCTTGTATCATTTTTAGGTAGATTCCATCAATGCCTATTTTGTTAAGCGTTTTTATCATAAAAGGGTGTTGAATTTTGTCAAATGCTTTTTCTGCATCTAATGAGAGTATCATATGGTTTTTGTTTTTGCTTCTATTTATGTGGTGAATTACATTTATAGATTTACGTATGTTGAACCACCCCTGCATCTCGGGGATGAAGCCCACTTGGTCGTGGTAGATTACTTTTTTGATAAGTACTTGGATTCGATTTGCTAGTATTTTATTGAAAATTTTTGCATCTATATTCATGAGAGAAATTGGTCTGAAGTTCTCTATTTTTGTTTCGTCCTTTCCAGGTTTTGGTATCAATGTTATATTGGCTAGGTAGAACGTGTTGGGGAGAATTCCATCCTTCTCAATATTGGAGAATAGTTTATGTAGGATGGGTACCAGTTCTTCTTTGTATGTATGGTAAAATTCAGGTGTGAACCCATCTGGACCAGGGCTTTTCTTTTTGGGAAGGTTTTTTATTGCTGTTTCGATTTCAGTTCTTGATATTGGTCTGTTCAGGTACTCTATTTCTTCCTGGTTGAGCCTGGGAAGACTATGTGTTTCTAAAAATTTGTCCATTTCCTCCACGTTCTCCAGTTTGTGTGCATAAAGATTTTTGTAGAATTCATAGATGATATCTTGTATCTCTGTAGCATCGGTTGTGATTTCTCCTTTCATGTTCCTAATAGAGGTTATTAGAGATTTTAGTTTTGTGCTCTTGGTTAGTCTAGCCAGGGGTGTGTCTATTTTGTTTATCTTTTCAAAGAACCAACTTTTTGTTTTATTAATTTCCCTTATAGTTTCTTTGTTGTCCTTTTCATTTAATTCTGATTTGATCTTAGTAATTTCTCGCCTTCTGCTGGGTTTGGGATCGTTCTGTTCTTCTTTCTCCAGCTCTTTGAGTCTATTCGTTAGGTTGTCTATTTGCATGTTTTCTGTCTTTTTGATATAGGCATTTATGGATATGAATTTTCCTCTCAGGACTGCTTTAGCTGCATCCCATGGATTTTGATAAGTTGTATCTCTATTGTCATTTAATTCAAAGAAATTTTTGATTTCCATCTTGATTTCTTCTTTTATAGAATAATTATTCAGGAGAAAGTTATTTAGCTTCCATGACTTTGAGTAAGAGTGAGGATTTCTGTTTGTGATCATTGTTACTTTTATTCCGCTGTGATCTGAGAAGATGCATGGTATAATTTCTATTTTTTTGAATTTTTGAAGACATGATTTATGTCCTAGGACATGGTGAATCTTAGAGAATGTCCCGTGAGCTGATGAGAAGAATGTATATTCTGTGGACTTTGGGTAGAATGTCCTATAGATGTCAGCCATGCCCATTTGTTCTAGCATTCTATTTAGGTCCATTATGTCTTTGTTTATTTTCTGTTTAGAGGATCTGTCCTGTACTGTCAGTGGGGTGTTAAAGTCTCCAGTTATTACAGTATTGTTATCTATCATTTGGTTGAGATCTAGTAGGGTTTGCTTTATGAATCTAGGTGCACCTAGGTTGGGTGCATATATATTGAGTATAGTCATGGCTTCTTGATGAATTGTGCCTTTAATCAGTATGTAGTAGCCATCTTTGTCTCTTATTATTTTTGTTGGTTTGAAAGCTAAGTTATTGGAAATTAAGATTGCCACACCAGCTTTTTTTTGGTTACCATTTGCTTGAAATATCGATTTCCATCCTTTTATTTTCAGTCTAAATGCATCTTTGCAGGTTAGGTGAGTTTCTTGAAGACAGCAGATACTTGGATTGTATTTTTTTATCCATTGGGCCAGTCTATGTCTCTTGAGCGGGGAGTTCAATCCATTCACATTTATTGAGAAAACTGATAAGTGAGACAGTTTTTTGTTCAGCTTGTTGGATAGAACTTCATTGTGATGTTTCTCTCCTGGGCCATTGTGGTATCTGGAATTTGATCTTTAGCTCTTGAGTAGTTTTACATTCGTGGATCTTTCTTGTGCTGATCCGTGTGTAATTCTCTTTTGAGTACTTCTTGGAGGGCTGGTCTTGTCTTGGTGAATTCCCTCAACCTTTGTTTATCTGAGAATGTCTTGATTTCTCCTTCACATAGAAAACTTAGCTTAGCTGGGTACAAGATTCTAGGCTGGGCATTATTCTGTTTCAGAAGCATGAAAATGGGGCCCCAACCTCTTCTTGCTTGTAAGGTTTCAGCTGAGAAATCTGACGTAATTCTGATGGGTTTTCCTTTGTAAGTTACCTGTTTCTTTCTCCTTACAGCTTGGAGAAGGGACTCTTTAGTGGATATTTTGGTCAGCCTGATGACTACGTGGCGTGGTGTTTTCCTATTTGCTATGAATCTCCCAGGGGTCCTTTGAGCTTCTTGAATCTGTATGTCTAGAGTATTGGCAAGGCCTGGAAAATTTTCCTCGATTATGTCTTCAAATAGCTTGTCCAACCCTTGCTTATTATCTTCTTCACCCTCAGGAATGCCAATAACTCTCAAGTTAGGTTTCTTCACATAATCCCACATTTCTTGAAGACTCAGATCATTTCTCTTACTTTTTTGATCTATCTCTGTGACTGACTTATTTAGTTGGAAGGAATTATCTTCAATTTCTGAGATTCTTTCCTCTGTTTGATCTACCCTGCTCTTGAGACTTTCCACAGTGTTTTGTAGCTCTCTGAGTCAATGCTTCACTTCTAGGAGTTCAGTTTGGTTTTTCTTCAATATTTCAATTTCTTTAGTGAATTTTTCCTCCAAATCCTGTATTTTTTTTGTGTTTTCCTTGTGTTGTTTATCCATTGATTCTTGTATATTATTCAGCTTGTTTATGATCCATAATTGGAATTCTTCCTGTGACATGTTGGTGTTTTGAGTCTGGTTTGTGTCAAATGGTTGGGAGCTGGTATTTCTCTTTGGGGATGAGCTTTCCAGTTGATTCTTTGTGCTCTCCGTGTTTTTTCGCTGGGCCCTTCCCATCTAGATTTATCGTTGGATCTTTACTTATAGATTTAGTCTGGTTAACAGCACTCTTTGTGCTCTATTCTTAGGCTGTGAAGCAGTCTAGGTATGTTGCTTCTTTTGGCAAGAGGGGGAGACTGTTGTGTATTGTTTAGAGATTTTTCTTTTTCTGTTGGGGGACTGCTTCCGATGGGTCCAATCTTAGAGGATTGGAGTGATCCAAGACCGCTTTGGCGAGTTAGGACACTGTGTTGTGGTCTTTCAGAAGGCAGGCAGGGTCCACACTAATAGTAGACCGAAATTCTCTTTGTTTGTTTGTTTGTTTGTTTCCTTTTGGTTCTTCCTCTATAGGGGAGGTTTCTGTCTCTATCTGCAGGCAAGATACTAGCTATGGGGAGAAGATGGTGACCTCGCTTGCTCAGCGCCCCAGTTGCTGTAGCTCCCATGGGCAAAAGTCTGCCTTGGCCCAATGTCCCCAGGGATCAGGTTCCACAATCTCGCTTCTGGAGAAGTATTCAGTGTTTACACATGGGCGGGGACCCTATATAAGGTCCATGGACCAGGGGAGAGGGCCGTCCAGGGAGCCTCTTGGTACCCTATTGCTCCGCAGTGACTTTGCTGTGGGCCCTAAAATGGCGATTGTGCGCCCGCAGATCGCTGGCACTGGGGGTGACTGCTCAGGATCCGGTATGTACCAGAGCCAGGGACCTGGCCTGTTCTGAAGCTCACCGTGGGTCCCCAGTTAGAAGGTGAAAAGAGAGAAGAAAGAAAAAAAAGAAAAAAGAAAAGGAAAGAAAGAAAAGAAAGAGGAGAAAACGAAAGAGAAAAGAAAAAAAAGAAGAAAAAGAAAGAAAAAAAAAAGAAAAAAAAAGAAAAGAAACGCAAAAAGCCAAACCAAAAAACACCAAAAACACCAACAAAAATGAACAAAAACAAACTACATAGCACCTCACCACACCGCAAAGCAGAAAGATACACCAATCTGAAGTATATAGTTCAGTGACTCAATGTTTTTTTTTGTTTGTTTGTTTTACGCCTTAGCACAGCTCCGCCCCTTCACGCCCGCCCGGCTGGGTCCCGGGCGGTTTCGCAGTGGATTTCAAGATGGCGTCTGCGCGCCCGCACAGCTCCGAGGGTGGTGGGGATCCAACCTCCGCGCTCAAAAAGTCACGGCAGCCAGAGGCCCCGAGTGCAAAGGTGCCCGCCGAGGCTGTCCGGCTCGTGAGCCGCCGGAAAAGAAAAGAAAAAGGAAAAAAAAAAAAACAAAAAAACCAAACAAACAAAACCCAGAAAAAATTCACCAAGAATAAAATATACAGTTCGGCGAGCCTATTCTTCTTGTTCGTTTTTTTTTTTTTTTTAAATGCCTTAGCGCAGCTCTGCCCCTTCACCCTGAGCGCGGCCCCGGCATATCCCGTACTCCTGGCGTTGGTTCAGAGACCAGCGGAGGGTGCCGGGCAGAGAGATCCGCTTGGCACTTTATGGATCCCGAGCGGTTTCGCCTTCGCTTTCAAGATGGCGCCTGCAGAGCTCCGGGGCTGGAGGAGACCGGCTCCCCGGCAGGCAGAGACTGCCACTGCCCAGGGGCTGGCCAGCAAGGACACGCACCGGGGGTGACTGGCTGGAGAACTGCCGAAAAAGGCAGCACAGTGTACAACGCTATTTGCTGTCCGGGAATCTTTTGTGTTTTTCTGCCCTGGTGCAGATCCATCCCTCCTCACCAAGCGCTGTCTCAGCTGAGATCCCCCAGGTTCTAAGGTAATTTGGCAAAAAAGCCTCCTGTCTACAATGTCCCACATATCCCTCAGTGATTCTGCGCTGGCCTGGGTCAGAGCTCTATTCAATTGGGAGCGGAGGTCAATGAGGAGAGCAAGCCGCTTTCCCAAGAGGCTGCACCCACCCTGGCTGGGGGCGGGTGTATCCGACCCGCGCTCCGCTGGCTAGTGTCTGTCCCGCGTTCCTAATTTTCGTTCACCTCGGACCTCACTCGCTCTGTTTGTCCCACGCTGATTCTCCGTGGATTCACACCGCTGTTCCTGTGTGGGAGCGGTCCTCTAGCATTGTGGCAGGTCCGGATCGATGCCTTCCTCCTCGGGAGCGCAGATCCAGGCCGTCACCACCACTCCGCCATCTTTCTCACTCCCAGAAATCATCACTTCTCTTGACGACATGGTTAGGCGTGGACAGCACCCAACACTCCAAATTGAGTGAGTCCCCTTTAACTGTAGCAGAGAAGGTGGAAGAACTTCTGCAGTTACCTGAGCTGAGGAAGACAGCAGGGGAGTTTGATGGGAGCAGCCACAGTCAATAGTGCTATGGACCCCCACAGTTCTTACCTAAAGTTCAGCAGGATTTCAAACATAATGTCCCTCAGATTATTATATGCCTTTGGTCAATTTCCAGAGCACTGAATTTTTTTTTCTCAGTTTTGTACAGCTCCGTAGTTGTTATTTAGAGAGAGGATTTGCCCATGTCCTCATGTGGTCATAACCAGAAGTCTGGCCTCAGGCTAGCATTTTTTTATGTCAACAACTAATGGTTTTTCAAGAAGTAAAGGGACGTAATAAGCAGTAAAACCCAGCCAGATCTGCAGGCTATTTTCAATATTTTTAGAAGGCATAACTGAAATAACATATTCATTTCAATAGAAATGTTCAGAATAATTAAAAAAGATGTCTTACTTTGCTTCTGTTGTAATAACATAATTTCAGGGTAGGATCACAGTTACTTAATGCTGTTCAGTAGCTTTGTTTGTTAGTTATAGATGTTTGTGATTAACTAAAAACAGAAAAGCAAATTATGTCATAATGCAGTTTGTTTTCTAGACACTGTTTTTAAAATATGAAGTCTCTGTGGGGGAAAGAAGTAATAAATAAATGGTGTTTGGTGGTTGAAAGGTTGAATCAGTACTTTAAAGAAAATTTAGAGCAGCTATCTCTCTTAAGCCCTGAGAATCTTGAAAGCTGGAAACAAGGTAAACACAAACTTCAAATGTTTCCTGAGGAATGGCTTTAGGATTAGGAATTTGGATCTATTTTGGTAAAAGAAATTAATACACTGATTTAAAAAGCGCCTTTCTGTGCTTCTTCTCTTTTGCTATTGACAACAAAATCCACAACTCAAACTATAAAATCATAATATTTCATATACATTTTGTTTGAAAATGAGGCATTTCTGCTAAAAAATCTCTTAGAGAGTTCTAATATTAAAACTTCCCCTATGAATGTGGACATTTTTAAAAATGCAAATACTACTGTCTGAGGTCTCAAAATCAGCCACAAAAAGACGTCAGGAAATATAAATTAGTTGCTTAATTCTCAGAGGGAAAATGGGGAGCAAGCAAGAAGAAAGAAAGTAGAAGAACAGGGCATAGGATTGTCTGGTAAGCCCTCTAAAGAAGATCACTCTCTAGTACAAAAAGAAACATGGTAGCCCATCCTAAGGAGAATTGGTCTTATTATCTGGGACTCCCTTTGTTTTTCTGAGGATCATAATGAAATGAGTATGCAAGTTTAAGGGTGGAAACTGAGGTACACATAAATTGCTTGGCAAATTAGAAGGAATAAGAATTTAAGCAAGGGAAAAGGAAGGAGAATCAGTAGGAAATCCAAAATTCTTGCGGAAAAAGAGAGGGGTCAGAAAGCCTGCTCATAATATTTGTGGCAATAAGAGCATAAATATACATGTAGCTACATGTACCACATGTCTGAATAGTTAAAAGTTATAAATCAATTTGTTACCTGGTAAAAACTAAAATATACTCATGCATACTATCCTCTTATCTTGGCAAATATAGCTTCATAATAGCAAACTTTAAAAGTTTATATGTTTGAAAGGCTAAACTAGTAAAACTAATCATTATTGTGCCTGTCCAGTTGTTCTGTTGACGGATTGGTGATTTTTATGTGAGCAATAAGATAAAAATAAATGTACTTTATTGATGACTGTGTTTATTTTATGAAAAATTTTTCTTGTCTTTATTTCAAGCAAAATCCCTAATTATATTATTATAGTCAATATTTTCATGTAATTTGTGAAAATTATACTATTTACACTAATGATATAAACTAAAATTATTTAAGATTAAAAGCCAGATATAAATTATAATTAATAAACAAATTTTAATAAAAATATTAAAGCTGAAATATTTTAAATTTTTAAAAATATTATATCTCATTAAATATTTTATGAAAATTTAAACTAATAACAATTCAAGTATTCAATTCTCATTTAGTTTCTAATGTAAAGAATCAGTATCACCCTTCACACATGTTATGTGTAAACACTTATATATAATCAAAGTTAAGAATAATATGCCAGCCTGAGCAAGAGCGAGACCCCGTCTCTGCTAAAAATAGAAAGAAATTATATGGGCAGCTAAAAATACATATAGAAAAATTAGCCAGGCATGGTGGCACTTGCCTGTAGTCCCAGCTACTTGGGAGGCTGAGGCAGGAGGATTGCTTGAGCCCAGGAGTTTGAGGTTGCTGTGAGCTAGCCTGGCGCCACGGCACTCTAGCCCAGGCAACAGAGTGAGACTCTGTCTCAAAGAAAAAAAAAAAGAATAATATGATTAGTTTAGTATTGCAAAATTTATTTCAAGTGCCATGTTGCAAATACCATGTGCTATGGTTTGAATGTCCCCTCCAAAATGCATATTGAATGTTAATCCCCAATGTATTAGCATTGAGATGTGGGGCCTTTAAGAGGTGATTGAATCTTGAGGGAAGTGGCCTCATGAATTAATAATGGATTCATGGATTAATGATTTATCCTGGGAGGGTAACTGGTGGCTTTATAAGAAGAGTAAGAGAGACCTGAGCTAGCCCATTAGCACACTCAGCTCCCTCGCTGCTTTGGGACACCCAGAAAGTCCCCACCACCAAAAAGACTCTCACCATATGTGTCCCCTCGACTTTAGACTTCACAGCCTCCATAACTGTAAGAAATAAATTCCTTTTCTTTGTAAATTACCCGGTTTCAGATATGCTGTTCATATGCAACAGAAAATAGACTAAGACACCATACTAATTTGTAATTATTTACAAATTAGAATGAGAACACAAAGAGAAGCAAGAAAGAGAACTGTCGCCATTATTGGAAAATATTTCAAAATGCAAAAATCTATTGTGTTCCTAATACCTGAGGAGGATTTAAAAAGTGAGTCCTTTCTCTTGCTCAAGCACTTCTGCCATTCAAATTTTCTTAGAACTCAAAAGAAGTTTCCATCTTTATTGTTGCCAGTGGCATAAACCACAACCCTTCACAGAATTGAGATGAGATGTGATTGACTTTAGTTTTGAAAACTTAGGAGAAGAGTTGTGGGGAAGCATTCTCGTGGGGTCAAAATGGTATCAGTCATAAAAGTGGACACTTAGTATAGTGGGTTGTGCTGTTGCAACACTGACCACCATCAAGAGTGCCAGAGATGCCTATATGTTCTTTCATACATTTTCTATGTGTATATATTTGTGATATTGGGGTCCTCTAAAGCATGAGTCCTGAATCAGTGTGAAGAAGAGGCGAAAATGGCCCCCAGACCGATCAAAGCCTGTGTGCTGCAGCATGTCTGCATCCAGTGCCTATGCCCTGCCACTGTGGCCAGCATGCCCAAGAGAAAGGCTGAAGCTGGATGATAAAGGAGACAAAGCCAAGGTGAAGGACAATCCTCAGAAAATATCCACAAGGTTTTCTGCTAAACCTACTCCTCCAAAGCCAAAGCCCAAGCTTAAAAAGGCCTGGGCAAAGAATGGAGAGAAAGTACCCAAAGGGAAAAAGGGAAAAGCTGACACTTGCAGGAAGGAATAACCCTGCAGGAAATGGAGATACCAAAACAAACCAGGCACAGAAAGCTGAAGGTGCTGGAGAAGTCAAGGGAAGTGTGTGCATTTTTGATAAATATGTACTTTTAGTGACTGTATAGTTTGAAATACCATTTTTATCAGGTTTTATAAAAATGCAGAATTTTGTTTTACTTTTCTTTTTTAAGGTATGTTGTTAGCACATAGAATACTTTATTATTGGTTTGGGGGGGAGGGGCATATGACTCTAATAGAATGTCTCTGAAGCTGGATCTATGTGGGGAAAACATCTTTCCCTTCTAGTTTTGAGAGATTTCCTCTTTACTCCCAGGATGAAGGATTCCCTGACATTGGCACACATAGCCACCTTGGCAGAAATGCCTTGTGGTATGGAAAAACTAAAATTCACTTTTATGTCCTCTTCTCCCTCTCTCCCTTCAGCTCCCTCTCTCCCTTCAGCTTAGACTTAACTCTCTTAAACCCAGACAACTGTTGGAACCTGACTTCCAATAATTGGTTACTAGTATGTCAAGAAATCTGGACTTTCCAGTGACACCACTGACATGGCATCCCTCAAAAGAGCAGCAGTTCTGTTTCTAGACTGTGGATCTTCAGATAAATTCTGCCATTTTCATTTCCTAAAAGTCAGGGTTGGCTTGTAAAAAGTTGTTAGACAACATACTAAGGTGCTCACCTGGTAGTAATATTCTTTGGGGGTGGGGAGGTTGGGGGTGGGTAAACTCACAACTAATGGACGCGGTGAGCCTTGGCGGGGGGAAGGGCACGCCTCAAATCATGGATTGGATGTGGCAAAGTCATAACATGTAACCAGAATGTTTGTAGCCCATAATATCCTGGAATAAAAAAGTTGTTAGACAACATACTAAATATGAAATGTCAATCCTCAACTTTCCCTGTTTAGAGCATCAAAGGAAGACTTCGTTGTGTTTTATAGTGACTTTCTGATATGGAGAGTTCATTGAAGAAGAAGGGAGTTTCAAAATTGTTATATACTATTAATGATTGTTTGTCCATGTAACATCATAATTTTTTAATGAAAAATATCTTTAGTAAAGCTGGATGCGGTTTGTCTTGGGAAAAAAGCAAAAAATAAACATAATAAAATGTCAGCCCTAGCGTAGGTGCCCCTTTTATCTAGGTCTGAGAATGAAGTGCCTAGCAAACTTAAACACTAAATACCAAAGAGGTGAACCCCAAGAAAAGACTTTGAGAAACAAATTTTTTTATGGATTTAAAGTTGTTTTTTTTTTTTTTTTCTGGCTGGGAGATAAGTGATATAAACACCTGAATCCACCTTGCTTAGTAATGATTTGTATATATCCTTCTGCAAATTGCTTTTATTCCCTATAGCCAATATAGCTTTTTTTTAAATTTCAAAATATTAAGGGGGTACAAATGTTTTTGTTACATGGATACCTTATATAATGTTTAAATCAGGGCTTTTTTTTTTTTTTTTTTTTGACAGAGTCTCACTCTGTTGCCCAGGCTAGAGTGAGTGCCGTGGCGTCAGCCTAGCTCACAGCAACCTCAAACTTCTGAGCTCAAGCGATCCTCCTGTCTCAGCCTCCCGAGTAGCTGGGACTACAGGCATGCACCACCATGCCCGGCTAATTTTTTTCTATATATATTTTTAGCTGTCCATATAATTTCTTTCTATTTTTAGTAGAGATGGGGTCTCGCTCTTGCTCAGGCTGGTCTCGAACTCCTGAGCTCAAACAATCCGCCCACCTCGGCCTCCCAGAGTGCTAGGATTACAGGCGCGAGCCACCGCGCCCGGCCAAGTCAGGGCTTTTAGTGTGCCCATCACCAGAATTTGTTCAGGTTGATACATATGGATTGACTCAAGTTCACTTATTCTGCTAATGTATAATATTTTATGGTGTGAAAATACTACAAATTATTTATACATTCCTCCTTTAATGGACATTATGTAGTTTCCAATTTTTCACTATTAAAAACAAATCCTGGCCGGGCGCGGTGGCTCACGCCTGTAATCCTAGCACTCTGGGAGGCCGAGGCGGGTGGATCGCTCAAGGTCAGGAGTTCGAGACCAGCCTGAGCGAGACCCCGTCTCTACTAAAAATAGAAAGACATTATATGGACAACTAAAAATCTATATATAGAAAAAATTAGCCGGGCATAGTGGCGCATGCCTGTAGTCCCAGCTACTCGGGAGGCTGAGGCAGGAGGATCGCTTGAGCCCAGGAGTCTGAGGTTGCTGTGAGCTAAGCTGACGCCACGGCACTCACTCTAGCCTGGGCAGCAAAGTGAGACTCTGTCTCAACAAAAAAAAAAAAAAAAAAAAAAAAAAACAAATCCTGACATAAATATTTCTGTATGTCTCCTTGTATAAATGTGTGAGTTTCTCTAAGATATAGCCCCCCAAAAATGTTTAGGTTAAAAAGTGTGTATATCATCAAATTTCTAGATACTACCACGTTGTATCAATTTACATTCTACCACCAGCATAGGTGAGTCTTCATTTTTCTGCATCGTTGTCTAAATTAGGTAATGTCAAACCAATGATAGGTATAAAATCATATCTTATTATTATTTCAATTAGTGTTTCCCTGATTACTTGTGAGACTGGTTATTTTTTTCAAATGTTTATTGATCTTTCAGGGTTCTTCTATGAAATGTTTATTTAAATTAATAATTTTAGATATTTTATGTTTTTAATGACAATTAAGCTTTAATTAATTATTCAAACCTTCTCCTAATCCTTAGGATACTTTCTCTTTTTCAGTTTTTATTTTTAAAAATTTGACAATTTATTTACTTGATTTAAGATTACATAAAAATTTATTCATGAAAAATTTCATTCCTACTCCAGCCCCATTAATCCCATTGCCATGCGAACCCTCCATTTATAATAATTTTTCAATTTATCCTTTTGGTATTTATTTTTTATTAAAAATAAAATGAAGAGACATGTACCCACCACCCAAGAAATATACCATTACCACAACTTAAGAAATATACCATTCCCCTCTTTGTTCTTCCTAGGTTATTTGCATCTCCCACCCTATCCTTGGAGAAACTCACTATTATGACTTTGCTTCTCTTTATAGTTTACGCCCATTTATGTCTTTATTCTACCTTCACATTCCATTGATAGTTTTCCTGGGTATGGGATTTTTAGGTTGGAAACTTTTTTCCTTCAGTATTTTGCAAATATTAGTCTATTTTCTTCTAGCTTTAAGTGTTGCTAATGAAACACCTGAAGCCATATTGACTCATGGTTCTTCAATGCCACTGGGTATTTTTCCCCCTCTCTGGGATCCATACCCAGGTACATTTTCACCTATTGTTCTGGGCACATGGTGAGTTCTTTCAATGCAGAAAGTTGTTTCCTTTAGTTCGGATCTATCCATGTATCTTTCTTTCTATTTGTATTTCAATACACTTAGGGGGTACAAGTATTTTTTGTTACATGGATGAATTGTATAATGCTGAAGTCAGGGCTTTTAGTGTCCCTGTTACCAGAATAATGTACATTGTACCTAACAGGTAATTTTTTATCCCTCATCCCCCTACCATCCCCTCTTCTTAGTTTCCAATGTTCATTACACCACTTATGACCATATATACTCATCATTTAGCTCCCACTTATAAGTGAGAACATGTGGTATCTGTTTTCCGATTCCTGAGATACCTCACTTAGGATAATGGTCTCCAGTTCCATCTAAGTTGCTATAAAAGACATTATTTCATTCCTTTTTATGGCTGAGTAGTACTCCCTGCACATACACACACACACACACACACACACACACACAAATTTTCTTATCTACTCTTCAGTTGATGAGCACTTAGATTTCTGATCAATTTCATTGAATTACTTCACTGATGATTTTCTTCCCTCCATTTTTTCTCTACAATATTTTTATAACTTCTCTTATTCCACTACTGAAATTTCTGGTTTGCCCAATTTTGTTCTTTTTCATTCTAACTTTCCATTTTTTCCCTTCTAATCTCTGAGAGATTATCTGAAGGGACTTTGAATTCTAGATCCAATATTCCAATTATTATTTTGGTGTCTCTCTAAATCTCAGTTTCATCATGTTTAAAAGAAATAAGTTGGCTGTAAATGCGGAGATTTATTTCTGGGTTCTTTATTCTTTTCCATTGGTCTGCATGTCTCTTTTACACCAGTACCATGCTGTTATGGTTACTATTGCTTTGTAGTATATTTTAAAATCATACTGTGATACCTCTAACTTTGTTCTTTTTGCTCAGGATTGCAGTGGCTATACAAGGTATTTTGTGGTTCCATATGAACTTTAGAATTGTTTTTCTATTTCTGTGAAGAATGTCATGCAAGGAACATACATTAAATAAAGGACAGTTTCTTGCATAAGTGTTGCTTAGAAAACTGAATATCCACATATAGAAGATGAAACTAGACCCCTGTGTCTCACCACTTACAAAAATCAACTCACAATGGATGTAAGACCTCAAACTATGAAACTACTAGAAGAAAACATAGGGAAAATGCTTCATGCTATTGGCATGGGCAAGGTTTTTTTTTTTTTTTTTTTTTTTTGACCTTAAAAGCACAGGCAACAAAAGCAAAAATAGACAAATGGGATTACATCAAACTTAAAAGCTTCTGCACAGCAATCAATCAACAGAGTGAAGAGACAACCTACAGAATAAAATAAAATATTTGCAAACTATGCATCTAACAAGGGGTTAATATCTAGAATATATAAGGAACTCAAACAGCTCCATAGCAAAAAAACCTGATTAAACATGGGAAAAATATCTGAATAGACATTTCTCAAAAGAAGACATACAGATGGCCAGCAGGTATATGAAAACATGCTCAACATCACTAATTATCAGGGAAATGCAAATCAAAACCATGATGAGATATTGCCTCACATCTGTTAGGATGGCTATTATCAAAAAGACAAAAGATAAAAAATGCTGGTGAGGATGTGGAAAAAAGGGAAGTCATACACTGTCTAAGGAAATGTAAATTAGTACAGCCATTATGAAAAACAATATGGAGGTTTCTCCAAAAATTGAAAGTAGAACTACCATTTGATCCAACAATCCCACTACTGGGCATATATCTAAAAACAATGAAATCATTATATCAAAAAGAGATCTGTGCTACCATGTTTATTGCATCACTATTCACAATAGCCAAGGTATGGAATCAACCCAAGTGTTCATCAGTAGATGAATGGATTAAAAAATGTGGTATATATCCACAATGAAATACTATTCAGCCATAAAAAAGAACAAAACCTTATTATTTACAACAACATGGATGAACCTGGAGGACATTATATTAAGTGAAATAAACCAGCACAGAAGGACAAGTACCACATAATCTCACTCATATGTGGAATCTAAAAACATTGATGTCAGAGAAGTAGAGAGTAAAATAGTGGTTACCACAGGCTGGGGAGAGCAGGGGGGAAGGGAGATGTGGAGAGGTGGGGTTAATAGGTACAAAGTTAGATAGGAGGAATAAGATTTCGTGTTCTGTTGCACAGTAGGATGACCATAGTAAAAAGTAATGTTATCATATACTTCCAAATAGCTAGAAGGGAGGATTTTGAATGTTCTCAACAAACACACACAAAAAAAATGACAAGTGTTTGAGGTGACAGATATGCTAATTACCATACTTTGATCATTATACAATGTGTATATGTATCAAAACATTATACTGTATCCCATAACTGTATACAATTATAATGTCAATTAAAACAAAACATTTTAAAAGGAATAATATTCCTTTGTATATACAAAATCTTGTCATTTGCAGCAACATGGATAAACTGGAGGTCATTATGCTTAGTGAAATAAGCCAAGCACAGAAAGACAAATATCACATGTCCTCACTCATATGTGGGAGCTAAAAAGTGAATCTTATGAAGATAGAGAGTGGATTGGTAGTTAACAGAGGCTGGGAAGGGCAGTAGGGAGGGGGAAATGAAGACAGGTTGATTAATGGGTATAAATATATACTTAGAATAAATAAGACCTGGTGTTCAATAGATCACTAGAGTGACTATAGTTAACATTAATCAATTGTGCATTTCAAAAGAGCTAGAAGATAATAATTCAAACATTTCTAGCATAAAGAAAAGATAAATATTTAAGGTGATGGATACTCCAATTACCCTGATTTGATTATTTGAATTTATCAAATTTTAACATGTACCGTGAAAATATGTACAGCTATTATGTGTCAATAAAAATAAATAGATAAACTTTTAAAAAGCCAAAACAAACAACAAAAAATAAACCATTCAACTGTCAAGAGAGGACAAAAACAGGAATAATTTGAACTATCTAATGTTTAACTTGCCTCTCAGCTCTAACTTACTATGATTTTCACATTAAACCAACAGGGAAACAGAAAGGTATACTCTTACCAATGTGTACAGATGAAGGAATTAAGTCTCAGAGAGTTTAAGTAAAATAAGAGTTAGAACATATCCTTTGGACTCCTAGTTTAGTCTACCTTCCATTAGTCTGTGTTTCCTAAGACAATAATCATAGTAATGCAGTCGTGAACAGAGAATAGTTGGACTAAAATAATTGTTTTTGGATTAATTTTTCTGTACTAAACACATATATGGATAATCTTTAAAGAATCTCCCTATTCTAAATCTATCTTTCTATGACAATAATTCTTACTCAATAAGATAGTAGTAGCAATAGGTATAATAAGTTGCTCACAAATGATAGATAGTTTTCACACTAACAAATTAAATTGACACTTTTAACACTGAACTTTCTGCTTGAATAAAATACATTTTAAGCTTTAGAGAAATTGGAGCTCTTAAGTTTAGTTTTAAAGTTGTCATTCTGGATCTAAAGTAAATTTTTCTCTTAATTATATGATACAGATCTTTGTTCAAATGCCTCTAATTAGGATCATTTTCCTTTACTTAAATGCCTATCTTTATATATTTCTTTTTCCTTCTTTTTTCTCCATATTTAAACGGTGAAAGATACCATACATACAAGATAACATATAAAATATATTTAAAGTTGAAATAACAGTAATACTAAGACTCCTACATACCCACCATCCACACGAAAATATAGAAAATTATCACCTTAGAAGATCCATCTATGGCTTTTCCTGATTGCATCCCTCTGTCACAAATACCAGATAAATCCATAATCCTGACTTTATTAGTTTACTCAGCCTGCCATAATAAAAATACCATGGGATGTGTGGCTCAAACAACAGAAATTTATTTTTTCATAGTTCTAGAAGCTACAAGTCTGAGATCAAAGTATGTCAGCCGGTTTGGTTTCTTTGAAAGCTTTTCTTCTTGGCTTGCAGATAGCTGTGTTGTTGTGTCTTCACATGATCATCCTTCTGTGCATGTCTGTGTCTTAATCTCCCCTTCTTATAATGACACTTGTCATATTGGATGAGGATCTACCCTAATGATCACATTTTCACTTAATTCCATCTTTAAAGGCCCTGTCTCCAAATACGGTCACATTCTGAGCTACTGGGGGTTAGGGGTTCAACATGAATTTTGCATGACACAATTTAGCCCATAACATGGACTTTTGTGTCAATCATCCCCCTGCTTTTCTTTATAGATATATATTTGTTACCACCTATATGTATATACTTCAACATGACTTAGTTTTGACAATTTTTGAACTTTATATCAATGGAACCAACATTCTAGTCCACTGAGGTGTGTTTCTGTCATTCCTTACCATATTGTTGAGATATGTGGTTGATTTCCATTTCACTATAGCATCTCATTATATGACTTTATCATAATTTATCCAGCTATTCTACTACTAATGACATTTGGTTGTTTCTAGTTTTTTGATACTATGAACATTGCTGGTATAAAGATTCTTGTACGTGCTTTCTAGTGTATATTTACAAAAATTTTTCTATAGAGTAGTAGAATGATTGGGTCATGAGATTTGTATCTGGTCAGTTTTGCTAAAGGTGCCTTTTATTTTGAGCCCCATTTTTATTTTCTTCCACTCAATGGCAGAGGCTTCTAGTTGTTTCCCAATAAACCTTCTCTTCTAACTTTAGTAGAACCCTGAATTTTAGCCGGGCATGTGACCCTGGAGAAGAGACACTTATTCTTAGCCCCATTACTGAAACAAAAGTGCAAATGTTGGTTGGAACTTTTGAGAAGGCTGTTGAAAGGGTGATCTTTGCCCTCCTTGCTACCTGGAATGCAAGTTAGATAATAGAGATCCAGCAGCCATCTTGACTTTTAAGGACTTTCAAATTTCAGACTTCTTTAATGTGAGAGAATAAATCCTTGTGTGTTTAAGCTTATTATTTTTTCAATTTGTGTATTTGCAGCCAAACACAATTTCTAACTCAACTCACTTTCAAATTCAATTTGATTATCTGTATCTGATATTTGAGTGTAAAAAAATATTTTGAATTTTCAGCTTGTATCTCTTAAGTTTGGTGATTTCTTGATACCTTAGAGAAATATATTTACTTCAAAACATCAACTGTTCCCCCAAGAATAAGAGCTTTTTGATAGGCATACTTGACAGCCCTGAATAAACCATAGCAGGGATTCTCCATCTAACAAGAAACTTCTGCCTTTAACAAGTATTTCCATGCTAAGAAAGATTAAAGAGGATGATATAATTACTGTAGAGGAAGTTGTGATTAATCTTACTACACACGTTTCCCATCTACCTATATGTTCTTCTCAGTCCAACCTCCTCCCTCCCCTGAGAATTAACCACTATCATTAATTTTTAAAATCATTTCATGGCTCTGAAAATATGATTATTAAGCAATATATTGTTAGCTTTACTTGTTTTTGAGTCTATAAAATTTTAGCTTACTGTATTTTATCTTCAGAGATCTTTTTTTCTCTCAAAATTAGATTTCCAAGATTCATCTGTGATTTAATGAGTTTCTAAAAGTGTGATTTAGGGTATAATTATCTGTCATAATAGATAAGTCCTCAAATCTCAATATTGCAACTCAATAGAAATTCATTTCTCTACTGCATAACATCTACAATGTACATGCTCTAATAGTGCGTGGCTCTCATCCAAGTGGTAAATCAGAAACTCAGAATTTGTCCATTTTGTCCTATGCTGTCTTCAACATATGGCTTCCTATGTTGCCATATATATCTTCCCCCAATCTGCAGAGGGAGGAAAAACAGAGGATCCATATAGGAAATTTCTATGGATCAGATCTGGAAGTGGTACACATTACTTCCTCTCATGTTCCATTTGTATAAACTCAGTACATGGTGTGACAGCCATGGAGGTGTACTTCTTAGATCTCTCTCCAGTAAAGAAGGTGCCAGAGGAGTGCAGTAAGCTGAAAGCCTCCAGCTTCAGCATCTTCAGGATCTGTCAAAACATTTAAGCTGAGGTCAGGCTTTTCCTAGGCAGTTCCCAGCCAATGACTGAGCACAGAAAGTACACTAGGGCCTGAAAATTTCTGCACAAAACATAATTCATCTATGGGCAGTGCAATCTTTGTGCTGGAACTATAACATTGAGACGGCCAAAACTTTCTCAGAGCTGCACTGCAGTCTGAAGTTTTCCATACTCATTCTTCCTTTGTTACCCTCTCCTTTCACAGGAGTCAGACCAGCAACCTGGTCTGAAGGCTCTCCCTACCTACTCATGTTCCCTCTGTCCTTTGTTGTTCACAGAGCTCATCCTCAGTAAAACTCTTGTACTCCTAATTCCGTCTTTGTGTTGGCTTCCCAGAGGATCCAAACTGACACACATGATCACACATGAATACAAAGGAGACTGGAAAATTTAGTTTAGCCGTATGCTAGGGAGGAAGAAGGACTAGCTTCAGTGAATAGCCAAACAGTATCTGCTATAATTCAACTAATTAATTTTTACTAATGTATGATAGTATTTCGTGAATATACTATAATCTAGTTTATTCATTCTCCTATCAGTGGACATGTGGGATGTTCTGAGTTTTGGAGTTTTGTTTGTTTCTTACCATTGCAAACACTGTTGCTATAAAGAATCTTGTATATTTTCTGGAGCATATATGTGAGAGTTTCCCTTAGTTGTATATACTTATACATGGGGTTGCTGAACTATAAGATGTACACATGTTCATCTTTGTGAGATTATACCCAATCATTTTCCAAAGAAGTTGTATCAATTTATACTCATGCCAGCAATGTGTAAGAGCTCTCTTTGATCCACATCCTCTCCTTCACTTGTTTTGTTACACTTCACAATTTTTGCCATTATGGTGAGATATAAGATAATATTGAATTTAAATACTAATTTTCCTCTGTCCTCCACAAGTTCTAGGATCTGGTACAGAAGGCTTATAAGCATAATGTCCTAGTATGTCAGCCCCTCTATTAGGTCATTCATACCATTCATCTCACTCAGGTCTATCTGTGTTTATTTTCCTTCATTGCTACCATTAATCATCTTTTGCTTCTACATATAGAGTTTTTCATTTTGTCTTCTTTTTTTAATACTCTCAAATTCTTTCCTTATTAAAAAGATTTTATCTGACATTCTCTTTTGATTAAGATTAATCTCAGAACCCTCCTACTTAAAATTAAAACCGCACTAAATAAATAGGAAAAACTAGAGAGAGGGAGCCATGAATTCACATTATACACACAACCTAGCAAAATGTTATGTTATGGTTCTCTCAGCTCACTGAATGCACACACACACACATATGTATATAATGAATGTGTAAATATTATGTGTATGAATATATATATGTATACACACATACTATAACATATATAAGCATACATATGCATTATATATTTAAATTATATGTATATTATATATGTGTATTCAAGACACCTAACACAGCATAGGAATTATTATTGAGAATACATTAGGATAGTATTAACTGTGCAGTATTGAAAGTGGCAATTGAGAAATAGAGGTATTAAATACCTTATGTTCCAGCTTTAGAAAAACCTCCCCTTCCCAAAGAGGTGTTAGAGGGCTCCTGCCTTTCTGTATGGTTTACTGAGGTGTGCCATTGGGCAGAATTGGTCACTACTCTCCCTCATAAGTCCAAATAAGAACACCTAAATGGAAAGTCTCCTTGGTATATTATTAATGTTTGTGATCAGAATAATTTCTTTCTCTTCTTAAAGGCCTCAGATTTGGAGCCACTGAAGGGATTAAAGACTACACCATTGTTGGAGACGGTCACTGCATATGGCAGAGTCATGAACTTCAGTAGAATGTGGGGGAATTAGCATAGGAGAGAGCCCTCATCAGTGTGGCTTAAGAGCCACTGACTGTCCCTGGAGTCCAAATCCAAAAAGCCAGAGCAACAATTAAAACTAAGCAGGGAGAGGAGAGCAACCCCACCATAGACCATTGTGTAATAGCATATTGGGCTTTCCTCACTCTTTTCTGTACAAATTATTGCAAAGAAGATGAAGTGGAAGGTGGCTATAAGAGCAGACCCTATGCACCATCTCAACCCTCAGACCCTTAGAATCCCCTCCATGCAAGCTGATAGGGACACAAATTTATCTTTTCCTTTGGAGAAGAAAATAGCTTTAAACTGAATATGACATTGACTTTGCAAAATGAACAGGATTGAATCATGAAAACTTGAATGAAACTGTTCTAGTAACTGAAAGTGGCTGAAAAGGCATGAAATTAAGATATTATAAACTCCTCACTAAGAAAGGAGGATTGAGAGCAGTTGGAAACAGTAATTCAGAAAAAAAATTGTTTTGTGTTTCTCTCTCAATGATTTGAGACCCTTCACTGAACACCACAACTATTTCTATGAGTTCAGAATCCTGGCTCTATGCTAACTTGCCAGAGTAAGAAACTTGACATATCAGTGGACCTCAGTTTCTTCAACTATAAAAATCATAGGCTCATTCATTCAATTAGTACTTATTGAGCACCTTCTATATGCCAAACACTCTGCTAGGCAATAAAAGTACATTATAGTGGTTATAAAAATCACTTTTCTCATAGTCTGTGATTGTTATTACATTTATTTATGACACATGTTATTAAAAGACAAGCAATTCTGTGAAAATGATTGTCATAACTCATGACTATGGGGAGGGCAGCTAAGGATAAAGAGTTGAAGTTTACAAACTGGTTCTAGCAGAGAAGTAGAGGCCCTATTTGCTAGATTTAGAAGAGAAAAGGGATGAGGGCATTTCCTTGCTGATATGTGAGTGTGACTCTTTGTGCAGGATGTGCATGTCTGTGTGTGTTGAAGCAGGAGAGGTGGATTGTGGGTACACAGGCATCACTGATAGGCTGCCGCCTGGTGAGCTCAGTCAAGAACATGATTAGATTGGAGGCAGATGAAAGAGAAGAGGTCAGGGAAGGTGCTTAGAAACCAAAGTCCAGCTGAAAAGCAGAAATGGTCCTCACACCACAGTTGTAACACCTAGTTCTAGAAGACCCTGCTTACCAAGATTAAGAGCTAAAAGAGATCCACTTAATTCCCTCCTTTCAGTTTGCCAGGGCTCCCCATTCCTTTTGCCCATCCCCAAAATGGTAGATACATGGGAGTAGCTCTGCTGGTTAATGTAAAGTCACAAAACACAAAGAGCTCACTTTGCCTGAAGAACTAAGAAATAAACAGATTGTTTTGAGTTTTAGAATAAAATGGAATGGTTTAAACTCAGTCACTTGAAGTCATTTTGTACTTAAAGGAAATGAGGGATGAATGTGGGTGGTGAAAATGACTCTCCTGGTCCCAGGGAAGTCTTACAGGAAGAGTGCTGTGTAGGCACCCAGCTCATGGGGGAAATTGCTGTAAAATCTAGCAAAATATTGGGTCTTTTGCAGCTTCAGCTCCGTTTGTAGAACCATGAAGAGAGGGGGAACGTCCATTCAAATACTTTCAAGAGCATCTTTACTTTTTTTGAACTTAGGTTTATTTATTAAATATAACACTGATTACCATTTCATAAACAGCTTAATCTTAGTTCTGATGAAGTAAAGCTGCAGACCCCACCACCTGGGCCTGGTGGTTCACTCACAGGAACAAAACTAAATTCCCCCTTTTAATTAAATGATATAGTATGTATGGATGTGTCTTAGTCAGCTAGGGCTGTCATAAGAAAATACCACAGACTATGTGGCTTAGCTAACAGACATTTATTTTCTCACAGTTCTGGAGGCAGGGAGTATGAGATCAGGGTGCCAATCTGGTTAGGTTCTGGTAAGGGCTCTCCTCCTGATTGATAGATGGCTGCCATATCATTGTATGCTAACATGACCTTTCCTGAGAGAGAGAACAAGCAAGCTCTCTGGTGTTTCTTCTAACAGGAGCACTAATGCCATCATGAGGGCTCCACCCTCATGACCTCATCTAACTCTAATTACCTCCCAAAGGCCCCACCTCCAAATACTATCACATTGGGGGTTAGGGCGTAAACATATGAATTTTGGGGGGACACAATTCAGTCCATAAAAGGATGCTTCTTGCTTCTTGTCAGCTTTATCTACAGTTAAATTGACAGGAATTTGGGGCTTTTTGGCTGTTGCCTTGGTTTTATTAAAGAGATTCCCATAAACTCCAGAAATACCTAATCCTATGCAGAAGCTACTTATGTTTAGGGCATAGTGTCAGGAACCACCTTCTTCAGTCTCTTACATCTTAACTTAGTTATGAGTACCAACTTGTCACCAACTTTGCTTTCAGGGATACTATCATAGTGAGTGAGAAACAATAAAGCAGTCTCTAACACCCAGAATTGAGCTGACATTCACAGCTAGACCTCAATATTATTCATAAGCTGGTCTGATACTTAAGGCCAGGCTATTTTGTTCTTTTGTTGGATACATACAATCTCACAGAATACAAACCACAGACAAGCTTACTCTGAGAGCATGATAAAGTGAAACAAGACAAGGCCATTTCATAATTCTGTCTAAGCACAGACAAAATCAAGGTCACTGTGCCACCCACAAAACACCCAATCATAGAATTGTCCCTACTTTCTTTCAGAATCCAACATAGAGTGAACACTTGCTTCCTTAGATCCTCCCCCAAATCACCCAAACAAAGCCCAAATTCTATAAGAAGCTCTTTTTTTGTCACCCTCTTACTGAGACACATTATATATGATTCCACATGGGTTGTGTTCTCTCTCACTGCAATGAGTAGCAAATCCAACTTGTTGGTGTGTTTCTGGTGGTCTTAGCTGAAGGACATTGACATGGGTATATTTCCAGAATCAGACAGAAAATAGGACAGAAGCCCTGTCTTCAATGGACAGCAGGATACATACTAAGAAGTGTTGTTCTTCCAAACTCCTTTCTCAG
The DNA here is from genome assembly GCF_041146395.1 of Eulemur rufifrons. Taxonomy (NCBI): domain Eukaryota; kingdom Metazoa; phylum Chordata; class Mammalia; order Primates; family Lemuridae; genus Eulemur; species Eulemur rufifrons. The sequence continues at coordinate 107,399,238 of NC_091012.1, forward strand.
ATGCTCTTTCTGCACTGGCTGGATCACTGTTGGTGTGTTCAGGTGCTAATCCCTGGCTACATCAATTCATGCTGGGCCGGGAAAGTCTTCTGCCAACCCTGCAGAGTTCCTTGGCTAATACTCATTCCCCAGGGATGGCACTTGAGAGGTCAGGAACCTAAGTTTAGGCAATGTTTGGTGCCCCCTTGGATTCTAAAATGTTTATGGTTCTTCCCTGTCATCCCTAAGAGTTAAACTGTTTTGCTTACAAAGAAACTGTCCAGACTCCATTCTGTTTTGCTCAACTCATGCTAGAGTCATATCAAAAGAGATAGAGATTTATTTGTTCAATTAACAAAGCAAATTTAATTGGGTGCCTAGGATGGGTAGGGCACCATGTAGTGTTCATTTGGAGGCACAGTAAAAAATATAAAACAATCTTTGTATTCAAGAAGCTAACTATTGGGGAAAATGCATACAATCACATTAGAAGGAAAAATGAAATGCTACAATATAGAAAAAAGGGAAGTGCAGATAATTATCATAAATCTAACTTAAAAGAGAATGGGACCAAATATTTACTTATTTCATTGACATTTTCTCCCCCAAATAAATGAAAATTACAATTAGTTCTGCTTGTTTCTCTTACTGTTTCTATAAACTGAATATTATGGAAGCTTAGTGTTAAATTGATTTCCATAATGTGTAAGAAGCTTCAAAATATGGGTCTGTGATTTCTCAGAATTTCCAAGTCTATATTAATATAATATGCACTGCAACCTAGTGATTCTCTGGGACATACTGACTTCATAATATTTTTCTTAATGTCTAGAGTGGACTGTAAAAGAACTTAGAATAAAAAAATAAAACCCAGAATTGGGGACATATTACTTGGTTGTGAAATTTGATTTTGCCAAGCTAGGGTATCATGACATAGTGATGAGGAATGATCCACTGCCTGGATTTGAATTCAGGCTCTGCTTGTTACCATCCAATGTGACCTGAGAAATGATTTAATTTTGTTCTGCCTCATCTATAAAATAGGAATGACAAGAGTAACTACTTCATAAGGTTTAAATGAATTAATATATACGGTACTTACAATAGTTATTGGCACCTAGAAAGCCCTGTATACATTTGACTATTACTACTATTAAAGATAATAATAGAAGTAGTAGATGGTAGTTATTGCAGAATTCTGTTATGAATAAAGTAAGGTTTGATACAGATAAAATGAAATCTAACGATAAACATGGAATCACCACATTTCCCTTTTTAATTTGATTTTTCAATTCTCTGGGTCCTGATGAATGTCTTATCATAGACAAGCACTGAGACATTTGGGAGACACTGATTTAGTATAAACATTTTATATACTTTAAATTGGGGAAACAACATTGTCAAGGCATGAATTATGAATAAAACCAAAAATAGATAAAACCAACAGTGCAGTGCTGTTGGTATTAACTCTCTATATTACCAATGCAATATGAATTGTGATAATCATTCATCCAGTTACTAAATACTTCCAATTCTCTTGGGCATATTGTAGAATTGAATTTCCCTGACTCTTTGAAGTTAGGTGGATACATGTGACTGACTCTGGCCAATGAAATGTGAGAAGAAGGAATATGTGTCCCTTCTGGGTAGAACATTTAAGAGCCAGTGCATGACTTGTCATATGCTCTGTTTTTTCCTCGGCAATTGAGCACAGAGGTGGAGTCTACCTCATCCCAGATTACTGAGTGAGGGTGACATAGATCAGAACCCTCTGTTGACCTACAGTGAACATACAATGTGGACAAGAACCTTTGTTGTTTTAGGTCATTAAGATTTTGGAGGATGTTTGTCACTATATAACCTAGCTTCTCCTCCCTGATATTCATGCACATATGCTTATAGACACAACACACACACACACACACACACACACACACACAGAGGAATCAGGGAAGTTGATTTTAACATGAAATTGTATCTACTCCAAATGAAATAGCATTGTCTAAGTGGCACTTCCTTCCTTCATGCTTCTATTCCCCATACATACCAAAGTGCTAGGCAGCTCTAATTCAAGCACAAAATGTGCTCACAAGTGAAGATCATCTTGGAATGCTTCCCAGTATATTAACTACTGACAAATGTGTTGTTTGTATGGCTCCCTTGGTGCCTCAAAAGTTTAAGAAAGAGTAATATGGAAAAATACTCTATTTGTCTACTGTAGAATGGCTTCTTCTCTCAGTTAAAAACTGGGCTTGGAAAAGCCAGGCTATGCATTATCTGCTAGAGTCAAATTAGAGATGTATGTTCCAGGCCTAATGATGATGCTGAGATTGGAAGTCACAGCCCTTTGATTCACTTGGTCAGCACTAGGCTCACTCACACATAGTGCTCCTCACCCGTTTTTACAGAAACAGGTTATACACAGATGAGAGAGATTTCTATGTTGTTTTCTCCAAGCAGAGTCTCAGTTCTCCCATCCCTCTTACCATCACTATGTGGTTAGAACAAATAATTATATTCTGTTTATTCTCCTTCTATTTATTTTGAGTTTGTCAAGAAAGTCAATAGAAACCCTTATTGCTTCTGCAGCTTTCATATACAATAGTGGTTCTCAATCCTTTTTGCACATTGGAATCATCTTAAATGTTTCAAAATTATAGATGCCTAGGCCCCACCCTTAGATATTCTGATTTAATTGGTTTGGTGTCAGTCATGGATTTGGGAATTTTTAAAAGATCCTTAGGTAATTCTAATATTTAGGTGGCCTTGAGAAGATTGTGTGGAGTTTTCTAGAAAACACATTCTGAGACGGAGATGTGTATTCTGACAGTTTACTGGGGAGTACTCTGGAGCTCAATGTCAATAGGTGAATGAAAAAGCAAGTTTGGCAGAGGGAAGGGTTGAATTGTGATAAAGTCACAATAAAGGCTGCAGTTGACCCCATGGGGAGATTCAGAGCTAGATGGCTCTGCAAAGGTGTCCTGAATTGGAGCAAGGGGCTGAATTATGGTTCTTCTGCAATGATTAGTCATTGGATTTGTCAGGAAAAGGGACATGGCATTGGGCAATGAACAAGTCAGATAAAGTCTCTGCCATCATGGATTTTACTCAATAGTTGGGGAAATCAGAATAAACACATAAAACTAGAAGCAATATAATTAGTGAGAAGGATAAATTCTATTAATAAGAATTTTAAAAGATGATATGTTAGTTACTGGGAGAGGCAACATAATGTCATGTTTAAAGGCATGGACTCTGGAGACTGACTGCTTGAAGTCCAGTTCTGGCACTGACATTCTTGCTAAGACCTGAGACAAATTAAAACCCTTGTGCTTCATCTTACAGAGTTTTCTCATCTGTAAAACTGGCATAGTAGCTACCTTACAAAGTTGTTGTAAAGACTAAATTTGTTAATTTGGGTTGTTTCTGGTGATCTGAGCGGTGCTTGCCACATAGTTCCCAGAAAGTGTCAGCTGTTATTCTCATTATTGTTGCAGGGCAGGGAGAGGGGTGGTTAGGGAAGACCTTGTTGAGAAGGTGATGTTTGATTACCACATCATCATTCAAACTGATTGATGAGAAAGAGCCAGCTCTGAAGAGCCAAAATGTCACCACTATAGACAAATGGGAAAGGACACCCAATACTTGCTACTGGCATCTGAAGTGAAGGCAGGATTTACTCTGTAAAATTTGGGTTCAGTCAAAAGGCCACACTCCAGGTTCCAGAAGGCCACATGTGGCCCCAAGGCCACAGGTTCCCCACCCTTCAGAGTCTGACACTAACTCTGGGTGGTTGGTGTTAGAATTGAATTCAAACGTAGGACATCCAGTTGGTGTCTAGAGAATTGAGAACTGGTTGTTGGTGTGGAAAAAACCCCATATGTTTGGTGTCAGAAGTGTAAGTAAAAGCAGCTCAGTAGGCATTAGCTAAATCAGACTGGGCAAAAATAAAGGCTTATAATCCATATATGTGGCTATCACACCACCATCATCTCCCTGACCCAGACAGTGACTACTTTAGGAAAGGGACTGCAGTGGATGCTGTGATGTACTGTCCAAGTGACCCCTTCAGAACTGAAGCACCTCTTCCCCCAGCTGCTGAGAGTATTGCTGGTACTCAGTGCTCAGCTGTCAACCTCCTTTCTCAGAATTACCACTGGCTGAAGAGAAGTTCCTCACCCAAGATCACATTTCCATTCTCGAGGCAGCCTGCATACAATGATTGATTGATTGAGGAGTATAAAAGCCCAGCTCCCTCACCCCAGCTGAGGACAACTCTATATAGCCATTCCAGCTTCAGAACTCTCTATCAATTTGGCTGAGGCTACATCACAGCCTGACATTTGTCACTACATCACAGCCTAACATCTCCCTCTGCCCAGTCTTGCTTCCTTCTCTTCTTTCACAGGTTCTAATCTCAAGATTACTCCCTAGTAAAGTTCCTGCATGCTAATAGCCATGTCAGAGCTTCCTTTTTGGGGAACACAACTTACAACAGATACTATGTCTTATGCATCTTCTTGCACGTAGTCTGAGCACACATTCCAGAACATCAATAAATGTTTGTCAACTTAATACATAAATGACAGAAAAGGGTGGTAATGGATATCAGGATGAGCTGGGTATCTGTGTTGGTGGTAGCATGAGTTATGGGAAGGGGGAGAAATAGTGGAAGATGTTAAAAAGGAGATGCAAAACCACAAGGAGGAAGAAACTTTCCAGTCTTTTCCAGTCTTCACCTTTCTGAGAAGTTGAGCACAGGACTCACGATGGCGCATGATTATTGGAGCTACGAGAGCAGCAGACCTTTGAGGGATGAAAACAAACTAGCATCACCACCAAAAATTTAACAATCTACTTTGTGAGGTCTTTCATGTACGTCTCTTAAACCAACAAGCAGAATGTGGTTATTTCATTGATTATGTGACTTCTTTCTCCTCCTCTGCTCACCTAACAAAACCTAGTTCCTGAGAAATTTAAGTAGGGTTGCATACAAGTGAGTGGCAATGAATTCCAGCAATACTGTATGCATTTGAAAAGACATGGTAATGCAAAGTGCTTCCTGGTGTATGTATAGGTGATGGTAGTAAAGAGAGGGGAGGCAGTGACCACAAAAGGGTTGTAAATTCACCAACGTGTTCAGTAAACTTATATCCTTAGCTGGACTGGCCAGACAGATATAAAAGTGCTCTAGCCCCCATGCTTCACCTGAAAGCGTAATGTAGGGGCTACCTTACAGGTGTTGTTTTTATTTACAGTGCCTCTAGTGCCAGCCAAAAAAAGTAGCAGCAACCTGCTATCCACACTGTGTACTTGGGACAGCTCTGAGTGACCAACTGTCAGAAAATAACATATTTCCTATCATTACTCTAACAGTCATAGTGGGCAAAGCCACTGGTGTGAACTGGCTCAAAGCATTCTTGTTTGGTACATTTTCATACAATACCTGGGATTACACATATTTCAGGGAATGAGATACAGCAGAAATTAAAGTTGGTTTGCTGGGCAGCAGTGACTGTAAGCAAAACCAATCACCGGTGCTCCAGTCACCTCCCTGGGTACCTTCCCAGCACCTCCATATCTCCTTTCCCCTCAGGACTTGCCCTTATGTACCTTCCTTCCCCATTGCAATTTCCTGACAGGGAAGAAGTGTGAGTGTGTGTGTGTGTGTGTGTGTATGCACATGCATGTGTTTGTAGGTTTTGAAGTATAACTACATAAAGTGCATAAATCTTAAATGTATAGCTGAATGGAAGGAAATGTTACACATATAGATACCTACATAACCACCACACCATATCAAGATATACAATGTTTCTAGCAACCCAGAGATCTCTATCATTTCTTTTCCTAGATAACAGCCCCCAAAGGTGACCATTATTCTGACTTCTATTAATTTTGAATATTTTGCCTGTTTTTTGACATTCTTAGAAGTGGAATTATGTAGCATGCACTATTGTGTCATTCGCTTCCTTTGCTTAACATTTTGACTGTAAGATCCATATTGGCACTTGTGAAAAGTTTGATCTTTTTCCATTGGTGTCTAATAGTTATTGTACAAATATACAACAATTTATCAGGTCTACTTGATTGACATATAGGTTGCTTCCAGTGTGTAGCTGTTATGAGTAACTCTACATTGAATATCTTTGGACTTGTGTTCTGGTGGACATAAGCACTCATTTTTCTTGATTATGTACTCAGTTGTGGAATCATCCATTTAAAAGGTATAGGATATTTAGCTTTAGTAGAAACTGCCAAGCAGTTTTTAAAATGATTGTACGATTTTTTATTCCCATTAGCAATGTATGAGATTGCTTATTACTCTACATTTTTGCCAAACTTGGTATTGCCAGTCTTTTTAATTTTGACCATTCTAGTGGGAGTTTCTGGGAAGTGCTTTATGATCTATCATCTCCCTTTCACAAGTCCAAATGTACCCAACTCTATGTTTTGACAAAATAGGAATAACATATTTTGCATGTGCTGTATACACAAACACATAATAAAACGAAGTGATTTCATAAAGGTTGAACTAAAATAATGCAAAAGTATAGCAAAAATTTAAAACAATCCAGAAAAGCAGGGGTTGCAGTCCTGATATCACACAAAGTGTGCAAGGAGAAATAGACAAAAACACAATAATAGAAGAATTTAGCACACTAAATTCAGCCCAAGATAGGTCAAGTGGACAAAAAAAAAATTAGTAAGCATGTAGAAGAGCCAGAACACATCAGTGAGGCAGTCATATGGATTTATGTTGAACTTTATACTCAAATGTTAGGACACATGCCTTTTTTTCAAACACACATGAAAATTCATAAAAGAAAACCACAAATTATGTCAAACCCCCTTGAATATGTTTCATAAAATAGAAATAATACATATAAAGACTTCACAGTGCAATAATAAAATCAGATAACAAAAAGATCTTTCACGTGTAAATTCTAAAATTATAAATCATGCTTTTGTAAAAGGGGAAATATAAGTTGAAATTGTAAAATTTCTCAAATATAATGATAATAAAAACATTATAGATTAGTATATATGGGAAACAAAGTGGTTGATAAGTTATATATGTGTATATATATAATATGGCTTTAAGTACTGAGCAATAAAAATAAAAATGCATATAGATAAACTCAAATATATAAAATGAACAGCATCATAATTCCAAAAAAAAGCAGACTGAAGGAATCAATAAAGATAAAAGGAGGTATGAATGAGTTAGAAAACAAAAAACCAGTATAACTAATAAAGAAATAAAAATTCTGGTTCTGCAAATGTCAACAAAATAAAGAAACCACTAAGTAACTTAATTAAGATAAGAAGGGGAAAACCGTAAATGTACAAAATAAAAATTGATAAGGAGGAAATAAACATTGAGATGGAGGAAAATTTTGGACCATGAGACTACTTTTTAAAATTTTATGCATGTCAATTTGAAAAACTAAATTAAATAGATTTTTAAGGAAAATATAATTTACCAAAATAGAAAGTTTAAACAGAGAAAATTTCATTGAATAAACAGAGAAACTTATCAAAGAACTATCCCACAACAAAGCACCAGGCCTGGATGCTTTCAGCAGGAAGTTCTGGGGAATCTTTACCAAACCCTCAAAGACCTGATAGCTCCAAAGCTACTTATACTTTTCAGAACCTAGAAGAAGATGAAAATCTTTTCAGTTCTGTTTATGAAGTAAGTCTGATACAGATTGTACAAAATGCAGCTATATACCAAGCTCACTTATGAATATTAATGAAAAACTACTAAATAAACTATTAGCATACAGTATTCAAAACACATTTTAAAAAGAACAAAAACACCTTATATCCTGACCAAAATGGATTTATTCCAAAAAATATAGTATTTTAGTGTTAGGAAATCCATTAATGTAATTCATTGTATTTGTAGGACTAAAAGAAAACTTAAGCTAGTGCTATAGTGCATGCTGGTAGTCCCAGCTCTTTAGGAGGTTGAGTGGGGAAGATCACTTGAGCCCAGGAGTTCCAGGCTGCAATGAGCTGTGATTGTGCCTGTGAATAGCCACTGCATTCCAGCCTGGGTAACTTAGTGAGACCCTTCCCTAAAATAAAACTTACATGATGATTATCAGCATAAATGTTATAAAGACTTAAAAAAATTCAATACCCATTTATTAAAAGGAAAATGAAATAGGAATTGGTAGACATAGTCTTACCATGATAAAAACATGCATGTATATATGTATAGACATATATATAAATTATATAATGGGGAAATATTAGAGACATTCTCACAAAGGTCAGGAATGAAACAAGAATGCCCACTATCTTCTCTGCTATTTTACATTCTGTTGGAGTTATTACAAATGAAATCAGAAAAGAGAAAAACTAGAGGCATAAAAATTGAATCAAAGAAGGAACATGATCTCTATTTGCAGATGATATCACAGATAGTATACCTGGAAACCCAAGAGGACTGACAATAACAGTAAAACAAATAGTAAAACAAGTTGGTAATTTAGTAGGCTATGAAATTGATATACAAAAATCAATATCCCTCATATGTAGAAGTAACCAGTGAAATGATATAATGGAAGAGATAACATAATTTACAATAACAACAAAATGATAAAATACTTATAAGTATACTTAATTGAAAATCACAAAATCTGTATGAGACAATATTAATTAATAATATTCCTAAAAAATACAAGGCAGATGAACAAATGCAAAATAAGCCTTGGATAACATGATTCAATATTATATATAAAGAAATGAAGTCTCCTCCATGTTTGTTTTTATATGTCTGTGTGTGTATGCGTTTGTATATATCTCTACAAGTAAGAATATCTACTTTTTTTTTAGAGAGCTAGATAAGTTGATTCTAAAGTTCATTTGGAAAAATAACATGCAAAAATAGTCTAGGGAAACCCTGAAAAGGAAGAGCAATGAGGGGAATGAATCCTACCAGCTATTAAAACATAACCTGTCTATGATTAAAGCAGTGTTAGTGCTGGCACATGAAAAGACAAACAGAACAGTAGAACAGAACAGAGCAGTCCAGAAATAACCCAAGAACATATGGCAATTCAGGAGATAAAGGTGGCATCTTGCATCACTGAGGAAAAGAGGGACTTAAATTGGGTTGAGATAAATGGATAGCTATTTGGGAAAAAAAGACAAAACTGGCTTCATACCTTATACCATACACCAAAATGAATTCCAAATGGATTAGATATCTAAGTGTAAAAACACATAAATGAAACTGCACAAATACTAGAAGAAAAATTGGGTGAATTCCTTTATAACCTGGATGTGAAGTTCTATGACTCACAATCCAAAGGCAGCAGATAAAAAGATTGACATATTTGAGCACATAAACATTTTTTTTAAAAATCCTTCCACATGGGAAAAATATACCATAAGCAAAGTCAAAAGACAACAAAATGGGAGGTGCGCTATACTAGATACAGTACTCTGAATCCTCTCATATGTTAATAGTATTTTTCCAATCGTGGCATTCTGCTTTTTGCAAATCATTCTTCTGTTATATAAGAGACCTGATGAATCTGTGAGTTAAATGATATTAATTTCCCAGTCTGTGTTTCCAAGCTTTGAGTATGGTTTCCAGCTACTTCCTCTCTGCAGCTAGAAAAAAGAGATTCTTTAACATGGTCATAAAAATTGTATCATTTTAAGTTCTTTCATTGAACTAAGAATTTAGAACTTTAAACCCACTCCTACAATCCTCGAATTCCTCATTGCCTTTATAATGCTTTTCTTGGAAGCAGTTATTAAATCCCTCAAAGCTGTGCCTTTACTAGGTAATTTATTTTTAATGGTCATAAGTGATCATTTAAGTGGTCATTTGCCACTATGTACTATGAATTGCTAAGTCCCATCTCTTAATTTAACGCTATCCAGGTGTTCCAACAGTAGATAGAATTAGATGTACAATAGATTTTGCTGGAAATGTGGTGGTGGTGGAGCATTTCCTGTTAAGGATACAAGGGGAAGGAGCAGGCATGGGCAGAGAGAGCCTTTTGCTTGAATCATGGTGTGGCCAGTGATGGAAGCTGCTTAACATCAGCTGGCCAAGACAGTTTGTCTGATTTTTTTTTATTTCAGTTCATTATGGGGGTACAAAAGTTCAGGTTATATATATTGCCCATGCCCCCCCATCCCCCCAAGTCTGAGCTTCAAGTGTGTCCATTCCCCAGGCAGTGCTCATCGCACTCATCAAGTAGGTATACACCCATCCCCTCCCCCCAGCCCCCACCTCTGTGTGATACCCAATTGGTGGTATTCCCAAATGTGCACTCAGGGAAACCAGTTTGCTGGTGAGTACATAAGGCATTCTTCTGTGGTAAATGCTTTCCGGTGACTATTAAGGTGTGATACAAAAATCTTCATATTCGTGCCCTCCCCTATCCATACACATGCTCTATTACTTCAAAGTGCCATCATTCCCATGATTATCAATGAGCCCAGCTCTGTCACCAGCTTGCCTACTGTCAGTCATGGCCGAAGGGGATAACTCAGTGATGCTGGTACTCAGTGATGCTGGTACTCCTCTCATCAGCTCACTCCTGATGGCCTTGGTGAATTGGGTGCCCATTGGGCCCTCTCATGAAACATAGTCCTGTGGTAGGTCTTTGATCTCATGTAATATATCCATACCAGTACACCCACTTCCCTCAGTCTCTTCATTCCTTCCTCTACTGTCTGTCAGGGCAATTCAGACATTCATTTCCACTTCACCCATTGGTGGCCATTACTCTCTTCAGGCTTTTGAAAGCTAACTTGGCAGCACATTTTTCCCATCCCTTGAGGTCTTTGCCAGGTCATTAAATCCCCTGTCCTGAGAAAGTGTCCCTAAGTCAATTAATTTTTGCTTATCTAGTCATATGTTCCAGCCCCTTTCAAACATCTTTGAAATCCAATCCCACAGATACTCTCTGGCTACAGCTGGTACATGCTAGGTAATTATTGAAGCTCCTAATGTGCATAATCTCTTTCCTCACTTATTAGGCCTAGCATTTCCCCATCCAGGTTATACTGGGATTTAACCTTAGTTATCAATCTAACAGCCTGACAAGTCTTCAGAGCCATAATCCTCAAAGGCATCACTCCATGTTTCAGGGCCCAGATTTTCCCTACCAATACCTTGAATTTCACATAACAGGGCCTGCTTTGGCTCAGCACTTAAATGATTCTGGACCTCTGCAGCTCAATCAGATCCTGTGTCCACTCCTGTCAACACCTATGCTTGTCCTTCCACTGCAGGAGGTAAATTCTCTTTGTCAAGCTACCATAGAGGCACTCTGGTTCTTACAGTAGTTAGTATGTAACTGTTTGTTAACAGCCTGCAGTCTTCCACTATCCCTCTTCAGGATGTCAATAGAACTTAGTCATATCAAGCTAACTCTCCTGTCCTTATGGGCATTGTTTCACCTGTCTCTTTCAAATGCCTGAGTCATCACACTAGCAAGGGCATTGTTCTCCATTGGGAAATTTCCCCAGATCATCACAGGTGAAATCATCAACAATTAGATGGACACATTGTATCAGGAACTATCCATGTTCTTACAGAGGCACTCAGAATGGTATCTTCCTTGTCAGCCAGGTGCTGAGTGAGTCAGTCCCCAAACCCAATTTTTATACTAGTTTTCTCTGACCACTCAGTACCACCTATGTCAATAAGGTCCCTTGAGAAGCAGATGCCAAGATGGGATTAGAGATAAGAGATTTACAGGGGGAAATGCCTATAAAGGGTAAAGGCAGAGGGAGCAGGTATGGGAAGGTAGAGCCTTCAGTTTGTGATGCAAGCATGAAAAAAGAGAGAGAAGGAAGAATTGGGGAGCAGCCTCAGGCCATAGGGAAGTTCTGATAAAGTTTCCACTTGGCTGCTGGGAAGTCCTCAAACCAAAGTTGCTCCTCAGAGGAGTCCCATGCTTAGCCGGGAAGGGACTGACCCTAGTTCCTCTGCCATGCTCAGGCATTGGGAGGAACAGCAGCTGGAAGCTGTCAGTCACTTTGCTTAGGGCTCACACAACAGGTTTTCTTGAAGGAAAGCTGAGTAGCACATTTCCATGGCATCCACATCAGACAACCAATCACAAAACTTCCCAATTTCCCAGGGCTTCTGTTGTCTACAACAAATTCTGGTTCCAATTTCTGTATCTTTCCAGATTCTTAGATGCTTATAATGGAAGCTGACTGGCGGATTAGCCAAAAAGGGAATTTTAAAAAAGGAAAAAAGGATACTGGATAACTCATAGAATTGTTGAGAGTGTCTTAGGCTAAGTTTCCATGACCAATGCCAGAAAGCAACCTACGGAATTAGATAATGAAGAAAACACAGCTGTTTCCCCTGCTGTTACCAAATCCTGGATGCTGCAGCTTGAACAGCTGCTATCTACTAGACTTGACTGAAGTAGCTGCTGCTGTTAGCCCCAAAGTCACTTTTGTATCAGGTACTCAACTTTCCTGTTACTATCTCACTTGAGACCCAGATGCTTCTACTGTGACCTTCCCCAGGAAAGTGTATTAAGCATGTACGTGGCCCTTCACCAAATCAAACTTTAGTAGGAGTATGTCTAAGTCATACGATTGTGCCCTAGCTGAAAGGAACTTGTGGAGATGAGTTGCCTGGGTTCTAAATTATAGAGATGAGACTCTAATTTTCTAGATATTTCAAAGGTTCCCTAAAAGTTCTGAAAAGCGGGTCATATATCAACTTCAAATTTTTAACTTCATACCTGCCTCACACAGAACTACAAAATCATTTGTATTAGTAAATACTTAGAAACAATTTAAATACCCATAATTATAGAGATGGTTAGTTACATTATGAGAAATCTTTACTTTGGTATACTATATAATGATAAAAAGATTGAGAAAGTTCTGTATGTGTTGACAAGAAATAGTATCTAATATGTCTTTATGTGAACAAATTCAAAATACAGAAGCATATACCTATATGTACATATATGTTTGTGACCATTAATAGCATTATCCTATTCCTATCCATAATCATATATCTAAATATAAACATATCTTTATATATATGCATATATATAATGACTGAAAAGATATATTTCCAAATATTAAATTTGATTACTTTTAGGTAGGAAAGACTATGTTCAGTGTTAGGGGCACAGTAAATGGAAATTTCACATGGAATTCTCTACAACTCTCACTGTATAAATTTATTATTGTAAGACTATATTTGTGATTGGCCACTGAATATTTCTTAAAAATTAAAATTATGGAGATGACAATTTAGAATATAAGTAAGTAGTCTGTATTATCTAAAAATTTGGCTCCAAGATTCTTAATGACCAAAGCAAAAATGACAACATCCTCAATTTCAGTTTGCCTAGTCCATGGATGGGGTGATTCCAATTACCCTGAGGCATCAATATTTTACCTGGTATTAAGATATTGTGGTATAATATAAAATAAATATTTGGTCATTGTACCTGGTTCCCGGAACAGAGCTTCTAAACTCTTGAAATATCCTGAGTGATGCATATCTTTTGTATGCTAAAGATCACCAGAAATATCAAAGCATAATTAGAGGGTTGGAACTTTCAGCCCCCTCACCACCACCTTCCCTTTGGAGAGGAACAGGAGATTGAGTTCAATCACCAATGACCAATGATTCATGCCTACATTATGAAACCTCCATAAAATCCCTGAATGACAGGGTCCAGGGAGCTTCTGGGTTGGTAATGTGCTGGGAAGGTGGTGTGCCCAGAGAGGGTATGGAAGCTCAGTGCCCTCCAACCCCATACCTTGCCCTATACATTCCTTCCATTTGGCTGTTTCTGAATTGTATCCTTTATAAGAAAATGTTAATAGTAAGTAAAGCACTTTTCTGAGTTCCATGAGTCATTCTAGTAAATTATTGAACTTGAAGAGGAGGTTGTGGGAAACCTTGAATTTATAGCTCTTCAATCAAAAGTATGGGTGGAAACCTTGGACATGTGACATCTGAATTGAGGACATACTTTGGGACTTTTGGGACTGAACGTTTAACTTGTGGGGTCTGCACTAACTTTAGATAGTGTCAGAATTGGATTGAAATGTTAGATATCCAACTGACATCAGAGAACCAACAATTGGTGTTGGAAAAGATAGCATGTACTGGAGAGAGGCAAAATGGTGGACGAGAAACACTTCCAGATAGAGTGTCTCTGCAAGAAGGAGAGATTTAAATGAAAGTAAAACAAACAAACAGGCAAACATAGATTGGATGAGGGTCAGAATGAAGGGTGCCTGAAGCTACAGGAGACTCTACGGGAAGAGGTTGCAGAGCAGAAGTGGAAGGAGAAAGGCATCAGCGGGGACTAAGAACCCAGAGGCTTGGAGACCAGCAACATTGGTAGGTGGACCAGTTAAAATTCCCATCCCTTGCATCTCGGACTGCTGGTGGGCTCCCGAGCTGCTGGAGAGACCTGTCAACACCAGCCCAGAGACAGATGCTGCCAGTGAGCAGAGAGCGTCTTGCAGACAGGGCACTGGGCTCCAAGCTCCCTCGGGATGCCTCCTGCCCCACAGAACTGAGCCGATTGCAGGTGCCATATTGCTTCATTCTCCTATTCCCCTCCCCTACACGTGGCTGCTGAGAGAGACAATTTAGCCACCACCTGGAGGCATCCACAGGGAATGGGACCTTTCCTTTTGGGGTCCTGAACTGGACTGAGGGGTGCTTGGACTTTAAGCTTCCTACCCGCCAGCCCTCCCTGGTGCTGCTTGCCTGGTGACTTCAACAGAACAGGGCAAACCTTGAGACGGAGAGAAATTGATCCAGTTTCAGCACCCCATGGGAGAATTGAGACTGGCACTCTTCTCCCTGGCAGGGGCAGGAATTGATCTCCGGGGCCCAGGGAACAGGCCTGCAAGCCAGATCCCATACACCCAGGTCTCAATCACATTGCCCAGGGCACAGAAGGGATATTTGTGAACTAGTCTACTGAGGTGTGTGTGCCTTCAGGGGCAGATCAGAGGGGTTCTGGCTGCAGTGTGCTTGAGGAACACCCCTGCTTCCATGGGAAGGCTGTGCTCTCAGCTCAGGCTGTGCTCCTGGGCAGGGAACCTTCCAGCCTGCATAGCAGTGATGGGAGAGCTCAGCTGGTTTGAGGTCCTGCCTGCTGGAAAAGGCCAGGGAGAAACCGTGGAATAGACAAGGGTGGAAAGGAGTGAGGCCTGCTGCAGACTGCCAAACTGCAGGTCTCAGACAGCCCCACCTCCACACACATATATTCTAGTTGAGTGGGGCCACATCAGCCCCTCCCTGGCAGCTTTGCCCAGAGGCAGAGAACAGACCTTTGACCCCAGCTAAAAGCATTTTTTGGAGCTTGAGAGCAGGCTCCCCCAACCCAGCCCTGCACAGCCTCACTCCCCTACCCACCCATGCTGAGGTGGAGAATAAGGACACACCTGGAAGTCCCAGGGCCTCACCCACCACCTGAGGAACTAGAGTGCTTCTCCAGAGGAACTAGACCTGGTTACAGGACCCCAAAACAACATTGCAGATTGCTCCTCCTGGCAAGCACCACCTACTGATAGGGAAGTCAATGTGCATGCCCTTTTATTGCATTTACTGACTTATCATACAAGGTGTGGTCAATTCTTACCCACAAGCACCACCTAATGGCTCAGAGACTAAACAGGGTGTGTCATAATTTAAACAAAAATCCAAAGGTAAGAAGCAACAGCTGCTCCAGATGGGACGGAATCAGTGAAAGAACTCTGGAAGTATGTAGAATCAAAGTGAAAAAATACCCACAAAAGGGAACACCAGCTCTCTAGCAAAGATACCAACCAAAATCAGAACACTGAAATGACAGAAGAATTATGAACATGTATTGTAAGAAAACTCAATATATGCAAGAGAAAATGGATACCCAACACAAAGAAACCACAAGAAAAAAAAAATCCAGGACTTGGAAGAAAAATTCACTAAAGAAATTGAAATATTAAAGAAAAATCAAACAGAATGATGGAAATGAAGAATTTATTCAAGGAATTACAAAACACAGTGGAAAGCCTTAAGGATAGGGTAGATCAAACAGAAGGAAGAATCTCAGGGATTGAAGATAACACCTTTCAATTAAACAAGTCAGTCACAGATATAGAGCACAGAAATAGGAGAAAAGAGCAAAGCCTACAAGAAATGTGGGATTATATGAAAAGGCCTAATATAGAAATCATAGGCATCTATGAGGATGAAGAAGAAAATACACCAGGGTGGGATAAACTATTAGAGGATATAATGGAGGAAAATTTCCCAGGCCTTGATAGAAATCTAGATATCCAGGTACAAGAAACTCAAAGGACTTCTGGGAGATTCATTGCAAACAGGAAGACACCACAACACATAGTCATCAGACTAGCCAAAATAAACACAAAAGATGCCCTCCTATGAGCAAAAAGGCAAAAACAGCAAGTAACCTACAAAGGCAAACCCATCAGAATAACTACAGATATCTCAACTGAGACCTTACAAGCCAAAAGAGACTGGGGCCCCATTCTCAGTCTTCTCCAACAGAATAGTGCCCAGCCTAGAATTTTCTATCCTGCAAAGCTAAGTTTCTTATATGAAGGAGAAATAAAGACCTTCTCAGACAAGCAAAGACTGAGGGAATTCATCAAGACAAGGCCTACCCTCCAGGAAGTACTCAGAACAGCCTTACACACAGATTGGTGCAACAGATAATCCCTAGTGTAAAATCATCCAAAAGCTAAAGATCAAAGGCCAGATACTACAATGGCTCAAGAGAGAAAACAAAGCAACAAGGTTAAACTCAACAGGATGAACAGAAATCTGTCCCACTTATCAATTCTTTCAATAAATGTGAATGGCTTGAACTGTTCACTAAAGAGACATAAACTGGACAAATGCATAAATATACACAAGCCATGAATCTGCTGCCTTCAGGAAACAAGTCTAACCCACAAGGATGCATTCAGACTCAAGGTGAAGGGATGAAAAACAATACTTCAAGCAAACAGAAGCCAAAAGAAAGCTGGTGTGGCAGTTCTTATTTCAGATAACTTAGTTTTCAAATCAACAAAAGTAATGAAAGACAAAGATGGTCACTATATAATGGTGAAGGGTAAAATTCAACAAGAAGACATAATAATTCTAAATACTTATGTACCTAACTCAGGTCCACCCAGATTCATAAAGCAAATCCTACTTGATCTAAACAAAATGATAAACAGCAACACCATAATGGCCAGAGACTTCAACACACCTCTGACAGAACAGAGCCTCCAAACAGAAACTAAACAAAGAAACAATGGCCTTAAACAGAACTCTAGAACAAATGGGCTTGACTGATATTTACAGAACATTCTACCCAAAAGCCACTGAATATACATGTTTTTCTCATCAGTTCATGGGACATTCTCTAAAATTGACCATATCCTAGGCCACAAAGCATGTCTCAACACATTTTAAAAAATAGAAATTATACCATGCATCTTCTCAGACCACAGTGAAATAAAATTAGAAATCAACTCCAACAGTAACTCTCAACTCTACACAAAATCATGGAAACTAAACAACCTTCTGCTGAATGATTATTGTGTTAAGGAGGAAATTAAGATGTAAATCCAAAGATTCTTTGAACTAAATGATAAAGGAGACACAAGTTAACAAAATCTTTGGGATACAGGTAAAGCAGTCCTGGGAGGAAAATTTATATTCATAAATGCCTACATCCAAATGACAGAAAGATCACAAATCAACAATCTAATGAATTGTCTCAAAGAACTGGAAAAGGATGAACAAATAAACCCCAAGCCCTGCAGAAGAAAAGAAATAACAAAGATCAGAGCAGAACTAAATGAAATTGATAATAAAAAAAACTATATGGAAGATTAACAAAACAAAAATGTGTTCTTTGAAATAACAAACAAAATTGACATGCCTCTTGCTAGATTAATGAGAAGCAGAAATAAAAGGACTCTAATAAGCTCAATCAGGTATGAAAAAGGAGAAATTACAACTGATACCATGGACACACAAAATATCATCTATGAATACTATAAAAACCTCTATGCACATAAACTTAAAAAGGTGGAGGAAATGGACAAATTGTTAGAAACACACAGCCTCCATAGGCTCAATCAGGAAGAAATAGAGTTCCTGAACAGACCAATATCAGGTACCAAAATTGAAGCAGCAATAAAAAAACCTTCCTAAAAAAAAAGAAAAGTCCTGGACCAGGTGGTTTCACACCCGAATTTTACCAGACCTACAAAGGAGATCTGGTGCCCACCCAGCAGAAATTATTCCACGACATCGAAAAGGAAGGAATCCTCCCCAATACATTTTTTGAAGCCAATATCACCCTGATACCCAAACCAAGAAAGCACACAACAAACAACGAAAACTACAGACCAGTATCTGTTATGAATATAGATGCAAAAATTCTCAACAAAATCCTAGCAAAACGAATTCAGGTGCTTATCAAAAAAATAATTCTTCACAACCAAGTGGGCTTCATCTCAGAGATGCAGGGATAGTTCAAAATACACAAATCTATAATTGAAACTCACCATATAAATAGAAGTAAAAACAAAGACCATATGATCCTCTCAATAGATGCAAAAAAAAGCATTCAACAATATTCAACACCCTTTTATGATAAGAACGCTTAGCAAAATATGTATAGACGAGATTTAACTGAAAATCATAAAATCCATATATGACAAACCTACAGCAACATCATACTGAATGGGGAAAAATTGAAAGTATTTCAACTTAGAACTGGAATCACACAAATTTGTCCTCTATCACCACGTCTATTTCGCAAAGTGCTGAAAGTCTTAGCCAGAGCAATCAGACAAGAGAAGCAAATCAAGGGCATCCAAATGGGGGCAGAAGAGGTGAAACTATCACTCTTTGCTGATGATATGATCTTATATCTAGAAAACCCCAAAGATTCTGCTACGAGAATGCTGGAATTCATAAACAAATTCAGTAACATCTTAGGTTACAAAATCAATGTACAGAAATCAGTAGCATTCCTATATGCCAACATCAGTCAAACTGACAACCAAATCTAAGACTCTATACCCTTCACAATAGCAGCAAAGAAAATAAAATACCTAGGAATATATTTCACTAAGGAGGTGAAAGACCTCTACAGGGAAAATTGCCAAACACTGAGGAATGAAATAGCAGAGGATATATACAGGTGGAAAACCATAACATGCTCATGGCTTGGCAGATTCAACATTGTTAAAATGTCTATACTGCCAAAGTGATCTACAGATTCAATGCAATCTCTATTAAAATACCAACATCATTTTTTTGCAGATATAGAAAAAATAATTCCACGCTTCGTTTGGAACCAGAGAAGACCCCATATAGAAAAAGCAATCTTAAGCAAAAAGAACACATTGAGAGGCATCAGTTTGCCAGACTTCAAGCTATAGTACAAGGCTACAGTAACTAAAATAGCATGGTACTGGCACAAGAACAGAGACATAGACCAATGGAACAGAACTGAGAACCCAGATATAAAACAATCCTCATATAGCCAAAAACATAGTGACAAAAATAATCCTTATTCAATAAATGGTGCTGGGAATATTGGATAGCCACACGTAGAAGACTGAGACAGCATCCACACCTTTCACCTCTCACAAAAATTAACTCATGTTTGATAACAGACTGAAATCTAAGGCATGAAACTATAAGAATTCTAGAAGAAAATGTTGGAAAAACTCTTATAGTCATCGGCCTAGGCAAAGAATTTATGAAGAAGACCCCAAAGGCAATCACGGCAATAAAAAACATAAATAAATGGGACCTGATCAAATGAAAAAGCTTCCGCACAGCCAAGGAAACTATCATGAGAACAGACAGACAATCTACACAACAGGAGAAAATATTTGCATGCTACACATCTGAAAAAGGACTAATAACTAGAATCTATATAGAACTCAGGAAAATCAGCAAGAAAAAAAAATCAAACAATCCCATTAAAACATGGGCAAAGGACATGAACAGAAACTTTTCAAAAGAAGACAGACTAATGGCCAACAAACATATGAAAAAAATGTTCAAAATCTAATCATCAGGGAAATGCAAATCAAAACCACAATGTGATATCACTTAACTCCAGTGAAAATGGCCCTTATCAAAAAGTCACAAAACAAGAAATGTTGGTGTGGTTGCTGAGACATAGGAACACTCATACACTGCTTGTTGGACTACAAACTAGTATAATCTCTGTGGAAAGTAAGATGGAGCTACCTCAAAGAGCTAAAAGTAGAACTACCATTTGATCCAGCAATCCCATTACTGGGCATCTACCCAAAGGAGCAAAAGACATTCTATAAAAATGACATGTGCACTAGAATGTTTATAGCAGCACAATTCACAATTGCAAAGGTGTAGAAACAACCCAAGTGGCCATCAATACGTGAGTGGATTAGTAAAATGTGGTATAAGTGTACCATGGAGTATTACTCCGCCTCAAAAAACAATGGTGATCTAGCACCTTTTATATTATCCTGGATAGAGCTGGAGCCCATTCTACTAAGTGAAGTATCACAAGAATGGAAAAACCAGCACCACATGTATTCACCATCAAACTGGTATTAATTGATCAACACTTATATGCACATATAGTAGTAACATTCATCCAGTGTTGGTTAGACGCGAAGGGGGAGGAGGCGATGGGTATATACACACTTAATGGGTGTGGTGCACGCTGTCTGGGGGATGGACATGCTTGAATGTCTGATTCAGGCGGGACAAAGGAAATATATGTAACCTAAACATTTGTACCCCTGTAATATGCTGAAATAAAAAATAAATAAAATAAATAAAGAAAGAAAAGATACCAGAGACTTGGGGTCAGGAAAAAAAGCTTTTTTTCTTTTCCCCATATAGGTCTCTAAGTAGGAGTATTTAGCAATGTATGTGTGACATGTTTCTTCAGATCACACCTCCTTTAAGTGCAATAGTGGATTTCTTAGAGCTTTTTCTTCATGTATTACTTAATATAACTAACACATAATGCAAAAGTTCCAACCTGAAGAAGCAAATAGGCAAGGACCAAAGTTCCTCTGGTAAGTACCTTCCTCTTACTTAATAGTAAATATTAGCAATACGGCTAAGTATTGGCAAACAGGGAAAGGAGAGGCACTTGGAGGAAGGATAGTCACAGTTGTACCTACTGTCAACCCAGATATAGTGCTAACCATGAATCCTGACTCAAATGGAACTCCATCAGTGAAGATAAAACACTGATCAAATGGCAACTTCTGTAAACTTTAATGCTTTGTAATAAGACCAGGGTTTATTTATGAAAAGCCAGCTTATTTATAGCTCATGTTTAATGACTTGACATATATATTTATGTTACCCCCTCTCATTGTCAATAACTCTACTAAGCCCCCTCCAGATGAAGAATAAAGCAAGGAGCAGACACTCTTTGTTGCCTTGTCCCATATTTCTTTGGCCAACATGAGTTCACCTGTAATTATCAGCACCTATTAGTTTCTCAACTCAAGCATTATAAAACTCAACTCAACTATTAATAAAAAAGTACCTAGACTCTGTAAAATAATTTAAAGAGGTTTATTCTGAGCCAATATGACTAACCATGGCCCAGGGAACATAGGCTCAAGAGATCCTGAGAAAATGTGCCCAAGTTGGCTGGGCTATAGTTTGGTTTTATACATTTCATGGAATTGTAGGCAAAACTCATAAATCAATACATGGAAGATATATATTGGCTTGGCCCAAAAAGGTGGTACATCTCAAAGTGGGGGATTACAGATAGATTCAGAGGTTCTTTCACTTGTAATTGGTTAAAGAAATAAAGCTTTGTCTAAAGGCTTGAAATCAGTAGAAAGGAATGTTTTAAGATAAGATAGTCTGCTAATCATAGATAAGCCATAATATACCAACCCAAAGCAATCTGTTAAGCAAACTAGATGGCCTGGAAGCATGACTTAACCTTTGCCTTGCATCACTTTAGATCCTGTTTGTAATTTAGTATCTCATTGCCACAAAGATTCTGTTTTGTCAGTCTTATGGTCTCTATTTTAAAGTTAATGCTGGTTAGTTGTAGTGTCTAAACTCTAAAAGGGAAGGGGTATAAGGATGTTTGTCCAAGCCCCCTTTCCTTTATGGTCAGAAACTCAGTTTTAAGGTTTTTCTGGGGTCCTATTGGCCAAAAGATGGTACATTCAATTACAGGGTGGCTTAGGGTTTTATTTTCAGTTTACATGTCTGTCTTCTTCTCTGTCTGAGGACTTTCTCCAGCATGGAATTTTGGCCATTACATACAGGCACAACGCAGAAGTCCAGGGAATTCATGCCACCTGAGACAAACCCAACCAGTGAGGGATGGAATCTGTGAACAAATAATTCACCCACCAACTTCCACCTCCATCCTTGGGAGGTCTGCTCCATGTGGTATATCAGAGGTTCCCTAGCAAGATTAAGGTCCACTTGCCCACAGTGGTAACCTGCTCATGATCACCCACTTCATTAGCTTTGTTTTTTTCTTTTATCATTGATTCCCTTCCTCACTCTGTTTTCTATGTGCACCTGTTTTCTGTTTTCTATGTGCAAATAAAGAATTTGCACCTATGTCCTCACTTCAGAGTCTGCCTTTTTTTTGGGGGGGGGGAGAAGTAAGAGAAAGCACATTTAAGGCATCTGTTTATTTTTATAATCGTATTTGAAATAAATTAGAATAGGATAAAAGAAACATGTCAAATTATTAGGCTGAAACTATGAGCCCTATAAGGGATGAGAAATTCTTTTTAAGATTTCTTTAAAAGCTTAGGAATCAATATCTGGCATTATAGAGAAAACACGAAAATCACATTTATATTATAGTAACCACTTTTGTAGCCTGAATATGAAAGATGTTTTCCCTGTTAACACTCTCAAATCCAAGTTAAAGATCGAACTCTTTGGAGACCCTTGTATTTAATGAATAAAGAGCCTGTCTCCATCATTTCCTTCAATCAACCTTCCTTCTTGAAGATATGATAATCTTTCAAAAGCAAAAAGCAAAGCAAAGTGATTTAAACTTGCTTACTAGGTGATCATTGCTTTAGTTGTCTTTTCAGAAATGGTAGCAGCCCAGAGGGTTTCCTGTGCTCTAAGCCTGCAATTAGTTCTAGAGAATCAAGAGAAATTTGCTGTCCTGAATTATAAGATCTTGAAACAATGATTAATATGTGGGTGCATGCCTACTCTCCTAGGCTTGAAAGACAGCTGAGAAAAACATGCTCCATTATTATAAAACCTGTGCTTACTGAGGTAAGAGAGGTTCAGAGAAGAAAATCAAATGAAAAGATAATGGCCAATATTGCAAATGTTTCATAGTAAATGTGATAAAATTATTGAATCTGCCTGCTTCTTGTTCTATGCATCTCCAATATGCAGAGTTGGACACTTGCTTCTAAATGAAAAATTTATCCCCAAGGGTCAGAAATACTTCAGTTTGTGCCGGGCATGGTGGCTCATGCCTGTAATCCTAGCACTCTGGGAGGCCGAGGCGGGTGGATCGCTCGAGGTCAGGAGTTTGGGACCAGCCTGAGCAAGAGCGAGACCCCGTCTCTACTAAACATAGAAAGAAATTATCTGGCCAACTAAAATATATATATAGAAAAAATTAGCCGGGCATGGTGGCGCATGCCTGTAGTCCCAGCTACTCGGGAGGCTGAGGCAGGAGGATCGCTTGAGCCCAGGAGTCTGAGGTTGCTGTGAGCTAGGCTGATGCCACGGCACTCACTCTAGCCTGGGCAACAGAGTGAGACTCTGTCTAAAAAAAAAAGAAATACTTCAGTTCACATATGGCCACAAGGTTGCAAATTATGACAGATTTGTTTTCATTCCCTCATTTGCTTTTTGTTTTGGAAATATCTTTCACATAGAAAGCTTTCCAATATGCTCCATTCAACACACAAGTTAGGTGTTGGTGTTTGTGGACAGAATATCTATTTTGAAGTAAATGCCAAGTTTGATCAGAATCAATTGCAGTTGGTTTCCTACAGCTGTTTATTTTTATTTCTGGAAAGGGAAGATTGCATTCAGAAATCATGTAAACCTTATTTCAAAGACCTTTATCATTTCCTGATGCCAGACCTTCCCTAAAACCAACTACTGTCCTGAAACTACTGTGGCATTGAGATAATCAAAGCAATGCTAAGGGCTTTATTCTATCAGAATAAAAAATGTATTAAAGATTACAAATATGGATAGTGGTGTTATATTCAACTCTGATAATGACCCACTATTATTGGAAATAGAATTTCTTAATTTCTCTGTATCCCTTGTCTCAGCCATAAAATGTAGATAAAATCTATTTGCCTCTTAAGTTATATAAAGTCATACTTATCATCAGTCATTGAAAGCATTTATTAAGTATCAATTTATAAATAGATCCAAGCTTGGCAGAAAGAAGCAGGTCATAACTTCCTCTGGAATATGGTTAATTTATTTCAATGCACCACTATGATAGACTGAATGTGTTCATGATACACAGATAATTGAATAATAAACGTTCACCTGAATGAATAAGCATAATATTCAGGTTTTTGCATTATGTGGAAGTAAGGAGTTACTGAATTTATATAAGAATTGGTGAGTGGAAAGTCGAGGTACATTTCATGTTTAGACATGGGAAAACTTGTTTTTTCAGGCAATTAGTCCATGAAGGTTTTGTTAAGTACATGGAGTTTTAAAAGGCAGTGATGACATTTGACAGTGATGTGAGGAGGTAAAATGGCACTTTTAACTGAGAATCTCAGTGACCTCTGTACTTCTTTGGCTCAATAAAATGTTCCTTAGCATCCAATGAATGGCAGGTACACACATAACAGCACTTTACAATTATGAGGGTGCAAACTATTCCAATGATAGTCCCATTTCACGGTTGAAGTAGATAGAAGACTGAGGGGGAAGAGAATCCTTTAATTCTAATGTTGTTTTCAAAAAATTGGTTTGCTTTTTGGTAATACTTCTAAATCCTCAACAATTCCTACTTTGCAAATTTGTTTCAAAATGAATGTATTCAACATCAAACTACCTTAAACAAGCCAATGGTTTGAAAATAGGAAAGAAATAATCACACTAGTGTTTTAATAAAATTAGTCTAAATTGTAGACAAAAAAAATTCATTGTGTTTATGGATTCAAACTCTTTAGGAAAAAGACCAATTTTAAGAATTATTTTGGTTACCTAAAAATATGACTTTTAGTCACTACTTGTAACAATAAGATTTTTCTAATTGTAAAAGTTCTCTACTTACAATCATTCTGTGAAATTTAAGGGGCATAAAATTACATTTAAGAAGGCAAATTGCTTACATGAGAAAGAAACTAAGAAGCAGTCAATGGAAATGTACAATTTTTAGATAAGAAGAGAAAGTCATGAAAAATGGGGCTTGCACTACTTAAAAGGAGTATCATATAATTTTTTTTTCTATGTTACATGTGGAGAAAAGAAGCAGAATTTTGGAAAGGCAACTGAAACCTCATCTCCAATTTCTCTGTTCTCAAACAGCCTTGGCAGGCAGAATAGGCACTTGAGATCAAGACAAAACATACAGGCAACTAGGCACTGAGCCTTCAAGTCTCTGAGTAGCTACTCTGAGACATTGGAAGGATTGAGTACAAATTGCTGAAAAGGACTATTGGTTACTGAAGGTTCTATGTAATTTTCTTTTTTACTCCTTCTTGCCTTTTGACATATACTTTTATGAGATTTAACAAGTCTACAGGTTCATGTATCTACCACCACAATCATGATACAAAGAGTTCCATCACCTCCCCCAAAATGACCTCATGCTATTCCTTTATAGTCACAGCCTCTTCCCCCCTCCCAACATCTGGCTACCACTGATCTGTTTTGCCTTTCCAGAAAGTGTTCTACATAGAGTCACACAGTATATAACCTTTACAGACTTGTGTCATTCACTCAACCTAATGCCTTTGACATCTCATTGATGTTGCTCCATGTGCCACTAGTTTATTCCTTTTCATTGCTGAGTAGTATTCCATTATATGCATATACCACAGTTTGTTTGTCTATTCACCATTTGAAGGATGTATGGGTTGTTTACAGTTTGGTGCAATTAATAATAGAACTGCAATATACATGCATATATTGGTTTTTGTATGAACATAACTTAGTATATCTTTGGGGTAAATATCAAGGAATAAGATTTCTAGATAATAAGGTAAATGTATGTTTAACTTTATAAGAAACTGCCAAGTTGTTTTCCAGGGTGGTTTACCATTTTGCATTCCCACTAGTAATGTATGAGAATTCCAGTTGCTTCACAACTTTGCAAGCAGTTGATATTGTCAGAATTTTTTTTAGTCATTTTAATAGGTATGTAGTAGTATCATTTTAATTTACATTTCTCTAATAGCTAAAGATAGTAAATGCCTTCTCATGTGCTTATTTGTCATCTTTATATGCTCTTTGGTGAAGTATATGTTCCAGGATTTTGCAAATTTTTTTGAAATTTTTGAGATAATTGTAAATTCACATGCAATTGTAAAATATAGTATGGAGAGATCTCTTGTATTCTTTACCCAGTTTCTAACAATGATAGCAATTTTCAAACATATAGTATAATATCACCATCAGGATATTGGCATGGATACCCCATAAATATATACAATTATTATTTGTTAATTAAAAACAAAATAAAAAAGTTTTAGTACAATACAGCATGTTAATATAGTATAATATATATAATGTATTCTACTATATTGTAATAATATAGTATAATATATAATATGCAATATATATAACTTTTTGTGATTGGCTTTTTATACTCTGCACGATTTCTCCAAGTTGTTATATGTATCAGTAGTTTGTTCCTTTTTATTGCTGAGTGTGTACATAACACAGTTTAATCACTCACTCCTTGAAGGGCATCTGGGCTGATTCCAATTTCCAACTATTACAAATTAGGCTGCTACAATCATTTATGTACAAGTTTTTGCGTGGCCATATTTTCACAACTTTGGTTGTTCCCAACAATACAATTGCTGAGTCATATGGTAGTTGCATATTTAGTTGTATAAGAACCTGAAAATCTATTTTCCAGAGTGCCTGTACCATTTTACATTCCCACCAGCAATGCAGGTGATTCAGTGTCTACATCCTCCCAAGTATTTGGTGCTATATCTCCTTGTTGTTTATTTCAGCCATTCTGATAGGTGTGTAATGATATCTCAGTTTGGTATTAATTTGCATTTTTCTGGCTAACAGTGTTGAATGTTTTTTCATATGCTTATTTGCCATCTCTATATTCTCTTTGTTGAAATGTCCCTTCAAGTCTTTTGCCCATTTTCTAATTGGATTGTTTGTGGTTTTGCTGTTGGGTTTTGAGAGTCCTTTATATTCTATATGATAGCCCTTTGTCAGATATGTGATTTGCAAATATTTTTTCCAGTCTGTAGACTGTTTTTTCATCCTCTTCATATGAGCTTCCACAGAGTGAAGGTTTTCATTTTGATGAGGTGCAATTTATCAGTTTTTCCTTTTATGGATCATGCTTCTGGTGTCAAGTCTAAAAGATCTTTTCTAGTATTAGACCCCAAAGATTTCCTCCCATTGCTTTTTATATAAAAGTTTTATAGTTTTACATTTTTCACTTAAGTCCATTATCCATTTTAGATTAATAGTTGCATAAGGTGTGAGGTTTAGGGCAAGGTTCATTTTTTTGCTTATCAAGGGCCAATTGCTCCCACAACATTTCTTGAAAAGGCAATTCTTCCTCTAATGAATTGTATTTGCACCTTGTCAAAAGATAAGTTGGTTGTACTTGTGTGGGAGCTGTTTCTCTGTTATTTATTCTATTTCATTGATCTATGCATCTATCTGTCCACCAGTAACCATACTGTCTTGATTACTAGACCTATATAGTAAATCTTAATATTGAGTAGAGTGAGTCCTCCCCCTTTATTCTTTTTTATCAAGATTATTTTAGCTATTCTAGGTCCTGTGCCTTTCCCTATAGATTTTAGAAAAATCTCACTATAAAAGTCCTTACTTGAATTTTGATAGGAATATTAACTCTATATCAATTAAGAAAGCATTGACATCTTTACTATGTCAAGTCTTCCAATTAATGAATGTGGTATGTCCTTTGTGTATTTAGATCTTCTTTGATTATATTCATCAGCATTTGTTATTTTCAGTATATAGATCCTGTATGTGTTTTATTAACTGTATATTCAACTCTTTTAATTCTTTTGAGCAATTTTAGTAATATGGTGTTTTAAATTTTATTTTTTGCATGTTTCTTTTTAATATATAAATATGCAATTGATTTTTGTTGTTTATTGTTCTGATCTTATATCCTGTGACCTTGAGGAGTTTTTAGTCCTAGAAATATTATTTTTTATAGATTATTTTCTTTCTTCTTTTCTGATCCGTATGCCTTTTATTTCTTTATCTTGCCTTATTGCATTGGCTAAAACTTCCATCACTGTGTTGAATAGTAGCATTGAGAACAGAAATTCTTTCTTTGTTTCTGATCATAGGAGGAAAACATCCATTGTTTCACCATTAAGCATAATGTTAACTGTAGAATTTTTATAGATGCTCCTTATCAAGTTAAGGATGTTGTTCTATTTCTATTTTCCTGAAACTTTTTATAATGAATGAGTGTTGAAATTTATTTGGTGCTTTTTATGTATCAATTGATAAAATCATGTGATTTTTCTTCTTTAGCCTATTGATATGGTGGAATACAATTATTTATTTTTAATTATTTCACCAAGCTTGCATCCCTGGAATTAACCCCAGTTGGTCATGATGTATAATTCTTTTTATTTATTGTTGGATTCTGTTTGCTAATATTTTGTTAAGGAATTTTGCATCAAAGCTTATGAAAGATATTGATCTATTGCTTTCTTTTTTTTGGCACTGTCTTTGTCTATTTTGGTGTCCAAGTAATAGTAGCTTCATAAAATGTATTGGGAAGTATTCCCTCTTCTCTTTTCTACAAGAGATTGAGTATAATTGCTGTTAATTCTTTTTAAACATTTTATAGAATCTTCCAGTGAAACCATCTTGGCCTAGAGATTCCATTTGGAGAGTTTTTAAAATTATTAATTTAATTTATTTAATAGTTATAGGGAAATTTAAATTACCTTATTTAATATTGGATAAGCTAAGGAAGTTTGTGTTTTTCTAAAAATTGATCTATTTCATTTAAGTTGTCAAATTTATGAGTGTAGAATTGTTTCAAGTATTTCCTTATTATCATTTTGATATCTGCAGGATCTATATAATATATAGTCTTTAACTCTTGACATTAGTTATTTGTGTCTTGTCTCTTTTTTCCTATACCAGTCTTGTTAGAAGTTTGTCAATTTATTAATCTTTTCAAAGAAGCAGGTCTGTGTTTCATTATTTTTTTCTATTGTTATTCTGTTTTCAATTTCATTATTTTTCTGTTTTTATTTCTCTTCTTTTCTTCCTTCTGCTTATTTTGGGCTTATTTCTCTCTTCATTTTCTACATTCTTGAGGTAGAAACTTATATTTTTGATTGGTGACTTTTCCTATTTTCTAATATGTGCATTTAGCACAATAAATTTCCCTCTGAGTGCTACTTTTGCTATGTCCCACAAATTTTAATGATCAGGCTTAATGATCTATCTTGGTTTATGTTCTATTGGCACTTGAAAAGAACGTGAATTCTGTTGTTGTTGGGTGGAATATTCAATGTCAATTAGATATTTTTAGCTGGTAGTGCTTTAGAGTTATCGTTGCCAATTTTCTGTGTAGCTGTTTTATCAGTTGTTGAGAGAAGGGTGTTGAAATTTCCAACTATAATTGTAGATGTGACTATTACTCCTTACAGTTCTATCAGTTTTTGTCTTCACATATTTTGTGGCTGTATTGTTTGGTGCATACACATTTTACTATGTCTTCTTGGTGGATTGAACCTTTTATAGTTATATAATGTCTTTCTCTGTCTCTGGTAATTTTCTTTCATTTGAAGTCCACTTTATCTGAAATTAGTATAGCCATTTTTGCTCTTTTTATTTATGTTAGCATAATATAAATTTGCCTATATCATTATGTTTGAAGAGTTCTCTGTAAAGAGTATATACATGAGTTATATCTTCCCCCATTTTGTAATGTGATTATCTTAAATATTTCCTCCACAAGCATTTAAAACCATATTAGATATTGGAATAAATTTTCCTTCAATCATCAAACAACTCAAGAGGAGGAAGAAAATCAATGCATTTACCCATATGTTTGCTTCCTGTGTTTTTTCCTCCTTCTTGGTGATCCAAGATTTATTCTTTTATTATTTCCTTTCTCTGAATACAACTTCTTTAGTCATTCTTTTATAGTAGTTCTGCTGGTGACAAACTGTGTTAGTTTTCCTTCATCTGAGAGTGTCTTGATTTCCCCTTATTCCTGAAGGATGCTTTTGCTGGATATAGGATTGAGGGTTCACAATTCTTTTCTTTTGTTACTGGAAAAATGTTGTGCCACTTACTTCTGGTCTCCTTGTTTTCTGGTGAGAAATCTATTGTCATTTGAATTATTTTACCCCTTTAGGGAAAATATTGTCTCTCTCTCACTGACTTCAAGAATTTTGTCTTTAGTTTTGAGAAGCTTAACTATAATGTGCTTTTATGTGGATTTCTTTGTGGTTCACTCAGCTTCTTGAGTCTTTATGACTCTTGCCAAATTTGAAAAGTTTTATGCCATCATTTCATCAAATAATTTTTTAGCCCCACCCTATTTCTTCTCTTTTTCTGGGACTTCAATTACGTAAATGTTAGATCTTTTTTAATAGTCCAATAGGTACCTGAGAATCTGTTCATTTTCTCAGTCTATTTCTGTTGTGTAGATTGCACAATTTCTATTGTTCTATCTTCAAGTTCATTGATTCTTTCCTCCTTGCCCTCCGTTCTTCTCTTGAGTACATCCACTGAATTTTTGTATTTCTTAGTTCTAAAATTTCCATTTGGTTCTTCTTCACATATTCTATTTCTTTACTGAGGTTTTCTATTCCTTTGCTGTGGCTTTCTGTTTTTTCATTTGTTTCAAATGTGTTTATAATTCCTTGCTGAAGCAATTTTAGGATGGCTGCTTTAATATCTTTGTCAGATAATTCTAACATCTCTGTCATCTGGGCATTGAAATCTATTGGTTGTCTTTTTCATTCCATTTGAAAGCTTCCTGGTTCTTGGTATGACAAGTGATCTTTTTTTTTCTGTTATAACCTGGACATTTTGTATATTATCATATGAGACTCTGGATCTTATTTAAACCTTCTGTTTTAGCTGGCTTCCTGTGAAACTTCAGAGGGTAAGAGAGAGCACTGCCTCGCTACCACCAGTTGTAGATAGAAGTGTAGCTTTTCCACTCACTCTTGGTTGATACTTGAGAAGGAAGGAGCTCCTAATAACTGCTGGGAAGGGGTGGGACTTTTAACTTCCCACTAGGTCTCCACTGATATCTCCCTGGCTGGAATTGGTAGGAGTGCTTCATTACTGCTCCCTACATGACCGCTACTGACACTGAGGGATGGGTAGCCTTGTTATCACTGGGTGGTATTGTAAGTTCTGACTCTATGAGGGCTCCTCTGATACCACCTTAGTGGAGAGGAGGCTTCATTGGCATCAGGTGGTAGAGGAAGTCCAGGCTCTCCACATGTTTTTCACTAATTCTATGATGCAGTGGGGGAGGGGGGGAGCGGGGCTTGTTACTGCTTGGAGTGGTTGAAAATTCAAACTCCTTTTTTGACCTTGTTTGTCACCACACTTCCAGGGAAGTTGAAGTGCCTCATTACATCCTGGTGAGGTTGGAAGTCTACGCTCCCACTTAAGCATTGCTGGTGTGAGTGGGGATTGAGTCACATATTTTTCCTGTGATGTTTGCTGTAGTAGAACAGTTATTTTCTAAAAGTTTTCTCTCTTGATAGCCTGCCTCTCTCCTAGTCCTCAGGCTCGAGAGAGTAGGATTTTTTTTCTTTCCGCTTTTGTTTGTTGTTTTTTTTTTTTTTTGTCTGTGCTAACTAGCATTTCCTAATAGCCAGCTTCTCTAGCACTAGTTTGAGACATAAAAGGCAAAAAGAAAAACCAGGGAACACACTACCATGTTTGTCTTTGGGTCTTAACATCCCCGCTTGATCTGCATTTTTCTTTCAGAGTCTTATGCTTGTTGATTACATAATATCTGGTGTCTTTAGTTCTACTTTGTGGAAAGAATAAAGTATGTCTACTCCATATTCCTGAATGTGGGTCTATGTTTGGACACTCTGTCCTCTTCCATTATTCTATGTCTCTATCCTTCTGCCAACTTTCTTAATTAGTGTAATTACATAGTAAACCTTAAAATCAGGAAGTGTGATTTATTTCACTTTATTTTTCATTTTAAAAGTTGTTATTCTAGTTTCTTTGCCCTTTCATATGAATTTTAGAAATAGCGTATATATCTATATAAATATTCTGCTGGAATTTTGATTGGAATTGCATTAAATTAATAAAATAATTCAGGAAGAATTGATATCTTTACTATGTCGAGTCTTTCAAGTCATGAATATAGCCTATTATTTCATTTATTTGGGTCTCCTTTAATTTCTTTTCTTTCTTTCTTTCTTTCTTTTCTTTTTTTTTTTTAGACAGAGTCTAACTCTGTTGCCTGGGCTAGAGTACCATGGCATCAGCCTAGCTCACAGTAACCTCAAACTCCTGGGCTCAAACAATCCTTCTGCCTCAGCCTCCTGAGTAGCTGGGACTACAGGCATGTGCCACCATGCCCGGCTAATTTTTTCTATATTTTTAGCTGTCAAGATCATTTCTTTCTATTTTTAGTAGAGATGGGGGTTTTGCTCTTGCTCAGGCTGGTCTTGAACTCGTGACCTTGAGTAATCCTCCCACTTCGGGCTCTCAGAGTGCTAGGATTACAGGCATGAGCCACCACACCCGGCCTTCCTTTAATTTCTTTCATCAACATTTATAGTTTTCGGCACACAAATTTTATATTTGTTTTGTTAGATTTATACATAAATATTTCATTTTTGCAACTATTGTAAACCACATTGCTGTAAAATTTTCTATTTCCAGTTGTACATTGCTACTGTATATAAATATGATTTTGTTAAATTTCAAAATGTTAAAGGAATACAAATGTTTTTGTTATGTGGATAGTTTGTATAATGCTTTAGTCAGGGCTGTAAGTGTGCCCATCACCTCAACAGTGTTCATTGTACCTGTTAGGTAGCTTTTTACCCTTCCCCTTTTTCCCCCTTCCCTTTCCTGATTTCCAATGATTTTTACTTCTTTCTGTGCCCATGTGTGGCAATCAACTAGTTCCAAATTATTAGAGAATACATGTGGTGTTTGTTTTTCCATTCTTGAGATACTTCACTTAGGATAATGGATTCCAGTTCCATCCAAATTGCTGCAAAAGACATTAATTCATTTCTTTCTATGGCTGAGTAGTACTCCATACACACACACACACACACACACACACACACACGCATGCACATACACACATTCATACATGCCATGTTTTGTTAATCCACTCATGAATTGATGGGCACTTGGGTTGATTCCACATCTTTGCAGTTGTGAATTGTGCTGCAATAAACAGTCAAGTGCAGGTATCTTTTTGATAAAATGACTTCTTTTCCTTTGGGTAGATACCCAGTAGTAAGATTGCTGGATCAAATGGTAGGTCTACTTTTAAATCTTTGAGAAATCTCCATACTGTTTTCCATAGAGGTTTTACTAATTTGCAGTCCTACCAACAGTGTATAAGCATTCCTTTCTCTCTATATTCATGCCAGCATCTATTGTATTTGGATTATTTATTTATTTTAATTCAGGATATTATGGGGGTAAAAATATTTTGGTTACATGAAATGCATTTGCCTTGCCCAAGCCAGGGCTACAAGCGTGTCCTTCCCCCATACAGTGTGCCCCATTTCCATTAGCTGCAAGTTTACCCCCCACCCCCTCCACCCCCACTACCGCCATCCCCAATTGACTGGCACCCAATGAGTATTACTACCATGTGAGCACCTTAGTGTTGATCAGTTAGTACCAATCTGATGGCAAGTACATGTGGTGCTTGTTTTTCCATCCTTGTGATACCTCACTTTGAAGGATGGGCTCAATCTCTACCCAGGATAATAAAACAGGTGCTAGATAACCATTGTTTTTTGTAGTGGAGTAGTATTCCATGGTATACATATATCACATTTTATTAATGCACTCATGTATTGATGGGCATTTGGATTGTTTCCACATCTTTGCAATTGTGAATTGTGCTGCTATAAACATTCGAGTGCAGATGTCTTTATTATAGAATGTCTTTTTTTCCTTTGGATAGATGCCTGGTAGTGGGATTGCTGGATCAAATGGTATTTCTATCTTTAGCTCTTTGAGATATCTCCAAATTATTTTCCACAGGGGTTGTACTAATTTGCAGTCACACCAGCAGTGTAAGAGTGTTCTAATCTCTCCACATCTACTCCTGCATTTGTTATTTTGGGACTTTTTGATGGAGGCCATTCTCAATGGAGTTAGGTGATATCTCATTGTAGTTTTGATTTGCATTTCCCTAATGATTAGAGATGTTGAGCACTTTTTTATATGTCTGTCTTCTTTTGAAAAGTTTCTGTTCAAGTCCTTTGCCCATTTATTGATGGGGTTGTTTGATTTTTTTCTTATTGATTTTCTTATGTTCTATATATATTTTTGTTATCAGGCCTTTATCAGATGTGTAGAAAGCAAATATTTTTCTCCCATTCTGTAGGTTTTCTACTCACTCTAATGAAGTTTTTATTTTTGAAAGTTTTTGCTTAGGGATTAAACCTCCTTAATAGTTATATGACTATTTAGGCTCTATAATTCATCTTGGGTTAGTTTTAATAGTTTGTGGTTTTTAAGACATTGGTCTAAATTGTCAAATTTTTACGAATACAGTTGTTTGTAGTATTTTGCTCTAATCTTTATTATTTCTTTCCTTCTTCTTGCTTTGGATTTATTTTACTCTTCTTTTCCTAGTTTCTTGATGTAGAAACTTAGATTATTGATGTGAGACATTTCCTAATTGCTAATGTAAGCATATATTACTATAAAATTACCTTTAAGCACTGCTTTAGCTGAATCCTACAGCTTTGAATCTGTTGTATTTTCATTTACTTAAAAATATGTTATATTTTTCCCTGAAGCTTCTTCTTTGATCTATGGATTATTTAGAATTTTTTACTTTAATTTGAATATATTTAATTATTTTCCTGTCATTTATTTCTAGTTTACTTCTATTATAGTCTAAGAACATATAAATTCTTTTAAGCTTGTTAAGGTTTGTTTTAGGACTCAGGATATGGTCTATCTTGGTGAATATTTTATCTGTACTTCTCCCACAGGAATTCTTAAAGAAAAATAAATAGTTAAGGATATGTGAGAAAGTAACCAAGTCATACTCCAGATATATACTAATAAAATTTATTTTAAAATATTTTCCAATGGTAATGATTTTATATTTGTATGGCTACTTTAAAGAAATTATGCTTAGAAACCAAGGAAAAGAACATTTCTAATTAAATGATAAAAACCAAGAAGGTAAGTTTCACTATTTCCACAGAACATGCCTGTAGTCTTTGCTTCCAACCAGGCCCCCTGACCATAGCATATAACTATCACCTGGGCACCAATACTATTTAAGATTGCAAAGTTAGAAGTTAACGTGATTATGAACATCACCTTTTTACCCTTTTTGAATGTCCCTTTCTGAAAGGAATTTAATTTCCTATAATACATTTTTGTTGTACATTTACAGAGGATATTAAAAAAATTTATACACTCCAGTATACATGTCATAAAATTGTATATTTGCAAGAGAAATTATTGTTATGTTATAATTTATATAATTGCAAGAGAAATTGTTATTATGTTATTATTGGTAATTATAATAGCAAGTTATAGGTAATTATAATAGTAAAACATTGTTTAACTGCTTTCCTCAAAGTGCAGATAAGCAGCCTTCCTGTTCATTTTAGGAGTTAAAGGGCTTTATGTACCATTTTGGCGTTGAATTATCTGTCATAGCAACCAAGTTGCTTTGATTGCTATGTTTTGAAAACACACATGGGTCCCCAATTATTTCACAATTGATTCCTAGCCAGAAGGCTATCCGTTATGTCCACCTCCTTATATACATTTTGTTATATTGGTCATGATGAAAGAATTCCTCCATGACAGAAGGCACCATCAACCACAGCCTATCCTGATGACAGCTAATGTGAGAATTTTAATGAAAAGGCTGCTGTCGAGGCTTTGACAAGCAGCCTAACTTTTAATATGTGCCAGTTATGGGGTGAGCTGTGTCCCCTCAAAATTCTAGTCCTAACCCCTACTAACTCAGATATGATCTTATTTGGAGATAGGGTTTTTACAGAGGTAATCAAGTTAAAATAAGGTCATTAAGGTGGACCCTAGTCCAATAGGACCCTACATATTTATAGAA
Source organism: Eulemur rufifrons (assembly GCF_041146395.1). NCBI lineage: Eukaryota > Metazoa > Chordata > Mammalia > Primates > Lemuridae > Eulemur > Eulemur rufifrons. Next base: position 107,435,732 of record NC_091012.1, read on the forward strand.
AGGGGAAATTTGGAGGCAGACACACACATACAGGGAGAACACTATGTGAACATGAAGACGGCCATTTACTAGCCAAGGAGAGAGGCCTGGAACAGATCCTTTCCTCATAGCCTTCAGAATGAATCAACTCTGCAAACACCTTGATTTTAGACTTATGGCCTTTAGAATTGTGAGACAATAAATTTATATTGTTTAAGTCACCCAGTTTGTGGTACTTTATTATGATAGCCCTAGCAAATTAATATAGTACCAAAGAGCACAAAAGCTACAGCAGTAGGTTTCCAGCCAAATGCCACGATGGAAGTGTAATTCAGCACATTTCATTTTCCTGTGGATAACTGGAGTTTCTTGAGAAAAGTACACAGAGAAGCTGCTAGAAAGATTTCCCTATGGTTTTTCTCTTTCAGAGTTGGATAAGATTGTGAACTGAATGGCTACTTACCCATCTGCTATAAGATGCCCTGCAGCATTTTTCTAATGGCAACTGAGAGTCTCTTTGATAATATTGCTCCCAGATCTTTTTTCTTATCCCAACCTCTTCTGGCTATTCAATAAATTAATCAGTTAAAGTTCAAAGGATTTTTTAAGTTAAAGACCCTCAACCTGAAGAAAGGCAATAGACTCAAACAACTTTTGTAAGACTTGACATATGTCCTTCAGCAAACTTCATGTTATAGAGGAATACTTGTTGCACTAAGCAATGGTGATAGACGAAACCAATGTATTGAGGAAATATATATGTGTGTATATATGCTGTAAGCTGTGTGTGTGTGTGTGTGTGTGTGTGTGTGTGTGTGTGTAGCTAATCCCTCTATGTGAGGACAGAGTTAACTTGCAGCTGGACTGGGATAGTTCAGTGCTTGTCTCCAGGGATGTTCGAAAATCTGATACTGACCCTTGTTTTATATAGGGATGAAATGCTCTTGTTAATGATTTATAATGTGCTATTTAAAGTTCAAAATTCCCTTGGAGGTATCCTGTGCTGGCTTGTCTACATTGTTTAGGGATTTATAGATTGATGGTTTGTACCTGGTTTAACCATTTACACAGTCTGGTTTTAGTTGTGACCAGTGGAGTAAAAAAGATCCTTCAATAAACTTGTATCTTGGCTTGCCTAACTAAGATATCTTGAACTTATCTTAGTGGTTCATAATTTGAATGCTAAGCTTGTCCTTTGCAACTGAGAAAGGACTCTGAGAGCTGTTCCTGGACATATCCAACACATCAATGATTGACTGTATTTTCTTTCTCTCTTTTTTTTTTATTTATGAATTACATTAGGTTATTTTTTTTTTCATCTTATTGTTATGGGGGATACAGAATTGCAGGTTACATATGTCGCCCATGTACCGCCTTTCTCCCCAAGTCAGAGCTCCAGGCGTGTCTGTTCCCCAGATAGTGCGCGTTGCACCCATCATGTAGGTATATATCCCTCCCTTCCCCACCCCCCCCTTTTGCCTTTATTAAAGCCATACATGTGAAGTGTAAGTACTTTCAATTGTCTGATCCTGTGTGATTGCTATACCCTTGAACCCTAGATTCAAACCTGAAACCTTGGGCCCCCTCCTAAAATTTACCTTAAAAGGTGAAGCAACCAGTAGTCTTGGAGACTATAAATTGGAAAGAATGGCAAAGCAGTAGGAGCCCAATCTTTGCTTTAGGCCTGGATAGGAGGCCATAAAGATGCCTGTGGAATCCAAGATCTTAGTTCTGGGTGTAAATAGAGGGAAGTTGGTGAGTAACTTAGGTACAGCATAGACACAACTGGACCACCAGATCCCAGTCTCACCACTTCTGTTAGGAATATAACTCAGGGGTCGGGGAGGACTGAGCTTACAGGTGAAATTAATATACGGTCCGACAGTTATTTCTACTGGTTCACATGACTTCTATTCTTCTAAAGACTTTCTCTGGGGCCAAAAGCATTACAGAATATAAAGGAATGAAAGCTGCAGCATAATGAAAATCACGTAACTAAATCAAGGTCATCCACTGAAGGCACACGGTCAAAATAACTGCTAAATCCACTGCCTTCCATAAACTATTTGTTTTGAGTGCAGATAAAATTAGTCAGAGACAGCTTTATATTCTAGGTACTACAGAGGCTCTAAATGGGATAGCCGTTGTAAAGCATATGTGAGTAGAGGAGGTGGTTATGAAATACAAGAGAACAGCAGAAGCATTTACACACAGAAAATACCTTGTAACCTTAATCAGGATAAAGAAAGAAATAAACACTGAGAAAATGTATAACATTGGAGAAATGTTTAATAAATTATGTTTCAGCAACATGATGGAATATTATGCAGGAATTAAAATGATAATTAAGGTTATGTAGAAACATAAACAATATGTTTCATATAATGTTAAGTAAAACCAGCAGAATATAAAATGGTATATACAAATATGAGTGCATAAAATTACATACGCAAGTTGAAGGAAATGAATTACAATAGGGTATTATGGTAATTGGGAGGGGACCATTGTTTTTAATTAAAATATACTTTATATAGACTTTCTATGGGCATATATATACACCTTCTATATGTGTATATGTATATTTAAACATAAGACTTTTAGTAGTGGGCACACTAGTCTGTTTTTTTAAGACATTGTCTTATTTAGAGCAACACTTTCCAAGGAACATACTGCAATGATGGAAATGTTCTATATATTTGTGCTGTCCAGTATGATAGACACTAGCCACATGTGTCTGTTGAGCAATTGAAATGCAGCTAGTGTGACTGAGGAATTGAATCCTTAGTTTTTATTTTAACCAATTCAAATTCAAGTACCCATATATGTCTAGTGTCTACCTTATCATACTCCAAACAGTGCAAGTTTAGAGCTACAAGATGGATAAAATTTAATAGTGGGTTCATTAGTCTGAATTTTTTTCTCAATGTCATTAATAATTTTTTCTATGACTAGTTAGAGCCTTTAAAAGTACTCTGTCATTCATCTTTCCCTTTGGAACAAGAGATCGTGTAAAAAGTGCACCCTGCTGAACTGCAGAGGATAAAAGAGCTCCACTTACTCTCCATTTCAATGGAATTTCAGTACATCAAAAATCTTTACTGTAATCACAGATACACCAGAGACCTGTGGTTACCCAAACAGTTGCCCCTTTCTGATACAAAAATATTAGAGACCAGAAAGACAGCAGGTCATAGGCTTCCTCGCTTACCTTAGTCTAGAAGGTACATGAACAAAGGGTTCCTGCATAGTCGGTAACCAAGTAAATATAAATGAAAAAAAATAGAACCTTAGTTCTCACAATTGACCAAATGTGAGGGCTCCAAGTAACTTTAACTCTGAAATCCTGTTCCCATATGTCCCTAGTAAGCAGTGCCCACCTGAGTTAGGCAGAGCTCATCCTGACTTCTGCATTACCATGCCACTTTTTCTTCTACATCTTTATCTACCCTCTCAACCATGCCTCTTTGCTCCTGTTCCACCACTTCCACCTTGGAATGCCATTTCTGTTCAAAGGAAGTATTGAGCTGGACCTTGTGGATAAGAGAATTTGGATTAGAGATGAGCAAAGGGAAAAAATATGACTCAAACCCAATGTGATGTAATTCCCAATCTCCTTCAGAGAAGTAGTTACTACTGCTGATAATATGCTTGGGTGTTGTTCTGATAAACCTAAATGAAAATTTTAAAAAATTGATGATGTTATTTACCAACCTACCCACCTATATATATGTCAATAGTCTAAATATCTTTAAGCAAATATTTGTTTTCATCTTGTAACCTAGTCTAACAATAATTTCCTAATCAGTTTTTTTTCCTATGTCTCTACCAAGGATAAAATCATTTACTTGTCTGAGTTAGAGGCCTAGTCTCTTGCAGCAAACTTAAAATAAAACTTTTGCATAATAAATTTGTCATATATTCTTTTTTTAAGAATTTGGAAATTCTCCATTTTGGTACCTACCAGATTGAAGCAAGAATGGCTCTAAATCAAGTAACACTGCACCAAGAATGACATTGAGATCTTTGTAACTCCTTGGCCTTACTGTTCTGCAGCTGCTGCTGTTGATTGGTGGTTTTTTTTTTTTTATAAGATGTGGCATTTGAGCTCATCTTTCGAGCTTTTGCTTGTTAAAATCTGATAATGAAAACTTGGAGAAACTTGGAGAAGTTTGGAGCTAGAGTGAGTACTGGGTGTCTTCATGATTTGGGCAGTTATGGTAAACGTCCCCAACCCTGCTCCTCTTCATGAGTACCTGAAAAGGTCACTTGATGTCTGAAGGATGTCATAGAACTGGAGGAAAGGAGAGTTGGGTATGTTTCCATAGACTTTTGGTCAATATATTAAATTATGTTACTAAGGGATGACCAAAACCCTTAGCAAAGATACAGTAGGCAAATAATCATTTATTTCTTTTGGTTTCAGGAAGTTCTTTTGTGTTCCCTCCACAGAGACTTTGTGTCTTGTTTTATTTTTCATTTAGCCAATATTGTCATAATTTGCCTAGCAATTTTTCATGTCTGCCTGTGTCTGTAAACGGTCATTTATAATTCCTTCTGTTTGTGACCAGAGAGATTGTAGATATACAGCTGCCTGTTTGCTTAAAGTATCTCTGAAAAATTACAGGTAATTGATTGGAGGAATTGATCATTTGTATGCGCCATGAGAATATCAAATTCAAACAGAAACAGACAGATTCATCTTAAGATGAAGAAGGAACGGAAGATCTGTTCAGCTAATATCACAAAAATATGCTATCTTTTCTGTGATGTTAAAGAGAAAGACAATTCTGGGCTGGGCACAGTGACTTAGGCATTGGCCAGAATAGGCTAAGAGATGGAAACACCTCTGGAGATACAGATAATAATATCAGAAGAAAACTATTTACTTAATGTTGCAGGTTGAGCTCTCTTGGACATCGACCCTAAGATAGAGTTTGGCATGCAGGATATTTATGAATTGATTGACACCTGTGGGAGGTACAGGGCTCAAGCAGGCATGGGAAGAGGGAGAAGTCCCAGCTATAATGCAAACCAAACAATAGTTTGGGGCAATCTTATGGGGCACTCTGGAGTTAGAATGGCCCTTCAGTATTGTTCCCTGTTGAATGGAGATGGTCAGACATTTATATCTCCACATGGATCAGAAAAGTAGAGGAAACTTTGTGGGCTCTTCGTGGCTGAGATATCCCTGACACAGCTCCCAGAAGCTGAGGGAAGTCCTTTCCTGAGGCTGGATCTAGGTAGAGCATAAAGGGATCGCCCTCCTTAGTTGCACATTTTTGTGAAACTAAATTGCCTAATCTGGAGGGAAATTAACAAGGTTGTTAAATTTATCCTATTTAATGGAGCTTATATTTTAATTGATCTAGGAACTAAGTTTATATACTTTTAGAATAAATGGTCTCAAGAACTCATAGACAAAAAGGGGGAAATAAAAAAGAAAAAAAGTATGCTCAAAAGGGAACAATTACGTTTTAGGTATATGGGTGAACTTAAGGTTATTAAGATAAGAAACAAAGAAATGAACATTGGTATCAGGCCAGTTTTAAGAAACTATTCTAAATGAAGGCTTTTAAGCAAAATTGAAATAGTTGTAGTACTATCTAATAAATAAATGAAAGGATTATGAAAGTTCTTTTATTACTCTAACAGTAAGTCATGTACAAATTAAACTGTTTTGTTAGATTTGTTTTCTTTTTGCTTCTATCACAGTTCAGTATTTGATATATACAGTACTTGATTTTATTTTCTTACAAAGTAGTCTGATTAACTGAGACTTTCCTATAATTTTTTAATGGGGTCAGATAAGTTATCATTACTGATACGAAAATTTTAGGAACATGTAAATTTAAACATGAATGTTCAATTAAATTGAATTATAATAACTAATATCCTTCTGATTTTTTTTTGTTGTTCTTGTGAACTTCAAGCAATGTTCCAAATTATGTGAACCACAGAAATACACCATTTGCACTGTCTGAGTAAAATTTCAGGGTGTTAAAGTTTACTGAGAAGTTTTTTTTGATATCAGCAATGACTGCACTGTTAATTAATTTACTAATCAATTAGTAATTAGTTAGCCAATTAAGGGTCTTGAAATTATAATTTTAGATCTTCTATATATATTATATTGGTGTAATTAATAAATACTCTTAAGTTATCTGGAAAAATTTTAAAGAAATCAAAGTGAATAGAGATAAAAAGAGCAAAAATAATTGGTCACTAAACAATAGTTTTCATTTATGCATTTTCATTTATATTTAAACACATTTGGGAATATAGAAAAATACTTTCTTATATGTTTACAAAGGTTAAAAGCTACAGCCTAAATTTTCAAATTACTTTATAATCTGTCATTTTTTACTATGATTAAATGCACATATTTATTTTATTTATTAAGAAATTTTATGTTTAAGTGAGAGGAGATACTGGTAGCTCAGAAGACAAAATAAAAAGATCTTTAGAGTGCTGTCTGTTCTGAATGTGAGGCAATAAAAAGATGCTATTTGCTTTCAGCATATTCTACCCAGATGGCAAATAATTTTTGCCTCACTCACCCTGACTGTGCATTCTCAAAAGAATCTATTAATTTTTATGTTTTTATCTGCTTTTGGTAATTCCATGACTGGAGACAACTGTAAGCAAACTGACATAAAGAACTAAATTCCTAATGTTCATTATGAAACCATTCTGTTATTTCTATATGCTATTGCTACTCTCTGGACCTTTCTTATTTTCAGACAATTGTACTCTCATCTGAAAACTATTGTGATGTTGCTTTCCTCTGAGTTCAGACCTCAAATTTAAAATAAAACAACTGAAAAGGTGTCTTTTGCACCCTGTGTTTATTGCTCCTGAGGCAACTGCTAGATAGCGCTAAAGGACTTGTCTTCATCTTGTAACCCATAAAGTGGCACTCATGAACAAGAAGGAATGTTAGAAATTTAGTTTGTTTGGTATGTTCATTTTGTTCTTAACTGGTTCAACAGAATGATAAGTGTTGCCCTTTACTAGAGTGCAAAATTTGGAGAAAACTGTCAAATCAAAGAAGCTCAGCTTATCCTACATTAACTTTGCACAAGACAAGTGCTATTATATAAAGATATTTTTAATAGTGGGTAATCTTTTTAATATGTGTAGATTCCCACTTTTATGCAAGGTGTGACATGTTAACTGAGTGAATTCTTGAAAAATTTTATCAGATGTTCACAATCATGGCATACATTTTACAGGACTAATACTAAGGTGCTCAAGATTCACCAATTCCTCAACTGACCATAATGTATTTTCACATTTGCAATAATCAACCAAGTCATTATGAATGCTACAGGGAGGTCCACATGCTTCAGAATTATATACCAATAAGAGCTTTCAATCTTCTCTGTTCTGATATAGTTCCTAGAATAAAGTGATAGTCTTCTCATCAATAGAGAATTTCTGCTCTCACTTCATATCTATCTGAAACCAAAGATTTAAGTTGCAGGTTGACAAATATTTTTGAAAGAATTATCAAAGATAACCTAAGAGATTTGGTAGGAAGACCCTGTGAAGATCCTTTTAACTATTTTAATATAGTTAGTTTGAGGAAATAGACTCATGGATATATGCTGATGCCACCTCTATAGTCTGACACTCAGGAGACTCAACCTAAAGGGAATTTAAGACAGAATTTCCAGGACTAGTTTTTTCCAGAAGCAGATGACTTTATAAAACTCTACTGTTGACAAATACCAGTGGGAGAAGGTTTAATTATGTAGAAATGAATAAAATCATTCACAAAAATCTAGTAGTGATTATTTCTTGGAATATTATGGCAGTGTTCATAGTAATCTATTTATTAACAGGCATATAACCAAACCCTTCTCTTCCATTTTTTCCTCCATCTCTAATTTTCAATTTAATAGGCTATCATTGTTTCAACTGTAGTTTAAAAATCATGACTTAACAACTACTAAACTACACCTGCCTAATAATATTTTAATGAAGTACTGATATATGATATATGGATGAACCTTGAAAGAATTATACTAACTGAAAGATGCTAGACACGAAGGGCCACATATTGAATGATTCCATTTATATGAAACATCCAGAATAGGCAAATCATAGTGAAAGAAGGTAGGTTAGTGCTTGCCTAGGCCTGAGGGAATTAGGAGGAAATAGGAAGTGACTGGTAATGGACACAAGGATTTTTTTTTTTTTGTTTTGGAGTGAGTGATGAAAATGTTCAAAAATTGATTGTGATGACGTTTGTACAACTGTGTAAATATACTTAAAACCATTGCATTTGCACTTTAAGTGAGTGAATTGTATGGTTTGTGAATTATATATCAACAAATCTCTTTAAATAAAGGCATAATAAAAACTTTCCCAGGCATACAAAAATGGAAAAAATTCATTATCAGCAGATCCACAAAAGAAGAAAGTTAAAAGAAATTCTTTAGGCAGAAGGAAAATGATCCTGGATAAAAATATATATATCTCCACAAAAGATGAAAGAACATCAGAAATGGCAAGTACATGGGTAAATATGTAACATCTTTTTCTCATCTCTTTAAAAGACAATTTACTCTTTAAATGTTAAACCTGGAGTTCTTGGCACCAACAAGAGAGTTAACTGTACAGACCCAGGAGGGCCTGCTTGCTCTTGGTGACTACATGAACCACCAGTAAAGGTTTAATGTTAAACAAAAATAATAAAAAACATAGTCTGATATTTACAGCATAAATAAAAGCAAATGTATGAAAACAATAGTAAAAAGGTCAGGAGGGGAGAAATGTTTGTGCACTACTATAAGGTTCTTATACTATAAATAATTTGGTATGATATCAGTTGAAGGTAGCCTGAACAAAGCTAAAGTTGTATACTGAAAACTCTAAAGCAACCACTAAAATAGCAAAAATAGAGTTAGAACTAATGAGCTAACAAAGGAAAAAAAATGAATTGCAAAAATTATTCATTTAGGCTTTCACTTCTGAGAAGATATTCTTTTCTCTATTCCTCCTACTATGTACAACTAAAAACCCTGAACATCTTATAAAAAGTAATCATAAGAATGCTCTAAAAGGTGAAGAGAAGTCAGACCAGCTAAGAACTTCAGAATCAAAGGAGTGATACAGTGGTGAGTTTTTTGGTGTGTGTTTGATTCGCATTTCCCAGACTGTGTCCTGGAGAAGCCAGCAGCCCAGAAACACTAATGGGCAAAGACAAAAAAGCCCCAAGAAAGGCCTACTTTCTCTGGCCTAAGGGCCAGGAAAGGGGCAACCTATAAAGATAGAAAATATTTAGAAATAGCTGCTCTACCAAATACTACAGAAAAAAAAATTGTGGCCCCACCTCCAGCCCTGCCAGAAATGGCTGAGTAAGCATAAACTTCCAGTCATGCCAGCTTCTTCTCTGTGTCCCTGCATCTTCAGAAATAAGGTTGTTCCTTTCCTCTGGGTATACATAGAGCACCTCTCAAATGTGGGTCTTATGATCTGCTTCAGGGGAAGCTCAGAAAAATCCTTCCTAGGTTTTATGACTTTCCACAGGGGAGAAGGGCAGTAGAAGGTTTGAGAGAGAACTTCCTGGTTCTGCTGTTTTCTCAAATGCCAACCTTCCAAACATTGGGGTAGTGGGTCTTGAACCCTGTCAATATTATCACACTGATGGGGATAGGGAAGAAAGGAGGTTACCTAGCAACTTTGGAAAATAGTGTTTTGACTGTAAGGATAAAGGCAAAAAGTACTGTATACAAACACTGTACTTTAATTGGTAAACTTGTTTATCATGGAGATATGGATTAGCAATTCTGAAACTACTTTAAATGAATACTACAGTGAACAAATGAATATACCATAGAACAAGCATCAGCATACTATGACCTGTAGACCAAATCTAGCTCATTTTTGTGTGACCCACGAAGAACATTTTCTTAAAATTCTTAAATGGCTGAAGAAACCAAAAGAAAAAAATAATACGTTATAACACATAAAGATTATAAAAAATTAAAGCTGAAGAGTTGTGATAGAGACTATATAGCCCCCAAAGCCTAAAATATTTACTATCTTGTATAGGAAAAATTATCCCTTTACAGGAAAAGTTTGTTGACCCTTATAGTAGATAATGAGAGCCAGGTTTCTCACTATCAGAGAAAAAGAAGTTATAGAGAAGTGAAAGGGGAGGGCTAGAATAAGCTTTGTGGTGCTGGATTAGAGTCAGAGACATCAGTATGAACTCATGTTTACTTTAATATACATATAGATATATACAGAAAGATATATATGTGTGTACACATGTTAGTATACATACATATTTTCTAGCTCTGTCCACTGAGAGGGCTATACTCTATTAATTCAGCCTATCTTCCATTCCTACTGTATCAAATATAAAATATGCTTGACTAAGTGAGAAATTCAATTAATGAATTTAGCACAAAAATATAATCAGACCATTTTTCTAACAAAACCAAATCTTTTATGATTGTTTGGGGCAAAAATAGGATCTGAGAAAGAAAAATTAAACCAGGCTTGGTGTAAGAAAAATATTTTTACAAAATATATTTCAAAATATTCTGAAAGAGAATTCGCATCTCTGATAAAATGCTTGGGCACTTTTCTGATAAACCTAAATGAAATTGACAACTTCCAGGAAGTTCTTCACATCAGTCCATCAGTCAGGACAGTAAAGCTCTTTAACCAGAGGTTCTCTACTATTTGTTTGCTTGCACTTTCATTGTATTCTATTGAACAGAGATCACCTAACCCTGACTTTTTCTCCTAAAAATATCTTTAAGAGATATTTAAAGAGAGAAATCTTTGAATTGGCTTGCAGAGAATCTTAGAGGAAGCATGATATAGAATTTTTACATATGCTTATAAATTAAATAATTTTTCAAGCACTGGAAATGTGTAAAAGGGGCAGTCAAGGAAGAGAGAATATGTTCAAAAAGTACAAGACCTAATATATCAACATGTCAGTATATCTACTACTTCCCCACTGCTCCCATGTACTCACTCCCAAGCAGAAAATCTTTTTTTATCTCTTTTAATTTTTTCTTGGATAGAGATCATTCCTCCTGTGAGTTCATGGGCCCCCTGGAAAGCAAATTAATTCATGTGCATGTCCCCAGAGAATGCCAATAGGCATCCATTTGCTGAAAGAATGCCTGTTGTTCATTTGCTGAACGAATGCATTTTGCACAAATGGTGTAGATATTAATAGTATATGTTGCAAGGCTCATCACAGAAGAAACAATGAAATAGCACATTTTCTAAGATTATACTTCCCCTTTTTCATACATGCTTTTCATGTACATTCTTCTATTCAAAGGGAGGGGGGAGAGGAAGCCCTGCTTTCAGCAGCCCAATCTCGTCACAGGAGTTCCCTAGCTAATCAGAATTTTAAACACCTACAATTTCTCTACTCTTTGCTCTCCTGTGTTTTAACTGCTTGCCCTCTTCCTCTACCACACAAATAACTCTTAGATTATATTAGAGGACAGTAGAATTTTTTAGATAGATTTTTAAAAATTTTACCTCCACAAAAGAAAAAGAAAAAAAAAAAGGAAAACTTTAATGGTAGCCAGTAGAGGTAGCAGAAAATTCATAATGCAATACTTCAACAATTTCATTAATTTACTCATTCAACAAATATCTGTTGAGCACAGATGCTCCTTGACTTATGATCAGATTATGTCCAGTAAACCCCATCATAAGTTGAGTAGTGTATATGGCTTTCACACCATGGTAAAGTTGAAAATTGTAAGTTGAACCCATCATAAATCAGGGACTGTCTATACTACTCTGTAGTAGTACTCTGTGAGGAATCAAGTAACAAAATAGTCCTGGTCCCTACTCTTAAAATACATCTGACCCATTTCCACAATCTTAAATTGAAAAGCACATATAATATTAATGTGAAATGTTTCATTTCAATAAATTTTATCAGCATAAAAATCACCAACAGAACTGTTTCTCTATTGTGCAAACACATCACTATTGTAAGGGAGAAAAAGTAATATCTTTTCTTTACCCATCACTAGGTTCATGACTGACACCTGAGAAATAAAAATAAAATCCTAAGACTTCCAACTGACTGAATGGACCCCTCTTGGCCAAGGTAACCCCAGCAAAACCTTAAAACTGAGCTCCCAGCCATAACAGGATGGGAGGCCAGACATGCCTCATTATATCCCCTCCCTTGTTAACCACCATTACACTTTCTTCCCCAAGGGTTTAACAAAACCAGCTTTTTGGAAAGATTTGCCCCACCACTGATTTCAATCAACTACCTAATGTTACTTCTCCCCTTTGTGGTTTTAGCACAAATGACAAGCATTCCTTCCTGATAAGAGCCCATTGACCACGGAGTAGTTCTGACCAGTCTATGCAGGCTGCATACAGAGGGTTTTTGTGTCCTCTGCTTCACCTTTTGACATCAGAGACCCAAAAACTCCACCTTTGGATCATGCTAATGTTGCCATCTTCTCCATCTTGCTCGGGCTGGTCTCGGACTCCTGAGCTCAAACAATCTGCCCTCTGCGGCCTCCCATAGTGCTAGGATTACAGGCGGGAGCCACCGTGCCCAGGCTAAAGTATGATTTTAACCTACTCTGTTTAGCACCAAAATTTGGAGAATTTCTCAAAGATTGGTCCATGAGACACTTGTATCAGGATAATGTGGGAAACTTGGATCTTAAGTCAGGGTTCCATGTAAGCACAGCCTAATACAAAAGATATTCTTGTTGGTTTGTTTGTTTGTTTTTGAGACAGGTTTGCTCTGTCACCCTGGCTAGAATGCAGTGGTGTCATGATAGCCTCAAACTCCTGGGTTCAAGTGGTCCTCCTGCCTCAGCCACCCAGAGGGCTAGGATTACAGGCATGAGCCACTGTGCTCGGCCAAGACAAAGGTTTTGATACAGGTAGTTTCTTAGGGAAGTGAACTCAGGGAGCAGGTGTGAGCACTTAAAAAATAGAAGGCAGATAAAAACACACAAAGATGCATTCTCAAGTTGGCCCCTTCTACTGATGACTGGTGTTTAAATTTGAAGAGATCTCTAAAGACCTTAATGGAATGGGGTCTCAGACCTGTTCACCTGAAGATGAGAGAAAGAAGCTTTAACTCATTGGATCTCATCTTTTATTGGTCCAGGGTCACTTAGGGAGCGTTAACTTTTCCATCTTCTGAATTACTCATTTGTCACTGCTGAGTGGGCTCCAGCAGCCACTCCAGGCTATTGTGTCAGAGAAACCTGGGGTAAGAAGCAAGAAATATGAGGTGCTGACTTGGGGTGAGGTGCTATCCAGGTGCACCTATGTGAAACAGACCAAAATCTACTTAGAACTGTTTCACATCAAGGCTACTGGAGCCCAAGATGGGTCCAAAATTACAGGCAGAAGCTTCAGGGATTTTGATACAGCATTTGAAAATGCCAGTTCCTGGTTATTATCCATTGTTATGGGTGGAATTGTGTCCCCTTAAAGTTCATATGTTGAAGTCCTAAACACCCAGTACCTCAGAATGTGATGCTATTTAGAAATAGGGTCATTGCAGATAGAATTAGTTAAGTAATTCTTAACTTACTTAAATTGGAGTAGGGTGGGCTCCTCATCCAATATGACTAGTATCCTTATAAAAAGGGGAAATTTGGACACGCACGCACACAGGGAGAATACCACATGAATGCTGGAGTTACACTGCCACAAGCCAAGGAACTACCGCAAATAAGGAAGGAGATCTGGAACAAATCTTTCTCTAGCACTTTCAGAGGGAGAGTGACCCTGCCAACACCTTGATCTTAGGCTTCCAGCCTCCACAACTGTGAAACAATAATTTCTGTTGTTTAAGCTGCCTAGTTTATGGTGATTTGTTAGAGCAACCGTGGGAAAGTAATACACCCGTGATCTATTGGATCCCAGTCCCTGGGGGTATGGTCTATACTTCCACACTCCTAACAAAGTTTGCAGGCAGTTCTTTTTTTTTTTTTTTTTTTTATGTTACAATTGATTTTTTTTTATGCTAATTATATTGAATATTTTCTTATGTGTTTCTTTGCCATATACAGTATACACACACACACACACACACACACACACACACACATATCCTCTTAGGCAAAATGTCTCTTCATGTATTTTGTTTATTTTCTTTTTTTTTTTTTTATTTTTTTATTCATGATAAATTATTAAGTGAACAGTGCAAGTTAAAAACAATAGTTTCATATTTTTTCCCCACCCCCCCTTTCCCGAGTCAGCACCTTCAAGTGTTACCACTCCCCAAACGGTGCGCAATGCACTCATTGTGTAGGCATACCCCCATCCCCTCCCCCACCCCCCACCTCAGTCTGATGTCGAATTGGTGTCGTTCCCAGATTTGTATTTAGGTGATGATCAGGGAAACCAATTTTCTGGTGAGTACATGTGATGCATGTTTTTCCATTCTTGGGATACTTCACTTAATATAATGGGTTCCAACTTTCTCCAGGAGAACCATAGAGATGTCGGATCTTCATCATTCCTTATAGCTGAGTAATATTCCATGGTATACATATACCACAGTTTACTAATCCAATCATGTATTGATGGGCATTTGGGTTGTTTCCACATCTTTGCTATTGTGAATTGTGTGCAGGCAGTTCTATGTGCCCTCCAAGTTTAAGAAACCTGGTCTAGAGTGAAATAAATATTGTCGTATCTGAGCCCCAGGGAGAGTGACTCCAGAAAGGCTTGCTTTTGTCCAAATACTCTTCTGAAAATCCAAAGCAACACATTGGATGCAGAACAACACCTTACATGTAGGGAAGGAATTCTCTTTCTGAAAGTCAACTCATGTAGCACACTTCAGATTATGGTTGCTACTTAAAATCAGAAGCTGGAAAAGTGGTAGAGGAACAGGCTACAACTTCACCCCCACCTCAAAACATCTGTACAGAACAGAGTGGATAAATGTAGAGAGACAATGCCCCTGTACTTTCTCAACCCCTATCAAAATCTGGATATGTACATGCATATGTGATGCCTTATTGTGAAACAAATAGGAACAAAATGAAAACCAGGCTTGGAAAAGGTAGCACATTATTAACCTGTTATTTCAAAATGGAATAGAAGTTTTCAGTACACGTCAATGTTAAAGAAAATACAGAGGAAAGAAGATACAGTCGGGAACACTAAAAAGGAAGCCATTGAAACCATCAAAAACTGCCTATGCCACCTTTGCAAAGAGTGAAACCACTTAAGAGCAGGAATCAGGTCTCTACCCCTCTCTAAGAGTAGACACATGGTAAGTGCTGAGTACAGAAACACTGAACAATTTCTGAGACACAGAGTTCCTGCTCTTAGTGGACCCAGATTCTTGCACCAGGCTAGTGATTCCTCTATTATTTTTCAATCACTCTGCACATTGATTGGTGTATGCTCCCATCTCTCGGGTGCTATGCTTAGAGCTGAGATATAACTTGAAAGGATGTGACTTTCAGCTTTGACTTTGGAAGCAGTCACCTGCTAGTGACTACTTCCAACAGTCTGTAGTTCCTGATATGCCAGCCTAGCCCAGCACCAATGCCAACTGCAGTGAATGAAGTATCTACCATTTCTTGGCAATTTTCCCTTGATCTCTGGTGTGAGAAGGCACTCAGTAAATATTCAAATGAACTTTCAAAGAATGAACAAATGGGTGAATGGATATGGCATAGGAGAGCACCTGTCATGTGAACCATCATTTTTAGAGTGGGGGTAATGTAGACTAGAAGAAGACCACGGCTTGAGGGTTTTCAAAGCAATTTCATATACAGTACTGGAAACAAAGTAAATACCAAAGCACACACAAACTGAAAATATGGGGAAGCAGAAAACAAGAGCCTGCCTACAAGAGGAGAGGGGAACAGATTTGGAGGGATATGTAGAAAAGCAAAATTCCTTTTTTTTTTTTCTTTTTGGTGGGGCGGAGGTGTGGGGAGAGGCATTGAGGGACAGAGAGAGTAGACAAAGAAGAGAGAGGTGTAAGAGAGAGCCCACAGAGTAGTTGCTTGACAGATTTACAACAATTGAGAAGGATTTCTTACAAGCAATAGGTTTTTGGCTGGGTGCGGTGGCTCATGCCTGTAATCCTAGCACTCAACCGAGGCCGAGGAGGGCGGATTGTTTGAGCTCAGGAGTTCAAGACCAGTCTGAGCAAGAACGAGACCCCATCTCTACTAAAAAAAATACAGAAAGAAATTAGCAGGACAACTAAAAAAAAAACATATAAAATTAGCCGGGCATGGTGGCACATGCCTGTAGTCCCAGCGACTCGGCAGGCTGAGCAGAAGGATTGCTTGAGCCCAGGAGTTTGAGGCTGCTGTGAGCTAGGCTGATGCCACAGCACTCTAGCTTGGGCAACAGAGCAAGACTCTGTCTTAAAAAAAAAAAAGGAACAAATAGGTTTTTAATTCCTAACTTGAGTGATTTTCTCTTGCAACTAAATGACTCCTGACTAAGCTAAATGGCCACCAATAGAATGTAGGCTCAGAGAGGGCAGGGATTTTAGTCAGTTTTATTTGTACCAAACAGAGTCTAAGGCGAAATAGGGGCTAAATAGAGGCATACATAAAAGCACAAAGTTGGAGACACGACCCAAGCAAAAGGATGATTTTGTAATCTGCTTGCCCTCCAGCTTAAGGTTAAGGGGTTTCTAACTAATAGGGAAGGTGTACCAGGATATCATCCATTTGCCCCTCTAGACCTGTGCTTCATCTTTCTCCATCCTACTCTCTGCCATAAAAGCCTAATCTGTATAAACCATATCAATGTCCTCCTTGACCTTTAGTTTTCAGTTAGGCTTATGAAGGCTATGGGTAGGAGACCAGGAAGAAAATAAAGTGAGGTCAGGGTATTTATTGCCATATCTCCCTCCCTGCCAGTTTGTCTTGAGCTGGATGGGTTCTTCAACCAAAGACAACCTTCTCTATGAGACTCTTGCCTTTTGCATTTCAGCAAGTGCTTTCTCATCTCCCTTCAGGCTGAGCAGTAGTAACATCTTTGAAGTTACCAGCACTAAGCTTTGAAGTTCCTGCAATATCTTTTAGGGTTCCCCTATATCCCACTCACATCTTTATAAAATAGTGCCTTTATGAATGCCCCCTTGAATTATCCTAATTCAAGAGCATCATTTGTTTTCTGTTGGGGCCCTGACTAATGCAGGAAGAATTCAAATTAGCTTTTTTTTTCCAGAATAATCCCTCTAATGTGCATCTTGGTCTCTAAAAATTACAGCTTATTCAAAATGGATTTTTATCTGAGATGGTGTAAGGGGTGAAGGAGGCAAATATTCATATGAGAGGGAGGGTTAAGCTTGCTGATGTAGATGATGGCTACAGCAAAGGCAAACCAGTGACTTATCTTTCTGCAAACATTTCCTTGTCATGCATGATAAATCAGTCCATAACATACTATTCTGAACAAGACCACAGATTTATAAACCTGGAAAAGATGCAAAAATTACCCAGCTTGTTCTTTGTATGAAGCCACATATAACATTTTTTTTCCTGTGTTTGGAATCAGTACATGATGTTGGAGGTGGAGGATAGGAAAACCTGAGAAATACTTCCCCTTAGCATTGCTTGGTTTTGTATATACTGAAAATAGTATGATTGTTTAATTATCTTATTTGGATGCATTTCAATGACTAGAACCTTAATTTGGGGTTCTATACCCCGAAAGAACTTGGAAATAAGAGTGAGAGAATTAAATTAGGAGAAACTGATCTCTGATATGCAAATCTATTATATTAAAAATATATTTGATTGTCTGTTTACTCTCTTAACAGTTTCTTTGGCTGTGTAGAATCTTTTTAATTTAATCAGGTCCCATTTATTTATTTTTGTTGTTGCTGTGATTGCCTTTGGGGTCTTCTTCATAAATTCTTTGCCTAGGCAATGTCTAGAAGAGTCTTTCCCACATTGTCTTCTAGAATTCTAATAGTTTCACACCTAAGGTTTAAGTCTATTATCCACTGTGATTTGAGTTTTGTGAGAGGTGAAAGGTGTGGGTCCTATTTCTGTCTTCTACATGTGGCTATCCAGTTTTCCCAGCACCATTTATTGAATAAGGATTCTTTCCCCAGAGTATGTCTTTGTCTGCTTTGTCAAAGATTAGATGGCTATATGAGGATGGTTTTATATCTGGATTCTCGATTCTTTCCACTGGTCTGTGTCCCTGTACTTGTGCCAATACCAAGCTGTTTTAATAACCACAGCCTTGTAGTATAGTTTGAAGTCTGGTAAATTAATACCTCCCATTTTGTTCTTATTGCCTAAAATTGCTTTTGCTAAACAGGGTCTTCTCTGGTTCCATACAAAGCATAAAATTATAAGAGAGGACACAACAGTAACAAAATTTGGGGAACTGGAAAGCTGATGGACAAGCAGGTGTAAAAGATGTTAGGAGATAGGAGAACACTGAATCTGAAGAGAGCAATAAGGAAAGAACACAATGTGCCTCAACTCACATAACAAAATCCTCAATGGCAGCATTATGTACCTCTAGAAGTGAGGGAGAATAGGGGAAAGGAAAGATCCAAAATAAGGAAGATGAGTTTAAAATCTATGCAGGAAGCAATTAGGTCCCCAGATACACTCCTTCATTCCTTAAGACTTTTTCCATTCACCCCAGAACATTATTGAAGATTTATTTTCTGGAAAGTTCAAAAGTAGGTTCTTTATGCTTGCTGAGCTCCAGGTCAGTTAAGATACTGGACAGAGTTGTCTCCACACCTCCTTCTCACACTGCTCTCAGAATTCCAGTCACCATGCCTTCACCCTCAAGGCAAGGTACAAGAAGAGTCTTCTCTAAGGAATATGACCAACCCAAGAGGAAAGTCCTAATCAACACCCCCCCCCAAATGGCCAGGTAGCTAACCCTATGGTGACATTCACAGTTGACAAATCCCGCTCATGCTAAAAGCTTCCAATCAGCTTTCTAGTGTCCCTCTTGTAAACAGACAGCCAAGGATCACCAGGTAAGCAGAAAAAAAAGCAATTAGAGGAAACAAGTACTTTGTTTAACCTTTCTTCTTCCCACATAATCTATCAAGACCTCACAGAGCTGAAAATATAGTATAACCATGAAAAAAAGAATAGGACAAACAGGAACAGAGATTTACAAGAAGGAATTTTAAAAATAAAAAAAATATAAACACAGGTATATATATCTATATAAAACATTATAAGTATACACATAAATGCATACATTCAATTATATACACCCAAGGTTTTCTCTAATTCTGTCCTTCTGGTCCATGCCCAGTGACTGCTGTATGATTAGGTACTTCAGGAAGTAGGATTGCTTCTACAAAGTCCAAGATGCGTCCTGTGTGTACTAACTTACAGTCTACTAAAATGGTTTTCTTATGATGATACTATAATATACATCATTCGTTGAATAGCTACTAGGGGCTAAGAATGAAGCAGGGAGTGGGCGGAGCCAGTGGCGGAAGTGGGCAAAGCAAGAGGCACGAGGGCAGGCAGCCCGAGGGGAGGAAGTGGGCGGTGCCAGCGGCGCCAGCGGCAGGACGGTGGTTACCTCAGGGCGTGGCGGTTACCTCAGGGCGGGTATTACCTTTGGCCTGGTACCAGCATGCGCGGCCTCGGTGGGGAGGAGAAGCCCCCTCTCTCCCAAAGCCGCAGCCTCACCGTTTCCGACCATGCCCCGTGAGACCCGGACCCACACCAGTGCCTGAGCCTCCGTGACGAAACCGAGGCAACACAGGTGATGGCGGAGGCGGGTGAGGGAAGCTTGGAGACCGTCGCGCTCCCACCGCCCCAGCTTTTAGGGGAGGAGGGCGTACCCCGGGATCCCGCAGACAGTGGCCATACTCCTCAGATCCCAGTCGGTGGCGGTCGCGGTCGTGTAGCCCTAGGAGCTGGGCGGGAACAGGCTCCGCCTCCCACAAAGGGCCCGAAAGCAGCCTCTGTGTTGGTGGCTGCTGAAAGCGGCATGAAAAATGGCTTTCAAGATGGAGGAAAGGCCCCAAAAACCTGTGGCGCAGAGAGGCTGTGGTCTGAGGTTATGGTGGGCGTGAAGGAGGAGGATGTGAGGTCTGAAAAGTGCGCCACCCTCTCGGTAGCAATGGATGACGAGGAGAGGGCCGAGGTGGTGGAGATAGGAGTGAAGGAGAATGAGGTGGTGGAGGATCCAGTGGAGGTGGAGAAGAAAGCAGTCAGTGAAGAAATAGAAGTGGCGGAGGAGAAAGCAGTCGGTGAAGAAATAGAGGTGGCGGAGGAGAATAGAGTTGTGGAAGAGGTGCAGGAGGAGGCAGGGCCCGGGCGCCTGGATGTGGCTTGCTGCATCCAGTCTCTGCAGACCCTCCAATGGGAAATGGACATTGTGAATGCTGAAGGGGAAAGGGCCCTCCAACAGCTGCAGGACAGGTTTGGGCGGAGGCGTCGACACTACCTGCAGCAGAGGAACCGCATCATTCAGAATATCCCCGGCTTCTGGATGACTGCCTTTCGGAACCATCCCGAGTTGTTCCCCATGATTACGGGTGAAGATGCAGAGATGTTAAGGTACCTAATCATTTTGGAGGTGAAGGAACTCAGACGCCCTAGGACTGGCTGCAAGTTCAAGTTTTTCTTTCAAAGAAACCCCTACATCAGAAACTACCTGATTGTCAAGAAATACAAGGTCACATTCCCCGGCCGAGTGGTGTGTGTTTCCACCCCAATCATATGGCGCAGGGGACATGAACCCGAGTTCTTCATTGGCAGAAACCAAGACCTCGTCCACAGCTTCTTCACCTGGTTTTCAGACCACAGCCTTCCCGAGTTTGATAGAGTTGCTGAGATTATCAAAGAGGACCTGTGGCAAATGCCACTGCAATACTACCTGTTAGGTGAAGGAATCCCTAGACCCAGACATTGCCCTTAATAAGGGAGCCAGTGGAGATCCCCCGGCCCTTTGGGTTCCAGTCTGGTTAACATCTGCCCTTGAGAATACTCCTGCACAAGGTCCCCTGTCACCACCTGCTGGACTTGTGCTTGGGCAACAGCAATGGGTATGCCTTCTACTTTTTGATTTTTTTTTTTTTTTGGCTGACCTTTCTGCAACCTCTCTCCTGGATCTTCAGTTCTCTCAACCTCAAGATTTATAGTCATGGACATTCTTCTCCGCTTCACAGGGTCTTTGTGCTGTTCTGCATTACTGTCACATTCTGTGTGGCCGTGGTCCACAACCCTTCTAAGCCAAGCAAATAATGCTGTATATTGTACTGCCTTTATCTGCACTGCTTGGACTCTGTTAGTTCCCAGCGCCTCTGGTCTGGTTATTATCACCTGGATGCCTGGCTTTTATCTAGGAGCCCATTCTATCCATTCTGCTGGCTTCTGGCAGTACAGGCACATGGCCTGTGGACATTACTAGGCATTAATGACATCAAGGGAGAGCAGCAGTGGGCCACTTGTTCTACGTGATGTATGTTACTCCATTGCTGTTCCTGTACCTCTGGTCACCTTTTGCTATCTGCCGCTGGCTATGCCCACCCTCCTTGGCTACTGCCAAGGTCCCTCTCTCCCTCTTGTCTGTCCTGTTTACTCCTATCTCATTATAAAAAATTGACAGCTTAGAAACCTCTGCAAAAGCAAGCTTTTTGGTTTATTTTGACTCTATCATTTCCAGAGACAGACAGGTTATCCTGTAAAGAACACTGTTCAAAGCTCTTTTTGTCCCCCTCTGCTCTCTTTCCAACTCCACAGCCTATTTACCAACTCCTAGATGGTTTAAAGGGATAGAGATCTAGATGGAATAAAAGGTGAGATCTAGTTTATAATGGATGGAAGAACTAAAGAGATTATGATGGGTACCCTAAAGAGGCAGAAAACTAAAGGCTAGATGCAGAAATAAGCCAGGTAAACATTGGGTCTAGAGTGAAGACTGAGCTGAGAACCTTCAAGAAAGGGATACTTACTCATCAATGGTGATGGGAGAAGAAATACTTCTCAGGATTGCTGTAGAATTGAAGGGGGTTTGAATATTAAAACCATTACCTAGACAAGGGTTCTTTAAAAGAAATGCAAACAATGCAACTTTGAGTGTTTTCTCTCTCTCTCTCTCTTTTTTTTTTTTTGGAAGGGGGCTGTCATTTACCCTGAGCCTCAGTATTGTCATCTATAAAATGTGGCTAAGTAAGAATTCTTGTTATGCAGACTGCAGATAACACGTGCAGAGCACCGGGAGTTTAGTAGGTGCTGAGTAAATGGTCACTACGATTGTTGACATCACAACCACAGAGCGACTGAGTCAGCCTTGGTGCATTGTCTAGTGTGTGTTGCCTGGAATCACAAGCTCGTGGTTCAGTAAAGGAAGTAACTGTGGGGATGACCCAGCTCAGCCTCCTGAGCTGGCCTGACCGTGGTGACATGGCAGATATCAGTTGGAGCCTGAGTGGTTGTACTTCTGGCCTCTGAATCCTCCAGCCTCCTGTGCCTGCAGGGGAAGGGATGGGGGCTCTACTGAGGCTGGGCAGGAATCCTGTGCGCACAGGCTGGGGAGGGCAGGCAGCAGGGTGCTGTCTCAGGCTTCACAGGCTCGGACATCACGGGACATTCTTCCCGCCCCTACTGACGGCTCACGGCTCAGGGTGCCCAGACTCACCCCTTGCCTCCTCTGACCATCGCGACAGACTTCGAGAACACCTGTAAACGAATTTATGTGGAAGATTGATACTGTGCTCTTATTTTACTAGTATGTAGTAAACTCTTGTTGTTTTCGTTTCTGCTTATTGGAAAACCTGAGCAGTACAAGCTTGCTTTCAGTTGGTAACATTTAGAAGAATAACAGTCTTTACTATATAGAGATGTGAATATAGATATATATTCATACCAGTTTTCAACTTGTTCTTTCTGTTAAACTATATTCTTAGAAACATTTTGAATAACTCCGTCTTGGTTAGGCTTGTTAAATTTTGTCATTGTGGAAAAATAAGCAACAAAAAAGTGTGTGGTTGGATTGTCTTACTTGGTAATTTGCCCTCGTAATATAACAACTTACTAACTGATGTGTCTTTGTTCCTAAATTGCATAAATACCAAGAATTTTCTCTGACATACTGGAAGTGTACCATTGGCATATTTGTCTTCATTTATATGCATGATGGCAATTTTGCTAGATTTCTTATGTCTCATCCTGCCCATAAATGTGCTTGAATGAAATTGTTCAAGTTAATGACAGGTTATGGAATCATTAATGTTGTTAAATGGACACAATAGGCATTATCCCAAAGGTAAGAAAATAGGATACAGAACTGTACCTTCCAAGGTAGGGAAGGTGGTTACTGCTGTTATTTTGCTTTACAATGTTAAGAATTGCAGCTGCCTACTTCAGATGTCACTTTTTCCCACGTAGCTTATGTAGCATCACCGCCCCTTCACGTCCTCAAATCCTCCTTTTCTATCTCTATAAGTGATATTCTTAGTCATTTAGTCTCTTCCCTTTAGTCACTTGTGCATTTAATAAGCAAACATGCAGGGAATACCTATCATATGTGATGTACTCTTCTGTTCCCATACTTTTTCATCTATAAAATTTGTCATTCTTTTCTGCAAACTTCTCATCACCCTCTGTCAAATCTTGCAAGGCTTGCCCTTGGTAATTCCTCTGCTGTATAGTCTAGCGTAGGGAAGATAAGATGTTTCTTTGTGTACTTTGTAGGGACCTCTGTTCTAGAAAATGATACATAATTTTTCATTATAGTCAATGCCATAAATGTTTATTAAGGTGTTCTGTTAGGCCTTGGGAAGATGATAAAGTCCACTCTCTTCATTGTTAAAGAATTGGGGAAGGACTGGTATGCAAACAAATAATTGACACAGAGTGATACAGTAAAATAAAATACAGAGGTATATTTTCACATATTCTTCACATTTTCACTCCCTCTCTTAACTAGTTTGGAAACTTAGTGAAAGTGGAGATGGAGTGTACTTTACATCCCTCACTGCATCACATAGTGTTGCGTAGCACAGTTTTGTTCATAGTTAGCAGATAAATATTTATTGAATGACAGAATGAACAAGTCAGATGGGAAAAAATAATCTGGTGCTCATTAAGATATTTCATTATCTTAATGAGATAATAGAAAGAAGAAAATGGTTTTCAAGGCATTTGTAAAAATGTCAAAAAGATTGCAAAACCATTTCTATGTAACAGCAAAGTTTCTCATTTAGTAATTAGAAAAGGTCCAAATACTTTAACATTTAATCTTTCACTTGCCGTTTTAACAGAGCATTACTTAGTTTAGGATAACCTTTTATGTACTTTGTATATTTTAAGGTGATGATTACGTTGGAGATAGGGTTAGACTTTAGACATGTGCTGTCCAATACAGTAGCCTTTAGCCACCAGTGGCTATTGAAATCTTGAAATGTGGCCAGTGTAGATTGAGATCTGCTGTAAGTGGAAAATTCACACTGGATTTTGAAGACTATGGAAAAAAGAATGTAAAATATCTCAATTATTTCCTACTGGTTGCATGTTGATAATATGGCATTGGGTTAAATAAAATGTATTAATTTAAAAAAAAGGAATTAAGCTTGGTGCCGTTTATACATTTTTTTCATTTAATGCTCACAGTCCTGCAAGGCAGTATTATTAGAAAGGTTAAGTAACTGCCTGGCACTTGGCTGGTAAGTGGTAGAGTTGTGGTATAAACTCAAACCCGCCCAAGTCCAAACCCTTTCGAGTGCAACATGGGTATTATGATATCCAGTCAATGGCTTGCTCCATTACCAGCAGATTTAGAGTCTTTGCTTAGGTCCAGCTTGGATAGTCTTCCCTTGTCATATTCTTTTGTTCACTCTCTTCCTCCACAGTCTTTTGAACACAAAATATCTTATTCTTAGTTAAAATAATGCTATCATTTTAACACACACACAAATACATACATACATATATCTATGTATAATTTTTTAATTTATTTTCCTCAGTCTATTATTTCTCTTTTCCTCCAAAGACGTTTTTTCCCCACAACTGTGTCTAGGCACATAGGGCTGACAAACTCTGGCATGGATTTTCAATCCTATTATTCAGAGCCCATAGTTGTCATCCTTTCTGCTGAGCGGGCCATTCTGATAATTGTTTGGCTTTTTAAACTGCTGAGTCAGCCCCAGAGAGAACTGGCCTTCTGTCAGCCTAGTAGCAGAAGCATAAAGTCCAGGTTAGGACCCCGGTTCAGCCATGTTAAAGGCTACTATAAATCGGGCATTTATTCAAATAAAGCTTTCAGAGTGGTATAGGCTTCTCGGTGCCATGAGTCCTGTTTCCATGGAATATAGCAGGGAGATTACCACATCCTATTTGCCTGCTGGCCTTGCCACCTTTTGGCCATTCTGGAGCCTCATAAGCCCCTGCTTCCTGAAAGGGTGGCAGTATCTGACCCACAGCTTTATAGGGCCTCAAAATAAATTTTTTCTCAGTGTACAGAGACAATGAGCCTTGGAGAATTGAGTCATATTGACCCACTACCCAGATACCTTCTGAGGACAGACAGTACTAGCCATATTCTCTTGTTACTTGCTAGCTTCTGTCACAGAGGCTGGTTTGCTCTTCATTCTGAAATTTACTTTGATTTTGGACTTCTGCCCATATAACCCCTGACTTCAGGATCCCTCTTGCATACTTTTGGGATTAATGAGAGTGTTATAGATACTGCCCTACTTAATGAACACATTAATGTATTATTTTATTTTATTTTTTTTATATATATATTTTTTTGAGATAGAGTCTCACTCTGTTGCCCAGGCTAGAGTGCCATGGTGTCAGTCTAGCTCACAGAAACCTCACTCTTGGGCTCAAGAGATCCTCCTGCCTCAGCCTCCTGAGTAGCTGGGACTACAGGCATGTGCCACCATGCCTGGCTAATTTTTCTATATATATTTTTAGCTGTGCATATAATTTCTTTCTATTTTTAGTAGAGATGGATCCCACAAAGTAGCATGAAGCTCAGTTGCATATGCACATTTTTCTCCTTTCATAAATACTTGTGATTTCTCCTTGTAGCTTGTTAGGTATATATATTCTGCCACCCTGCTCAGCATAAATTCCTATTCCCATTGCCTTTCCCTTGAGTATTTGTGTCTGGCTTCTGAACAGAGGCTAAGCTTCCTACACTGTCAGAATTGTCACCATGTAGGCTGCAACCCTTTATGAGAAATAAAGCTCTCCTTTCCAAATTTATGAACCTCATCATTCTTCAGTTGACAAACTCTTTTAAAGACAGATTAAGAAGGGAAAAACATAACACATTTATTTAATAAAAGTTTTACATGACACAGAGCCTTCACAAATGATCCAAAGTCCCAGGAAAAACTATGTATTTTTATGCTTAGTTTTGATGAAGCATGGACAGTCATATAAAACTATGATTAGGCAAAATGGGTATTATCTAATGGTAATAGACTGAGGGGAACTCACCAAGTCCTGTCTGTTCAGATTCTTTTTTGTGTCTCTGCATGACATGTCTTCCCCTGAGGTATGGGACAGTATACCTGTCATATGAGGGTCTTTAGGAAAGAAGGGAGGAGGTCAGAGAGTGACCTTCCTAGGTTTTATGGATTGTTTCAGGCAGGGAAGAAGAATTCTAGTTTCTATGATCTGATTCAGGGGAGAAAAAAGAGTCAAGGGAAGGTCAAAGAGACCTTCCTCTTTCTGAGGCCCTCCCAATCTCCTTCAGCTCAAAGAACTCAGCAGGCCAAGGCACTGCACTTTGCGGTATCATGTTCTGAGTCTGGGCACTATTATCAACAAGTAGATCATTAGCCAAATACCTAACCACCACCCCAACTCCCAAGTAGTAGGAAGAAGAAAAATATCTTCAAAATTAAACTAATCTAGAAATATTGTCAGAAGTAATAATCATAATGAAATCAGGTTCCCAGGCCAAACCATAATCAGAGGATCAGGGTAACATAGCAGGTCAGAAATTTAGGCTCACTCTTCCACTAAAATAATTTATAAATCTAAACAAAGGTACAAATCCTTAAAAGTATTAAAGAACTGACAAGTAGAAAATGATCAAGCCAAAATCTAAGTGAGACAGAAAACCAAAGGGAAAGGAGAGCGCTGAAGTCACTGTTACCCTGAGGACATTAGCCAAATTTGACAGACTATATCCTGGTAGGGCTTGGATAGAGAAAATAAAGCCCAGGATCTTCCCAAGTGTAAAAGTATGATAAGAGCGTTCTGTCTCATAAGCTGATGGTCTCAAAAAGCTGTATTTCCACACAATCGATAATGGATGAACCAGAAGTAAATCTGCCCCAGTACCTTGCCCCAGAGAATTGGCACTGAAAAAATAAACGTGAAAAGCATCCTTAAAATGTTGTAAACACAAGTCAGACCTTTTGTTATTTGCAACCTAAATCATCAGAGTAGTTAAAAAAGCTTTAAGCCATGAATATAGATTAAAGTGTTTGAGGACTGATAATGTCCCCCAAGTATTGAGTGGAAGTGATGCATATACTTATGGTATAAAGTCATATTCATGCTGGACATCAAAGAGCTCATGTAAATACTTTTCTAAAAAGTAAGTGGCTTGTAGTATATAAATAAATAAATAAATATCAAGTACACACAAACAGTAAGGCACAATGAATAGAAAAAATAGACCATAGGAATTTATGCCCCATCCCAGGACTTCAGTTGTTGGAATTATTGGAAACAAATTATAAAATATTGCATAGAAGATACTTAATAAGAGATAAGTTTGAAAACTCTTCATGCTATACAGAAACTTATGAAAAATGCCAAAGAATATTTTATCAGTGAAAGAACCTAATAGGACTTATAAAAATGAGAATATAATAAATGAAATTAAAAACTAAAAGGATGAATTTATTAGCCAATTAAACACAGGTGAAGATAGAACTACTGAAATGGTGGATAGCTCCAAAGAAATATTTCAGGATGAAGCCCAAAAAGAAAAGAAATGGAAAATAAAAGAGAGACACAAATAATTTTTTTAAAATGTTTAATCAAGTTTCAAAAAGTGGAGGAGAGTTAGTAAAGCAGAATTTATATTTGAAGAGATAATGGCTGTTAATTTTACAGGATGATTTAAGTTCAATAATCCACAGATGACAGGGACCCAAGCAATTTACAAATAAGATATGTAAAAAGAAATACCACTTAGAGCATTGTGAATCTGCAAAATACCAAAGACAAGAATCTTAAAAGCAGCCGGAGTGGGAAGGGAAGTTGATGGGAATGAGCTAGACTATCTTCAAAGGAATGATAATTGGTCTGTTAGTGATTTTTTAAGAGCAGACACTTGCAAGCAAGAAACGGGGAAAATATATTGGGGGATATTATCAGTCCTCAAACACTTTAATCTATATTCATGGCATAAAGCTTTTTTGACTACTCTGATGATTTAGGTTGCAAGTCACAGAAGATCTGACTTGTGGTTACAACATTTTAAGGATGCTTTTCACATTTATTTTTTCAGTGTCAGTTCCCTGGGGAAAGGTACTAGGGCAGATTTACTTCTGTTTTAGCTGTTATTTATTGTGTGATAATGTCACTTTTTGAGGCCATCAGTTTATAAGATAGAAGTCTCTTATTATTCTAATATTGTTGGAACGTCAAACCTTACTGCTAATTCACGTATAGGTTGAGATGGATTTTCTTTCACTACAGCTTACAGCTCATCGTTATCCATCTTGGTCTCAGGTTACCCATGTGGCTCATTTTCAAGATTAAAAACACCAGAACAGAACATCTCGAACCACCAACATACTGCATGTTGATTATAAACTAATCAAGATTTTAAAAATGAATTCATAAAAATTAATCAATTTAAAGAAAGCTAGAATGGTGGAATAAACAGCACAAAATAGGAAAATTCAAGTATATCAGTAATTACAATAAATGTAAATGAATTAATGCTCCAATTAAAAGATTATAAAACAAGATAAAAATAATGCAAACACATACAATTTATTGGAGGCACATTTGAAATAAAGCAGCAATTATCATGGAAATAAGAAAATATTTTGAACTAAATGATGATGAAACCCTGACATATAAAACCTTCTGTGATGCACCTAAAGCAGCACTTAGGAAAAAATTGTAGTCTTACAATAGAAAAGAAGCAAAGCAGAAAATTAAAGACGTAAATGATAATCTCAGGAAGTTAATAAAGGAGGAGCAAAATAAACCTAAAGAAAGTAGGAGTGAAGTGATAAAGAATAAAAATTAAATAATATCGAAAACAACCATGAAATAAAGATGATCAATGAAAGAAGTTGGTTCTTTGAAAAGACTAATAAATTTTAGAAACTTTGAATTAGACAAGAAAAAATGGGAAAAATAGGAAAAGGCATAAATAACATCAAGAATGAAAAAGTATTACTACTTAGCATATGGGCACTAAAATGTAAGACGACCTCATGAATAATTTTACAAGCAAAATTAGGAAATCTAAATAAATATACAAATTCCTAGGAAAATATAAAATCAGCTGGTTTGGATAGGTTATGATTGTTATATGTTGAAGTTATAAACAACGCTGTGATCTCAGAGGCTTCACATAACAGAAGTTTTTTTCTCATCCATAATACATGACTATGCAGTTGCCAGTGTCCTCTGTTCATCATATTTACTCAGAGACTCAGGCTGACCAAGATTCCATTTTGCCAGGTGCTCAGCAAAGGGAAGAACAGCACTACAGAGTCTTGCATTGGCTATTAAATGCTGCTGATTGAATGACACTTGTTGCTTCTGTTCCCATTTCATTGGTCTAGGCAGGTAGAGGACCACATCTAATTTCAAAGACAATGGGACAATGCAATTCTATCAGATGCCTGGAAGTAGGAGAACTGGACTACTTGTTAGCAGACCTAATTACTACCACACTTTCCAAAACATTTCAGAAAAGCTAGAAAACCTGAAATTATTAAAGTAATATCAGTGATCAAAAATTTAAAAAATTCAGGTCCAGGAGTCTTTGATGGGGAGTTCTAGAAAATAAGGAAGAAATAATTTTAATTTGATACAAATTCTTCTCAATAAAACAAATGGGAGAACACACTTCAAACTATTTTATGGGGCTAGTATAAACGTGATGTCCAAAATCATTCAAAAGCAATACAAGAAATAATAATTAAAAGTAAATCTCATTCATGAGTATAGAACAACCATGCTAGACAAAATATTAAACCTAATTTAGCAATATTTGAAAAAGATGATATATCATGCTATATTGTCAGTATCCCAGGAATCCAAGTATGGCAAAACATTAGAAAATCAATTTATATAATCCAACACATTAGCAGATTAAAGAAGATATATATATATGAATGACACACACATATATACATTATATATATAATCACCTTAATAGATTGAGGAAAAAAACAGTGAAATTCAACATCCATTTATTATTTTTAAAAACACTTATATTGAGCAAGAGCAAATCTAAAGCAATCATACTTAATGGTGAATTCAGTTCCAATCTTCTCCTTGGGATCAGCAATAAGACACGGATATCTGTTATCATTACATCCATTCTTTATTGTAGCAGATGCCCTGGTCAGTGAAGTAGAGCAAGAAAAAGAAATAAAGGTTATTAGTCTAGGAAAGGAAGACACATACTATCGTTTTTCACAGATGACACAATGTACATTCAGAAAATCAAGAAGAAGCTACAGCTAAATTATTAGAATCAAGTGAGAGTTTATAAATTTTGTAGGATACAATGTCATACAAAAAGAATTACATTTCTATATATCAGTGTAGAGGAAGAAAAGTAACTTTTCCCTCTACCTTTTTGAGTTCTTGGCTGGGGTCCCTGTAACAAAAGACAGATTGACAAGAGAAAAACATACACATTTATTTAAGTGTTATGTGACACGGGAGCTTTAATAAGGAAATGAAGTCCAAAAAAAGCAATTAAACCTTAGTGGTTTTTTTTTTTTTTTTTTTTTTTTTTTTTTTTTTTTTTTGAGACAGAGTCTCGCTTTGTTGCCCGGGCTAGAGTGAGTGCCATGGCGTCAGCCTAGCTCACAGCAACCTCAAACTCCTGGACTTAAGCGATCCTACTGCCTCAGCCTCCCGAGTAGCTGGGACTACAGGCATGCGCCACCATGCCCGGCTAATTTTTTGTATATATATATATATTTTAGTTGTCCATATAATTTCTTTCTATTTTTAGTAGAGACGGGGTCTCACTCTTGCTCAGGCTGGTCTCGAACTCCTGACCTCGAGCGATCCACCCGCCTCGGCCTCCCAGAGTGCTAGGATTACAGGCGTGAGCCACCGCGCCCGGCCGAAACCTTAGTGTTTTTATACTAGGTTTGTCGAAGAGTGGAGAGTCGTGGAAAAACATGATAGGACAGAAGGGTGTGAGCTAAGGGTACCAAACTGGGGAACACTTAGCAAGGCCCTTTGTTCAGATTTTTCTCTATGTCCCTCTGTCTTCATAAGTTAAGATACTCCTTTCCTAGAAATATAGGGAGGTGAAGGGGAAAAAATAACCCCATAGGTTCTTATTGGAATAGAACCTTGTTATAAAAGACAGATTAACAAGAGAAAAACAAACAGATGTTTATTAACCTGTATATTCATATATACATGGGAGCACCCAGGAATTGACTAGTTTTCAAAGAGGTGGCTTTGAATTCCAGTTTATATAGATAGCATCTTCAACAAAGAACAGCAAATTTTTAGAGAAGTGACAAGGCAAAGGAAAAGTACTTGGAGTATTCAGGGTCAGCAACTTGGGGGAAGGTAAATAAATGGTGGAAAAAGGCTAGTTAGAAAAGCTTGTTCATGCAGATGTCTCTGTTACCATTTCCAGACTAATGAGGGTCTAAAACTATCTTCAGTGGTTAACATTTGATATCCCTGGTAGAAGACAGAACAGGATACCTTTAGTCTTTGTAAATCTATGTTCTTTTAAGCAAATGGAGGGCAGAGAGCTATCCTGAATCTGCTCCTTCTAAGTTGTCTTCAGTTCAACGATCCTTCATAATCTGGGACAGCATATTCTCTTCTCCCACAGAGGGTTCCTCTTCCATGAGGATTTTATGACCTGCTTCAGGGGATGATCAGAAAGTCCTTTCTGTATGTGCCATTTCTCAAATTCTTAATTTGCCATATGTTGGAGTAACATGCCCTGAACCACATTCATCAGCAATGATATTTAAATAAATATTATTATAGTCATATAATGGAATATCACTCAGGAATAAAAAGGAAAAACTAATACATGCAATAACATTGATGAATCTTGAAAATGTTATACTGAGTAAAAGAAGCTAAACATAAAAGAGTGCCATATTAGTTATCTATTGCATAATATTTCCCCAAAACTCAGTGATTTAAAATAAAATTTATTATCCTAATTTCTCTGGGTCAGGAGTTCAGCAGTGGCTTAGCTAGATTGTTCTGGCTCAGTGTCTCTCAGAAGTTGCAGTTAAAATTCAGCTACAGCTGTAGTCATCTGAGATATGACTAGGGGTGGAGGATCTGCTTTCAGGTTCAATCACATACATGGCATGCCACATATGTCTCTCCATTGGGCTGCTCAGGACATAGCTTTACCTAGAACAAGTGATCCAAAAGAGTGAGAGTGAAAGAGACCAAGATGGAAGCTTCTGTGTTTTTCATAACCTAACTTCAGAAATGGCATACAGTTACTTCTGCTATATGCTGTTGGTCACACAGACCAATGCTGGTACAATGTGGGAAGGGGCTACACACGGTATGAATACCAGAAAGCAGCGATCACTGTGGATCATCTTGGATACTGGCTATCACAAGTGTTTATCATATGATTATATTTATATGAAATTACAAAACAAGCAAAACTAATCTGAATCTAGTGAAAGAAAGATCAGTGGTTGCTCAGTGATGGGAATTAGGGGTAAATATTTGCAAATGGGGCATAAGGGAAGTTCCTTGGGGTGAGACCAATTTTCTACATCTTGATGGGGTGGTGGTTACATGGGCGCATACATTTGTCAAAACTCATTGAATTGTACATTTAAAATGTTTGCACCTTATTTGTGTAAATTTTATCTCAAAAAGTTTATTTTTAAAAAATGGAAAATGGAAGCCAAATAAAGATACCACTTACAATAGCATAAAAATCAAAGCAGTCAGAAATATATTTGATGGCCTAATTAGTAATCAGGGAAATGAAATTTAAATATCACAATATTCAGCAGATTAACAAACACCGAATATCCGATAATTCAGACTGGTGATGACATGGAGCAACAGGAATTCCCAAGTATTACTAGTGGGAGGTTAAATTGGTCTAACTGCCTTTGAAGCAATTTAGCATTCTCTAGTAAAATTGAAGCTGTATCCTACAACTGGTGATATACTCAAGAGGAATTCCTTCATGTGTGTTTCTGAAAACAAGAGTATTTGAGCAGTATTGTTTATGAAACGAACAGCTGGAAACAATCTACATGTACCTCAACAGTAGAATGAATATGCAAATTGTGCAGTATCCAGAAAATAAATTTATATCCAAAAATAAAAATGAGGGGGAAATGGCTATATCCAACTATCAGAAACAATGTTGAGCTAAAGAAAACAGTCACAAAAAATACTAACAATATGAGTTTATTCATGTAAAAGTTCAAAAACAAGGTAAAAAATTATATTTTATAGGAATCCATACTTAAGTTGAAAAATTATGAAGAAAATGAAGGAAATAATTATCTCAAATGGCAGAACTATGGTTACTCCCTTGGGGGAAAGGGAGAAGAATGTGATGGCAAGGGGGGCTATAGTAGGACTCTCAGATTCAGGCAACTGTCGATTATATTTAACACAGGTGGTAATAATAATAGAACTCAGATGGGCTATTAGTTTTACACAAGTGTTTCATATATAATTATTCTTTAAACTCTGTGTATTTCTCTTATGTACCCTTAATTCTATCTCTTTCCTTTTTCTTTCAAACAGTTAAATGAAGCAATGATTACTCCCTTCACTGCCTATTCCTAAGGTGGTAACTAGCAGTGCATACCCACCAACAGGCCTACTGCTTGTGTACCCACAGAGTCTGAGCAGAGGTGGCTATGCCCAGCCCTCTTCTGCAAAACCACTGAGGCCACCTGTAATAGTATCCTTCTGAGGTCATGCTGTCTCAGGGCCCTCTATCTTGGATTGCAATTTGGAGGATATTTTCTGAACACAATATATTTTATCTCCTACATTGAAAGGATGGCTTTAGATAATCAGAGTATAAATTGAGACAGAAAGAGCACCTAAAATGCCCGGAAGGAATGAGCCAGTAATGCCATGCTGTCTGCCATCACCAACAAAGATGTAGGAACTACTATGTTTGATGTCTTATTATAATAATGTCTTTACATGTGAACTCTTCTCCTGTTAACAATGGCTCCTCACACTGGGACTTAGGCATGAGTTCTTTGGAGCTGGACTGGAGGACTGAATCAGGGCTGGAATAACTGTTTTTTTGGTTTTTACCATTGCCCTTTTCCCTCAGATACCGTATACTGCCCTTGACTATACTCTGCCCATATGACTCTTCCTCATGGAAAGTCTTTCCCAGGAGGCAAATCAACCTCTCAATAAGTAGATATTCCTTTGACTGCATCCTCAGAATTCTAGACATACCCACACATGTATAAATCCTACAAAGAAAGGAGAAGCTTAAGACAAAGCTTGGGCTCATCTCGCCAAGTTATAGCAATTCTACTTGGACACTGCTATGACCATTTACGGTATTTGCAGCCCATCTGGATTATTATTCCTGATTGCAGCAGCCCATAGGGAAGTATGCTGTGGAAGAAGAATTCTATATTTGCTTTTCAGATTTTATCATGAATGAATAAATATATGAGGGTCATGGCAGAGAGACATGCAGAAATATTGTATTACTAATTGAAATTTTTGAATAGATAGTGATAGATTTAATAAATAGACTTTTAAGATTTTCATGATGTTTAAACATTATATTGTCTAAAATAATGATGTTGGCAACTTCAATTTTACAGTATTATTAAAGATTTAGTTTTGCCTTCAATTAAGCTCATGTCACAAGTCAATCAGATTTCAAATTAAAGAACAAAAAAGAATTAGACTATGTTGAATCCACTGTGTCAGATTAGTGGGGAGCCAGGACATTGACGTTCAGGCTGAGATATGGTGATCCAGGAGTCTGGGCTAGCCATGGGGGCTACAGTGCAGAAGGCTAAAGCAGACCATCTAAGCTTAGGGAGAAGCTGATCTAAAAGGCTGTATTTTCTATCCTAATGAAGTCAGTTGGAAGATACCTGGCATAAAGAAGTCATCAAGCATACTGCTTGAAGCTCTGATTTGGGTGGGACAAAGGCAATATATGTAATCTAAACATTTATACCCCCATGCCATGCTGAAATAAAAAAAAAGGTATACTACTGGATCTCTTTTACCAATTCTGAGCACTGTTCTTCCAGTTTTTGTGTGTTTTGCTTCTTACAGCACATATCTGTGATTCTCTTTGGAAGATTGCCTTTGGGCTACTGGGTTTGCTTTGCCACCACAGCAAAAGTTTGAAGTGCCTGGGAGTTGACATTCCCCTCTCCTCCAACCTTTGCTCTAGTCACATTTATTCAATGACTGGCTGGTGTATGAGTGAGAAATCCCAGCTATTTGCCCTGAAATAGCATAAATTCCGAGCTGTGATTTATTCAGTATCAGGCCAAGGTACAGACATGGCCTAAAATCATACCCTTTCTTCCCCTTCCCTTTCCTGTTTTCCTCACTCTTTTGCCAGGTTCTTCTGGGAGAACTTCCTTCATAAATCACTTGCATTTGAATCCTCATCAGAGGGTCTGCTTCTGTTTTTTTTTAAAAATATTTCACAGTGTTAGTCAAGTATTTAGACAATGTAATTACAAAGCCACTACTGTTAGAGTAGGAGACAGGGCGGAGACTGGATGTAAGGACTTGCAGATTGGGTGCAGGTATTAAAATAAACAACCCTCAAGCAGAACTAACTAGAGGGGCTGATAACCATAGGCAAGAACTGGCTTCACCTGGCTTGTAAGCTATTTCTGTCACCTTACATGAATTCTGGCTGATTACAATATTATTTACATATGGTTTAAAAATTTCTCTGCCTTTGAAATCACCATGAGAGTTTTGAGACAACCATATAAAGTATGAAAATGGGAGGGAAACCAATTCTAGAAATTACTACCTAAATTCTTAATAAAAACCAACCCCTTGGTCCTGAATATTCCTCCCCTCAATTAGTAAAACTACAAAAACTCTGAAACCACTTCCTGCCAGTGCAGCTGCTTTTTTTGAGCCTGCTCACTCTCTCTCCTGAGAGTGTACTTTCACTTTTAATTAAAAGCTGTCACTTGCTTAGCTTATGTGGTGCATCCTGAAATTTATTTCCCAGTGATCACCAAGAACTTGGAAAAGCCTCCACTCAGAGGCTGGTAACACTCTCTCTCTACTCAAGAAGAAACTTCAAGTACCCAGGTTCCCTTCTTTGAAATTCCTATGCACTAAAGGAAAAAATAAATATTATTTAAAAAGAAAAGTTGGATGGATATTGCAATAAACAAATTACATTTCATCTCATTGCACATATGTTCAGAGTTGCTGAAAATCACATTTCATAACTAGATTAGTAAAGGAAGTAGAAGAAAAATGAGATTCAGTGCCTGTCCATTAATAAATGCATGTATACTAGTAACTGCTTGAAAACAATCAACTTTGAATGAGGTTCAAATTGGCTGCTGCTGAGATAGTGGAAATGAAATTCATCCTTCGAGCCAGTGTACAAAATGTTCTGCTTCCAGTTTGAACCATAAGAAAAAAACCAAAGGAACCTTACCCTAACTTCATCTTTTTCTTCTCCCTTTTAGAGTTGGCTTAAAAGATAAAATACTGTTCTGCTAAGTAAATTCATAGATATACTGGTTAAGATTTCTGTTCATTAAGTTTCAATTCCTGTGCAACAACATTTGACATAAATTGACTTCATGTTTCAGTGCACAGCAAGATTTGTTGTTCATTCTGAATTAACGTTATTCTGTAGCATGCATTGTTGCTATTGAGAAGCCAAATCAGGAAGTAAAAATGGCAACACTAATCAACTTTGAAGCTTTCTCAAATCACATGTTTTGGAAACCCTATAAATTTGGAACCTCTTCTGAATTTGAAAAAGTAACCAAACTCCCTTATCAGTTCTTGCTGGATACATGCTAGTTTGGCATTAGGACTGTACAGTTTTCTCAGAAAATTCCATTCTGAGAAATCTTTTTGTACTGGCCATTTTGTGGATATCTCTCCAGCCCTTAGGACAAACAGTGCCCTCTCTTTTTTATACAAACTGTTTTCTCTTAATCACAACATGGGTGTTTATACAATGTTACTCTACCTCCTAGATGTAGTTGAAGGACCAGGGTGATCCAATCAAAATCTGTACCGTGAGAATTTGGAACAGGAGCTAAGAGAATCTAGTGTCAATCTACCATCTTTCAAAGAGAAGAGATCTAAAAACTTTGGAGCACGGCTGTTGTTGATTAGTGCATTAGCTTCCTAGGGCTGCCATAATAAAGCACCCAAACTTGGTGGCCTAAAAAACAGAAATTTATTCTCTCAGTTTTGGAGGCCAAAAGTCCAAAATCAAGGCCCTGCTGTATCTGAGCTTTGTCTCTCATCTTTCCTTGCTTCTCTTAGCTTCTGGTGTTTGCCCACAATCTTTAGCATTTTTTGACTTTTAGATGCATCACTCTAGTTACAGGGCCATTTTCTCCTTGTTTGTATCTATCTGCCTCTATATTCAAATTTCTCCTTTTTATAAGGACACCAGTCATATTGGATTAGGGTTTACCCTAATTGCCTCATTTAACAAATTACCTCTGCAATGATCTTATTTCCAATATATCTTTTTTGGGGGACAAAATTCAACCCATAACAGTTGGGTTCCCCTGAAGCAGACCCTGAGATGAGGATACAACTGTAACTGAATCATTAAGTAAATGCTCACAGGAAAAATTATTAAGGCATTGAAAGAAACAAGGCAGGATAAAGGAGGAAGCAAAAGTTCTGCAGAGGGTAGGGGAACTCAATCTTACCTCAAAGTGGTATTCTGGAGTATATGGTAAGCCTTGGAGTTTTCCTGATCAGAAACAAGGAAGCAGGACATTCATGTACCTTCAGCCATTATCATTGGCTAAGGACCACCTTAAGGGTGGAGGCAATGTAAATTTCATATTTGCTACATTCAGGCAAATAAGACTCCAGGACCTCTTGGCAATCCTGCCTAAACAGAGTCATAGGTGTAAACTAATTGGAAGGAAAGCATAGCGAAGCTAGGGAATCCACAAAAAGGGCAAAAAGGGATTGGAGGGGATCTAGACAGAACACTGATATCTGCTACAGGTAGATGGCCACCTCCTGGCATGTGGACTGAGTAGCAGAATGGCTGATCTACAGAGAGAGAATAAGGAAGCCAACCCAAGAAAGAAGACCTTGATACAGAGTCCTTTCTGGGTACCTGATGGCTTTCTTCCCCAACAATTCTCTTTCTGAAACTTTGCTATATTTTTCCCATTAATTCCACAGTATTCCTCTATATTAATAATAAATTACTGTACCCTCCTCCTACTTCTTCTCCCAAAGGTAATAATAATTGTCTCTGTGACTTACAATCATATGACCAAGCCATCAAACATGGCACTCTTTTTGGAATGGTTTGGATGCAATCCTGGTTGGAAGATACTTTGGATTTAAACAAAGTAAAAAAGTAAAAAAAAAAAAAAAGTAAAAAGATAATAAAATCTTTTTGGATAAATATCCCCTTTTTAATATTACTTATAAGATGAATTACCTGAATGTCCCAAACTTAGCTCATCATTTGTCTCTGGAAATTTTTTCCTTTTTATGAATGACTCCACCATCTATTCACTCAGTTATTCAAGCTCACATGTCTGAGTTAATTTCCACTCCCCACACCCTATCAGATTCTAAGTCCTGTCTCTTTAATCTCTCCATTTTCACTACTGTCTCCCTGTTTCAAAATCTCTTTACTTACCTCTTTGTGTTGTTATTCTAGCTGGTTCCAAACAGTCTTTCTGCCTCCTGTCTCTCCTAATTTATTCTGGACACCACTGCTGTTCATTGTCACCCATGCATATATCCATTTATTTCTCAACTATTTACTGAACACCTATGCTATAGATAGAAGTGGGAAATACAGATATGAATATAATATTGATAGCAATGACATTTATTATTGTGCCTTGCATTGTTCTAAGTGCTTTACATGTTTTAGCTCATTAATTTCTCTTTAAAAATTATAAACAAGGCACAATTTTTATCTAAAAAGAGGCATAGAAAAGATAAATGATTTATTTAAGCCGGCAGCTTCTCTCATAAGGAGTTTAGTGAAAAAAAAAAAAGCTCTAGAGAAAAAGATTTGAGTGACTATTTTCTCTGTTCTTCCAAGGAGGACACATAGCCAGTGCCATTCTAGGGACATAGGAGAGAAATTAATGGATTGTATATGTATAGAACAATTGCTTCAGGACATCAGTGCTTAATTCTCTGGTAGAACTCCATTAGAAGAGCAGGCAGGTCATAGGACCGACAAATCCTAATCCAGTTTTGATCCCAATCTATTGACTCTGTGCCCATGCTCTCAGCCACTATGGATTGCTAAAGCATGCAGTAGCGGACAGTTTTCATTGTCACAGCTATTCAGCACCCAATCCCTTCCTATTGTTGGGGAACTCCCATTTCATGTAGAGGCCTGTCTTGCACTCTGGAAGTTGAAAATTTTCTCCCTCTCTCAGCCCCAGGGTAGCCAGCCATAGACCAGTAACCCAGATTCCATCATGTGGGTGTGTACTTTGAAACTGGAGAGAGTGACTCGGCAATGCAAGAAATGTTAGGGCATCCTCACAATCACTGAGGCCATGTCAGCAACGGTGTAAAGCATCAGTGCCATCCACTACATGGGTAGCAAGCAGCATGCTGGCCGGAGTGTCTTATAAGCAGATGACTTGCCCTCCTGTTCTTGGCCCTCTGATGCTCTCTTTGTTTCTGTTCTTCATTAGCTGTATTGTGGGGTGAAAAATACTGACAGTCTCATAAGATGTGATAAGAAGTTGGCCCAAAATATTTAAAATTATCAAGACTATTTTTTTTATTTCAGCTTATTATGGGGTACAAAAGTTCAGGTTATATATATTGCCCATGTCCCGCCTATCCCCCTGAGTCAGAGCTTCAAGCGTGTCCATTCCCCAGACAGTGTGCATTGCACTCATCATGTAGTTAATACCCCTATCCCCTCCCCCCACCCCCCATTCCCCGAGTCAGAACATTCAAGTGTGACCATCCCCCAGAGAGTGCGTAATGCACTTATCATGTAGGTATACACCCATCCCCTCCCCCCACCCCCCATCTCAGTCCAATACCCAATTGGTGTTATTCCCAAATGTGCACTTAGGTGATGCTCAGGGAAACCAATTTGCTGGTGAGTACATGTGGTGCTTATCAAGACTATTTGAAACATGGATTTATGCCTACAATCGTAAACGGTGGTTCACCTCTCCCTAAGATTATATATTATATATTCATTTTGTATATATAGTTGGCCCTCCATATCTGTGGGTTTTGAATTCATGGATTCAACCAACCACAGATTGAAAATGTTTGAAAAAAACTGTATCTGTATTAAACATGTACAGACTTTTTTCTTTGTCATTGTTCCCTAAACAATACAGTATAATAACTATTTACATAGCACGTACATTGTATTAGGTATTATAAGTAATCTAGAGATAATTTGAGGAGGATGTGTGTAGGTTACATTCAAATACTATGCCATTTTATATCAGGGACTTGAGCATCCTTGGATTTTGGTATTCAAGGGAGGTCCTGAAATTAATCCCCCATGGATACTGAGGAGGACTATACATATACTTATATACAGTTATGCACCACATAACAACATTTTGGTCCACCACAGACCCACATATATGATGGTCATCCCATAAGATTATAATATTATATTTTTACTGTACCTTTTCTATGTTTATATACACACATACTTACCACTGTGCTATAATTGCCTATAATGTGGTAATGTGCTATACAGGTTTGTAGCCTAGAGGTAACAGGCTATAGGTGCACAGCATATCATACCATCTAGGTTGGTGTAAGTACACTCTATGATATATGACAATGAAATTGCTTAACAATACATTTCTCAAAATGCATCTCCATTGTTAAGTAATGCATGACTGTATATATGTTACATAGGGTGAAGCATTATTTATAGCTTAGCATTATTATACATTGACTCTAAATATAGAGGAGCTGATTTCTAGACATATGCCTCTTAGAGTTGTTAGGATTAAATTTATATCTATCTAGATCTCTGTATCTATATAGATGTATGTAGATATATATATATATATATATATATAAAGTTAGGGCATAGTGAATGACTATTTATAATTTTAGGCATAAATTTATGTTTTATATATAACATATATGTGTATATATAGTGTATAATATATACACTAAAGAAACAGATATATTGGGGAGAGGGATATATGCTTTTTTTTTTAACTGACATAGTAATGGTCTCCCAATTTTTTTGATCAAGCATCCTAAATTTATTGCTTAAAATATCTCATAGTTTCTTCTAGGATTTTAAAAGTTCCGTTTTGTTATATTTAAACATATCATATCCTTGGAATTTATTTTGGCTACAGGAGTGAAGGAGGGCTCCCTCTACTGTTGCCTCCCCCCTCCTTCCTTCCCACCACCTTATTTTCTAAGGACATACCAATGCCATGCATTGTCAGTAATCCATCCTTGGTCTAATGATATAAAAGCTATCTTCGAAATATTCTGTGAGACATTTGTTATAGACCATTTGCTTGCTGAAGAATTGTGTGGTGAAGGGCACATAAGGCTTCAGCTTGCTTGGATTTAAATCAAAAGTCTCAGAACAGGTTTACATGGATTTCATAGCGCAGTCTGACAAGATTGGCCCGACAGTCTTGCAGTAAAGCCCCATGTGCCATAGGCTTCTTGAGTGATGACTTGACACTTGTTCTTCTTCTTCTGACAAAGATTAACAGCTACAAATTGGTTATCTTCCCCACCACCATCCCCCTCTTGCTGCCATGCTGGCTGATCACCTGTTTCTTTCTGAGAGATTTCTTTGTTCAGGACTGCCTCCCCTACCACTCTGTCATCAAATAGCTTCAAGGAGGCTCCCTTTGCCCAGCCCAGCCATATACCAGAGCTTGCTTTGTTAGCAAGGGACTCTTGTGCCACTTATTTTTGGAGAGCTTTGTGCTCTGCTCAAATTCTGGAGTTCAAACTCTGGTTCTGATAGCTAGAAGTGCTTCTGTTTCATTGCTTATAAATGGTGATAATAATAGTATCTCCCTCAGAGGGTTATCAGGATTAAATTAGTTAATACTTAGAATATTTCTTGGCATATAATATATTCTTGACTATGTGAAGAATTTTGGGCCTATCTTGGTATCTATCCTTCTTTAGGTTCAAGTTACACTGCATTTGGTGGATATTGTTTTAGGTTACAGTTTGTTGGTGTGGCTTTTTCTTCATTTCATTAAAAATGGAAGTTTCTTTCATTTTACAGTTTGTTTCTTTTGGGTGTGGCTAGGGATTAATTTCACATGGGAAGAAATATCTCTTTACTTCCATTTTTCAATGTGAACTAAAGAGATCATTTTATTGCAGGGGAGGAAAAAACAAATTTTCCTCTACCCTTCAGAGTTCTTAGGACAGACCCCTGTAACAAAAGACATATTAACAACAGAAAAACAAACGGAATCTTATTAACATGTACACCCCATGTATACATGGGAGATACTCAGAGTAATGAGTAAATCTCTCAAGGTGGCTTTGAATTCAGGCTTAAATATCATCTTAAATTGAAACAAAGAAAGACAGGTATGTGTGTGGGGGCAGTTATGGGGATGTGACCAGGAAAAAACACGGTAAACTAGGGTAATGTTTGTTATACAGATTTAAGCAGTTGCCTTCTCCATTGATAAGAGTTTCTAGTGATTTAGAGTCAGCCTTCTCTTTCTGGTACAGAGAGGGAGATACCCTTACAAATGGAGATTTCCTTTATAGATGTAAATTTCCCTTATGAAAGGGTAACTTTTCTGTTTTTAGAGCTTCTTCTGTGTCTGCAGTTTCTCAGAATAATCAGCTCAAAATAACTCTTATGCCAAAGAGGGATATTTTGGAGTGGCATATTCTGGTCTCCTACACTGTACATATGTAACATATCTATAGTTATAATAAATAAGAAAATATATAGTCTCTCTCTTTCTCTTGCTGCTTAAATTATATTCGATATTTGCTTGGATATTTTAAAGAACACTCATTTATCCAGAAACAATTCAGATACTTTGAGGTGTTTTTTTTTCCTTGTTCCTCTTATTTTATTTTTTTAGAAGTTCCTAAATATTTATCTGATATAAATGCTACCCAATTTGAGGGGTAGGGAGAGGGTATGACACAATTGCCTTTCATTTTCAATAAATAACTGAAAAATAATAGGTACAGTTCTATTTGGGTAAATTTCAAAATCCCTTTCTCCAGCAATTAAACAAACATACAGAAATCTATAGGCAAGAGATATTTATCTTTATTTTCCTAATTTTATTTCATCTAAATACAACAGTTATCCTTCCAGTATGATTTCCCTTTGAAGTTACATTATATTTCTCCATACAAGACAAGGCTAATTTCTAAACACATGCCTCATAGGGTTATTGTGGGGATCAAATCACATAATCATTTAAAAAAATAACAGCGTCATGCCTGGTGCTTGGCATGCAGTAAACACTCAATTAATATTTGGTATTATTGTTATGCTCTACTCCCTTAGGAGGAAATTTCTCCCTTTAGGATGCCTTCCTAAGCATTAAGCTGTGGTCATGTACATCACATACAGAGCTCTCTCCTACCTTCTCTCTCTTTCCTATTTTCAGACACACACAAAGAAACCCCAGGGGGATGCAAAAGACTCCTTTTGTGGCCCTTTTACTAAATTTAAGTTTTGTGGCTCATCCTGGCTTCTTTGTCTTCCTTTATTCAGAATAAAAAATGTTCCATGAAATCACTTTCAAATTGTACTTGACATGCAGGGTTCAGACTGGCCCTGTGGTCCATGCTTTTAGAGGTTAAAATGCATTGGTGCAGCCGCATGTTTTCATTTGCTGACTGTCTGTGGCAAGAAGCCCCCATTTCTGATGATTTTACTCAGATCTCATGTCTAGAGTCAGGACACACCTGGCTTAATGTTTGGAAGGCATAGCATTGAGCCTAGGTAGGCTTCCATTTAAAGGTTTTATATGGTATCCATGTGACCTGGGTGATGTACTTAAAAGCTCAGTGCCTCAGCTTCCTTATCTGAGAAGTGGGGATAACAATAATGCCTACCCCACTGGGTGAAGGTGAAGATTAAACAAGATATATATATGAAATTTTTAGTACATTGTAAAGATACAGTATATTATTTATGTTGGATTATTTTATTATTGTTAAAGAAAAAATTATTCATGACACTTGTTAAAGAGCAGTAAGGCAGACTATAGTCAGGACTATTGCAAGAGGTGTAGGGACCATGGCAATGGAGTTTTGCAGTGGGGGGAGAGAGATTGGGCTCAACTTCACATACCACAAAGAAAATTGGGGATTTATAGCCAAGGAGCAGGGTGAGGGTCAGTGGATGGAAAATTACTGAGAGAA
The DNA here is from genome assembly GCF_041146395.1 of Eulemur rufifrons. NCBI lineage: Eukaryota > Metazoa > Chordata > Mammalia > Primates > Lemuridae > Eulemur > Eulemur rufifrons. The sequence continues at coordinate 107,480,452 of NC_091012.1, forward strand.
CATATCAGGATTAAGGGAGATTCTGGTTAAACCAATCCAACAGGATTCTTGCTGAAGGAAGGCCAGGGTGACCAGACATCACCTGGGCACTGGTGAGGGATGAAGAACTTTATCAGATATTGAGCGTTATCAGATATCAAGGGTGAGGGGGTTTTGGCTAAATCAGTTTATCAGGATTCTTGTTAAATTGGGCCATGCAGAGAAAACCAAGTGTCAACTGAAAAATGACGAGGTTCATAAATTTGGAAAGGAGAGGTTTATTTTTCATAAAGGGCTGCAGCATGCAGGGCAGCCATTCTGACAGGCTAGGAAGCATAGCCTCCAGCCAGAAGCCAAGAGCATGTGCTTTGAGGGAAAGGCAAGGGGAACAGAAATTTATGCTGAGCAAGGTGACATATCTAACAAGCTATAGGAGGAGCCATGAATATTTATGAAAGGAGAAACATGAGCATGTGCAATTGAGCTTCATGCTACTTCATGGGATCCATGTCCAGAAAATGGCAGCATTAGCGTGATCTGAGGGTGGAGTTTTTGGCTCTCTGATGTCAAAAGGTGAAGCAGAGGACACGAAAACACTCATTGCACAGCCTCCAAAACTCATGTTGAAATTTAATTGCCATTGTAACAGTGTTAACAGGTGGAATTTTAAAGAGGTGATTAGGCTATGAGAGCTCTTTCCCTCATGGATGGGATTAATGCCTTTTATAAAAGGGCAAGTTTGGTTCCCCCCTCTCTCTCTTTACCCTTCTGCCATGTGATGATGCAGCAAGAAGACCCTCACCAAATGCTGGCACTTTGATATTAGACTCCCTAGCCTCTAGAACTATGAGCCAATAAATTTCCATTCATTATAAATCACTCAATCTGTGGTATTCTGTTATAACAACACAAACCAACTAAGACAGTGACATACTTCTCATGATGCAATATGTTTTTAAGCATGGGAGAAATGTGTCCACCTACATCAACATGACACAGCAATTAGGACTAAGAACTGAGATCACCTGCGTCAACATGACTTAGTTATTTGTTCCAAGAAAACTGTGCCCAGGAAAGATAAGACTGTAAACCAATAAATAGCTTCAGTCTTTGTTTCAGAAAATTCCTGTAAGTCAATTTATCTAACAGTCTGCTCTCCTGAGAAATAATTCATTTATTAAATAGTTTACCTACCAAAATTTGCTTCAATATCTTGTGTCTACCAATCCTAATCCATTATGATACAAACTTTGCCCAATCCCAGTGAGGCCACAACATTGAAAGCCACACCTTAAACCAGACCCCAGGCCCTTTAAATATCCTCTTTTGATCTTCTGATTCTGATCTGACCCCTGGCTACTTGTCTGACCTCATCTCTTATTACACCCTACTTGCTAAGTGGACTCCAGCCAGACCAACACCCCCTATTGCTTTTGAAATGCTCCAGGCATACTCCTACACTGGGTTTTAAAGTTGCCAGTCCCTCCAGGCATCCACATGATTCATTTCCTCATTACGTGTAAGTCTCTGTTCAAATGTCACATTATCAGAGTAATTTTCCTAATTACTTCATATAGAATTAACCTTTCAAGTACCATTTATCCCTACTTTGGTTTTCTCTATAGCATTTATTACAGCCTAACGTATTATATTAAATAGATATTTGTATGTATGTGTCTGTCTTCCTCCCAGTAGAATGTAAGCATCATTAGAGAAGTGACTTTATTTTTGTTTGCTGTTATATCTCTTAGTGTCTAACACTGCCTAAAGCATGGTGGGACATTAATAAATATTTGATGAACAAAGGGATAAAATGAATGACAAATGAAAGTATGAGGAGACATAGTAGACACTTGCTAGAAGAAGTCATCTCATCCAGACTTCAATGCCCTGTGGATGTTTCTGGCATGAATCAGACTGTTTAGAACACTTCTATCCAAAATTGATCATGCCATTTCCTTGCTTAAAACTTTTTAATAGTTTCCTATTGATCAGGAGTTAGTAAACTATGGCCTATGGGCTAAATCTATTCTTATGCCTATTTTTGTAAATAAAGTTTTATTGGATCCCAGCCATGCTCATTCATTTATGTATCATCTATGGTTGCTTTTTTGCTACCACAACACAATTGAGTAGTTGCAACACAGACCATATGGCCCACAAAGCCTAAAATATTTCTGATCCTGCTCTTCATAGAAAAGTTTTCTAACCCCTACTATTGGCAAATTAAGTACAAGGTTCTTCAGACCTGTCTCCTACCTAGAAGAGCAATGTGGGATTTAGCTAAGAGTTTGGAATTGCATACGTTATGTAGGGGCCTAGAGAAAACTTCCCCATCACCCTCTGAAGGATTACGGAAAATCAATGACAAAAGGAAGATCAATAGGAGAAAAAGTATGGAATTTTATTTATCAGAGTTTTACATGACATGGGAAACTTCAGAGTGAAGACCCAAAGATACAGAGGAAACTGTCCATTTTTATGCTTAGGCTCAACAAAGTAGAGACAGCTGTGTAGAAATGTGGTTGAACAAAAAGGGTATGATCTAATGCCAATAGACTTAATGGGGAAACCCAGAAGGGGCTGTCTGTTCTTGGCCTTTCTGAGCATGTATTCCTTTCTTCTGAGTGTGGGGCAGGACCCTCTCTGGAATGGGACTCGTATGACTTACAATCAAACTAGGTAGGTCAGATAATTTCTTTCTGGCCAGTTTTTACACAGAAAGGTAGGGGGGAAAGTTAGAGGAATATTTTTAGTTTTTATGGCTGTCTTTGGGGAAAATGAGTTCTGGTTTCTCTGATCTGTCTTAAGGAAGAGGGGTTCTAATGTCTGTGGCTAGCCTAGGGGGAGAATGAAGGCAAAATAAAGGCCAGAGAAGGTCAGAGAGAGCTACTTCTGAGGCCTTCATTTTGGGGAATTATTTTCTGAGACCCACAGTTCAAATTTCAACTCAGCCAAATATTGTCTGTGAGAACTTGTACAAATTACTTAGCCTTTCTGAGCCTCAGTTTTTTCATCTGGAAAATGGAGATCATAATGGTGCTTACTTCAGTTTTTATTAGAATTAAATTATTGTCTTTAAGTAAGATTCTTATGATGCAGCCTGCCATGTATCAGACACATATGCAATTTAACCTATGATTTTTATTGCTGACTCTCTGGCTACTTCATGCCCCATGCTTCATTTATTATTAATACTCAACTGCTGAGAGTTCCTGTATACTGCAAGTTGGTTCCTGCTTCCGTCAGTTGCCTACTGATTTCCTTTGCCTGGAACATATAATTAAAACTTTACTTGGCTTTGAAGACCTCCACTAAGGGTCTTTCTCTTCTCAGAAGACATTATTTAAAGCCATGGGTAGAGTTATTGGTCCACTGTGGTTCTTACAGTACCCTTGCAGTCAGACCCCTCTCTTAGGACTCAACAGATCAAGTTGAAATGATGTAAATTTTGTCTCCCAGACTAAAAGCTCCTGGTGATGGTGGGGGAGGTGGAGGAGGGGAGTTTTTACTGATTTTTCTATTTTCAGTATCTAGCACAGTGCCTGGAATATAGCTAATGGTTTTGACTAAATCACTTACTCTAAGGAGAATATATGCTTTTTTGTTCATTCCCTTTTGTTCACATGCTGCTTATACCTGTTTCTGATAGAAAGGAGAGCATTGATGCTGGCTTACCTTTCCTGTAAAGGAGTGGGGAGAGCTGCCTCAGTTCAGAGTATGCTCTGAAGGACTCTGTTGGCCCAGAGCAGATTGCAAGGGCAGAGCAGTCAATTTCTTATATAGGTATCTGTGGTCGACTGAAATGAGCAAGGCATTATCTTTCTGATGGCATTTGGTGGCTTGAGTCCCACCTCTGTCACTTACTGACTACATAACTTTAGTTTGCTACTTCTCTCAGCCACAGTTTCCTTGTTGCAAACCTGAAGAAAATTCTTTTCGCTCATTGACTTAGTGTGAATGAGGATTACAAGAGATGAGGTTAGTAAAAGTGCTTGGTAAATTGGTCTACACACATTAAGCTCAATTATACTGAAGTCATTTAAATGAGCCCATTTTCCTGGCTCATTAGGTGGGAGCATAAATGAGACCCTCATAGGTTTGTTTATAAATTAGTTCATTCAGTAAAGATAAGGCTGGTCCTATGTGGTTGGCTCAGTCCATCAGATTAGTGTAGGCCATAAAGTCTGTGTGTCAAATATATTAATACAAAACAATTATTTGACCAAATAATGCGATACTCTTAGAAACATTCCTTTACAGAAGACATAACCTAATTATCCAAAAATGACTTGAAGGTATTTTATTTTAGAGTGATAGTTAACTCTATGTCCCAGAAGCATGATGACAATTCTGTTTGTATGGTTTTTCTCTGCCATATAAAAAAGTACAACCTTAGCAACTTAAAACAACACACATTTATTATCTCACAGTTTTGGTGGATCAGGAGTCCAGACATGGATTAGTTGGGTCCTCTGCTTAGTGTCTCACAAAAGTTGCAGTTAAGACATTTACTAGGACTGGGTTCTCATTAGAGGCCCAACTTGGGAGGGATCTGCTTCCAAGCTCCTCCCTGAAGGTTGTTGACAGGATTCTTTTCCTTGAGGTTATAGAATTCATGGCAGCTTGCCTCTTCAAAGCTGGGGGCAGGAGGAGGTACTGAGAGAGAGAGAGAGAGAGAGAGACACAGATCTAGTAAGTACACATGATCACCTACATCCCATAACCATTGTTACACCGGATTGTTTTAAAAGCAAGCCACAGATCCCGCCCACACTCAAGGGGAGAAGATTACACAAAGGCATGAATACCAGGAGGTGGAGATCATTGGAGCTACCTTAAAGTCTATGCATCACACTGTACATCCCTTAAGCTATTTCATTCCTTCATTTAACACTAGCATTGTGTCTGTGTATATGTGTTTCCAGGGGGGTGGTATGCTCTATGAGAAAAGATATTTTTGTCTCTCTTGTTTATAATTACATCTTCAGCATCTAGCACAGTACCTCGGAAATAGGAGATGCTCAATAGATATTTGTGGAAGGAATAAATTAATGAATAAATGAACATCCACTGTGTGCATGACACTGACAACTGTTTTGGACCATGGCACTGCATAATGTATTTAGTTTGCAGCATTTTGTACGCAGAAATAGCATAAACCATTATTCTCTTAGTGATAATAAACTCTAAATTGTTGAATGTAAAGCATTTGACAAGAGTTATGGGATTATTTTGAACTTAGTGAAGACATGTAGCTATTACATTTTTGAAGCCCAGTGATTTTTATGATGTAAAATTTATGACCAAGTCACCTTTTTAAAACTAATTATGAGAAAATAGAACTTTCAAGTCGGAGAATTCTAACATGATTATAAAAGCACTTGACCCTGCCTTTTCTCCATCAAATCTCTTTTCTTTTTTGCATGGGACAAATTTTCATCTTAGCCTCTGAAGAGTTATGCCCTGCAGTAACTTGTAATGACTGCCATCTGTTAAGGAGAGATCTTTAACATTATAGAATTACAGAATTGTTATAGCTTTAGGGTTCCTTGATCCAGAATATGGAAAAATAGCACCTCATTACTTCAGCAGATGTTTTTCTTGTTTATACTCAAATTTCAGTGTCAAGAAGCCAGTCCTTACTCCATCCTCACAAAAATAAAATATTCCATATTCCATATGGAAGTATGAAAGAAAAAAAAGGAAAAAGATGTAGAATGTTTTGGATGCCAAACAGCACATGGAGAGCTTTGTACGTCGGGACGTCTTGGAACATCGGTGACAGGATGCCTTCTAACAGCTGCTGGAGCCCCTCTGATGAGAAGTCTTTATGGAAAAAAAAATAGGCAATCAACATTTTGCAAAGGATGACATTTTCTATTAAATTAACTCCACTTTTTATATAACACAGCTGCAACAGCTTTATGTGGCTTTTCCTAATGATACCTCATCTATAAGCACATGAAGTAGCAAAATAGTTTGTCAATGGCTTCCTCTAAATTCACAATGTTTCAGAGTAATAACTTCCCACTTCACCTGAAAGTTCCCAGCCCAACCCTGAACATCCCAGATGCCTGTGTTTATTGATGTCTATAACAATACAAAACACTAAAATAGACCACTGAGTATGAAGGGTAGACTATGTCAATGGCTTCCCAATATGCCCCTAAAACACACAATGTCCTTCTTCAAAAAAGTTGAGATAGACGTTGGTCATTGAAGATTTAGAACAGTGCCCTTGTATACCCACTCCATAAATACTCACTGAATGAATGAATGGTCAATTAACTTCTCCAGGTTTCATTTTAATTAAAAAGAAAGGTAGTTTTGCAGTTTTTATGTTTTAGCAAGTTGCTTTTAAAATGCAATGGTTGTAAATCAGTAGATTTTCTAAATGCTCTCAACTTGTGCTGATGTCCTTCCTCTATAGTAAAGTGTTACTGTTTTACAGATGTGTGTAATACTAAATATATACATACTATTGATAAATACCATAATATCTCGAAGAAATTATTCAGATTATTCTAGATCAAGCACTGTATCATATATTAAAGTGCTAATTTTGAACATTAAAGGTATACTGAAAACTTCCTTTTATTGGGCTTTAGTGTTCAGAAGAAATTCTGTAATTATTTGGATACAAACTGGATAGATTATAACATCAATTTTATAAACTTTAAGGCTCAGTTTTGCAATATTTAAGCTAAAAGTTAAAAATATATTTTCTCTAGTTTTCTGGTTTACATTCAGTCATGCACTGCATAATGATGTTTCAGTCAATGATGGACTGTATATATGAAGGTGGTCTCGTCAGTACATAATGAAATTGAAAAATTCCTATGACCTAATGATGTCATAGCTGTCATAACATCATAATACAATACATTACTCATGTATTTGTAGTGATGCTGGTGTAAACAAAACTACTGTGCTGCCAATCACATAAAAGTATAGCACATATAATTATGTATAGTACATAATACTTGAAAATGATAATAAACTATTATACTGCTGGTTTATGTATTTACTATACTATATTTTTAATTGTTATTTTGGAGTATATTCCTCCTACTTATATAAAACAGCTAACTATAAAGTAGCCTCAGGCAGCTCCTTCAGGAGGTATTCCAGAAGACATTGTTATCATAAGAGATGACAGCTCCATACTTGTTACTGCCCCTGAAGACCTTCCAGTGGGACAAAATGTGGAGGTGGAAGACAGTGATATTGATGATCTTGACCCTGTGTAAGCATAGGCCAATGTGTGTGCTTGTGTCTTAGTTTTTAACAAGAAAGTTTAAAAAGTAAAAAAGAAAAATTAAAAGTAGAAAAAAATTACCAAATAAGGATATAAAGAAAATATTTGTGTACAGACAACAATGTGTTTTAAGCTAAGTGTTATTACAAAGGAGTCAAAAATTTTAAAGAAAATTAAAAATTTATAAAGTAAAAAAGTTAAGCTAAGGTTAATTTATTATTAAGTAAAAAAATTATAAATTTAGTGTGATCTAAGTGTACAGTATTTATAAAATCTGGAGTGCTGTACAGTAATTTCTTAGGCCTTCACATTTACTCACCACTCACTCACTGACTCACCCAGAGCAAATTTTAGTCCTGCAAGTTCCCTTCATGGCATGTGCCCTATATATGTGTACCACTTTTAATCTTTTATACTGATTTTTTACTATACATTTTCTATATTTAGATATGTTTAGATACATAAATACTTGCCAGTGCGTTACGACTGCCTACAGTATTTAGTGTAGTAACAAGCTGTACAGGTTTGTAGCCTAGGAGCAACAGGCTACACCAGATAGCCTAGTTGTGTAGTAGGCTCTACCATCTAGGTTTATATAAGTACATTCTATGATGTTTGCAAATGACAAAATTGTCTCCCCATTGTTAAGCAGCACATGACTGTATTAAATCATTCTTTTCCGCAGAGCATTTTAGATAACATGGTGAAAGCAAAACAAAACAAAAATAGTAATGACTAGCATGAAATATTTTGCAATTAAAAATGTAAAAAAATTAAAAATGCTTTATTATTGGCATTAATCTAAGCTAAAAGTTGCTTTAGGGAGCCCTTCTTTATCTCTATTGATATCAGGTACCTATGGTATATTCTCCCAAATAATTCTATAGTTTCCTTGCATGATATTTATTTATTTATTCATAAATTTTGTTTTTATATTTATAAGATTTATTGGTCAATTAAGAGGAAGCTGCATAAGAACAGGGACTATGTTATGCTCACCAGTGATTTCTAGTATGAAGCACAGTTTTTGGCACAAAATGGGTCATCAGTAATTATTTCTTGAATGAATGAAAGAGTAGAACACTGCTAGAAGTTCAGCTAGCTGATTTATTTTTAATATCTGTATCCAGTTTAGTTGTGTGGGTGTATATACCCTAACTTACTTATCTCATTATGCTAGACATTTATTTTTTGTCAATATTTTGCCATATAAAATAACCCAATTGTTATTTATATTTGTCTGTAAAATGTGTTATAAAATTTCAAACTGATATCAAAAGAGTTTCCAACACATAATGAAATAGCCCAAGAACGTGCTGGAAAATGGCAAAAAGAACCTAAGTCAGTCTTAACTGATGGGTTAATCCCACGTATATAAGACTAGATATCTAAATTTTAAGACTTAGCATTTTCTTTTATTTTAATTATTTGATATCAACATCCAAAATTAAAATATTCTTGATGTTACATGCCCTTAATTTGTTCATATTCTGACTTAAAATATTTGACAAGCATATATTTATACACAACATTATTTTCACTATGCTCATAAAAAATAAGAACTTTTCTCTGTTGGTTTAGTGAAAGCTCACCTTTCTCTGGCTTCTGGGACATGCTAACATGGAAAAGCCATCCTGAGAAATAGCATCATTTTTGGTTTCTGGTAGAAATGAAAGCAGTGCTGTAGGGGCAGCCTGATTCAGAGCCCAAATGGCAATGGCCTCCACTTTAAAAATATTACATCACAAGCCTGTACCTAACTGACAAAATTATTTACTATTGTGTTGAGGAATAAATGATATGGGATACTCTGATTGGCTTGGATGGTTTGGCCAGAAACCAGAGGGAGACAGGAAATTGAGTAATCTTCTGTTTCCCAGGATGTAGTTTCCCCACCGTGGCTGTGAGCTGGGGTAGAACTGAGGGTTTTTTGGAACAAGAGTTCCATGCCTGGCAGCATTTTCCTGGAGCTACCTGCCTGGATGCTTCCATGGAGAATGGCATCATTCCTTCCCTTTTCTTCCACCCTGAACTTCAGTGAAACTCTAAGAGGCTGGCTTAATTTTCCCCCAGGCAGCTTGGGACCAGCCTGCTTCTCTTAGTCAGAGTAACACTTAGATTTGGGGAGTCCAGGAATGGATCTGTGGACCTTTTCTCATACTTCGAAAACTCAATTGCATCATTTGGGATCATGGAGGGGAGATTTGTGAACTGATCTCAAGTGGGGAGGAAGCTACATGGATAGAACTGAAAGGAGGGTGCAGAGTGCATTTTTGCTATGGTGCGTATACGGGGAACCCTTCCAACCTTGGGAATGGCAACTGTCCTTTCTGTCTTTGCTGTAGAAGCTTGCAGTCTGGTCCCATTGTGCTGCCTGACTCCAAGTGCCTACTGACTGACCTAGATGGTTTGGCAAGAAGTCAGAGAAGAGGAGCAACCTAAACCCTACTTCTGTTTGCTAGATTGTGGATTCTGGACTGTCCCACTTCCACAAGCATGTTCTTTGGCATGGGGGCACCCTGTACCCCCTAGGCTTCCCACAGTGGCCTGGGACCTTTGACCCTCATTGGGACAGCATTCACACCAGCCTCTGGGGAGCCTGGATGAAGACTTGCCTGACCTAGCCCTACCTGGCTCTGCCCCACTATGAGTATCTCCCCAAAAGAAAAGAAGTCATTCTATTAATAAGACACCTGCACTGGAATGTTTATCACAGCACAATTTGCAGTAGCAAAGATATGGAACCAACCTAAGTGCCCATAAACCGATGAGTGGATACAGAAAATGTGGTATATATACATAATGGAGTACTACTCAGCCATTAAAAGGAATGACATAATGTCTTTTGCTGCAACGTGGATGGAACTAAAGACCATTACCCTAAGTGAACTATCTCAGGAATGGAAAAGCAAAGACCGCATGTTTTCGTTTATAAGTGGGAGCTAGATGAGAGGTATTAATATGGTCATATAAAGTGGAATAATGTACATAGGAAACTAAGAATGGGAAGGGTGAGGGATCAAAAATTACCTATCAGGTATAATGTACACTATTTAGGTGACAGGTACACTAAAAGCCCTTACTTCACCACTATACAATTTATCCATGTAACAAAAAACACCTGCGCCCCCTAAATCTATCAAAATTTTAAAAAATAAATGATATAAAACTGACCAGAAAATATATTAGTATGTTTCAAAATCAAATAGCATTTTAGAAACAAGCATTGTTTGCTTCAGTTTTTGGTGCAGATTAGTTTTCCCTTAAAATGGCAAATACAATGATAGTGAAGAAAGTGATAGGTCAATTTAACACCAATTACAAGGTTAAAATAAAAAGTAAATGTTTGATTTTTTTCAAAATATGGATCACAAAAACATAAAGTTTATGCACACATAGAAGAGACTCATGTTATGATATAATGAGGGATAATACTGATAACAAAGCAGGTAGCCAGTATGGTCAAGCCTGGTGTGAGTCCTGGAAGAGGCGGCATTGTAAGACTTTATAGGGGGTGACTCTGCCTATATCCAGAGAAGCACTAATAGATAATAAGTGGAAATGTAAATGGAATCCAAAGGGGGAAGCAAAGAAAAGAGGGGGGTTGCTTTTGTGCCAATATATAAGCCTGAGTATTTGGAATATTCTAAAATAACCTGGTTTTCTTTCCCCCAGACCCAGTCCTTGGTCATATAAATCAATCAGTGTTGGTGGCTGCATTTTGCTTCACCTCCACTACTTCACCTTGACCACAAAATACTGGGGAAGACACTCCTTGGGCAGTGTTGTTAATTGAATTGGGATGGTAGAGATTGTAAGGTACTTCTCTCACGGCCCCTTACAGCTTTTAAGGATGACAAAGACTGCCCTGTGTGGAGACAGGAGGTAAATTGAGGACTTGTCAACAACCTGAACAATAGTTTGCTCAGGTACAATAAAATGAGAAGGTTGGGCTTAATAATCTGTAAAATCTTTCAATTCCCATACTACATAACTGGTTTTTCTTATTCCACCACTCCACTTTCCAATGTACCAGTGAAACTAGAGTACTTACTATGTGCTTAAAACATGCTGGGCTTGCCTTCCTGTTTGCCTTTGCTCCTACTATACCTTACACTAGAAAAGTCGTCTTCATATCACCACCTCTAATACTTACTTATATTTTGAGGCCTGTCTTGAAATATTTATCCTTCATGACATCCATTCATGGGGGTATTCTCTCTCTCTCTCTTTCTCTCTCACTCTCTCTCAACTCTGAGTACTTTTTGTTTCCAGTTATCATGACTCAGCTGGTCTGTTTATTATGTAACAATAACCAAAAATGAATTAATATTTTTCAAGTGAGATAATAAGATCATGTGTCCCAGTGTTTTGGCAATTCCATTTTCCTCCTACCTACACGTTATGAATCTTTTTAATTAGATGAAACTAACCTTCATTTTTCTCTTTACAAAGGTCTTCCTCCTTTCATGTTTTTGTGCCAAGTCTTGTCTAATCTATGCCATTAATGGATCTTTCTCTACTATTAGCTTTTGGCTTACCTTTATAGAGGGAACAGATCTATTTTTCCAATCTTATTATCTCTAAACCTTTGTATTCACATTATATACCCATGTGCCAACTGGTAAAGTCAATAATTCCTCAATCTTCATTTTAATTACATTAACTTAATTTCATCAAATGATCTATTGAGCATGACTAAAAATTGTTTTCTTTTGAAATAATTATAGCTTTCACAGGAAGTTTCAAAAAGGACAAAAGATCCCATGTACCTTTCACCCATCTTCCCCCAATGGTGACATCTTATAGAGATATAGTATAATATCAAACCAGAAATTTGACATTGCTACATTACTGCTAACAAGAATACAGAAATTTTTCAGTTTTCACCATTTTTTAAACCTGTGTTTATGTGTATGCATGTGTATGAGTATATATTTCTATATAATTTTATCCTATATATAGATTGGTATAACTATCACCACAATCAAGACACAGAACTGTTCCACCACCACAAAAGAACTTCCTCATACTACCTTCTTGGATTTGTACCCACACCCTACTCAACTTCTCTTCCTGTTACCTGAAAACCAGTTATCTCTTCTTCATTTCTATAGTTTTACCATTTCAAGAATGGTATATAAATGGAACTATGTATATGTAACCTTTGAGATATTCTTCACTAAGCATAATGCCTGTGAGGTCCAATCATGTTGCATATATCCTTAGTTCATTTCTTTTTATTTCTATGTAGTATTCCATTGTATGTATGTACCAGAGTTTTTTTCAGCCATTAATCTATTTAAGAATGTTTGAGTCATTTCTAGTATTTTGCTATTTTTAATAAAGCTGCTATGAATATTCATGAACAGGTTTTTGTGCGAAGATAAAATTTTTATTTTTCTGAGATCATGACGAACAGTGCGATTGCTGGGTCATATAAGTGCATGCTTACTTTTGTAAGAAACTGCCAAACTATGTTCTAGAGTACCATTTGACATTGCCACCAGCAATGTATGAGAGATTGAGTTTCTTCACATCCTTGCCAGAATTTGGCATTATCACTGGTTTTTCTATTTTAGCTTTCTAAAAGGTGTGCAGTGACATCCCATTCAGGTTTTAATTTGCATATACCTTATGGATAATGATTTGGAATATTTTTATGTGTTTATTGCCATTGATATTTTCTCTTTGTAGAAATATATTTCCATGATTTACCCATTTTATAATTGAAATCTATAATTATTTGTTGACAAAAAACCAAACTGTTGTTTTGAGAGTTATTTATATATTCTAGATATAAGGCCTTTTTAAGATATACAGTTTGCAAATATTTTCTTGCAGTCAGTAGCTTATCTTTTTATCCTCACAATAGATTCTTTTGCAGTATAAAAGTTTTTAATTTTGATGAAGTCTAATTTATTAATTTTTTTAAATGGAACATGTTTTTGGTATCATGTCTAAGCACTAGACTGTTACCTAGCACTAGGTCCCAAAGATAATATACTATGTTTTCTTCTAAAGATTTTATAGTTTTATGTCTTACATTTAAATTTATGATCCATTTTGAATTAATTTTTGTATACAGTGTGAGGATTAGATTAAAGTTATTATTTTGCCTATGGATGACAATTTGTTGAAAAAACTATCCTTCCTCGATTGAATTGCTTTTATATCTTTGTCAAAAATCAATTGGATGTATTTGTTAGTCTATTTCTGGATTCTGTCTTCTGATGCATTGATCTATGTGCCTATTCCTTCTCCAATAATACACTATCTTGGTTTCTGTAGCTATACAGTAAGTCATAACCTCAGGTTTCTCTCACTGAATTCTTTTTTGTCAAAATTATTTTAGCTATTCTAGTTCCTTTGACCCTTTATATAAATTTAGAATATGCTCATCTCTATCTGCCATAAGCTTTTCTGAGAATTTGATAGGAATTGCCTTAAACCTAAAGATCAAGTTGGGGAAAACTGATACCTTTACTATGGTAAGTTTTCTAATCCGTGAACACAATTGATCTCTCCATTCATTTAGATCTTTGCCTTCTTTCCTCAGTATTTTATATCTTCAGTATACAGATCCAGAATGTGTTTTGTTAGATATCTTTTCTATGTCTTAACTCAATTGTAAATGATATTTGTTTTTAATTTTCGTTTCCACATGTTTGTTGTTAGTACATAGAAATACAATTGATTTTTGCGTGTTGACCCTGTATCCTGTTGCCTTGTTAAAGTCACTTATTAGTTCTAGGAGCTTTTTTGTAGATGTTTGTAGATTCCTTGGTGTTTTCTACACAGGCAGTGGTGTTGTCTGAAAATACAGATAGTTTTATTTTTCTTTCCAATCTGTATGCCTTCATTTCCTTTCCTTGCTTTATTGCAATGGGTAGATCTTTCTGTACTATATTGAATAACAGTGGTAAGAGTTGACCTCTTTACCTTGTTTCCAATCTTAGGGGGAAAACAATTTTTCAACTTTAAGTACAATACTAGCTATAGATTTTCTTTATAAACCTGAGAAATTTCCCCTCTATTCCTAATTTGTTAAGAGTATTTTTTTAAAATCAGGAAATGGTATTGAATTTTATCAAATTTTTTTTTGCATTAATTCATATGATCACATGATTTTTTTTTTTTTACCCTTTTGACACGGTAGATCATATTTATTAATTTTCAAACAGCAACCCAGCCTTACATTCCTGGAATAAACTTCACTTGTTTGTGGTTTATAATTCATCTTATATACTGCTGGGTTTCATTTGTTAATATATTGTTGAGGACTTTTGCCTCTATATTTGTGAAAAATTTTTGCTTCTATGTGCATGAGAAATTTTTATCTGTAGTTTTCTACATCCACATTTAGGGCATTAGGAAACTCTCAGAGGTGTGTTTCCATGGCCATATTCCAAAAAAATTGCCTTCTGTTTTAAGAATGTAGATTATAAAAGAGCTTAATTTGTTCAACCTATTGGCTTTCATCCCAACTTCCCACACCATCACCAAGGTAGTAGGGGTAGTTAAAAATTTAGGTTCCACTTGGAAATCTCAGCCAGGAGTATACATTAACCTTACCTATCTGGTTCTTTGGTTTTCCTGATGGTTTGTAATGTTCCAAGGAAGGGAATTACAGACTTTAAAGACCAGTGTTTGTATCTTCTCATCTCATCACTAGTACTACATTGATATTTGTATTTGTGGTAATGATTCAAACTAGCATTGTTACATCTAAAAATTAAGTGGATTTGAAATATAATCAAGCAATGAAATATTACATGATGATAAAATTATTTTCTGTGTTCCTCAATTTATTCTATGTCTTCACTGATATTAATAACATCACATCTATCACATAAAACAATGTAAAATTCATCAATTTCTCCAGTATTGACTCAGTCTGGTCCTTTTTTGCTGGTATTATAATTTCAGGATAGAAGCAAGTCCTTTATTTTACATTTATTTATACAGAATTTCAGAAGGCTTTGGATATGTGCTTGTGCATGGGGTGAGAATTGTGCTTTCTAAAAGTTTTCTTCTATATTTTCAGGGTTTTATGTTATTTATTTTATATACATCATCTATAACACTTTCTTCTGTCTTTTAAGGGTACAATAATAGCCTCTCAAATTATTTCGTGACTGTGCTCAGCAAGAGACAATCATAGAACTTCAACTTTGTAAAATTAGAGAGAGATCCATTTGACTCAAGTGAAATCTCAGACTCAGACTGATTAAATGACTTGCTCAAGGTTAAACACAGAATCAGCCTCAGAATCCTAACAAGAAGGGAGTTCTCCCATCTGTCAGAACAGTGCAAAAGTTGTAGTCTACAGTTTCACCTTAACTAATTGCAGACTGTAAATGTATAGCTCTATCTGATTTTTTTTTTTTTGTACAAATATACTGGATTTGGCCTAGTTTAATTTTAGGGAGTGTGAGGCTTATTTGGGGTGCATATTCCATAAGACTCAGATTTTGGGGGTCAGGAGTGAAGTTTCAAGCCATATTTCAAAAGATCTCTGGTGATTCCAGTGCTGGTTACTTGAGGAGTCACTTGTGCAAGGCAACTCTTGTTCTCCTGTTACTCCCATCTGTGCTGAGAGCAGCAAAATGCTTGCCCTTACCTGCTGCTTAACCAATTTTCAATGTGCATGGATCCCTATGGCCTCTGCTGCTGTTCATTTACCAACTAGGGGCCCTTCTTAAACTAGAAAGGAGGGAATGGAAGATACTCTCTCACTTGCCCAAAGCTGCTGAAATGTAAGTAGGGTGAGTTCATTTACTGGCATAGATTGTAAAAATTTCAACCTCAGTTGAAAGAAGTCTGAAGAAGCTAAGTCCCCAGGAGCAGCTCTGAAAAAAATGTAGATATAAGAACAAAGGTTCATTAGCACATTGATATTAGAATTATGAAGTATCTTGAAAAGAAGAAACTTGCAAAAATTAACTTTGCTTCAAAATTTTCAGTTTCAGAACTATTTCTTTAGTCATCTTTGTATCCCTCATAGTGTTTTGCATCCAGCAGATACTTGATAATAGTTGTTGAAGAAATATTCCATAATGAATTCATGTATTTAACTCTCCAAGGGTCACTTTAGATACTGCAGTAAAGTAAATGTGATTTTATTATTTTCCATCAACTTCATTTGTTATTATGAAAATCTTTCAGGAGTTCATGTGAATGTAGTGACTTTGGAATCCACTTTTTAAACACAAAATTAGTTGTGTGGCTTTGCAAAAGTTATTTCATCACTCCATATCTTAGTTTCCAAATCTTTGGAATGGAGATAATGATATTAATCACCTCACAGGGCTGTTGGAAAGGTAAATGGCACAATGCATATATTGAGAACAATGGCTGGCACAGAGAATGTATGTGCTGAATAAATGTTTACAAGTAAGATAAATTATCTAAAATCAATAGTTGAGTCACTTACCAAACATATGTGCCAAGTGCTGTGCTCATTGGAAGTTAGGGCAGAGTTTCCCAAACTTTCTCAGTTCATAGAGTCCTTGGTATCTCAGTCAATTTTTCACTGCAACCCTAGACCAAGAGAAATACCCAACAATTCTGCTTATTAAGTACTTGGGTTCTAGGCAACTTAATAGTTGCAGTTCGTGCTGTGACATTCTGTTTTCCTCAAAAATTTAAATTACTCCATGACACCCCCTGTGACTACACTGGCACTCCGGGACACCTGGGAATACATGACATTAGGAATACAAACATAAATAAAATATACTTTCTTTTCTAAAGGAGCTTTCAAATGTAACACTGTAGACACATGAAAAACAATTTACTAATACATTATAAATACTTTACTGAAAGTATTGCCAAAATCTATGGGGGACATAAAGGGAACAGAATATGGAAGGAGTCATAAAAGAAGCATTATTTGACTCATTCTTCAAGATTGAGTAGAAGATAACCAGACAGAGAAGAAAATGAAAGACAGAGAGAGGGAACAGAGTCAATAAAACCCTTGACATATTATGGTCTGTGGAAATTCAAAAGATAACTATGTTGGTAACGATTGCAAAAAGAGAGTTAGGATCAGGAATATAGGTAATGTAGATGATTATGGCAACCATGGAAGTGCAAACGCAGACTTCCCTGTAAGAGAGAACCTGCTACAAGGAGAGCCACTGACTGACAGCTACCAGCCATACCTTTGGGACTGTTGCAGCATTCTGGCCAAGGCCACCCTCTCCCCCGGCTGTTCCCATCCAATAACAGAGGCATGGGGACTAGAGCTGGGCCATTCCAGCCTGACATGGGACCTCTCTGATGAGGCAGTCTGTGCCCTGGGCTCCCCATTGGCCTGCCCAAGACATCCTTAGAGCTGCACTGTTGGCTGAGGCTCTCCCTACACACCCCTCCTTCCTTCTCCTCTCCCTTCGGAGGGGTCAGACCTGCTTCCCAACCTTAAGGCATTCCTTGCCTCCTCCTGCTCCATCCGTCCTTCATCTTTCTCAGAAATTTCTCCCAATACACTTCTTACACTTTTAATTATGAGTTGGCACTTGTTTTCTGGAAGACTGGAAATAATACAGTGCTAAAACTGATTTTTTTTTTTGCTTTATTTTGTTTTCTTGTTTGTTTTAGACATAGTCTTAGTTGAAATAAATTAAACTATAGTACCTCAGAGCCATAGTTGAGAAGCTGGCAAGAAAGATCCAATTTTAGAAGTTCTCTTAGTTTTGGCTGTGTTCTAGAACTGAGAGATATTGAGAGCCATATAACAATGTGTAATGAGAAAGGGTTTAAGAGGCTTCCTTAGCACATTTGGAGGGAAATTCTTCCCAGTTAATTTAAGGCAAGTATTTTGATGGAAGTGGCCTCAATTTTTCCATAATCAAGAGCATCTGGGTTACTTGACTTCTTGGGGCCCAAATTACTTTATAACATGGTTGTTTAACACAATAAGGTAGGTCTGAGGTATAAAATGCATGGGCAGAGGATAGTATGAGATGGGGACGGATGGAAGATGAGTCAGATGAATAGTTTAGAAGGGCTCTTCATGGCTTGCTCATGAGTTTAAAACGTATAATTTAGGAAATGAGGAGCCATAAAAGGTTTAGAAGCAAAGTAGTGATGTTTTCCATACATAGATATGAGTGTAATAATATTCAGGGAATTAAGTGGATAGTCAGGCCATCGACTAGGAGGAAAACCTGATTGGAGAAAGGGGAAACCACTGTGGGTTTAGAAACATTGGCTTTGAAGCCTTAGCAGAGTGACATCCATGTCCAGCGGGCAGAGGTGTTTGTTTCATTCTTGAAAAATGAATAAGGAGGTTTTCTGCCTTCCTTGTATTGGTAAGGTGCCTGAGGAATATTGCTATGCTATTCTTTCCTTGCTTGCTTGTCATGATGGACAGTGTTGTGATTGATGCAAAGATGCAAACAGTCACTGCTAGAGGATATCAACTTTCTTTCATGGCAAAGGTCATGAAAATTTATGGAGATAGTTATATAAAGCAAAAAATAACACAGCATACCCTCAGACAGAGGAGGTAAAATATTTTAGGACCTCCATCCTGCCTGCCATTCTAGACACTGGCTCTGTGCCAGCCAGCTCAACAGATGCAATTCACATGTGTGCTGACTTCCAGTGCACCCTTAAAGCTGCTGGGAAATTCCATGATTTTTCCCAAGTCGATTCACTCTTCCATTCTCTTAGATGATTATTTTCAAGCTTTTTTCTCTGTCTACAAACCACCAATATCTTCTGCCTTTTTTCATTCTGAATGGACAGTTTTGCTCCTTATTTCACTGAGAAAACAGAAACATTCAAAAGGGAACATTTATATCCTCCCAAGAAATTCATCTTCAATTTTTTGTATGTGTACCTTTATTCTACATCTTCCTTGTGTCACACGAATGAGCTATTTATCCTCTTGTACAAGATCAAATCTTCTACTTGTGCACGTGATCTCATTCTTTTTGTTTTTCTGATTTCAATCAACTCTTTTTTTAATTTTTATTATTTTTTTTATTTCAGCTCATTATGGGGGTACAAAAGTTCAGGTTATATATATTTCCCATGCCCCCCCAGCCCCCTGAGTCTGAGCTTCAAGCGTGTCCATTCCCTAGACAGTGCACATCGCACTCATCAAGTAGGTGTACAACCATCCCTTCCCCTCCATCCCCCACCTCTGTCCGATACCCAATTGGTGTTATTCCTAAATGTGCACTTAGGTGATGATCAGGGAAACCAGTTTGCTGGTGAGTACATGTGGTGCTTAGTTTTCCATTCTTGGGATACTTCACTTAATAGAATGGGTTCCAACCAAGGATGGGGTTTAGGACTTGTTCTCCTTTCTCTTTCATCATCAACTTTTCCCTCTCCACTGGATCAGTCTTCTCAGCATGCAAATGTACCATATTTCTCTCCATTAATTGCCCATTTCCCTCTGACTACTGTAACATTTCTCTGTTGCCATTATAACAAAACTCCCCAGTACCTTTTTTTTATTTATTCTCTTCACTTTTCTTATTTTCTCTTGAGCTCACTATGATGAGACTTCCATACCTATCAGTCCACCAGAACTATTTTGGCAAGGTCACCAGTGACCTTCATGTTGCCAAGTCCAATGTTTATTTTTCAGTTTTCATTTTATTGTATCATCTGCATACACTGCAGCGGATCACTCTCTCCTATTAAAAATAATTTCCCCATTTTGTTTCTAGGATGCTATTCTTTTGATTCTCCTCCTCCTCTGAGAGTGTTAAATAAAGCAACATCTCTACAGGAACTTTCTATCCCTTTCACATGATGAAATACACCATGACATATTACATATATACTTGTTTATCTGCTATTTTTCTTTCTCTTCTGATTCTAAAATGTAAACTTCCTGAGAGAAACAAATTATACATTATTTATTGCTATGTCTCTAGCACTCAGAGCAGTGTTTGTCATGTATTCAAGGCCAAGTAATTGTTGAACAAATTGATTAAAATGATTGCAATATAATCCTGAAGGTTGTCTTCAAGTCTCCATCAATTGAGTGACATTTCCTTAGAACCATTCCTCCAGCAATCCAAGGTTTATTCCTGATTGAGGTCCATTCCTGTACTATATGAAAAAGAATCAAAAGACATATTGGCATGCTTAGGATTCAGATAACTAGAATTTTTTTTGCTTAAGATATTCATAAAAGTCTCATGTCATAAAGGAATGAGTTTTGGAAGTCAGCCATTAAGATGAAAATTCCCTATAGTCAAAAATATCCTTGAAAAACCCTTAAATCAACCATAAGGTATGGTACATCTGGTTCTGAATGTACAATCCTTTATATTAATTGATATGCACATAAGAGTTTGCAAGCCATTGAGCTATACTAAAGAAAGGAACAAAATGAAAGTCAGTGTCCATATGTCTGACATCCAAACCAAATTTTCTTTAAAATAAATATCAAATCACTCACTGAAAATAAGGGATAGGCAGAGATTACTGATGTTTTTGTGCTTCCTGCATATTTTACTTCATTATATTATAATATTAAGCTTCTATCACCATAATCCCTAATAGTAGATTTGCTTATTGTTGTGGGGATTAAACAAGATGCATTTGGACAAGCACCTATCACAAGGTCTGGCACATAGTAGGAGCTCATAAAATATTTGCTAGATTTTAATCTAAGTCTTACTGGATCATAGCTGCAGAGAAATGTATAGAAGAACCTGAAATCCTTGCTAACTAATTCCTACTTTTCCAAATTACTTTTTCCTGATGTGAACCCAATGAACAGATATTGTTCATGACTTTGGGTATAGGCTTCATGGAATCACCTTTTGGGTGGAGTTGGAGAGGTAGGGGCTTTAAATTGGAATGTAGTTAATAGTATGAATGGAATCATTCCACTTGTCAGAAATAAAAATTAGTATTTGTAATGATTAAAACAACTTAGCCAGAAGAATGTTTTGATTTATTAAGCTTGTCTTTCTCAGTGAGATAAAGCAGTTGAGCTAGAAATAATTAGTTCATGCCCACCTCCTTTCCATAGAGCCCTGCCGACTCTGACAGCTTGAAATTAGAAAGGGAGAAGTGTGAATTTGGGCAGGGGTGTTGACGGCACTATAGGAGATCCAGGGCCTAGTCAAAGATGCAGTTGGTATCATGTTCACCCCATTCAAAGAGAGTGTTCTACAGCTTGTCATTTTTCAATATTCCTGTGATATTTTTATGCTTGGCCATCTCCGGTTCAGTATGGTCCATAGAATTTGTTTACAACCATCTGCTCCTTGGATGTTATTGCTCTTCTCTGTTTTTCTCAATTCCTGGAACTGTCTTTAGGCACAGAGGTTCAGCTCGACATTCATAAGTGGAAAATTACAGCTTTTCCAATGTCAACAACAAAGACAACTAAAGTTTTGAACGCTTACCAAGCCCCAAGCCCCAAGCTCAGGACATTGCAGATGTTTTCTTATTTTATCTCCATATAACCTTGTGGAAACTCAAAGTGTGGTTCTCAGATCAGCAGTATCAGCATCACCTGGGGGCTCGTTTGAAATGCACATTCTCAGGCCCCACTGTAAAACTACTAAATCAGATACTCAGGGGGTTGGGCCTGACCATCTGTGTTTCAACAAGTCCTTTATGTGATTTTGATGCAGGCTAATGTTTGATAACCCCTACTCTACATTGGCATAAGCAATATTATCATTGGCATGTATATATGAGGAAAAGAGGCACTGTTACCCTGAACAAAATTTGAGCAAGGCCATAGAGCTGATAGGCTGTAAATTCAGGTTGCAAACATGCACAATATGATTCCAGACATAACATCTTTAGCATTGTTATTAAACTGGCTCCTTAATGTTCAGTTCTTAAAATATCCTACCCTGGGAGAATGGGATTTGTGATGGTACTATTTGCTTTAGCCTCAAATGCTCAAATTAACATGCAACTCTTTGAGTCAGTTCCTAGAAATAGATCCTAAAGTGGATATTTTCCTGCAGGAAGTTCACAGGGGAGTCCCTTGGGGTATAAAGGAAGTCACCAGAAGCAGGTTGCCCCAGGAGACTGACCTGGGCCAGGGTGGCTGCATGAAATTCCAAATTTCTGAGAGAGTATCTTAGTGGAGAGCCTTCTGCGGGTGCCTCAGTCCTGAAGCAGAGAATGCAAAGGGATTCAGGCAGCAAACCATAGTATCCACCACAGCATCCCCCCCACCCAACGTACCTTTCAAAGCATATGGTATAACTGCTTAATGTGATTGAAGCATTTCAATAGAGCAGGGAGAATTGAAGTTGTCCTCAACCAGCCTTTCTGCACCATTGTCAGAAAGAAGGAACCGAAGCTCAGCAAAGTGGACACTTATAAGAGAGAGTTGATGTCACAGAGTGAACTGAAGAGAGCTGAAGAATTTGGGATGAATGGCAACAAAGGAAAAAAATGAGCAGTAGGATTAAATTTTTTAAAACATATGGAGTGAATGGAGAGCAGAGAGAAGCCATATGTGACCATAGAGTTTCAGAAAGTAGAAGGTCTCCCAAAGTCAAATGTTTCTCAGAGGCTCCCAAACAGGCTATTGTTATTAGCAGGTGGGAAGTCATCTGTGGCCCTTGTAGGGCAGTACGAGCAGGGTGGTGGCAGTTGAATAAAGAACGGTGGTAAAAAAAAAAAATCAAAGATTGCCCTTCAACTTAAGGGATAATGCACTATTTGCAGAAGCTTGCCTTTTTGTTTTCTCACATGACAAGAACATGTTTTGTTTTGGCTAGAAACTTCACATCAATAGGGCATCATATGCCAGTGTAAAGAAAATATCTTGACAAATCACTTTGTCTCACTGTTTTAGTTCTGTCATTAAGCCAATGTCCCAGGAATACCTCACCATAATGTGTAAGGGAGTGAGTTTGTCCATTGCTGCTTCTGATTCTTCTTTTTCTTCTTCTTCTTTTTGCCATGTGGGGCTAGGGTCCCAAAACTATAGAGGTGAATATGAGATACCAACTTATCTCTTACATTTAGAGCTCCCACATCTGAATTCAGAGAGAATTTAGTTGACAGATTTATTTATATAAATTTAATAAAAATAAAAATTATTTTGATGAGGAATTCTAGTAAATTGAACACATGTATTTATTTATTTCCATTTCTCTCCAAAGACACCAAGTTGTCAGTAAAGGGAGGAAAAGAGTTATTTCACAAAAAGACAAAGACAATTGCAGAGGAAACAACAGTAAAAAAATGCAATCTGGAAAGGAAATTAGGCAAGTGGAAAATGTCCTAACACATCAGAGAAAGTTGATGTCTTGGACTGTATTTAGTACAGGAGGCACAGAAGGAGATGGAGTTCAATCAGAGAAGCCGAGAATGGCTCAGGAAGGGGATTGGATGGAAAACAAGTTTTAAAAGAGGAGACTTAATTGATAGATTGCATAAGTGGCATTTAAATGAATTTCACATTCTCTTCCTGGTCTGTGACAAAGACCAAATATTTTACTCTGTGGAGAACTTAAACCAGAGAGACCCTATCCTCGGGGACATCAGACATTGTGTAGAGTTGGTCACAAACTCAAAATTGGGTGGTGAGGGCAAAAAAAAATATGAACATCTGAACTGTGAGACCCCCTCTTAACTCCCTTTCCAACTCACCTCTGAGAAATCTGACATAGAGAAACCAAGGAAAATAAAGGAAAAAGAAAAGAAAGAAAGAAAAAAGAAAAATTAATTTCAAGGAAATTTAAAAAATAGTTTTACAAGAAATAAAATACAAGGATGGACACTATGTGGCTGAATCAATTATGTGAAATTTGCAATAATAACACAGAACAGAATTTTGACTTTTCCAAAAAATTAGGAGAATGGAAAAGTCACAATTGGGAGGGTTGTATCTGTAAGTTGAGGTGTGTGGGAGAACAGAATATGCTTCCCCAAATTATGAAGGATTATTAAGCTGAAGACAGTCAAGAAGGAGCAGATACAGAAAAGCTCTCTGCCCTCCCTCTATTTGTCTAAAAGCGGGACATAGATTTACAAAGCCAAAATGTAGCTGTCCCCCTTCTCTACCACAGAGAACAAAGATTAACCACTGAAGACAACTTTAGAACCTTCTCATCTGGAGATGGTACCAGAAGAGTCTATATCAACAAGCTTTACTTTTATTACCTAGCCTTTATCTGCCAGTTATTTGCCTTCTCCCAAGTTGCCACTCCTAAAGCCTCAAAGTCCTTTTTCTACAACCCCTATGGAAAACAGTATGGAGATTTCTCAAAAAACTCAAAATAGACCTTCCATTCAGTCCAGTAATCCTGCTACTGGGTATCTACCCGAAGAAAAGAAGTCATTTTTTCAAAAAGACATTTGCACTAGAATGTGTATTGCAGCATGATTCACAATAGCAAAGATGTGGATCAACCCATGTGCCCATCAATTCCTGAGTGGATTAACAAAATGTGGTATATGTATACCATGGAGCACTACTCACCCATTAAAAGTATGAATTAATGCCTTTTGCAGCACTTTGGAAGGAACTGGAGACCATTATCCTAAGCACAGTATCTCAAGAATGGGAAAACAAACACCACATGTACTCTCTAATAAATTGGAACTAACTGATGGGCATACAAATACACAGAGGAAAGTAAAAGTCATTGAAAATGAAGCTGGGGAGATAGGAGGAGGGGAAGGGCAAAAACCCACCTAATGGGTACAATGAATACTCTTCAGGTAATGGGCACACTTATAGCTCTGACTCAAGCCATGTATTAAAAAATATCTATACCCCCTTAATATTGTGAAATTAAAAAGTCCTTTTTCTTGTCTTGTCACTTTTCAAAAATTAACTGTCCTTTGTTGAAGATGCTATATAAGCTGGAATTCAAAGCCACTTGTTTGAGAACTGTTCAATCCCTGGGAATATCCCATGTACATATTAATATGAAATATGCATGTTGATAAACTTCTGTTTGTTTTTCTCTCATTAATCTGCCTTTTCTTACAGGGGTCTATTCCAACTAAGAACCTATGAGTGTTGAAGAATAAATTATTAGTCTTATCCTACAGGTGAAAAAGGACTGTCTAAGAGAGCTGAATCTTCATCTCCTATGGTAGAAAGTCAAGAGATAATATTGAAAACAGAAAAAAAAATCAGGAAGTAGCAGTCGGGATATTATATACCTAAATAGAAAGAACTATAGTAGTTTAAAGTGGCTGCTTCCTAAGAGCTTAGGAGCTCATCAGCTTGTGAGGGATAAGAAAGGATCTGGTGTTTTCTTTATAAACCTTATAGAAACTTTTAATATTCTGTATGTGTAAAATTAGATACAAATGTTTAAGAAAATTTTATGTACACCCAAATAATTTTAAATGGCCACCTATGGCCCTTTTTTGTGAACAGTTTGTGGAAAAGAGATGACCTTTTTTTTTAAAGTAGTTTTTCTTTGTAATTAATGAAATAATCTTTGCATGTACCAAGAGTATGATACATTACTAACCTAATGGAATGTATTGTGCTTGCTATAAAAATCTTTATGAAAATGAGAGCAGAAAATTAGGCCTTTAAATTACAAAGACTTTAGGTGATTATAGTAGGAAAATAAGCCCACTTATGGAGATAGTAGCAGGGAGGGCCATTTTTTATTTATAATCGACTGGAAACTGACAGTATTGTCAGTATGTGGCAGGCGACTGTGTTTGATTAACTTCATGGATATAATGGTAGAATTTCTTTTTGTCACAAATAAATGACTCAGGTAAAACAGATCAATACTGTAGGACACATATCAGTGAATTTCTCTGTGATCATTGTGTACTTGATTACTCTGAGTAGAGTTTGACTCACATTTTACCAGAATTTCAATACTCATTCACTGCTGATATTGAATCTTGAGCATTTTCAATATAGAATAAATACTTTTAATGGACTGTATTTCACAGGTTGACTCTTTGTAACTTTACAGAGTCCAAGATTTTCCAACTCTTAGAAAAACATATCATCTAGAACTTAATATCAATCTTCAACATAAGCTTTACTCTTAATGAGTCTCTGTGAATTATTGTTTAAATTAATTTTAGTGTATTTAAAACATTGCCTAATTTTCATTACTCTTTGTGCGTGAGAAAAATGCTTTGCCTCAAAAAATTCTAAATGTTTATGAATTGAGTACTTGAAGATTATATGAGTCATTGAGGGGATTACATCTTAAGATAACCAGTTATTTCCTACTTTGCTATTTCTTTGAATATCACAAATATGAATTAAACCTCATTCTTGCCCTCATGGGCGTATAGTCTGAATGGAGAGATTCGATGTATAAGATGTATATGTGCTTAAATATGATAGAAATTATGTCCCTCAAGAAGAGTAAATATAAAGTACTTTGGCAGGTCAGTCACTTCCAAAGTGATATTTGAGTCAGATCTTGAAGAAAGTCTTCATTTCTTGATTTGTCACTGATAAATATATCTTAGAGACCAAGGCAGCCCCTTGTTCTTAAGAATGGGCATTCATACATTGAAAGCTAGGGCTAGGCCAGAGAAGTTGAGGCTTTGACCTAAAAAATGGAGATGAGTCAGGTGCTTGTGTATAGGTCCAGATATATAGGAGAGGGGAGATCAATCAGGCAGGGGAGCATGAGGAGAGGTGACCCAAGGTAGTGGAGTCAGGTGCTTTGGGCGGTGAGATAGTAATGGGAAGCTCAGTAGACAGGGAGCCAATGGCATCAGAAAATCTGCCACAACCCATCTGGGAAAAAAGATGGGCTAAGATTCACAACTGGAAAAGAAGCAGCAGAGATCAGGAAAGAAGTCAGCTGTGAATCATATGGCTGGAGTCCCCAGGCAAGGCCATAATTACTATGATGACGGGAGAAAGCAAGACTAAGCCTCAGCCTAAGTCCACACTGCCGCAGCAGGATCCCAGACTCTGGTGCAGATTGCCGTGAGTTTCAATCTTGGTGTCATCACTTGGTTAATTAAATGCAAAAGACATGGTGAATAGCAGGACTTCAATAAATTAACTTTATAGTCACCATCAACATTTTTATCAAGACAGAGACTCAGGTTCAGAACTAAAGCAAAAGGTCAGAGCAGGACTCACAGTAAATCTTATTTAACGTAGAGTTTCTAAGAATTAAACCCAAATTCCTTAACTTTCCCCCCAAGGTATTACCTAAGTGACCCCAGTTTCCTCAGTTGTAAAACAGGACTCACAGAATCTACAACACAGGCTAATTGTAAAGATTGTATGTTGACACATATGTAAACATCTCAGTGCAATGTCTGGTAAATTGTGCTGGATGAATAGAAGTTGTTACTGTTATTAGCTCTGCTGGAACAATGAACAGTAAAATATCATTCAAAACAAGAATGGGCAAGGCTTTCTTTCTCTTTACTTGAAATTTAAAATTTAAAACTCTGTGGTAGAGGGATCTCCATCCCTTCTTCTCTATACATATTCATATAGCACATATGACGTTAGGCCTCAAAGCCTGGGATGAGGTAAGCCTACAGGTGGGTCTCTTTTAAGGTGGAAAACGAGGCTCATGGGAGCAGAAAAAGGGCCAGTGGGTCACCAGTGTATAGATAATGCCTTGAAAAAATCCTCAGTTGGCTCCTAGACATTTTTAGGTTTCAACTAAGAGTCTACCAATTAGAAATCCATCTTTATCAATAATTTTGATTTAAAATAGAGAACTCCAGCAGATGGTTTGATAAGCTATCAACCACTCAAATGTCTTTGCCTTCCTGGCAAGTTATCTCCAGTAAACCTTGCTTTGGGCTCTCATAAATGAATGGCAGTCTTACTCATGAAAGCTAGTTTGCAAGTCTACAAGTATAATAAACTTGTTGAATATTCTTGGAAGTGGAGCAAAGAGGGTGATATGCAAGTTGGGAACGTGGAAAAACTCTTCCTTCCATCTATGAAAATGTCCTGAACAGTGTAGATAACCAGAAAAAAAAGTTGACTTAAAAGCCCTATTTGGAGAATGACAAATACTTTATAAAAATTGTGACACTTAAAATGCAAATATATTCTATATTCTTTCAGTTCAAAGGAAGCATATGATGTTGATTCCAGAAGCTAACTGGGTCCATCCAATTGACTGCAAACATTTCTTGACCATCTTGTATCAGCAGGCACTGGACTAGGAGGTAAGGACCAAGAAATAACAGGGGTTTTCCTCAAGTGGGAGATAGACAATTGTACTAGAGGTGCTATCACATATATGAGACAGATATGATAGAGCAGAGAGGAGAAGCACCTAGTCCAAACAGGAATGTGGAGTGGTAAGGGAAGACTTCCTAAATGAGGTGACACCTAGATTCTTAAAGTGAAAATAGCAATTAGCCAGCTCAACTGGGTTGAGTGAGGACCTGTGAGCACATCTATATCAAAGGCAGTGTGCGCAGTCTACAGAGAGGTGGAGGAATCACATGGGCCAAGAAGTGCTGGCTCCACGTTTGGATCATGGGAGGCAAGAAAGAATGACAAGGGTAGACAGTAGGCTATGGTGGGTCCTGAATATCAGACTAAGTAGTTTGAATTTTTTCCCAAAAGTTGAAAGTAGGCATTGAAAGAATTTGCATCAGGGAATAGTATCATCAAAATTGTATTTTACAAAGACTGATCTGCCCTATAGTATCTCATAATTTATCAACACTGAAGCAGTTTCTTAATTTCCTGAAATCTGTAAATGTCTGTGATTGTAGGTGTGTTAAAAATTGTAAATATTTTGGTCTTGACTAAAAAAAATCTGCATCATGCCTTTCCCACACTTAGTATATACCAGCATGGTTCACATGGGATTCATCATTATTTGCAATGATACCGAATATTTTAAATGTACTTATCTCTGATGAAGATCACATTTAATTAGAATTTAAGTCAATTATGAGTTATGAATTCAGAATTTTTCCTTTAAAAGCAATTTTTATAAGAAAGGGAAAGAAGCCATGAGAACACTAGCTCTCTTGTCTGAGACTGGTTCTCTTAGAAAAAGACCCTGAGACAGGAATTCAGGTACAAGTAGTTTATTTGAGAGGGAAATCTAAGGAAACACTCATAGAGAACTAAAACAGAGAAAAGAGGGTAACCAATAAATGGTACATTGTTGTAGTGGTCAGCTTTGTGTGTCAACTTAGCTAGGTTATAGCCCACAATTATTCAATCAAACATTAACCTAGGTGTTGCTGTGAAGGTATTTTGTAGAAGTAATTAATGTCAATAATCAGATAATTTTAAGTAAAGGAGATTATCTTAGATAATCTTGGTGGGCCTGACCCAGTCAGTCGAAGGCCTTAAGAGCTAAAGTGAAGTTTCCCGGAAAAAGAAATTCTACCTGTGAACAGCAGCATCAACTCCTACCTGAGAGCTCC
The DNA here is from genome assembly GCF_041146395.1 of Eulemur rufifrons. Classification (NCBI taxonomy): domain Eukaryota; kingdom Metazoa; phylum Chordata; class Mammalia; order Primates; family Lemuridae; genus Eulemur; species Eulemur rufifrons. Next base: position 107,510,024 of record NC_091012.1, read on the forward strand.
AGCCTGTCCCTCCTGATGGATTTCAGGCTTGTCAGGCCCTGTAATCAGGTGAAGCAGTTCCTTGCAATAAATAAATAAATAAATCTACCTATCTCACTGGTTTTGTTTCTCTGGTGGAATCCTGACTGATACAATTATTAAGCCAGTTTCTACTGTAGGCAACTAGAACTTAATCATCTGAAGTGTTCTGAGAGCCAGTGTAGCACACATCCTTCAGAATTATTCTGCCCTAGGGGTGATGGTGCTGGGATATTTATACACCAGCTCTCATCAATCATTGGTTAGAGGTGCTTTCAGGGAATCTTAGTTCCCTGGAAATTCCACCTTGCCAGGCATGTAGGCAGAGAGGGCTGTGGAGGCCAGAGAGACCTCTCAGGCAAAGAGTCACAGGAGCTGACAAGAAGAAGCTGGACTGCATATAGGAAAATGGCAAATTCCAACGAGATACAGGAAGTCCAGCAACATACCTGCTGCATCTCTGAAGGGAGTAAAATTTTAAGAGGGAAAATTCAAAGTAGAAAACTGTAAAAGTGGTAAAGGAAAATGCCTCCACTTCAAAATGTTAATATGCCCTCATCCTAGTAATGTCCTTGAGCATTCCTAGGTGGCCCATGGTCTCTCCTCTCCCACCACCACACATACTCAAATGATTGCTTCTCTAAATTATCTCAGGGGATGGGCACTAACATTCACACAGATTACCAGTGTCAAGAGTGAATAAAAGAGACTGGTGATGGGGAATTCCCATCCCTTCACACTCAAGGAATGTTACAGTCCTCCCCAAAAGGAATACTCTAGCAGACTGTTCCATAATCAATCACCAAATACAATTTACATTCTACGTACAACAGGTGACCACCCAAAATCACAAATTTTGGTTTTTACTATATTTTAAAATACTTCTTGTAAGGCTGTCAGGAATAGCAAATAAGAGCCTGGGCTCTGTAGCCAGACTGCCTGTCTTCAAATCCCAGCTGGGTCACTCACTGACATTTTGCCCTTAGCCAAGCTGCTTAACCCCTCTTGGTCTCAGTTTCTTCATCTGTAAAATGGTTGACGTGAAGGTTAAATTAATTAGCATATTCTAGTATTTAGAAGAGTAAGTGGCTTAGAGTGTATTATATAAATGTGTTACTAATGGAATTATTATCATCATTATTACTGACTCATGGCCTCGTGATGAAAAGTGGAGCTGGCTTGAGGGGCCATGCTGGAAATGAAATTAATGAGTAGTAAGTGGAATTAAAAAGTCATGAATACTAAAACTCTCTAATTAAAAGTTGTTAGCATGGAACATACACTACCGTTTCTTGATATTTCAAAGTATGAGGTGATGGTTAAAAATCAAGAAAGTGACCTTTCATTTATTACTGGCTTTTTTCCCTTTAACAGATAATCAGCATATATCAAGTTCTGTGTTGGCGATGATGATGACTAAGGAAGGAAACATTAAGCCCACACACAAAGCAGATTTATAGGCAGGTCCCAGCTTTTACATTTTCCACCTAAGAGTGATCTGCAACTTACTACCAAATGCCAGAAATGACTCAATACTGAAGAATGTGAGCTCTGCAATCAGACTGCTTAGGTTCAAATTCATTATGCTCCTTAGTATCTGAGATCTTGGACAAATGACTTAGCTTCTCTTCAGATGCTTCAATCTCCTTGTCTGTTAAATGAAGATGCAAACAGTACCACTGTCAACTGAGAAAATGACAAGGTTCATAAATTTGGAAAGGAGAGCTGTATTTCTCATAAAGTGTTGCAGCCTGAAGGCTGGCCATCTTGCAGGCTGGGAAGCATAGCCTCAGGCAAAACCTGAGAGAGTGTACTTTATGAGGGAGGGACACTGGGAATGGGAATTTATGCTGAGCAGGGTGGCCAAATATACATACTTAACAAACTATAGGAGGAGCCATGAATATTTATGAAAAGAGAAACATGTACATGCACAATTGAGCTTCATAGGTCGCATATACAAAAAATGGTGGCATTAGCATGATCTGAGGGTTGAGTTTTCAGCCCTCTGATGTGAAAAGGTGAAGCAGAAGACATGAAAACCCTTCATTGCTCAGCCTCCACAGACTGGTCCAAAGCCACTACGTATGTGGTCAGTGGTCTCTTATCAGGAAGGAATGCTGGTCAGTTGTGCCAAAACTGCAAAAGGAAAGAGCAACATTAGGCAGTTGATTGAAATCAGGGGTGAAACAAGTCTTTTCAAAAAGCTGGTTCTGTTTAACCCTTAGGGAAGAAAGCCTGATGGTGGTTAGTGAGGAAAGGGGTATAATGAGGTGTGTCTGACCTCCCTTCCATCATGGCCAGGAACTCAGTTTTAAGGTTTCTCTGGGTTCCCCTTGGCCAAGAGGAGGGTATGTTCAGTCGGTTGAGAGGCTTAGGATTTTATTTTTACTTCTCATAACTTCATGAATTCTGTACAGCAAGGGTCAACAAAATTATGGCTTGTGGGCAAATTTAGTCTGTAACCTATTTTTGTAAGTAAAATTTTATTGGAACACTGCCACACCCATTTGTTTATACTTTGGCTTTCAGAGCTGAATAGAGTGACAGACATGTTATGGCCCACAAAGCTGAAAATAATTTAATTATCTGGCCCTTTACAGACAAAGTCTACCAACCCCTGATCTAAATGAATAAATAAGATAATGCATATAAATGTGTAGCCGAGTTCCTGGTACATCACAAGTACTCAGTGAATATTAATGTTCAGGTTTTTTAATTGCCAAAATGCAAGAGCTATGGGCTAAAACAAATGGCTAATATCCATAAGCAATGTGCATCTAAATGAATTTCTGGTATCCTAATATCAGAAATGATATTTGACTTCTAATATCACTTCACTCCATCATATTTTTGGTATTTAATGATCTTATTCATTAATCCATTCCTTTATTTATTCCCTGATTTGTTGTGGCCCAGTTCTCATATCTAATGTATCTGATAGGTTAGTGGGCCAGTAATCCATGGGCATTTGCATGATTGTTATTCATGTGGAGAAAGGACCTGAGGATATTCAGTACCTGGGGAGACATAGGGATGTTGAGGCCAGTGTCAGGGTCTGTTCTGTGATCCTTGAATCTGTGTCTGAGTCCTACTGAGAAAAACCCTGCTTTCATATGAGACTGTGTGAGAGAGGGGAGCATACTCACCTCTGCTTTGGTATCCCAGGGGCAAAGTAGAAAATAAAATGAGGAGAAAGGAAGAGGGGCATTCCTTCTTGTCAATATGGTACACACCATGGCTGTACCTCATTTTGTAGGACTATAGCCTTGGAGGCATTAGGAGATGGTGCACTGACACCACCATCCATTCTGGCTGTAACTCAGAGAAGCTACACATGGTGGGTCAAGGGGAAAGGCACTCTTCAGCAGACACTAACGTGCCATCCTAGAGTGGAAAACCCTAAAAACTATTAAGAAATTCACCTGCAACAACCCTAGGGATGCCCATAAATAGTTCAGTGAAATTTTGAGGAGGGCAGAGGTCCTTGTCTTAAGTATATATGTAGAAACTGGTTAAACTGGTGCTACAAGTGTTATAAAATTGATTTTCACATGCACAAGTTGGTGAGATCTAGTACAACTCCATTGCATTCTCATGACACAAATTGCATTGAGGGTCCACTCTGCTTTACCCACAAAAGCCTTGGTTTTAAAAAGATTTAAGGGCTCTACTGAGCTTTGAAAAGCCAAAAATAGTTGTCTACTCTTTGCCACTCTTACTTCTGGAAGAATTGGAAGGAACCTTTAGCTTATCTTGTCCAACTTCCTTGTTTCACAGATGAAAAAATTGATACTAAGAAGAAATGACACACCAAGATCCCACAATTAGTTGGTGGGAAAGCCAAGACCCGTTGAAAGGCTTGTTCTGTAATGGGAGAGAAGTAGTACTGGAACTGGTCCAGGAATTGTTCAGGTGAAGTCTTCTCCTGCTCCAAAGGACTGGTGACAAGCAGACCTGCTCCTAACTTTTGTAGGGCCTAGGTCACGAGTACAATCACTGCCCATGTACTATTTACCTAAATATATAAATCTTATAGATCCAACTAGAAAGCTGTTAATTAAAATACATTTTGTGCTCCTATATTGGCAAATATACTTCATAAAAATCTGGAAATATTCATTCAAGTTAGAATTCTCAGACCCCTTAATCCCATGGACTCCATCTTGTATAGCAGGGTACAGTTTACAGAGGGCCAGAATAGAACTCTTTAAAACAAAAGTTCCAGGTCAGGTGTCTCTCTTGCCAGGTTCTTTTTTCCCCCCAAACTATTTAGGGGGTAAAAATGTTTTAGGTTACGTGGATCACTTTTGTAATGCTTTAGTTACAGCTAAAGGTGTGCCTGTCACCCAAATAGTGTTCATAGTACCCATTAGGTAGGGTTTTTGCCCCTCCCTTCCACCCCCTTCCTCTTGGTTGATTCCCACTGAATTTTACCTCCCTCTGTGCATGTGTGTGCTCATCAGTTAGTTCCAATTTAATAGTGAATACATGTGGCGTTTGTTTCTCCATTCTTGAGACATTTCACTTAGGAGAAAGGTCTCCAGTTCCATCCAGATTGTTACAAAAGGTATTAATTCATCTTTTTATGGCTGAGTAGTACTCCATGGTATACATGTACTGCATTTTATTAATCCACTGATGAATTGATGGGCACTTAGGTTGATTCCACAGTTTTCCAATTGTGAATTGTGCTGCAATAAACATTCGAGTGCAGGTGTCTTTTTGATGGAAAGTCTTTTTTTCCTTTCGGTAAATACCCAACAGTGGGATGGCTGGATAGAATGGTAGGTCTACTTTTAGTTCTTTAAGGAATCTCTATACTGTTTTCCATAGAGGTTGTACTAATTTGCAGTTCCACCAACAGTGTATAAGCATTCCTTTCTCTCTGCATTCATGCCAGCATCTATTGTTTCTGGACTTTTTGATAAATGCCATTCTAACTGGGTAAGGTGATATCTCATTGTGGTTTTAATTGGCATTTCCCTGATGATTAGTGACATTGAACATTTTTTCATGTTTATTGGCCATTTGTGTTTCTTCTTTTGAGAAGCTTCTGTTCATCTGTATTTGCCACTTTTTAGTAGGGTTATTAGTTTTTTTTCTTACTAATTTGCTTGAATTCTTTGTAAATTCTGGTTATTAGCCCTTTATTGGATGTGTAGTTTGCAAATATTTTCTCCCATTCTATAGATTGTATATTTGCTCTGTTGATTGTTTCCTTCACTGTGCAGGCACTTTTTAGTTTAATCAAATAACTATTAATTTTTGTTGTTGCCGTCATTGCCATTGAGGTCTTTTTCATAAATTCTTTGTGAGTGGTGAGAGATAGTGGTTCTGTTTCATTCTTCTGCATGTGGCTATCCAATTCTCCCTGCAGTATTTACTGAACAGGGCTTCTTTTCTCCATTATATGTGTTGTCTGCCTTGTCAAAGATCAGTTGATTATAGGTGGACAGTTTTATATCTGGGTTCTCTGTTCTGTTTCATTGGTCTATGTCTCTGTTTTTTTTTTTTTTGTGCCAATACCATGCTGTTTTGGTTACTATAACCTTGTAGCATAGTTTGAAGTCTGATAACATGATGCCTCCAGTTTTGTTCTTTTTGATTAAGATTGCTTTGGCTATTCAGGCTCTTTTATGATTCCAAATGAACCGTAGAATTATTTTTTCTAGATCTGTGAAGCATGACTTTGGTAATTTGATGGGGATTGCATTGAATTTGTAAATCACTGTGTAGTATAGACATTTTAACAATGTTTATTCTACCTATTCATGAGCATGCTATGTTCTTGGCAGGTCCTTAACAGACTACTAGTGCCCCATGTGGTGGCAAAAATTTATAATCAGGGCAAGTGGGAACCATACAAAGCTATTTCCTAAAGCACATATCAGTGAGATACAGCCTGATGTTTTCTAAATCCACACTGGCTATCCAGTCCCTTTCTCTTTCTGAATCCAGCTGAGCTAAAAGGGAAGCAGCAACTATTACAAAACATTTCAACTAATAATGACTCAGTCTGGTAGGCAGGAGGTAATCTTAGGGAACATCTTCTTTGCAGGGAAGCAGATAATTTTTGAACCATATTGGGATAAATAATATGGAGTCCTTTAGACAGAAACCAATTAAGTTAAACCCCAGGTTGAGACTTCTCTAGCTGTCATCTCTATATAATAATCTCAGTTCCAAGGCTCTCAGGACCACCTGAGCCTCTTTAGTCTCATTCAAATGTAGAAAAGAAAGAGAAAAACCTCCATGTTATTTTTACCAGAGAAAGGAAAAGTAGATTCTTTCCGTTCAATTTTATGGACCTTTGACTCTTCCACAGAATGCTTCATTAGGTGGTTTGGTAATTTTCTTTAACATTTAGTGATATTCTATATGCTTTTCACAATAGTGGTGATCCAATTAATCTTGCAAACATACCTCTTTTCTTCATTTCGTCATTTTTTCTATCACTCCTTCCTTCTGACTTCATTTAGAGTGTCCTCACTCCTTATTTCTATATCCAAAGAGTGGCAGTGTTCAATTTTGTTATCTTCTCAAAGTGCTTTTGCTTAAAATAAGAGACAATAACATTCACAACAGAAAAAAAATTATGGTCTTAAGTACTTTATACTTTCAACTATATATCTTTAAGAGTGTTTCTATTGATCAACTAAAGAACTAGGACATTCAAGACCTTAAGGCAGGTCAAGCATCTTCTAAGATGCTATATCATAGAAATATCCAAAACCACTTCACAAAGCCTAGAAGCAATTTGGAAATCATAGAGGTTTTATTATCTAGATGGTTCAGTTAACAAGAAAGGAAAATGTAAAAATAAAAATGGCATAGACTAGTCTACCATGGTCTTATTCTATTTTGTAATTCATCAAAATCCACAAATATTTCTTGAAGACTCTTAAAGTACTTGATGCAGATCAATAGTATCTTGATTTTCAAGGACAGCAACTAATCAATAGAAAAATTGGCAAACAGCTTTGAGAAAAAAAATCAATTTCTGGTGCTAACGTGACCATGTTTTTTAGTTGTTAGTTCCAAGATATGTGTTTTTGCTTGACTCACACACTTACCAATTATGAATCCTGTTTAGAATGCCATCAGTGTTTTTAATGACTATCTATTGAAGTTGCATCATACTATTTTCAGTATATGATTTGCCTCATAAAAACATAACTACCTAACATTCCTACCTTCAGGGAAATTTCAGTATAAATGAAGAATAAATTTTTAAAAATTAAAAAAAGAAACAACCACCCAGAGGAAGGATTCTGGGAAGATGACAGCCTGAGCACATGGTTTTTACTCCTTGCTTCCTCTAATTTTCTGCTAGACTGAATCACCAGTAGATAAATGTGTGTGTGTGTGTGTGTGTGTGTGTGTGTGCCCTTGTGCTCATGTGTGCCTGTCTATCTTTAGGGGTGAGAGGGTTGGGAAGGTGGTATAGAGATGACCATGTTTCATTGTAGCAGTCTGTGGGGTATCCCATACATCTGGGATCTTTAGACTTCCCAGATGACCTTGCAGAAACCAGGATAGGAGGAAAAGGCATCTTCCCTGTGGCATGATTTAAATTACAAGGAGAAAAGAGACCATTCTTTCTGCTGTAGCCTAAAGTAAGGAGCTCTGGCTCCAAGGCTCTCTGAGAGGGTAGCCAGCAGATTCTAGGGATTGCCTAAAACTGTGGAGATGAGCCCTTCCTTCTGTATCCCTGAGACACCCTGCTGATCTCATGGATTTTCACCACCCTTGAGGGGAACTGCTGCTATGAACTGCTCCCCTGATCGCCTTCCAGTGAGCCAAAAAAAAAAAAAAAAAGGAGAGCCACTCAAAGCTCACACTTTGAGAAGACTGAAATAGTAGAGTCAGTACCAATCAATCCAGTTGTTTCATCAATGGTTAAACATGAAATACTACTTACTTCATTCTTCTACAAAGCCACCACAGCCTGACAGTATCCAACATTCTCACCTGCAAATGTTCTGAGATTCCTAAACTTGCTGAAATGAATGGACAAATAAATCATAGGTCAGTTAAGGGGACTTAGCACTTTGAAGGAAAGGAGTTATAACACTAGAAAAAACTTAAAAATAATCTGTAATGAAAATTATTATGGAAAATAAAATTCAGCAGAGAAATTAAGAGAAATCATAAAGTTTTAGAAAAAACGATTTTTAAATTTAATGATTCCCAAGAAATGAAAAAAAATGAAATCAACACTACTGAAAATTGAATTGGTGATTTGAAAGTTCAAATGTGGAAACTATCTAAAAAAGAGAAACAAACATGAAGAAATAGAAATCATGAATTTTTAAAAAAGAAAATATATTATAGAACAAGCCAAGAGATTTATGCATGGCAAGAATAGAATTTACAGAAGGAGAGAAGGTAAATGAAGGGAAGGAAGCAATAATTCAAGAAATTTTAGAAAGAAAACTTTTCTGAGCTTGAAAAATAATCAAGTTTTCAGATAAAAAGTGTTCACTGGGTGTGTGCTGCAAATAGGATTAAAGAGACAAAATATACACTCCTAGTCATATCTGGTAAAATTTCAGGAAAAAATATTTTGGAAACTCCCAGACAGAAAGAACAAGGCATGTACAAATAAGCAGATAATCACAGGGAAACAGATTTCTTTTCTGCTATGTAAAACTAGAAGTTAGAGTATCTCATTTATAAAATGCTGAGAGAAAAATATAGCAGCCCAAGAATTCATGTACTCATTTACTTATGAAAGCAATGTTGATACCTTTTCACACATGCAAGGGCCCAGAAAATATCCTAACCGTGCAACCTTTCTGAAGAAACTGAGGAAATTCTTCCAGCAAATTAAAATTAAATCAGAAAATGTTTCCAAGATGAGGGAGATGAAATATCTAAGAAACAAGACATATCTAAGAAACAAACATCTAAGAAATAATGATAGCAGTAACTTTAGGAACCTCTGTCTTCTTATCTCCATCTCTTCTCTGTTTTAATTGCTATCACACTTATCCAGGCTATCATAATCTCTCACTAGATTGCTTCAATTACCTCCTATTCTCTATGTATTCATGCTCCTTAATTTGAGCCAGATTCATCTTTTCAAAAGGCTACTTTGATTATGTCACCTCCCTCACACTCCTAAATCCTGTCAGCAGATTCTCATTGCTCATAGGTTAAAAAGCTAAATCTTTAACGTGCATTATGACGATTTCTCATGGTCTGATCTGGTCCATCTTACTCACCTTTATCGTATACCACTTCTGCCTTCATTTCACATCATGTGCCCTCCCACCATGGGGATTTTGCACTATGAACTTGTTCCTGTAATTTTTTCCCTTCCTTCTTTACTTAGTTAAACTCTTATTCACTCACCTAGAAGATCCTAGAAAAAGATTGCTCTCTGGAAGAAAAACTGTCAAGACTCAACTCAGAAGGGTCAGTATTAATCAGCTGTAGATATAATTATTTTTTTTGTTTTGTTTTGTCTTATGGCTGAGGCAAAGGTGTAAATTCCTGGATAGATTAGAAGATGGCCAACTGAAGGATGAAGCAAAGATGGCAACATGGCATGTTGTCTGAAAATCAATGGTGAGGCTCAGACTGTGACTGGGGAGAAGTGTGTCATTGAATTGTCTCCTAAAGTCTTTTATTTTGTCACAAAAAAAAAAAACAAATCTGTATTTTCTCTCACCATTAAATGCTTCAACAGTGAGTTAGCACTGAAAGACAGCATCTGAAAGATGGCATCCCATCAAAAAGACACTGCGACCCTGAGTCACATGGTTTCACAGTCATAAATATGGCACACATCCACCACAATTTTTTAAAGAATTGTTCTAAAAGTCAATGTTTTGATTAAATAAAAAATGGCTCCCAGATGTTCTGTCCTCAGAAGATACCAGAAAAGTGGAAATCAAAGTGTATGAAGTGAGTAAAGTCCGCGTTGTTAGCTCCTCACATTATGTGCTGCAGTGTGGTGCTTCGGGCTGTGTAGTGCTTGGCGTGCGTGTCTCCTGGGTATGAATGTGCTCCTTCTTTTGGCCTGGGGAGTGCCCGGTTATCCACCAGCAGGTAACTGTGTGCCTCTGAGCTGTTTGGCCTTCTGGTTTTAGGTCTGTTTGGTTTTTTTTTTTTTTTTTTTAATTTTTTTGTTGTGGTTTAAGCTTTTTTGTTTTTGTTTCTGGTTTGTTTCTGATCTCCAGTTGGTGCAGATTATGTTGGCAGATGGTGAGTGCAGAAAAAATAAAAATATCAAAACAGAAAAGAAACAAAGAAGGCCCTCCCCAAACCAAGGGACTTAAAAAAACAAAACCCATGTGGCCAGGAATAGAGAAAGGATCCTTTTGTCTTGGAGCCTCATGGAATCTATTTCAGTCTATGAAACATTCTCAGAAAAAAGCACCGCTGGCTGGCTAGGATAGCTCTGTTCTCTGTGTTTCCTATTTCTGTGTACATTCTCAGGTTTAAGTTTACTTGGATTTTGACTTTTTAAAAAATGTTTATAAAAAAGGCAGTATCTGCTGCCATGTTGCATCTCTTTCTCTCTTTGTCTCTGTCTGCCTCTGTCTCTGTGCTTGTAGCTGTTCCTTGGAGCATGGTGTGGTGTTCTTAATGTAGTGAGCTCAAGTCTGTGGCTGTTTCTGGGGATGTGGTGGAGGCTGCTTGTTCTGTTCTCTCCATGAAGAACTACTGATTTTCTCTCCTTGTCCACTGAGTTTGGTGTTTGTATAATCCCAAGTATCCTGATCATTCTTGAACACAGTCAAGCATGTAGGCTTCACATATTCAATCTTTGGAGTGCAACAGCTGGAATAGGTGTCAGCCCCATTGAGTGAGGGTAATTGACAAAAGCTGGGTGACCAGCAATGTAGATTTTGGTGTTGGCTGCGTAGTTCATGGCGCTGCAAGCCCCCAGCACATCTTTGAACTCCATCAGAGCTTGTCTCTTTTTAGGCATTACCAGCACATAGCCGATGGGTCCAAACTCCTGCAAGGCCTCCACAAGGTCAGCTTCCACCACACCATCAATCAGGCCCCTGATGTGGACAACTGGGGAGGCAGGGGTTTTGTGCGGGTTATTATAGTTCTCGCTGCCACCTGCCAAGCCGAGGACGACTCCAACACCACCACGATAGCCTCTGGCCTCCGTGCTGGTTGCCGGCCTTGTTAGTATTGAGCCACTTAGGGGCTAGGGCCGTCTTCACTGCCGGGGTCTAGCTGCCACTGGCGCCTCGGCGATCTTCACCATCACTTCCAACCGCTTCTGCTGCTTGTCCATCTGCTTTCCTAGAATCTTAAATACACACATTGACTCTCTAGCACTCCTTGGCACCACCCCATAAACTGAATTATGGGATAGTTGATAGTGTATAAAAGAAGTTTTCTATAGAAACATTTATTTAAGATCTAGTGGGGGTGTCATGACTTGGGGAAACTCATACTACATTAAAAAGGGAGAAGACTAATGATGTGTTTAGTTTTCTATGGCTGTGGAACAGATTACCAGAAACTCAGTGGCTTAAAACAGCACACTTTGATTTTCTTACTGTTTCTGAGGGTGAGGAGTCCGTGGATGACTTAACTATCTCCTCTGCTATAAGGTCTCACAGGCTTATAGCAGGCATCATCTAGGGCTGTAATCTTATGTGTGGCTCAGCTAGGGAAGGATCCCCTGCCAAGCTCTTATGGTTGTTGGCAACATTCACTTCCTTGCAGGCTGTTGGACTGGGAGCCTCAGTTTCTTGCTGGCTTTTGGCTAGATGTCACCCTCGATTGCTTACCACATGGCCCACTCCTTTGGCCAGCTCATACCATGTCAGTTGGCTTCCTTAAAGCCAGCACAGGAGAAAGTCCTCAGAAAATGGAAGACAACCTTATATAACACAATTAGGTACACATAATCATATACATCTCATCACCTTTGCTGTATTCTATTGGTTAGAAACAAATCACAAGTCCTGCTCACACTCCAGGGGATGGGATGACACAAAGGCATGAATACCAGGAGGCAGGGACAATGAGGGCCACCCTAGGCTCTGTCTACCACAATCAGGTATACATAGTTTTGTTTAGCTCTAAGAAAACTATTATCTTGCATAATGCTTCATGACTTTGACTATGACAGCAAGTAAAGGTTTACCTGGTGGTTCCTCAAAGTGTCTTGACTTCTCTATTACCAACAAGCCTGCCCTACAATATTGAAAAGGGATTTAGTAACCCCCAAACACCATCCAAGTTACTGGGGAGGTGTCACCACTGTATAATTCATGTTATATAAATCAGGATAATAACAAATCAAGGAAAAAAGACTTCATTAATTCTTGAAAATGAGAACCAAAAGATAAAAAAACTTGTCAAGCCAGGAGAAGGAGCTTCCTTGAGCAGCCCCAACAAGCATCTGGAAAACTTGGAAATTCTAGTCTTATAGAGAATATAAATGCTATTATGCATTGTGGTAAGGAGATCAGAATGGCCAGTGTCATAAGGCTAGCCCCATGCCTACTAAGCAGCCAACTATTATAATTGGGCTTCCCAAGTAGGTTTCCTATGAGGAATACAATGTGCTGATCAAGCAGGGTGGGATCTCCTTGGCTACTGCACCATATGCAATGAATTTGCATTCTGTTTATACATCAGATTTTGTGCCACTGGTTACTGAGAATTAGTTTACTTAATGGATCAATTATCAGGGCATTAACAAAAATTTATTTTTCATATATTTCCACCATGTGACCTCAATGCTCTGCCTCAGCTGGTTCTTCATTTTACAGATGAGAAAACTGAGACCCAGATAGGTTAAATAATCCCTGATGGTGAGGAAATAGAAGAATCAGATTTCCAACCCAAGTGTTTCTATGTACATAGATGTAGTGGTTCAATGTAATTTTATTTGAAAGGCTTTCACCACGAAACAAAAATATTTAAAGCTGTCTCTGACTCCAATACAAGAGATAGGGCCTCAAGCATAGGAAAACAAAGTAAAGGGACTTGGTCGCAAATGTGAGAACGTTAAATGGAACTGGGCTGAAAGCCAGACTCACGACAGTCTCAAGTTACTAAATTCAGACTACTCATTATCTATCTCTTTAGGCATGGAATTGGTCCCCAGTGCCTGAAGGAAGCTTCAGCCTGCAAGTGGTTGATCCATGAACCCCAGCTGCAGGGAATATGGGTAGAAAACAATGGGGTGTACAGGAAATCAGGCCATTACAGATGTGTTCCCAGCCTTTAATTTGAATTGGAGTCTGTGGTGGATGTTAGTGTTGCATCAGTGTTGATTTCTTGATTTGGAGGGATTTATAACGGTTCTGTAGGAGAGTGTCATTGTTTTGGGGAAATATATATTGACATGTTCTGAGGTGATGAGACATTAACATTACATCAGAGGTGGATGTCAAAGAGTTCAGAAAAGACTAATGATAATGGGTGACAGAGACAGACAGAGGGACAGAGAGGGAGAGAGGGAGAGAAAGAGTGCAGGCAAATGAAATAAAACGTTAACAATTAAAACTCTGGATAAAGGGGATACAGGAGTTCTTTTACTTTTCTGTAATTTTCAATTCATTTCAAAATCGTTTTTAAAAATAAACTTGATGAGGTTGGCCCTATTACTGTGCTCATTTTACAGTTGAGAAAACAAAGGCTTAGAGCAGTAAAGGAACTTGCCCCAAATCACTCAGTTAGTAAGGAATGGACTTCTCCCAGATGTCTGAGTGGGTGGGGAGATTGGGGCAGAAATTGGCCTGTTAAGGATGAAAGAATTTCCACAGCAGTCGTGTTGCTGTCTTGCTAAGTTCTTGTCCTTCAGGCTGCACCATAATGAGCTCAACTCAAAGATGTTCACGTAAACAGAAATCTTTCCATATGATAGTGCTTTGTCAGGCTTCCAGCCACTCTCAGCTGTCATTCAAACCCAGACTAAGCTGAAATACAGAATGAGGTGTTGCAAAAACTGATGTTAGGCTCTGTACATCTGAAAAAAGCAGGAGCCCAAAAGACACAAACAAAGGAGATGTTAAAGAATAAAAGGTTTGCCTGGCTACCTAAAGCCTAATCTCTTATGATGATTAACAAGGACTACATGTATAAAAGCACTTAAAGACAGAGCTTTTCTTTGGACCTACATAATAAAGTCTTTGATTATTTCATGAGAAAAAAGGTTTGAGTAACAGGAAGAAAAGGAACATGTGGTGAAGGAATGTAGGAAGTAATCAACTTAAAAATAGGGCAATTTATCATTTAGAAGGTAAAAATTAGTATTTTGGGGGTAAGGTTAGCATTATAATCCAACAAATATCTTCCATATCTCCTGTGTAGCAAATACAAAGTAAGTGGAAAAAGAGAATATTAAAAAATAATTTTATTTCCTGAAAATAAGTCCTATAAAAATAACATCTTTTTAATGGACACACTGAAATTATCAACTTTAATTTTGTCCTAAATGCTGTTCAAAAAAAGAAATAACATAAAAATTATATGGAAAATTACTGGCTCATTAGGTAAAAGACATATGCTGGAATTTCATGTTCTTAGAAACTAATGTACTAGTAGCTGTTAAGTGATCTAAGAGTCACATTAAACATAAAGAAATGATAAATATTTTCTCCTGTTTTGTCAAGACTGAATTGCCATTGTGGTCATTGGTTGGTGTCCACCACATTGAACTGGCTTTGGGTTATTCTCCGTTTTCAAACGTTAATTACCAGACTCAGTTATGTCTATGGGAAGTAGCAAGACAGAAACAAGCTAAATATCCGAGGAAGGAATTGTTTTCTAATGGCTTTGTGGTTTTGGTGGCTATTTTACCTGTTTCCTCTTAATTTTTTTTGTTTTTTGAGACAGAATCTTGTTCTCTTGCCCAGGCTAGAGTGCAGTGGGGTCATCATAGCTCACTGCAACCTCAAACTCCTGGGCTCAAGTGATCTTCCTGCCTCAACCTCCCTGGTGCTACAGGTGCATGCCATCCTATCTAGCTAATTTTTCTATTTTTTTGTAGAGATGGGGTCTCACTATGTTCCTCAGGCTAGTCTCAAACTCCTGGCCTCAAACAATCCTCCTTCCTTGGCCTCCCAAAGTGCTATGATCTCTCAAATCTTATTGATTATCTAAACAATGTGAGAGGTAGGCATTAGAATTCTATGGATCAAGTGCTTGGACCCAGGCAAATCTTGATCTCCTGGCATAATCAAGTTCAGTGGTAGGAGTGTTCTTATCTACCATGGCTGTGCAATGTCATGGTTAGAAATTCTTTTATTTGCTAGTTTCAGAATTGTCTCTGATGCTCCTGACATGATCACCACACCATATATAAATCTCCTTTAATCATATTAAACCTAAATTTCCTCTACTGTGAAATCTAAAAGGTCCTAGTTACAGGCTGTCATGTCAGGACTCAGCATAGATACTTATTAAAGGATCACCTTTTTATACTACTTGAATGTTTTATAGTTACTCTCATAGGTTTTTTTTTTATAGGAGAGAGAAGGTTCTCATTTTGATTTTTTATCTTTTAAAGAAGTGTTTACTTTCTTTCCCACTCACTAACATGAAATAACACATCTGATAATTAGTGGAAGTAATTTAAGTTGAACTGTAAAAGTCTGTCCTCACAAGCTGGAATATTTTTTCCTTAAATAAATTTTTTCTTAATTTTGGTGTGATTGATTCTCAAGTTTTGCCAAGAATGGCATACATATATTTACTATTAATTATATTTGGAAGATACAGTCAAGATTTCAGTAGTATTCTGCTGATTGACCTACAATAGTTGTTTTTATTTATTTTTTTCCAGAAGACTTTTTATTTTTATTTATATAGTTATTTATTATTTCAACATATTATGGGGTACAAAAGTTTAGGTTACGTATATTGCCCTTGCCCCCCCCCCAATCGGAGCTTCAAGCATGTCCATACCCTAGATGGTGCTCATCGCACTCATTATGTATGTATACACCCATCCCCTCCCCCACCCACATCTACCCAACACCTGATTGTTATTCCTAACAATAGTTGTTTTTAGTCTATGACCTGATGTTCATCCAACTGACGTATGATGAAGTATTTTTTAGGAGCAAGGATATTTTTGTCCAGTGAGAGGAGAAAGAAAATACCTAAATGCTGAAATGTGTTTCACCCTCTGTCATTCATTTCCTTGATTTTGCAAACACCACCTCTTAAGACTGGAAAGGACCAATGGTTTCAGCTTCTGTGAAGAAAAATTTCAACCTGGTACCCCAGGCAGTTTGGTTTAATGGTGTCTCTCACCTTCAGATGTGCCCTGGATATGTCATTTGTTTCTTCCCCTCCTCCCTATCCTGTTTCCTTTTTGTTTTCTTCTTGCTGGCAGAAAGCCAGAATTGAGAATTGTAATTCTCTAAAAAAAGTTAAGCATATTAACTGAACTCTTCAAGAAGGAATTAATTAGTTCTAGTAACAATTTCCATTAAACGAGAAGGGACAATGTTGCCTATTTAAGGAGAAGAAAAATTTAATAATACAGATTTTTTAATAAAGCTCTTACACAATAGCCTTTTTCTTAAATGCCATCTGACACGGCTAAGATATTTGAGCTGAAGCAGAAATCTTAAACCCTGCGAAAGTACAAAAACATTGTATCTTCTTTGAGAGCTAGCTTTTTCATCCATACAATGGTGATAGGAGCTACCTCCCAGGGTTGGTATGAAACAGTACATGTGAGTAAATTATTTAATATGATCACAATTTAGTTTCCTTATTTTAAAAATGGGGATGATAGATGATAGATAATTCTATCTTTATAATATTTCTTACTGGGCTTGAGTAGTATCCACTGAGATTAATTCCATTCATTAGACTCATACCACATTATGCAAATAAAGAAAATGTTACTATTTTGTCAGTGAGTTAGTAAATTGACTGTCAAACTCTCTTCTAATTGGGGCAACTTGTATACTGTTATTGGGGAGTACATATATCCAGTAAAAAGCATCAAAGTTGTGAAAAAGAACTTACATCTGGAACCTGCCAGGGGAAATTAGGGAGTAGGTAGCATAATATGGGGACTCAGAAGACCAAAGAAATGCACTTTAAATCTTATAGGTCAATTTAGGGCATAGGATTCCTTTAAAAATTTTAAGAATGTAACTTCGCTCTTAATGCTGTTATTTAATGCTACTTAATGCCTAATATACCTCTTTTTTCTCCATCTATTAGATATTGTGTATAAGCAAGATTAGATATTGTATATAAAAATGCTCTCTTGCATTGTTCTAGTCCTTTG
The DNA here is from genome assembly GCF_041146395.1 of Eulemur rufifrons. NCBI lineage: Eukaryota > Metazoa > Chordata > Mammalia > Primates > Lemuridae > Eulemur > Eulemur rufifrons. The sequence goes on from NC_091012.1 coordinate 107,527,287, forward strand.
CCATATCCTAGTAACCCCCATTCTACTTAGTCTCAAAGATGTCCATGAAATTATATTAACTTTGTCATCTTTTAAATATTCTTCAAAATTTCACAGTATTTGTTTAACCTAGGTTATGATAATCACTCCTGCTATATTAACTATTTAGGCTAAACGGGAAGATAGAAAGTCATTATTAGGCCTTTTTCAGGCCTAAGACTGAACATGGGGTATTTCTTTTCTGTAGGTTTTGGTAGAAACAGGTTTTCATCAGATTCATACATCTCAAATTTTCCAAGAGACATGATTTCAAACATTTGCTGCCATTATTCCTATGATTGAAATCATACTTGGCAAGCCATGTGTCCCAATTCTGATATTTGGGGTTTATTTATTCAACATGTATTTTTGAGTACCTGCTCTGTGCTAAGTCATAAGGTACATATTCTTGGTAAATAAATAAACTATAATAATGTTTGTAATATGATTAATTAGTAAGATAATCAGTACAACAAATATGTACTGGTAGTTCACAATGTTCCAATGGTGAGCACAGTAGACCCATTTTTTGCTTTAATAATGTTTTCATTCAAGCAGGGCAGAATGCCCTATCCATCCCGCTGGTATTCTGTGTTTCTGAATAGCGACTGTCCATGTTTGTCTCCTGTGTTTAAATGGCTATTTTCCCTTTGTGCATTAGTCTTTACTGCTTTTTTCTTCTATCTCCAGAGGATAGAGTTAAAGTCTCACTCAGTAGATTAATTAAAATATATTATTGGATATACTTCTTTTGGCTGCTTTTTAGTATTTTAAAGTTTTTATAAAGTGCCAATTTATTTCTCTTTTTTACTTCTCCAGATTTATATCATATAGACACTCTAAAAAAGATGCCTTTCCTAAAATGGAGTGAGGAGAAAAAAGATAATGGAAAGTCTGAAGGGAATGAAAATGATTTCATTATTCTCTCCTCCCTTCTCATATTTTTCTCTTGTTGGATTTTTAAAAGAGCTTATTAAAAAGCCCTTTCTGTACACATTCACCTTCCTCTTGCTCCTGCTTCTGCCCTTGACAAAACCTGGCATGTTTTCCCATTGTCCCATGCCCATATATATTTATGTGCAGGAAGAATGATATCATATCTTGATGGACACCATGATCCACTGAGTCATTCCTTCTCCTACAATTATCTATTCAAAAAAATTGTAATTGCTTGCTTTTTGAATGAGTCTTCAAAGAATTTTTAATTCTTTCTGTTTCTAGGAAATTAGTGGAGGTTTTGCACATTTTTAAGCTCTTAAATTTTGGGTTGAAGTGGTATTTTAGGTTGCATTCCCTAGAAGCAGATTATGAAATGAGAATGGATGTGCAAGTGATTGATTAAGGAAATGGTGCAGGAAGAAACTAATTAAGAATTGGAGGAAAGTGAACAGAGACTGTGAAGAGGACAAGTCAGGGCACAATTTCAGATTTCAGGCAAAGTCACTTGAAAGCAGCTGATTGCAAAGGCAGTTCTATTCCTATTGTCCTGACAGGAACAAGGGGTCTAGGCTTTCATACTTTTCCACAAACCAGTCACTGACCAAGGCTCTCAACTGCAGAATTGCATAGGGAAGTAAACTCCCAGGCAACAAAATGATTTGCAGCAAAGCGATTTCAGAGTCCAAGGAGTCTCTCAGATGTCAAATATTGGAAGTGAAAGGATCCTGAAGCCGAGGAAGGGTTGCCCAGAATGAGAAAAGGGATCCAAAAGGATTGAAGAGGAACATCAATGTCTACTGAAGGAAGCATTTAACATAAGTGAGTGTTTTTCAACCCAAAGGATAAAGCCTGCCCACCAACTGGTCTGGCATTGTATCTATTAGTTAGTGGTTGCTTGAAAATATTTGTTGTTTTTACTTTACAAGTATAAATATATCCACAGACACAAATGAATATTGTGTGACTTCAATTTCTGTCATTTTGCCTCATTTTATACTCAACTTGGATGGACCACTAGTAAAGGTAATAGAAATTAGTTCACTTGTTATCTTATTTCCAACTTTGCCATAGAAACTTGCAGCAAAAGTTAACATCTAGAGCTATCTTCATGTGAGTGGGGGTTCCAGAGTCATTCCTCAGGGGTGATGGCCTTTGGGCTAATTATAGAGGTCATTCCATTTCCCTCTGTCTGTAATGGTACTATATAGATAAAAGGAGATTTATATTAACATCAAGAACAAACTTGAAGGGAAATTAGGTCACCAAAAATCATCTTAATGTGTTCATATAGAAATACAAAAATGCAGTCCTATGATTCATGCTTTGGTTTGTGGTAAGCTTGGTAGTAAGTATGGTAAGTAATTGTGTGTACAAATCTTACCTCTTATCAAATCCATCAGGCAAAACCACCTTCTCTCCTACTAATCCCACTTCCTAAGTTACTGCTCAACAAACAACAATAGGCAGGACTCCAAATTGTGGAATTCGGGCACATTTACTATGATTCGTCATATCATAGGTATAACTCCTGAAAACCAATAGGCAAATTTTTATTATACCTTCCTAAAGAAAGGACAATAAAGCCTCAAAGTTATCATCAGTTGATAAGATATCTAATCAGGTTGTTTATTTATAATATTGCCATTTTAATTTATTGATTATTTTAGATCCTAAGACTTAGATAATTTCTTTAAACAGCAGTCCAAGGACTATACTGAATAAAAGTAAATTTTTCTTTCTAACACTTTCCATTTTAGTCCAATATTTATAAGATAAGATCAAATTTATAACCACACAGCAGCTCAATTATTCCCAGTCTTTCTTTGACACTGATATCTTTAGAAAATTGCTTTGAAATGAATAAACTCAATTTTCTGATAGTTACTATAACTGATGCCTTTTGAGAAATCTCACTGTTGCCAAATTTTAGAGACTTGCATCTCAGGGCAACAGTTATGAAATAATTTGATTTTAATTGTGAATCATACTGAGATTTGGAAGAAAGTTTAAGCCTTTGGGCAGGCACCAGTAACTAAAATTCAAGAAAAGAGCAACTACAGATAAATTACCTGATAGCAAGCTGAACTCTCCAACTCTCTTATCTGACACAGCACTTAGTTAAACACATTGCAGAATGCAGAATAAATAATATAAAAGTATAATGTATTCTTGGTATAAACTCCAGTTGGTAAATAATTTTTTTATATACTGTGGCTTTGGACTCTACTAATATTTTATTAAGAATATTTGTATTAATATTTATAAGTTATATCAGTCCAATTTTATGGGACCAATGCTATACTTGCTTCATAAAAAGAATTTGGACATTTTGCTTCATTTTCAATGCATATCTCATTAGAACCATCCGGTCTCTAAAAGTTTCGTAAAATTTTTCTGTGAAACCATCTGAGCTAGGTGCTTTTATGAGGAGTAGTTTCTTGATAACTTTTTCTATTTTGATTATGGAAGTTGGTGTGTTTAAGCTTCCTATCTCTACTGGGTCAATTTTTGTAAACTATATTTTCCTAAAAATTATCTAGGTTTTCAAATGTATTTCCAAAGGTGTGCACAAATTTCCCTTTGTATCAATAATTATTTCCTGCTTGTTATTTCTTATTTGTATGATTTTCCCCTTTTGATTAAATTAGCTTGTGATTTGTTTAATTTTTAGAATTTTTTAAGGATATAGGATTTTGATTTATTAATATAACTATCTTTCTGTTCTTTACCTCACTGATTTCTAATTTAATCTTTAATATTTCCTTACTTTGCTTTCTTTTAGTTTACTTTGTTTTTCTTAGTTTTTTGAGTTGAAAATTTAATTAATTTATTTTTATTGATGTGTTTAGTACTATAAATTTTCCTCTGATCATTGCTTTTAGTTGTACCTCATAGATTCTGATATGTAGTGCTCTTTTTATCATTATTTTTCAGAGACTCTATAATTTTTGTGTGTGTTTACTTTTTTATCATAAAACCTAAGAGAATAGAACATTTTATTTATTTTTTAAATTTTTTTTATTTCAGCATATTATGGGGATAAAAATGTTTAGGCTATGTATATTGCCCTTGCCCCACCCGAGTCCGAGCTTCAAGCGTGTCCATCCCCCAGATGGTGCGCACCACACCCATTAGGTGTGTATATACCCATTCCCTCCTCCCCTCCCCACCTGCCCGACACTCGATGCATGTTGCTATACTATATGTGCACGTAAGTGTTGATCAGTTAATACCAATTTGATGGTGTTTACTTTTTCACCAAGATTTGTTTAATAGAAGACTTTAAAATTTCCAGGTGGAAGGGTCCTTTTGTTTTGTTTTATGACTTGTGTTTTAATTTCTAGTTTTATTGCACTGTGATCATATACATAATTTTGTCTATAATATTTATACTTTATGAATTATACTGATCTTTTGGGAAGGTGCCCTAATATATCATCAATTTTTTAAAAAGTTCCATGTTTGCTTGAGAAGAAATTATATTTTGTATTATCAGTGGATAGTGTCCAGTATGCCTTATTGCTTTTGCTATTTAGATTATTAATTAATTAATATATGATCCAGGCCGGGCACGGTGGCTCACGCCTGTAATCCTAGCACTCTGGGAGGCCGAGGCGGGAGGATCGCTTGAGGTCAGGAGTTCGAGACCAGCCTGAGCAAGAGCGAGACCCCTTCTTTACTAAAAATAGAAAGAAATTATATGGACAGCTAAAAATATATATATAGAAAAATTAGCCAGGCATGGTGGTGCATGCCTGTAGTCCCAGCTACTTGGGAGGCTGAGGCAGAAGGATCGCTGTGAGCTAGGCTGATGCCACGGCACTCTAGCCAGGGCAACAGAGCGAGACTCTGTCTCAAAAAAAAAAAAAATACATATATATATATATATATATATATATATATATGATCCACTTTACCTGTCTTGTACTGAGAGTGGTGTGTTAAGTCTCCTTATAATTGTACATTTCTATTTATTTATCTTTTTACTTTCTATAGTTCCTGCTCTATACAGGTGATTGCTATTACTTGGTACATAGATATTCATAACTGTTGTATCTTCAATTTGGATATAAACTTTTAGCACCATAAAGTGTCTTTCTCTGTTTCATTTGTTGCTTTTGGGTCTGAATTCTAATTTGGGAATAGGATTGCAATTTTCTATTGTCTTATTTTTTCCATTTCAAAGGTGAATTTTTGTTTATACCTTTATTTTTAGACTTTTGGAATCCCTACATTTTCAATATTTCTCTGTATACAAAATAGAGTTAGGTTTGTTTCATGTCCCAATTTGAAAATTTATTTCTTTCAACAGGTGAGGTTGGCCTGTTCACATTTATTGCTATGACTGATATGTTTCAATTCTTCATATTAATTTATGCTATAAATTTTGTTCTTATTTTGTTATATTTACCTTGTTTTGTTCTCTTTTTGGTTGATCTTTTCTGCTTTTTGTTACTTTTTAGCATTTAGGAAATTTTTACTTCTATTTTAGTGTTTATATTTGTAATTATAATTTGCATAGTAACACTATTTTGTAATAAATACTATTTTTTCTCCTTTTTCCCAGATAGGTCTAGCCAGAAGTATCTCATTAATCTTTTCCAAAAACAGCTTTTGTTTTGATAACACTATCTGTTCAGTTTTTCCATTTCATTAACTTCTACTCTTAGGACTGGTATTTCATTTCTTCTGCTCTTCACATTTATTCTGTTGTTTCCATTTTCATGAGGTGAACAAAACTCATGCATTTCTAAACTTTACACTGCTGTAACTAATGAATTTACAGCTATATGTAGGCAATTTTATTCTGTGCCAGCCACCAGTTATTCAACATATTTGGTTATACCTAAAACAGAGGTCTTTTTTTTTTTTATTTCAGCATATTATGGGGGTAGAAAAGTTTAGGTCACGTATATTGTCCTTGCCCCCACTTCCCCCTCAATCAGAGCTTCAAGTGTGTCCATCCTCTAGACGGTGCGCATCGTACTCATTATGTGTGTATACACCCATCCCCTCCCCCCCCCACACATCTGCCGGACACCCGATTAATGTAAAACAGAGGTCTTGATTACCATCATTGACAGTCATTTCTAAGTATAATGACAGGTAAAATAATTATTTCAGCATACCTAAATGGTTATTTTACCTGTCATTACATAACAGCCTGGCTTATTAGAGCTAGGTTACCTTTAGTAAATCTTAAAATTTAAATTCTGAGTTAACCAGGAATACAATTTCAGGATAATGTAAAATATAGTTGACCAAGGCTCTTTAAAAAAAGACTTTTTCCCAGATGAATTATCTTATTTCCTTACTGGAGATCATTATTTTCACACTAATTATATTTCTGTGTGACACAGGAGTCATTGTTGAAATGAATATTCTCTTGCCAGGTCTTTGTGGATAAATCAAAGCAAAAAAAGATGAAGAAATTATCTAATTAAGTAAAAAGGAAATCCGTACTGCACTATTTGCACCTGAAATGCTTGGATGCATTTCTGTGATGTGCTTTGGTTACATGCATTTCCCCCCCTAATTATTTTGACAGTTGCCTCAAGTCTCCACTTGGCACAACCAGTGGACATTTCAAGCATCAAATGTGAAACAAACAAGACTGTGAAAGAGACAAATGTTTCAAAATCCAAGAGCTATCATTTCCAGCTATAGATTTCTGAATCCCCTCATAATCCGCCAGGTAGAAGGTTCCTTTCCAGATACTCTTCCATCATTATGGCAAGGTAGAACCAAAGTATTTTTGTTCCTGATGCATAAGGACTTTCACCTCAATTAGTCAAAATTTCTGAGAATGAAGGTAAGAATTGTGATATTTTTGTTTGACTTGGACACTGAAGTGAATATAATAGGGTACCTGGGACTTAAACAACATGGTGACAGGGTCCTCTCTATAAATACAACATTCTGGTCATTCTTGTGGACAAATAAAAAGAAATGAAATGTTACTATTATAATAATTGTGTGAGAATTCATGGGTCTGGAGTTGAGGTTTTTATATAAAATCTTTTAGAAAATGTTAGTAACCCAATTTTAAAATATTCTTGCTTTATGCAAGTGTTTTATAGATTACTCTATACCAAATCTCTGTAAGTTGGTTCAATATTGCTATCCTAATACTGCTGACCCAAAACTGAGTTATAGGCTGAATATTTAATTAGACCATCAGAATTCTAGACAGCTCTGAAATTAAAATTTCTTGCGTTTATATTATATGTCTTTCTTAGTTTTCTTGGGCTTCTATAACAAAATACAATAGACTGAATGGCTTAAATAACACACATTTATTTCTTACAGCTCTAGAGACTGGAAAGTCCAAGATCAAGGTGCCAGCATATTCAGTGCCTGGCAAGGGCCACCTTCCTGGGGTGCAGATGGCTGCCTTCTCCCTGTGTCTTCACATGGCCTTTCCTCAATGTATGCACATGGAAAGAAAGATTTCTCTCTCTCTCTCTCTCTCTCTGCCCACTTTTTCTGCTTATTAGGGCACTAAATCCATCATGAGGATCCCACTTTCATGACTTAATCTAAACCTAATTACTTGACGAAGGCCCTACCTCTAAATACCATCACATTGAGGGTTAGGGCTTCAATATATGAATTTGGAGAAGACACAAGCACTCAGTCTATAACAAAATATAATATAGATGCTGGTTTGGAGCAAAACACATCTTATAGTTTTTGGGTTTCTGTGAAGAGAGTGAAGTCCCTAGAACTATGATTATGATGTTTCTGGAATAATTGGGCTAGGAAGGGAGCTCTCAATCCTTTTTTCCTATGAAGGTAATAGAATGTAAATTACACCATGACAGGGAATTATTACCTTCCATAGAGCTGAACAGAGCAGACAGATGCCAGTATCTCTATTAAGGAAGATTTATTCTCATTTGTAAACAGATGCTAAGTCACAGCTAAATATAGACATTTGATTTCATCCGGCCCTGGCAGATAGTTTATCTGAATAAGCCATTTTGTTCTATTAATCTGAATCTATAGAAGATGAATGAATTTTGGAAAGTGCTTTTAAAGAACTTCTTCTCAATATTATGGGAGAAATAATTAACAGTGTATTAAATAACATAATTTTGTTTAGATTTACTTGTTGATGTAGGACATGTAGAAAACTCAACTGTATTTACAACCAAAATTTTATATCTGAGAAGGTGGCATTTCTGCTTTTAGTGAAGATAGAGTTACAGGGATTATATTTACTCTACCACCTGAAAAAACCCAAAATCCAGATAAAATAAATGAAACTGTGCTTTTCAAGACACCAGATAACAGGCAAGGAGGAGAATGATCCTTGAGAGATGGGAAACAGATGGAGTGATCCCTAAGATTCCTTTACTTCACTGCCTTAAGAGAGTTTCCAGCCATGGTAAAAAGAGGGGAAACTGAGATGGAGCCTGGAAGATTGACTTTTAGAGATGAATTGATATCTCCAGAGACATGGATGCAGATAAAATTTACAAGACAAAATATCAAAGAGGAGAGAAATAGGTAGAGAGAGGACTCTATAGAACTACAGAGGGTCAAACTCAATTATTCCGCAGAGTACTGATGAGCCCATTTCTGTGAGGAAACTACCCAAGACTGCTAAAGAACCCTTCAAAAGAATTAGAGAGCAGTGCCTGGTATTCATACAGGGCCAAGAATAGCGCCTGTTACCATCAGTCAGATTGGAAAGCTTATAATTTGTGGAACATCAGGTAAAGTACTTAGGAAGGTCTTGACTCAGCAGTGGGGAATAATTAGCCTTAAACAAATTAATTTCTTTGGAGTTGCATTATAAATGATAAAAACAAGGCCAAATATATTAAACTATTCCCAAGCAATATTCTTTTCAAGGGCACATAGAACATTTTCCAAGATAAACCATTTTTAAGGTTGTCAAACAAGTCTTATTTTAATGCTTTTTATTGTTTTATTTTATTTTGTTTCACAGTATTACAGGGGTACAAACATTTTGGTTACATAAATTGCTTTTGTACTGTTTGGGTCAAAGTTATAAGTGTGCCTATCCCCCAAATAGTGTGCATTGTACCTGTTAGGTGGGAATTTACTTATTCCCTCTCCCCTCCCCACCTGCTTGATTTCTGATGAGTTTTATTGCCATATGTGCACATAAGTGTTATTCGATTAGTTCCAACTTAACGATGAGTAAATGTGGTGGGTTTTTTCCATTATTGTGATACTTCACTTAGAAGAATGATCTCCAGTTCCATCTGGGTTAATATAAGAGGTATTAGTTCACCATTTTTCTTTATGGCTGAGTAGTACTCCATGGTATACATATACCACAATTTATTAATCCACTCATATCTTGATGGGCATTGGGTTGTTTCCACATATTTGCAATTGTGAATTGTGCTTCTATAAACATTCAGGTGCAGGTGTCTTTTTTATAAAATGTCATTTTTTTTTCCTTTGGGTAAATATCCAGTAGTGGGATTGCTTTATCAAATGATAGGTCTACTTCTAGTTCTTTGAGGTATCTCCATACTACTTTCCATAGAGGTTGTACTAGTTTCCAGTCCCACTAACAGTGTTTAAGTGTTCCTATCTCTCAACAGACACACCAGAATTTGTTGTTTTGGAATTTTTTTTAATAAAAGCCATTCTCACTGGAGTTAGGAGATATCTCATTGTGGCTTTGATTTGCATTTCCCTGATGATTGGAGATGTTGAGCAATTTTTCACATGTTTGTTGGATATTAGTCTATCTTCTTTTGAAAAGTTTTGTTTGTGTCTCTTGCCCACTTTTTAATGGGGTTGTTTGATTTTTTTCTTGCTGATTTGCTTGATTTCTTTGTAGATTCTTACTAAATTTAAAAAGTTTAAAGTCACATAAAGTGTATTCTCTGATCACAGGGAATTAAACTAGAAATCAATATCAGACAAATTATGGAATAACCACAAATATTTGGAAAGATAACACACTTCTAATATCCCATGGTCGAAAGAAGATACTAAAAGAGAAATTATGGGACTTCAAACTAGTACAACCTCTATGGAAAGTAATATGGAGATACTATTACAAAAAAGCTACAAGTAGAACTACCATTTGATCCAGCAATCCCATTACTGGGCACCTACCCAGAGGAAAAAAAGACATTCTATAAAAAAGACATCTGCACTCAGATGTTTATAAGCAGCACAATTCACAATTACAAAGATGTGGAAACAACCCAAGTGCATATCAATACATGAGTGGATTAATAAAATGTGGCATATATATACCATGGAGTACTTACTCAGCCACAAAAAACAATGGTGATCTAGCACCTCTTGTATTATCCTAGTTGGAGCTGGAGCCCATTCTACTAAGTGAAGTATCACAAGAATGGAAAAACAAACACCACATGTACTCAACATCAAATTGGTTTTAATTGATCAACACTTAGGTGCACATATGGAAGTAACATTCATCAGGTGTTTGGCGGGTGGGAGGGGGGGAAGAGGGGATGGGAGTATTCACACCTAATAGATGCCATGTGAACTTTCTGGAGGATGGGCACACTTGTAGCTCTGACTCAGGTGGAGCAAAGGCAATATATGTAACCCAAACATTTGTACCCCCCTAATATTCTGAAATTAAAAAGAAAGAAATACAATGACAAATAAAGGCTCTGCCATCTGTGGGCATAAACATAAAAAAAGAGAAATTAAAAAATATGTTGAATCAAATGAAAATGAATACAAAATATATACCTTCAAATTTGTTGGATGCCACTAAAGCATCACTGGGAGAAAAATTGCAGTATTAAATGCTTATGTTAGAAAAACAGAATAATTTCAAATCAGTGACTTCAGTTTTCACCACAAAATAGTAGAAGAAGAGTAAAGAAACTCAACATAAATAAAATAAAGGAAATATGAAGACCAGAGCAGAAATCAATTAATTAACAGAGAAAAGATAGAGAAAATCAATGAAACTAAAAGATAGTTTTTTGGGATTGATAAAAACATTGATAAACCTATAGCCAGCCTGTTCAGGAAAAAATACTGAAGACGTAGATTACCAATATCAGAAATGAAAGAAATTCTCTCTCACCATTATAGAATCTAAAGATTTTAAGAAGATGATAAGAGAATTTTGCAATCAACATTATGCCTATGATTTTGGCGATTTAAATGAGATGGAAACGTGTCTTGAAAGACAAAAACTACTAAAGTTCCTTCAAGCAGAAATATATAACTTGAATATCCTTCTATCTATGAAAGAAATTCAACATGTGGTTCAAAACATTATCACAAAGAAAACTTAAGGCCCTGATGGCTTCCCCTGTGAGTTCTATCAAATATTTAATGAAAGAATAAAGCCAATCATACATAGCTCTTTCAGAATATTTAAGTGGAGGGCATACTTCCCAACTCATTGTATGATCCTAGCATTATCATGATACTAACACCAGAAAAAGATATTGCAAGAAAAATAAAAACAAGTCAATCAACAAAAAACACTAGACCAATACTCTTCATTAACTTAAAGGTAAAAATTCTAAATAGAATTTTAGCAAATAGAATTCAACAATATATTAAAATGGTAGTACATTATGACCAAGTGAGGTATATTGCCAAAATGCAAGGTTGGTTTAGCACTTGAAAATAAATCAGTGGAATTCACCATATTAACAAGATAAGAAAGAAAAGGCATATAAATAAACATAGTGCAAAGCATTTGACAAAATCTAATGCACATTCATGTTAAAACTCTCAGTAAATTAAGAATAGAAAGGATATTCAACCCAATAAAGAACATCTATGAAAAACCTACGTCTAGTATCATACTTAATGGTGAAATACTGAATTGTTTTTCTTAACCATCAGGAAAAATATAAGGATGTCTCATCTCACTGCCTCTATTTAAAACATTATTGTAGGTTCTAGGCTGTTCAATTATATAAGAAAAAGAAATAAAAGATAAAAGACATCCACATGAAAAAGGAAGAAATGAAACATAGAAACCATGATCATCTATGTAGAAAATCCAATACAATCTATTAAAAAGCTACTAGAACTCATTAGAAAATTTAGCAAGTTTGCAAAATATAACACGAATATATATAAGTCAACTGTATTTCTATATACTAGGAATGAATAATCAGAATTTAGAATTTTAATAATATTTATAATAGCATAAAATATTAAATACTTTGAAATAAATCTGCTAAAGGATATGCAAGACATGAACACTATAAAACATTGCTGAGAGAAATTAAAGAAGACCTAAATAAATTGGGAGACATAACTTCAAATATTGGAAGACTCTATAACATCTTACCCAAATTGATTTATAGATTCAATGTGATCCCTATCAAAATCCGAGTGGGATGTTTTGTAAAAATTGACAAGCTAATCCTAAAATTTGTATGGAAATGCAAAGGACTTAGAATAGACAAAGCTATTTAAAAAAAATTAGCTAACAGTATCTCATTTTAAGGTTTATTATAAAGCTACAGTAATCAAGACAGTGTGGTATTGGTGTCAAGATAGATAACCAGATAAGAGAAATAGAATAGTCAATTCAGAAAATAGAAAAAAATAAATATACCCACACATATATGGAAAACTAATTTTTGAAAAGTTATAAAGATAATCCAGTGGAGAATATGTACTCTTTTTAACAAATGGTGCTGAAAGAAAAGAATATGCTAATAGTATATGCTAAATGAAAAACTTCTATCTATACCTCACACCACATTCAAAAATTAATTCCAAATAGTTCATAGAGCTAAATGTAAAACCTAAAGCCATAAAACTTGTAGAAGAAAACATTGGAGAAAATCTTTGTGACCTTTTGTTAGGCAATGATTTTTTTAAGTATAACACCAAAAGCATTATCTATAAAATAAATAATTGATAAATTAAACTTTTATCAAAGTTAAAATATTTTGCCTTTAGGAAGACATTACTAGGAGAATGAAAAGGCAGATGACAGACTAGGAGAAAATATGTTCAAGGCATATATCTACTAAAGGACTTGAATCCACAATACAGAAAACAGAGAACTCATTTTAGAAAGAGTAAGCACAAGGGAATTTCTAGAGTGATATAACTGTTCTCTATGATACTGTGGTAGTTGTTATATGACTCTGTGTAAGTCAAATGTATAACACAAAGAGTGAACATTACTATATGTGAATACAGAAATATCAACCAGCATGTGTTTTGACTGGTTACTATAAAGCCAAAAATAAAAAGAACTATATATAGACACCATACTCTAGTTAACAAATATGTTGCTCTATTTTGACTCTATATTTCGTATATATTAGTTTACACAAGTAAATAAATTATACATAATGGTAATTAAATTTCTCAATGTCAGAGAAGTTACAAATAGGCAAAGGGGAAAAATCAGAATGAACCTTGGGGTTCTGGATTAGGGCTGGGGGTATTAGTATGAACTCATATTTTTATACACATATATATATTTAAATACAGAAATCTCTCTCTCTCTGTGTGTATACATGGGTAAGTATACAAACATAAATTGCCCAGCTCTTTCTACTGAGATGGCCTAGTAGCAATGTTATCCCAATAATAATGACCATACCCAGAGTCCAGATCTTAGTTTCTAAATAACATTCTCCAATGAAAGAAACCAAGGCTTGCTCCATGGAAAAATGGCTGATTCTATGGTTGAGGCAGGAAAAATACAAAACAAGCCTGGAGCTCATCTTGTGTCAGAAAGTAAGGGAGTACTCACAAAACAAACAAAAGGATGAGGGAATGTCAAAGGAACATGAGAGCCTACCGGAAAGATCCCCTAATTGCCAAATTTGGAACAATTTGAGTAACAAAATAAATAGTATTGAATTATAACCGAAAGAATAAAATAAGTATACATGACTTCTTAATGTATAAATTAATGGTAGAATATGTAAATAAATGGAGGAGAAGAGACAAACATCCCTCACTAAAGAATTCCAAATAATAAGTATAGAAGGCATGAAGTAAATAGAAAATCACCATTAGCATAACACAGGAAAAATTGCTGCAAGAAAGAGTCACTAATGAAAGCTAAAGCTAGTGAGTGAATTTTTGACAAGAAATAAGATATTCAAGTGGTTTCAAATATCTCACCCATAATATTTATTTATTAATTACCTATTATATTTCATGTAGAAATTATATAAAATTAACTACCATTATTAATTACTTTGGTGGTTTAAAATCTGGCCACACTTTCTTAGATATACCTCCTTCCATGAAATAGGGCTTAATTCCCCTTAGCTTGCCTATGGGCTGGACTTAGTGACTTGCTTCTAACTAATAGAGTATAAAAAGGGAAAAATAATAACTTTACAGAGGAGAAAGCTTGCGAACATCATCTTAATCAAGTAGTCTAGTTTAATATCACCAGTGAGTAGCCATATTGATATCATGTACTCCTGATACAATGTGATAAAAAGGTCACTTCACATCTCTATTATTCTTCCCCCAAACCCATAACCCCAATCTAATCATGAGAAAATATTGAACAAATCCAAATCAAGAATTACTCTACAAAATACATGACTTTTCCTCTTCAAAAGTTCCATGGTCATGAACAAACCAGGAAAGATTGAGAAATAGATTCTGATTAGAGGAGACTAAAGAGGCATGACAAGTAAATGTGATGTGGCTTAGATTCTGGAAAAGCAAAAGGACATTAGTGGAAGAACTGGTGAAATCTGAATGAAATCAACAGTTTGGTTAATAGTGTTATAGCAATGTTAATTTCTTGGTTTTGATAAATAGTTACATAAGATGTTAACATTAGGAAAAGCTGAGTGAAGGTTATATAGGAACTCGATACTAACTTTGCAACTCTTCTATAAATCTAAAATTATTTTGAAATAAAAACTTTTTAAAAAATGAGCAAAGTTTTAAACTGGCACTTCACTAAAGAAAATAAATGAATGGCAAATAAGCAAATGGAAAGATGCTTCTTATCTTTCCTCATTATGGAAATGAAAATTAATGCCACAATGAGATACAAGTACAAATATATTAGAGTGGCTAAAATTAACAAAACAAAACAAAATCTGATCATATGGAGTGTTGGTGAGAAAGTAGAGCAACTAGAACTTTCATAATTGCTGATAAGAATGTAAAATAGTACTACCATTTTGGAAAATAGTTTGACAGTTTCTTGAAAAGTTAAACCTATACCTACTATATGATCCAGCCAAGAGAAAATAAGACATACATTCATACATAGAGTGGTACACAAATGTTCATAGCAGTTTTATTCAGAATAGACAAAAACTAGAGACAACCAAAATGTCCATCAACATGTGAATTAAAAAAAATGTGAATAGATAAGCAAATTGTGGAATGTTTCTTTAATGAAATACTACTCTACTATAAAAGGAAAAAATATTGATACAAACAAACAAGATGGGTGAACCTTAAAGTAAGGACATTGCGAGAAAAATGTCAGGCAAAAATAATAACTATTGTATGTCTTCACTTATATAATACTCTACAAAATGCAACTAATCTATAGTGACAGAAAGCAAATCAATGACTGATTGGGGAGAGGGAGGTGGGAGATTGGCGTGGGATGGTGAACAATTTAAGTTGCCTAAGTTCATGTCCCTAGTTGGGATCAAACGAGGAGACTCTGCTGTTTTGTTATAGCTCTTCTATTGTAAAAAAGTCTCCTTTTTGTGATATATTTCATGCCACGATTTTAGCATTTTTGTTATTTTTATTGGTGATTTTTCTGTTTAAAGTGGTCCCCAAATATAATGCTGAAGTGCTGTCTAGCATTCCTAAGCTTAGGAAGGCTGTGATATGCCTTGCAGAGAAACTACGTGTGTTAACTAAGCTTTATTTAGTCAGTCACGAATTATAGTGCTGCTAGCCATGAGCTCAATGTTAAGGAATCAGCATTATATATTAAATAAGATGTCATTAAACTAAGCACACATAAAATAAGTCTATGTATTGATACATTGACAAAAATGTTGTTATTAGAGGCTCAAAGCAAGCTAACCCTATATTTCTCCTAGGAGAAATGGCACAGTATTCATTAATTCAGAGCTCACCACAACTTTGCAGAGCATAATTTCCCTGAATAATGAGAATTGCCTATATATAATCATATACAATTTATGCAGTTGAGCCCAACATCAGGAATAAAATAGCAGAGAAGTTGGTAAGCATCCAACATTAAAAAACATCGCAATCAGCTTATTGGGAAGGGGTGAGTTTACTCTCCAAAAGCCTTAGGGTGGCAGAGATGTCTGTTATATCAGTAAGCATTTGGATATAGGTAAAGCTCTGGTATTCATATTTATTTTCTACCCTTCTCCCTAGGGAGGTGCTACAACATGAGTTGAAGAGCCATTTGTTTTTACCAGCTGTCTCTTCCCCTCTTCTTTGCTACTGATGCAGAAAATAATCCCACTATATTTGGTGTACAGTGCTGTTGGTTAGGGCCAGACCCTATACATGTATATGTCACAGAAAATAGAGGGAGAGGAACAGAAAACGCTCAGAGAACACTCCCAAGTTTTGTGTTTGTAAGACTGTAGTGAGACAAGTAATGGGACCTCTAATTAACTGACTGGAGTTTTTCCTATCTTGCTTATCAAGGTTTTCCTCCAGCATTAGCAAGAAGCCTTAATCAGGGTTACATGTTACATGTTTCCCATTCAGATTTCTTTGACTTGTCAATGGTTTTGCTGACTCTAGAAGAAGGTCATACTGAAATCTCCAGTTCAAAAACTAATGGTCTGAGGCCAAGGACCTCAGGAAGATAGAAAGAGAAGAATGTGTTTCAAAGAAAATGGCAGAGATAGCCTGTATAGCTTTAACATTCAGTGCAAAAGTTCTGATTTTTAGAATGAGATGAACATTGTATTTTTTAAAAACATGGAAAAATTTCTGACATCAGGTTACATCTAAATAGTTTAAAACCTTTTAAAATATTCTCTCAAGAAAATTTAATTACCCAAATCATACCTTTAGTTTTGAATATGTATATACATGTATAGCAGTTCTTTTGTAAGGTGACTTAGGGAAGGGGAAAAACCTCTTGCAGAGTTTCTGGAGATTGTGGGGTTGAGGAGCAGATGTGCATGCCCAACTCTAGAATTTGTTCATGCCAAGGCAGAGCAACAGGTGTTTTTTTGAGTACAATCCTGATGAGCCACAGGAAAAGAAACTTCAAGAGACTTTGGACTGATGGCTTCATCATTGGACATTTGATTTAAGACCCAAACAAAGATGGCAGCAAAAATTTCTTTCATCCTCTGGACAAGTGAGTGTCGTGAAGAGGGCAGTTGACACACTTTGAGGTAGAGAATAAAACATGTACCCTGGTTCTATGTCTGGGTATTGGCAAGGGATACCAGATTTGGTTGAAGTATCAGATGGCAGCCTCAAACCTTCTAACATACACTGAAAGAGCTGATCTGTGGGTCTATAGAAGGCATGAGGTGTGCATAAAATTGGGAAAATAAGCTCTTAATTAAAAGAGCTGTAATACTGGTAGTAGAAAGCCCTCCCAATTGAGAGCATAGTCAGGTCAGTGCATGTGTGTGTGTGTGTGCACGCACGTGTGTGTGTGTTGGGGTGGGGAATACAGACAGCAAAGAGCCCAGTGTCACCAGGTCCATATTGGCAGTGAATATGATGACAAACCCTAGTGCAATGCCTGATACTTAAAGCCCCATGAAGCCACAAGGATGTGGCACCATCTGTTGCAATAGGTGAATTGTAATGAACAAGAAGTCATGAGCCTGGACTGATTCAGCCAGGGGAAAAGAGGGGATTTGAAGAAAGGCTGGCTTGAGGTACAAGCAACTCTTCTGGGGTATGCTCTGAGCCAGTGAGTACTGTCATTATTATCGCTACTCTAATACATGATCTCCCCATATTTGCAAGTCCTCCCCAAATTTGCATGCTATGATCTGGAGAAGCAAGGGTTACTCAAACATAACATTGTCCAAACGGCTGAGGATTCGCAATTGAGAATCAAACATGGCAAGTGTGTGTGGAGAGCTGCAATATTCTATGCTTTTGGTGGGAGTAAACATAAATTTTAATACAAAATATTTTTAAAATATTTAAGAGCATAAGGGTCATCAATTCAATGAGCATCCACAAAATCTCAGATACTATACAAGTCTATAGAAATATTAGGCTAAGTAAAGAATATCCTTGTCCTATGTAAAACACTATACTAGTTATACATGACTAGAGCCATAACAGAAGAGAAAATGAAGTGTTTTGGATAAAAATACCAAGAAATTAAAGTAGTTATAAAACAGTGGTAGGGTGGCATATTGAAAAGGGGAGAGGACTTCGGGTTAGCAGTTAGTAGTTTGGGGTTTGAGTCCTAATTATAGCCTTTCAAAATTAGAAAACCATATTGGGAGAAGTAATTTATGAAAATTGCAAGGTTAGGGTATTGCTAGACTAAAGATTAATCTTTTTACTTCTAGTCCATGCTCCTTCCACTCCAGTTTATTTCTGGGCAGTGTCCTAGAGTCATAGGATGAAGATACTTTTACAGAAATACTTCATGAAGAAAAGAAGAGATACTAACAGCTATGTACTATTTGGTCTCCTGGGTTATAGGGCCTGTGTTCAGAGAAGATGACAGCATGGGCCTAAAAGCTATAGCCTGCCTATTATTAAATATTAAAGATCTTTTTTTCTTTAGCAGTCTTGTGGTTCTTAACACAGTAAGACTTCTCAGCTCAGGCGGTTTTGAGGGGGAATAATATTGTATGAATGCTTTATTATAAAATTCAAACTAAAATTAACTTTGTCATAAAAAACTTAATCATCTTCTTAATAAACACACCCTGGAACTCTAAAATCAGTACACTGTGGTCATTTAAAATCAATCAGGCAGTTAGTGACAGAGAATCTCCCTCCTTCCTTCCACCCCTCCCCAACTCAACTGCAGTGAGTGCAATAATGGGTCTGCTTCCAGCCTGTGAAAATGTGTCTCTGGGGATATTGTATTTGGCGAGTGAAAGCAATAAACTTTTCTTGGGAATCTGTTCTACCTCTGAAGAGGAAGGAAAAAGGGCACTAAGTCAATACCTGGACTTTCAAGTTAGATTTCTAATTATTTGGGGAATGTGTTAAACACACTATGGAACACAACTTTTCTAAGATGTATTCCCTTTAGCCTCCTCACTCCTCCCACCTAAAAGATACTTTACTAATAGACCAGAAACAGAAGGATGGTGTTCATCTCACTTATGCTGAAATCTTCTACCATGGTGCTCAAGATCAACAGTGTTTACTAAGAATATTCTGGTATACCTGGAGGCCAATGGGACCAAAGACCTCTCTTCATTCTGTTACCTAAAGTTTGGTACTTGCTTGCGAGGCACAACAAAGAATGAGGACAAGTGGTTTGAGGCAAAGAAAAGAGAAGTTTATTAATTTGCTGGCAAATGAGAATGGCAGCTCTTATCTTAAAGAACCATTGTCCCAACTTTAAGCAGAAATACAGGTTTTTTTAAAAGGGGGGTTTCAGCTTTGGGCTATTGTTGTTTAACTGTAGCATCTCCAGTGAAGATGATCTCATGACCTCTGTCTGGATAATTCTGTTGAGCCATCTCCTATGGTTTAAGATACTAGAAAACAAAGAACAAAGAACCACTCCACTGTCCCTCTGATTACTAGCTTTGGGCAGTAATACAGGTTTTAATTCCTTAAAAAGGGTAGGTGGCTTTAAGGAGACAACTCAAAACATTGTGCCCTTTTTCAGAACCTTACTTCTGTTACAATTAAATGAAAGACAACAAGCATCTGCTGGCATTTATTTTATGCTATGTAATTTGCTAAGTTTTTTATATATTTTTATTTTAATTTTTAATCTTCACAAAAGTTAATAATGTTGTTCCTACATTTCTGCGATGAGGAAATGAAGTTAGAAAAGCCAGTTGATTTGTCTACAGTTATACAACCAGTAAAAGGGTAAAGATGATGCATATGAGCCTCTTGCTCACTGATTTGATAAGGAAAACTGAATATCTTCTGAAGGAAAACAATGTCTCCCAGCTCTTATCCATGGAGTTTATTTTTATAGGTCTAACCTATAAAAATCCTAGTGCTGCCATTGAAACTAGAAATTAGGAACAGAAACATCATTTCCTCTCTTTATGAGAGGTCCAGGGTTTACTTTCAACTGAAGAAATGTGTTTCAATTATTTTTCAAATACTGCATAGGCCAAAAACATATTAGTAAAACCAATCAGTCAATCAATCCAACAGCCACATGACATTTCTTAAAAATTCTCTTTCCCCCTTCCTCTCCCTCAATCCTTATTCAATCTCTCAATTTTTTTTTTTATTTTTTGATTTTTTTAATTCAGGATATTATGGGGGTACAAAAATTTGGTTACACATAATGCATTTGCCTCACCCAAGCCAGAGCTACAAGCGTGTCCTTCCCCAATACGGTGCGCTCTGCATCATTAGTTGTGAGTTTACCCCCGATCCCCCCCACACCCTGCGATCTGACCGGCACCCAATGAATATTACTACCATGTGAGCACCTTGGTGTTGACCATTTAGTACCAATTTGATGGAGAGTACATGTGGTGCAGGTTTTTCCATCCTTGTGATACCTCACTTCGAAGGATGGGCTCAATCTCTACCCAAGATAATATAACAGGTGCTAGATCACCATTGTTTTTTGTAGTTGAGTAGTATTCCATGATATACATATGTCACATTTTATTAATGCACTCATATATTGATGGGTATTTGGGTTGTTTCCACATCTTGGCAATTGTGAATTGTTCTGCTATAAACATTCGAATGCAGATGTCTTTATTATAGAATGTCTTTTTTTCGTTTGGATAGATGCCTAGTAGTGGGATTGTTGGATCAAATGGTATTTCTACTTTACCTCTTTGAGGTGTCTTGAAATTACTTTCCACAGAGGTTGAATTAATATGTAGTCCCACCAGCAGTGTAAGAGTGTTCCAATCTCTCCACATCCACATCCGTTATTTGTTGTTTTGGGACTTTTTGATAAGGGCCATTTTCACTGGAGTTAGGTGATATCTCATTGTAGATTTGGTTTGCATTTCCCTAATGATTAGAGACGTTGAGCAGTTTTTTATGTTTACAGTCCATTAGTCTGTCTTGTTTTGAAAAGTTTCTGTTCATGTCCTTTGCCCATTTATTGAGGGGGTTGTTTGATTTTTTCTTTTTGATTTTCTTAAGTTCTATATAGATTCTTGTTATCAGGCCTTTATCAGATGTGTAGAAAGCAAATATTTTCTCCTAATCTGTAGGTTGGCTATTTGCTCTAAGGACAGTTTCCTTAGCTGTGCAGAAGCTTTTTAATTTGATCAGTTCCCATTTATTTATTTTTGTTGCTGCTGTGATTGCTTTGGGGGTCTTCTTCATAAATTCTTTACCAAGGCTGATGTCTAAAAGAGTCTTTCCCACATTTTTTTCCAGAATTTTTAAGGTTTCACGTCTTAGGTTTAAGTCTGTTATCCTACGTGAGTTGATTTTTGTGAGAGGTGAGAGGTGGGGATCCAGGTTCAATGTTATGCATGTGGATATCCAGTTTTCCCAGCATCATTTATTGAATAGAGATTTTTTTTCCTCAGTGTATACTTGTGTCTGCTTTGTCAAAGATTAGATGACAATATGAAGATGGTTTTATATCTGGGATATTCATCCTGTTCCAAAGCTCTATATCTTGTTCTTGTGCCAGTACCATGCTCTTTTGGTTACTATAGCCTTGTAGTAAAGATTGAAGTCTGGCAGACTGATGCCTCCCAATTTTTTCTTCTTGCTTAAGATTGCTTTGGCTATACGAGGTCTTCTCTGGTTCCAGACAAAGTGTAGAATTATTTTTTCTAAATCTGTAAACAATGATGGTGGAATTTTGATAGGGATTGCATTCATTCTGTAGATCACTTTAGGTAGAATGGACTTTTTAACAATATTGATTCTACCAATCCATGAACATGGTAGGGATTTCCATCTGTGCATATCATATACAATTTCTTTTCTCAGTGTTTCATAGTTCTCCCTATAAATATCTCTCACCTCCTTCATTAAATATATTCCTAAATATTTAATTTTCTTTGATGCTATTGTGAAAGGTATTGCATCTTTGATTTGATTTTTGACTTGGCTATTATTGAAGTATATGAATGTCACTGATTTGTGTGCATTAATTTTTTATTCTCAATATTTACTGAATTCGTTTATCAATTCCAGGAGTCTCTTGGCTTAGTCCTTGGGATTTTCTAGGTATAATACCATATCATCAGCAAAGAGTGACAGTTTGATTTCTTCTGCCCCCATTTGGACACCCTTAATTCCCTTCTCTTGTTTGATTGCTCTGGCAAGGACTTTCAGCACTGTGTTGAATAGAAGTGTAGATAGTCAGCAACCTTGTCTGGTTCCAGTCTAAGAGGGAGTGCTTTCAATTTTTCCCCATTCAGTATGATATTGGCTGTGAGTTTGTCATATATGGACTTAATAGTTTTAAGGAATGTCCATCTATGCCTATTTTGTTGAGGGTTTCTATCATAAAAGTGTGCTGGATTTTATCAAATGCTTTTTCTGCATCTATTGAGAGATCATATAGTCTTTGTTCTTGCTTTTATTTATGTGGTGAATTACATTTATAGATTTGTGTATGTTGAACCAGACTAGCATCCTGGAATAAAAACTACCTGATTGTGGTGAATTATTTTTTTGATGGCTACTGGATTCGGTTAGCTAAAATTTTTTTGAGAATTTCTGCATCTATATTCATGAGGGATATTGGTTTTTAGTTTCCTTTTTTTGCTACATCCTTTCCTGGCTTTGGTACCAAGGTGATATTGACTTAGTAGAACGAGTAGGGGAGAATACCATCCTTTTCAATGTTTTGGAATAATTCTTGCAGTATAGGTATGAGTTCTTCTTTGTATGTTCGGTAAAATTCAGGTGTGAACCCATGTGGTCTGTGACTTTTTTTTGGAACATTTTTTATTGCTGCTCCAATTTTTGTGCTTGATATTGGTCTGTTCAGAGGTTCTATTTCCTCCTGACTGAGCTTAGGGAGGTTGTGTGTTTCCAAGACTTTGTCCATTTCCTCCACATTTTGTAGTTTTGGGGCATATAGATTTTTATAGTATTCAAAGATAATGTTTTTATTTCCATGATGTCTGTAGTGACCTCTCCTTTTTCATTTCTGATTGAATTTATTAAAGTCCTTTCCTTTCTAGTTCTTGTCAATCTAGCAAGAGGGCTATCTATTTTGTTTATCATTTCAAAAAGCCAGCTTTTGTTTTTATTGATCTTCTGTATAGTTCTTTTGTTTTCAGTTTCATTTAGTTCTGCTTTAATCTTAATTATTTCCTTTCTTCTGCTAGGGTTAGAATTAATTTGCTCTTCCTTTTCCAGTTCCTTGAGATGGTTTATTAGTTTGTTGATTTTTGATCTTTCTGTCTTTTGCATGTGAATATTTAATGCTATTAGTTTTCCTCTCGGGAATGCTTTTGCTGTATCCCACAGGTTTTGATATCTGTGTCCCCATTATCATTCAATTCAAAGAATTTTTTGATCTCCATCTGAATCTCTACCTTCCCCAGCAGTCATTCAGCAATAGATTGTTTAATTTCCATGACTTTGTGAAGCGGTGAGCATTTCTGTTAGAATTGATCTCTAGTTTTATACCACTATGGTCTGAGAAGATACATGGTACAATTTCTATTTTTTTTTTTTTAATTTGTTGAGGTCTGATTTGTGGCCTAGGATGTGGTTGATTTTGAAGAACGTTCCATGAGCTGATGACAAGAATGTATACTCAGCTTTATTTGGGTGGAAAGTCCAGTAGATGTCTGTTAGGCCCATTTGTTCTAGAGCTATGTTTAAGTCCGGTATTTCTTTGCTTATTTTTTGTTTGGAGGATCTGTCCATTTCAGACAGTGGTGTGTTGAAATCCCCCACTATTATGGC
Source organism: Eulemur rufifrons (assembly GCF_041146395.1). Lineage (NCBI taxonomy): Eukaryota > Metazoa > Chordata > Mammalia > Primates > Lemuridae > Eulemur > Eulemur rufifrons. Next base: position 107,551,197 of record NC_091012.1, read on the forward strand.
ATTACTGTTTATCATGCTATTTAGTTCATACAGAGTTTGCTTTATATATCTAGGTACTCCTGTGTTGGGGGCATAGATATTAAGAATTGTTAAGTCTTTTTGTTGGATTTTTCCTTTCACCATTATATAGTGACCATCTTTGTCTTTCTTTACTTTTGCTATTTTAAAATTTATGCTGTCTGAAATCAGTCAGAATCGCTACCCCCACTCTCTTTTGGTTTCCATTTACCTGAAAGTTTGTTTTCCAACCCTTGACCTTGAATCTGAAAGCATCTTTGTGGGTTAGATGGATTTCCTGGAGACAGCAGATACTTGGCTTATAATGTTTTATCTACTCTGCCAGTCTATGTCTCTTCAAAGTACAATTCAAGCCATTCACATTTATTGAGAGGATTGATATTTGGGGAATTTTCTGGTCATGTTGTTGGGTAAATTCTTATTGTTTTGTTTTACCTCTCAAGCCCTTGTGGAATCCAGGTTCTGGGCTTTAATTCTTGAGTGTTTTTAATTTGGTGGGTGTCTATCAAGATATTCAGTGTATATTTCAGGTCTGAGTACTTCCTGCAGAGCAGGTTTTGTCTTCGCAAATTCCATCAGTGATTGCTTGTCTGGGACAGTCTTTATTCCTCCCTCATAGATGAAGCTCAGTTTTGCTGTTAAACATGGTTCTGTTTAAGACTGAGGATGGGTCCCCAGTCCCTTCTGGCCTGTAGGGTTTCATTTGAGAAGTCTGCAGTTAGTCTGATAGGTTTTCCTTTGTACGTTACCTGTTGTTTTGGTTTTACTGTGTGAAGGATTTCCTCTTTTGTGTTTACTTTGGCCCGTCTGATAATTATATGACATGGTGTTTGCCTCTTCACACTGAGTCTCCCAGGAGTTCTGTGTGTTTCTTGTATCTGGATATCTAGGTTTCTGGACAGGCCAGGTGTATTTTTCTCCACTATTCCAATAAATAGAATTTCCAGCCCTTGTATATTTTCTTCTTCTCTCTCCATGATGCCTATAATTCTTATATTTGGTTTCTTTACATAATCCCACATTTCTTGTATGTTCTTCTCTTGTCTCTTGATTCTGTGTTCTTTTTCTTCATCTGATTTGTTTAGCACATAGGCATTATCTTCACGCTCTGAGATTCTCTCCTCTGAGTGATCCGTGCTATTTTTAAGGCTTTCCACTGTGTTTTAAAGTTCCTTGAATGCTTCCTTCATTTCCAAGATTTCTGTTTGGTTTTTTCATAATATTTCAATTTCTTTAGTGAATTTTTCATTCATTTCCTGTATTGTTCTTGTGATTTCTTTGTGTTGGGTTTCTATTTTTTCTTTAATTCCATTGAGTTTGCTTATAATCCATATTTAGAATTCTTCCTCTGTCAATGTAATCATTTAATTTAAATTAGTATCAGATTTTCAGGGTCTCATGATTTCTTTTGGGGGTGACTTTTCTCTCTGCTCTTTCATATTCCCTGTGTTCTTTCTCTGGTTCTTTCCTATCAGGGTAATTGATTGAGAACTGAGCGTGCTAGGACTGGTTTGTCCCCTTAACTTGAAGCCCCCAAGGGATGTTCATTAACAGTGGTGGGAAGAGGCGCACTGGTTTTGTATTGCCTTAGAGGTATTTTGGCAAGTTGGGTTACCTCTGATCTGTTGTCTTCACCTCTTGCCTGTGGAGATTAGTGAATTTTGTCCACCAGCTTAAGCTCCCATGTGGTGAATTACACCTGTGTGTATAACTCCACTGCCCTCTACTAGCTTGAGATGGAGGGCACTGTGTTGAGCTATGGGGTTACCTTCTCTGTCAATGGTTGTAGATTGTGTGGAGGAGCCAGTTATCGAGGTAATCTGATGCCTCTGTGTTGGTTTCTGGTCCGTAGGTGAGGAATATTAATGCCCTGATCTTTAGGAAGGATCTTGCCACTCCAGTGGGTTGCTTGAACCCTATTCCCCCTTAAAGTGGTGGTAGGAGCAAGGCAGATTGCAGCTGCTGCCTATCATCCTGGATGTGTATGCTTTTATGGTTGCTTGGTCTGCTGCTAGGGGGAGCCGCTAATATATTATTCAGGGTTCTTCCACCACACTTGGGAGGCTGCTCCTGATGGGAGGGGTTACTTTGTGCACCTGCTGTGGCCTCTGTCCAGGATTTTCCTTCCCCAACCATGAACCCCACCATTGGCAGCCACCCAGATGCAGAGATCAGGCTCTCTCACAGGCAGAATTGCTAGGCTGTAAACTATTGGTCTGCGCCAAGGCCCCACAGATTCACACTAGTCACACAGGCAAAGTGGCTTTTCTTGCCTCTTCCTAACTCCAGGGGTGGAGCCCACCACTTTCCACAGGAAAGTCACTGCGCTAGGGGGAGGGGTGATGCCCAAGACCGCTCAGTGCCCCAGTGCCTGTGAATTCTGCAGGGACTAGCCTCCCACGACTGGGGAAGCACTCAAAATTCACACATCGAAACGGCCGGCTAGCTGACCATAGGTTGCAGAAGGGTGGAGCCTATTGCGAGAGTCCTCAGGCTGGAGGAAAGCAGCTGCCTGACGCTGTAGCACACCACAGCGTCTGGGTTGTGGATCCCCAAAATAGCGACTGCCCACCCACAGAGCACTAGTGCGGGGTTGGGGGCGACTGTTCAGGAGTTGATGGATGCCGGATTGGGGAGCTGAGTCAACAGGACTCCCGTTGTCTCTTTTGTGTTGCCCTCCTGCAATCTACCCGCCCCCAGCCGGCCTAATCGCCTGCAGCGGTTTCCAGGTTAGAGCTCCCTTTACAGTGTTCACCTCCATTGTTCTGGTCCTGCTGACCACCAGTGGCGAGGGAGGTGCCTGTCTCCTAACTCCCTTGTGGTAGCTCAGACCAGTCCCTCCCTGGCCCAGTGCAGTCCTAGCACAGAACTGGAGAGTTCAGGATGCTTCCCGCTATTGTCCTGTAGAGCCTGCCTTCTTATGCCACGATTTTGCACTGACTTCTGGCACGTCCCTGTCTGAGTGGGTGTGGAGGTTAGTGGGGAAGCAGGACATTATCCTGTGGGTCAGATCCCACCGCACTTGCTGGCCGGGTGGGAGCAGCTGTTCCACGCTCTATTCTCTATCGTTTATCTCGCAGTCTCCATACCTCCCATTCACTTTTTTCCCCCTGTGTTGTGTGTCCCACACTGTTTCCCTGCAGTTTCACAGGGCTGTTCTTGCAGGGAGTGATTCACTTGTGTGTAGCAGACTGAGTTCTTTGCCTCTTTCCCTGGGAGCAGACAGCCAGGAGGTCACCTTTACTCTGCCATTTTTGCTCTCCTTGAACATCTAAACTTCTTTCAAATCTTTGTGAGAATGTAAGCAGAGGCACTGTTGCTATTTTTGACTTGATGTAATATGTGAAATAACAGTATTTAAACCTGTTGATATCCAACAGAACCAACTTCGCAGAAAATAAAAATGAAGAAATAAAGCCATCTCAAGGGAAGAAGCGTAATACATAAACTAGCTTCTGTGAGACAATATCCCTTGCTTGTCCAAATTCAGTTGTCACAAGACCCATGATACTGTGTGTGGCTTCCTAGGAAAGATTGATTTGCTTCTAAAAATTTGGCTTTCTTAATGTAAACTTTAGGATTATTATTTTCAGATACTTTATTAGCAGAGGAACCTACCATATGGAAATGGAAGGAAGGTGAATTATGCCTTCCCATCCCTCTCTCCCTGAAACCCCAAAGGAACCTTTGACAAACTCTGTTCTAGGGTGAAGTGATGACAACAACATTGGCAGCACTAGATCTGCCTGCAGCATTTAATGTGATTAGGGGTCATCCTCACAGAACATCATGGATAGGGGGAGAGGAGTGAGGTGGGAGGCAGAGGAGCAAAGGTCAGAAGGGTCACTTGCTAAGGCCGCCAGTGACCCATGACTGAGCATCCTCTTTCCCCACATTCTGAGAAAGGAGAAGTCTGAGAAATATCCAACATCTGGCAATTACTCACCTGTGTGCTGGCTAATGATTGTAGTAATGAGATGGAGCAGAGCCAATCTTCTTCCTGCTGTGCTCTTATTAGTGAGAAATAGCATCTACTTGTCATGTTTCCACTTTGCACAATGTGTAACCTAGATAAGGAGAAGATAGATAAGATGCATTTGAGATAGTAGGGTAGAGAAGTAAAGAATGCTCTGGGGAGATCAAGTAGTGATGGAACAATCAGCCACTTGGAGGAAAAGTTTGCTGGAATGAGAGAAGAATATAGGAACAGGGTGAAATAGCTTCTTGCTAGAAAACTGCAAGAAGCCTAGAAAATATATAGTCACCTCTCTCCATTGTTTCAGTTATCTAGTGCTATGTAACAAACAACCTCAAAATTGAATGACTTAAAATAACAATGATTTCTGCTCAGAACTCAGCTTGGTCTGGAACATCCAGGATCTCCCTTATCATCCAATAATCTAGCATCTTTTTATCATGGCTCTGGCTTCAAAAAGGAAACATTTCCTGACTCAGGGGAGGTGGGGGGCAAGGGCAGTATACGTAACCTAAACTTTTGTACCCCCACAATATGCTGAAATAATAAATAAATAAATAAATATATTATCAAAGAAAAAAAAAAAGAAAAAAGGAAACATTCCAGGAGGAAATGTTGTGATACACTTTACTTCTATGGGCCTCAGATTTTTATTCTCTGAAATCAAGGAGTTGACTAAATGATTTCTAAGCTTTTTTTACTGCTTATTTACAAAGAATATGCCATTCTTGTCTGTTTGCCAGGAACCTTAGTTGGAATCTAGACACACAGTGAAAAAGAGCATATTGATTGTTGCCACCTCGTAGTTCAAACCAACTCACTCTCAACTCTTATTGCTCCCTTACACAAATTCTCTGCTTTAATCCAGCAGACCTGCCTTCAGTGTTCCATCAAAATTTCCTTCTATTTTATCAACTCAGCTGTTTCATTCATGCCTATCATAAAATGTCAGTTTATCACCCACATCTCTTAATTCAAGTCTAGTGTACTTTCCAATATAGCTCTCTCACTTGTGAGCATGCCTTCCATCCACCTAGACTCCAAGCCCTGAAAACTTCCCTAATCCTTTAAAGGCCTGACTCAGAGCATAATTCTTGCATAGTTTGCCCCATCATTTCAATAGAAAATGACCTCCCCATTCTTTGAACTACTTTTTATAGATCTGATTATTGGTTCTACCTACGTGATACTCATATGCATTGTGTATATTCCCAAATAGACTATGACATAAAGGGACCACTTTACAAAGTTTATCAAAAGCCTGGATGAAAAAATTGGTCTTTATGGAGGATTTTTTTTTTTTTGAGACAGAGTCTTGCTTTGTTGCCTGGGCTAGAGTGAGTGCCATGGCGTCAGCCTAGCCCACAGCAACCTCAAACTCCTGGGCTTAAGCGATCCTCCTGCCTCAGCCTCCCAAGTTGCTGGGACTACAGGCATGTGCCACCATGCCTGGCTAATTTTTTTTTCTATATATATTTTAGTTGGCCAGATAATTTCTTTCTATTTTTAGTAGAGACAGGGTCTCACTCTTGCTCAGGCTGGTCTCGAACTCCTGACCTCGAGTGATCCACCGGCCTCGGCCTCCCAGAGTGCTAGGATTACAGGCGTGAGTCACCACGCCCGGCCTATGGAGGATTATTGTAAGGATATTGAAGCTATCTATTTTGCTAATAATCTATGACTTATCTCTGGTTCAAGTTAGAACACTGAAACTACACCTTTGAATTGAACTGTCTTATCCTCACTACGGAGCTGTTAACACTGAGTTGCTGTGTCTTCAGCTTTTAATGAATGATGTTATAAGAGCCTATTACTTGGTGTGACTGACATCTTATTGTCAACAACTTGAGTTTCTCCTATCTCAGAAACATATTTTAGAGTAAATGTTTCACTTCCCCTGAGATACTGTGGGCATTTTCTTTCTTTCTTTCTTTTTTTTTTTTACTTATGAAGAATACTATGAAACCAATTCCAGTGGGTTATTTTTTATTTTATTAATACTGTTATTGTTCAGTTTTTGTTCATTTATTTTGATCACCAGGATGTCAAGAGCCAAAATTGTGATGCAGTTACAATTGTTGTCTTATTTTTATTTGTTGTAAGTGGGCAAGAATTTTGCATTCCTGGAGTTGACCATTTATTTTGATGGCTATTTTTTCCTTTGTTAAATTCTACCATTTTTTCAGATACATATATTTTTATAAATGTTTTAAAATTTTATTTTTATGGTTCCATATTATTTACAGCTAACTCTTTAGTCCATCAAGAATTTATTTTGGTCCAGGTGCAGTGGCTCATGCCTATAATCCCAGTACTTTCGGAAGCTGAAGCAGGAGGATCACTCAGGCCAGGAGTTTGAGACCAGCCTGGGAAACATAGTGAGACCCTCATCTCTACAAAAAAAATTAGCCAGATACTATGGCACACACTTGTAGTCCTAGCTACTTGGGAGGCTGAGGTAGGAGGATTGCTTGAGCCCAGGGATTCTAGGTTACAGTGAGCTATAATTGCAGCACTGCACTCCAGCTTGGGTAACAGAGCAATATTCTGTCCCTGAAAACAAAAAGAATTTATTTGTATATATTTTGTGAAGGAAGAATCTATAAATTGTTGCAAAGTATTTAGCCAATATTATTAACATTAGGTTATTAAATAATCAAACCTTTCCCTACTATGAGGAAAATTTTATTCTTTTTATATATTTTGGATTATATAACAAAAGTAATTATATAAGTAATGCATGAGTACATTACCACTGTGAAAAATTCCAAGAATGTAGATAAAGAAAATTGCCCCACTCAATCTCCCATAGATGGTCAATTTCATTTTTCCTCCAAAGAAACTTTTATCAGTTCTGTGCTTATCTTTCCAGTTTTTCTATGCATTTAGGTGCATATATGAACATGAGAAATATGTCATTTTGTTATATGGGAGTTTATACACAAATGTACAGTACATTTTATACTGTAACAGTTTTTTAATTTACTGACATCATGGAGATCATTCTATAGCAGTGACTTCAAATAGAGCTAAGGTAGGTTTTAGGTTTCTTCCAATTTTTCACTCAGATAAAAATGCTGCAATAAAATTTGCATGCATCTTTATACTCCAGTGTAAGGATTATATGGAGACATTACCATATAACTGGAAATGCAATATATTTGTATGTGTATATGTGTTCATGTGTGTGTATGAAGATATATATATATATATTATATATCCAGAAGGTCTTTACTAATGTGTACCTCTCCTGACAGTGTAACATAATCAATGTCTCATCATATTCATGAAAATTGGATGTTTTAATATTTCAACTTTACACTTATTTCAGAATCATATTTGAGTTTATAATTACCTTATAGTTATCTACTTATTCAATTTAGGCAATATGTAGTGTCTTTTGAGTCCTTTAACCTCAACTGCTACCTATGCAAAATAAGAAATGCAGAACTCTTTTTTTTCCTGTAGCTCTTCTTTCCATACTTCCTGGTTTTAGAAAATGTTATCTGAAATTTTGGAGCCAGATGATTATTACTAAATATATATTTAACTTGTATCTCATCTTTTTCAAAATTATTTTTTGTATTTTCATTATCTTTTGTAGCCTACTTTCAACAACAGCTACATAATTAACTAGTTTCAATGCTTAAATTCAGAGTATTATACCACTAATTTTCCTTTCTTTAGCTATTTAATTTCATTCCTCAATTGGTACTGGAATAAGTATTTCCCTTTTGGTAAATGAATATTGTCTTAAGCAGGTTCCCTGGAAACAGACTCTGAGACAGAGAGGTATACATGCTGGAGGTTCACTGGGGATGGGATGGGATGGCCCTTCAGAGTTGCCCAAACTCTGAAGCCGGGGCAAAGGGACCAGGCTTTTTTACCTCCACATGGACCAGTCCCTGGGATTACACCCCAGGAAGGAGTGTAATTTTGGGCTTTATCTGCTAAAGATTCCTAGGGAGGGATCCAGCTGTGAGCCCTTAGCAACCAGCACTCCCAGCAGATAGGAGAATGAGTACCTCTGTCCTCTACTGGGAGATCCATAGCAACTATAACAAATAGCAAATTTACCTGAAAAATAATTTTTCTCTCTCAAACCTTTTCCCCTCATAGTTAGCCAGATGCTATTACTTGCTCTCTGGAATTTAATGCTGCAGTGGGAATATGAGGCTAGTCAGATCCTTATTCTTTTTTAGATAACCTGATTTTTCTACCCAGATGCATTTCTCTTTTTTCTCAAAATTCAAAACTCTCACCAGAATATCTCAGACATGAGTTTCTATTCATGCTTTGTATTCAGCAGTTGAAGGCCATTTTCTTCTGTTGTACCACCAATTACTGTACTATTTCTTTTGTTTCTTCTTCAGGAACATGGATTTTCTTTGGGAAAGAAAGTCTCCATGCTCTTTTCTTCAAATCTACCTTCTTCTATTTCTTTGATATTGTCTTTTCTCTATTTTTTTTTGTCTTCATTGAATGCTTCTCAAATTTGTTCCCCTCGTCACTGATTGCTTTCCTGCAGTGTTAAATCCGTTCTTTCCTGATTGGGCTCTGAATTTAAATTTTATTATTACATTTTTATATCTTTTGCCATTTTTCCCTCTCTCAGCTACTTTCCCTCTTTATCTGAGCCTATATTTCATCAAGTCCTTTGTCATATCAGCTAATTTTCCTCTCTTCTCAACTTTTTTCCTCTTACAATCTATATTTTCTTTATTTTCCTTAAGAACAGCTGATACTTTCTTTCTAAAAATTGTCTTTTGTAACATGTAGCACAGCTTTTAAAAAAGTATGATTATCTCCTGCATCTTCAAGTTAATACTACCCTTCCCTGATATAATCAAATCTTTTTGTTAGGACCCACTTTTTATTTTGATTTATTTATTTTTTTTTTAATTTTGATTTTAATTATATAGGTACACAATATTTGTACATATTTATAGCATGCATGTAATGCTTTGATACAGGCATATGATGTGTATTAATCAAATCAGGGCAATCAGGGTATGTGTCACCTCAGGCACCTGTTATTTCCCTGTTCTAGGAACATTCCAATTCTACTCTTTTACTTATTTTAAAGTATACCTTAACTTACTGTTGATTATAGTCAGTCAGTTTGTTATGCTATCAAATGTTCTTTATCTAACTATATTTTTGCATCCATTAGCCATCCCCACTTTATTCCTCCCTCCCCACTACCCTTCCCAGTCTCTGGTAACCATCATTCTACTCTCTGTTTACATAAAATCAATTGTTTTAATATTTAACTCCCACATATGAGTGAGAACGTGCATGATTTGTCTTTCTGTGCTTAGCTTATTTCACTTAACATAATATTCTCCAGTTCCATCGATGTTTTTTGTTGCAAATGGCAGGATTTCATTCTTTTTATGCCTATATAATATTCCATTATGTATATGTACCACAATTTCTTTATCCAATTATCTGTCAATAGACACTTAGGTTGATTCCAGATCTTGGCTATAGTGAATAGTGCTGCAATAAACATGGGAGTACAGATATCTTTTTGATATACTGAATTCCTTTATTTTGGATATATATCTAGCAGTGGGATTAATTGCTGAGTCATATGGTAGTTCTATTTTTAGTTTTCCGAGGAAACTCCATACTATTTTTCACAGTGGTTGCACTAATCTTCATTCCTACCAACAATGTACAAGTGTTCCCCTTCCTCCCCATCCTCGCCAGCATTCATTATTGCCTGTCTTTTTAATAAAAGCCATTTTAACTGGGGTAAGGCGATAGCTCATTGCGGTTTTGATTTGCATTTCTCTGATGACTCATGATGTTGAATATTTTTTCACATACTTGTTGGCCATTTGTATGTCTTCCTTTGCGAAATGCCTATTCGATCCTTTGCCCATTTTTAATTGGATTATTTAATTTTTCCTATTGAGTTGTTAGAACTCCTTATATGTTCTAGTTATTAATCCCTTGGCAAATTGATACTTCGCAAATATTTTCTCCTATTCTGTGCATTGTCTCCACTTTGTTGATTGTTTCCTTTGCTGTACAGAAGCTTTTTAGTTTGATGTGATCCCATTTGTCCAATTTTGCTTTGGTTGCCTGTGCTTTGGCCGTATTACTCAAGAAGTCTTTGCCCAGACCGATATCCTGAAACATTTCTCTAATGTTTTATTTTAGTAGTTTCATAGTTTTAGGTCTTAGATTGAAGTCTTTAATCCATTTTGATTTGATTTTTGTATATGGTGAGAGGTAGAGATCTAGTTTTATTCTTCTGTGTGTGGATAACCGGTTTTCCCAGCACCATTTATTGAAGAGACTGTCCTTTCTCCACTGTATGTTCTTGTCAACTTTGTCAAAGATAAATTCACTATAGATGTGTGGATTTATTTCTGGGTTCTCTATTCTGTTCCACTGGTCTATGTGTCTGTTTTTATTCCAGTACCATGCTGTTCTGGTTACTACAGCTCTATAGTATAATATGAAAACAGGTAAGGTGATTCCTCTAGTTTTATTCTTTTTGCCTAGGATGTCTTTGGCTATTCTGGGTCTTTTGTGGTTCCATATAAATTTTGGGATGATTTTTTTCTCTGTCTGTGAAGAATATCATTGGTATTTTGATGGGGATTGCATTGAATCTATAGATTGCTTTTGGCAGTGTGGACATTTTAACAATATTGATTCTTCCAATCCATGAGCACGGACTGTCTGTCTAATTGTGTGTGTGTGTGCGTGTGTGTGTACTCTTCAATTTCTTTCATCAGTGTTTTATAGTTTTCATTATAAAGACCTTTCACGTCTTTGGTTAAATTTATTAGTAGGTATTTTATTTTATTTGTAGCTATCGGAAATGGGATTACTTTCTTGGCTTCTTTTCCAAATTGTTTACTGTTGGCATATAGAAATGCTACTGATTTTTGTGTGTTGATTTTGCATCATGCAACTTTATTGAATTTGTTTATCAGTTCCAATAATTTTTTGTGGAGTCTTTAGGGTTCTATAGATATAAGATCATATCATCTGCACACAAGGATAATTTGACTTCTTCCTTTCCAATTTGGATGCCCTTTATTTCTTTTTCTTGTCTGATTAATCTAAGTAGAACTTATATTACTATGTTCAATAACAGTGGTGAAAGTTACATCCTTGTCTCATTTGAGATCTTAGAGGAGAGGCTGTCAGTTTGTCCCCGTTTTCAATGATACTAGCTGTGGATCTGTCATAGATGGCATTTATTGTATTGAGGTAAATTCCTTCTATATCCAGTTTTTTGAGAGTTTTTGTCATGAAAGGATGTTGAATTTTAACAAATGCTTTTTCAGCATCAATTGAAATGATCATATCATTTTTGTCCTTCATTCTGTTGATATGATGTATCACATTGATAGATTTGCATATGTCAAACCATCCTTGCATCCCTGGGATGAATCCCACTTGATCATGATGAATAATCTTTTTAATGTGTCATTGAATTCTGTTTGCTAGTATTTTGTTGAGGATTTTTTAATCTGTATTCATCAGAGAAATTGGCCTACAGTTTTTGTCTTTTGTAATGTCTTTGTCTGGTTTTGGTATCAGGGTGATATGTGCCTCATAGAATGAGTTTAGGAGTATCCCCTCCTCCTCAATTTTTTAAAAATAGTTTAAGTAGGATTGGTATTATTTATTCTTTGAATGCTTGGTAGAAATCAGTATTGAAGCCATAAGGTCCTGGACTTTTTTTTTTTTTTTTTTTTTTTTTTGATGGGAGACTTTTTATTAGTGCTTCTATCTTATTACTTGTTTTGTTTTTTTTTTCAGGCTTTGGATTTCTTACTGGTTCAATCTTGGTAGGTTGTAGGTATCTAGAAATTTGTCCATTTTGTCTACGTTTTCCAAGTTAATGGCATATAGTTAGTTTTTCAGAGTAGTCTCCAATGATCCTTTGAATTTCTGCAGTATCAATTGTAGTATCTCATTTTTCATCTCTGATTTTATTTATTTGATTCTTCTCTGTTTTTTCTCAGTCTGGCTAAAGGTTTGTCAATTTTGTTGTTATCTTTACAGAAAATCAAGTTTTCATTTTGTTGATCTTTTGTATTTTATTGGTTTCCATTTCATTTATTTTTCCTCTGATCTTTATTATTTATTTTCTTCTACTAATTTTGGGATTGGTTTGCTCTTGTTTTTCTAGTTTTTTAAGATGCATTGTCAGGTGGTTCATTTGAAGTGTTTCTACTTTTTTGATGTGGTCGCCTATTGCTATAAACTTTCCTCTTAGTACTGCCTTTGCTGTATCCCATGGTTTTGATATGTTGCATTTTCTTTGTCATTTGTTTCTGGAATTTAAAAAATTTTCTTCTTAATCTCTTCCTTGACTCACTGGTTATTCAGGAGCATATTATTTAATTTCTGTGTGTTTGTATAGTTTCCGCTTGTTATTGATTTCTAGTTTTATTCCATCGTGGTCAGAAAAAATACTTAATATGATTCCAACTTTTGAAGACCTATTTTGTGGCCTAACATATGATTCATGAGCTTAGAAGAACATGTATTCTGTAGCTGTTGGATGAAACAGTCTGTAAATATCTATTAGGTCAATTTGGTCTATAGTGCAGATTAAGTCCAATGTTTCTTTGTTGATTTTCTGTCTGGATGACCTGTCCAGTGCTGAAAGTGGAGTGTTGAGGTCTTCAGCAATTATTGTATTGGAATCTGTCTCTCGCTTTAGCTCTGATAATATTTCCTTTTAATGTCTAGGTGTTCCAGTGTTAGCTTAGTAATCCATTTTATCTGATAGAAGTACAGCTATTCCTGTTCTTTTTTGATTTTCATTTCTATGGAATGTTTTTCCATGGAAAATTTTCCCTATTTTCAGTCTATGTGTGTCTTTATAGGTTAAGCATGTTTCTTGTAGACAATGTATAGTTGCATCTTATTTTTTTATCCATTTAATCACTGTAGGTCTTTTGATTGGAGAGTTTAGTCCATTCACATTCAATGTCATTATTGGTAGGTAAGGACTTACTATTGCCATGTTGTTATTTGATTTCTGGTTGTTTTGTGGTCCTCTCTTTCCTCCTTCCTTTTTGTCTTCCTCTGTTAAAAGTGACTTTCTCTGGTAGTATGTTTTAATTTATTACTTTTTATTTTTTGTGTATCTGTTGTAGGTTTTTTGATTTGAAATTATCATGAGGCTTGCAAAATAAATTTATAATCAATTATTTTAAAAATATGACAAGTTAACTCTCCTTACAAACAAGCAAAGAAAAATATAAAAGAAATTCTACACTTTAACTCTATCTCCCCCACTTTTTAACTGTTTCTTGTTTCAATTTTTATCATTTATACTATCTATCTCTCAATAAGTTGTTCTAGTTATTTTTCATAGTTTTATCTTTTATCCTTCCTACTAAAGATATAAGTGGTTTATACTCCACAATTACAGAAATAGAATATTTTTTATTTGTGTACTTACTGTTACCAGTGAATTTGGTACCTTCTGATGATTTCTTATTGCTCATTAGTGTCCTTTTCTTTCATATTGAAGAACTCCTTTTAGCATTTCTTGTAGAACAGGTCTGGTGTGGATGAAATCCCTCAGCTTTTATTTGCATGAGAAAGTCTTTATTTCTCCTTCATGTTTGAAGGATATATTTGCAGGATATAATATTCTAGAGTTAGGGTTTTTTCCCTTCAGCACTTTGAACACGTCAAGCCACTCTCTCCTGGCCTATGAAGTTTCTGCTGAGAATTCTGCTGCCAGATGTATTGGAGCTCCTTTGTATGTTATTTTTTTCTTGCTTCCCTTAGGACCTTTTCTTTGTCCATTACCTTTGGGAGCTTGATTATTAAATTCCTTGAGGTAGTCTTGTTTGAGTTAAATATGCCTAGTATTCTATGACCTTCTTGTACTGGAATATTGATATCTTTCTCTAGGTTTTGAAAGTTCTCTGTTACTATTTCTTTGAGTAAACTTTCTACCCCAACTCTCTTTCTAACTCCTCTTCAAAGCAAATAACTCTTAGATTTGCCCATTTGAGGGTATTTTCTAGATCTTGTAGGTGTGCTTTATTCTTTGTTTCTTTTGGTTTTTCCTCTTATGACTGTGTATTTTCAAATAGCCTGTCTTCCAGCTCACCATTTCTTTCTTGTGTTTGATCTATTCTGATGTTGAGAGACTCTGATGCATTTTTCAGTTTATCAATTGAATTTTTAAGCCCCAGAATTTCTGCTTGATTTTTTAATTATTATTTCAAGCTCTTTGTTAAATTTCTCTGATAGGCTTCTCTATGTTGAAGTTTAATGAGCTTCTTCAAGACAGCTATTTTTAATTCTTTTTTTTTTAAAAGTCACATATCTCTGTCACCCCAGGATTGGTTACTGGTACATTATTTAGTTCATTTCATGAGGTCATGTTTTCCTGGATGTTCTTGATGCTTGTGGATGTTCACTGATTCCTGGGCATTGAAGGGTTATTTTAATCTTTGCAGTCTGGGCTTGTTTGAACTCATCCTTCTTGAGAAGGCTTTCCAAATAGTCAAAGGGAATTGAGTGTTGTGATCTACGTCTTTGGTACTGCAACTATATCAGCACTGGGGGCACCCCAAGCCCAGTAATTCCTTGACCCTTGCAGACTCCTGGTGGACTTGGGTAAGATATGGGAGAATTCCTTGACTTACCAGGCAAAGTCTCATTCTCTTCCCTTGTTCTCCATGCTGGGCTGCTGGAGTTGGGTAAAGAGTGATGTGGGCACTCCCTCATGGTCACCAGTGCCAGGTCACACCTGTAGCTAGCCCAGACTCATGCAAAGCCTGTGGTGACTGGCTACCTCTGATGTTTATTCAAAGCTCAAGGGCTCTTTACTCAGCAGGTGGTGAATTCTGCCAGGACTGGATCCTTCCCTTCAGGGTAGCATGTTTCCTTCAGGCCCACAATGCATGTAGAAATGCTATCCAGGAACTAAGGCCTAGAATCAGGACATTCAGGAGTCTGCATGGACTTTGTTTTACTGTGGCTGAGATGGTACCAAGTTGTGAACAAAGTCCTCTGAATTCTTCCCTTTTCTTTTCCCAAGTGGAAGAAGATTCTCCCTGAGCTGCATTGCCTGGAGTTAGGAGAGGAGTGTCACAGGCACCGGCTTGGCTGTTGCTGCTGGTGTCTCACTGGGTCATGGGCATCACAAGTCCACTGGCTCTAAGCTAGCATAGCCACAGGAATTGCCTGAGGATTATGGCCTTTGTGGCCTGACTGCCTTATGAATTTATTCTAGGCCCCAGGCTGCTTTTTGTCAGCTATGGTGAAGCTAGCAGTAAACTTGGGTTTTGGGGGTGGGGGTGGATTTCCCTTGGCCAGTCTGGTCTAAATGCTCCCTCTGTGGGTACCAGCAGAATTCTGCTTTGTGCTGTGTTCTCCTGCAACAGGGTGGCCCTGAGTTCCAAAGCAAAGTCCCAAAATCACTTCACTCTCCCTACCTTGGGCACATGATTCTCTCTCCACTTGGCGTGCTGGCATAGTTCTGCTGGGGGCTGGTGGAGGGGTGGTATAGAAAATGCAAGATTATCTTTTCTGCACTCTTCAATGCCTCTTTCCTTGATGTAATGTTAAAAGCAGGTACTGTGTTTGCTTACCTGATTTTTGCTTCATCTGAAGGTGCTTCGTTGGGTGGATAGTTGTTGAATTTGGTGTTTCTGTGGAGGGACTATTGCTGGAGGTTTCTGTTTGGCCACCTTGCTCCCAATGGAGGCTGGTTTATTTTTATTTATCACTAAATGATAAGGTATTAATCCAGGCCCAGTGTAGGTTCTCTTTGTTCTTTCTCACTGTCCAACTGAGTGCTAAGAGCATTTCCCTCTAATAATTAGCTACATGACAGTTAATATACACAGCTCCTAACCAGGTATCTGGAATCCAGAAACCGTTAATTCATTGTACCACTCCTAACCAGGAAAGGTTATGAGTTTACTTTACTGATTTACTGATTTTATGAATTTACTTTATGGAGCCTAATTTATTCTTAGATAAGTAGAAGCATTTTAGAATTTTTGAGTGTGTTTATTTTTTTTTTCCAGTTTTAGCATTTTTATTTCTTTTTTTTTATTTCAGCTTATTACGGGGGTACAAAAGTTCAGGTTACATATGTTGCCCATGTACCGCCTATCCCCCTGAGTCAGAGCTCCAAGAGTGCCCATTCCCCAGACAGTGTGCATTCCACTCATCATGTAGGCATACACCCATCCCCTCCCCCACCCCCACCTCAGTCTGATATACAATTGGTATCATTCCCAAATGTGCATTTAGGTGATGATCAAGGAAAACAATTTTCTGGTGAGTACATGTGATGCTTGTTTTTCCATTCTTGGGATGCTTCACTTAATATAATGGGTTCCAACTCTCTCCAGGAGAACCAAAGAGATGTCGTATCACCATTATTTCTTATAGCTGAGTAATACTCCATGGTATACATATACCACAATTTACTAATCCATTCATGAATTGATGGGCATTTGGGTTGTTTCCACATCTTTGCGATTGTGACTTGTGCTGCTATAAACATTCGGTTACAGGTGTCTTTGTCATAGAATGACTTTTGTTCCTTTGGGTAGATGCCCAATAATGGGATTGCTGGATCGAATGGTAGGTCTACTTGAATCTGTTTGAGGTATCTCCATAATGCTTTCCACAGGGGTTACACTAGTTTGCAGTCCCACCAGCAGTGTATGAGTGTTCCTGTCTCTCCGCATCCATGCCAACATGGGTTGTTTTGGGACTTTTTGATAAAGGCCATTCTCACTGGGGTTAAGTGATATCTCATTGTGGTTTTGATTTTCATTTCCCTGATGATTAGGGATGTTGAGCATTTTTTCATATGTTTGTTAGCCATTCTTATATCTTCTTTTGAAAAATTTCTATTCGTGTCCTTTGCCCACTTTTTGATAGGGTTGTTTGATTTTTTCTTGCTGATTTTCCTGAGTTCTAAATAGATTCTTGTTATCAGTCCTTTGTCTGATGTATAGTAGGTGAAAATTTTTTCCCATTCTGTAGGTTGTCTGTTTATTCTCGTGACTGTTTCTTTGGCTGTGCAGAAGCCTTTTAATTTAATCAGGTCCCATTCATTTATTTTTGTTGTTGCTGTGATTGCCTTAGGGGTCTTCTTCATAAATTCTTTGCCTAGGCCAATGTCTGTAAGAGTCTTTCCTACATTTTCTTCTAGAATTCTAATCGTTTCACACCTAAAGTTTAAGTCTGTTATCCACCGTGATTTGATTTCTGTGAAAGGTGTGTTTATATCATGTATGCATATATGTATTATATATTTATTTATTTTACTAACTTATTACATAAATCTCCATAGATTCTACCATGCATAGCCCTGCTGCATCTCTGATAGCTTAAAATTGATATTTGAGCACTGGTTATGTTGTATTTCTAGGGACTTAAAATATTCAAATGATTTGTTTTTTAAGAGGCACTATGTATGATGGAACTGTAGCCCTAGCCAACTTGTATACATGTCCATAGTGCTTGCTACCTTGGTTTTTGGTGGGGAAAATCTCTGAGACAGAGAAGTGGATACCTAGTGGCAATTGTAGATATTTTTTCTCCTTTATATTTTTAATGCTTAGATTCACAAGTTAGAGTGTGCTTGAGCCTCCAGTAGTCTGCTGGTCATTTGCCTATTTTTTTTAAGCTCTAGTTTTCACTTGTACCCTGTTCAGCCTTATATTGCAGGAGCCAGACCCTTACAGCCTGTGTTTCCTACACTTCCATATTAGCTGGCTTCTACCTGGGTTCTGCCAGAGATAGACACTAACGTAAGATTGGAATAGGAGAGAAAATGAAAAGCCAAGTTTTTCTTTCCCCCTTTATGTGCCTCAGGCAGTGCCTCTGGCAGGGACTGTGGCTCCTTAATTGCTCCAGTTCCTTTAATGCCCCAGATTTTGACAGCCTCATCCATTCTTGCTTTGCATATCCCTCCTTGATTCCACCCCTCACCATCACCAGATAGCCCCTTCCTAGAAATGGAAGCAGCTTCTTGTTATTGCCAAATTCTGAGTTGCCTCACTGTTCTGTGTTTTGCTTCTTTGTTCTTTCATCGCCTATGTAACAAATTTCCTTCATTAAATCCCTACTTTTGGAAAGCCTAGAGATGTTCTAGATGCTTTTAGACTTAGAACTAACCCATTTAATTTCTCAGACTGTTTTTTTGTATAGCAGAAGTCCCTTCTACAGTCTAGGAGTTATTAATTTCCAGTGTTGTTGCAAACTTACATGCTTCTCCATGGTTTTTCTTTATCAATATTTCAATAAAGTACGGGAGGGAAAATGAGATTCCATTAGCTAACAGCTACCATAATACACTTGTTCCTGGCTGCACAATTAAGTATAATTTAATTACATCCTAAGGCCATTGTTCTTTGCAAGAATCTATCCCCAATTACAAGATGAAAAACATTGAAAAAGCAAACTTTAAGAGTCATAATTTTAGTTGAAAGCTAGTTTTATGATATATTTGTGTGAGACTGTGGACATTCTGCTATGAAGAATTAATGACAGAGAGAGCAAGAAATTTTAGGAATTGCCACTGTAGTTAATCAAGATTTGCCAAAAATTATTGCCATTTATGGTACAATATGCTTAATTTTACATGTTCTGTCTGAAGACATTTGGCATTGTATCTGCAGAGTTCAGATATCCCCAAGACCACCCTTACTTTTGGCACTAACTGCAAGTTTGTGGGCCCCCAACACCACCCTCACATCTGAAACCAATTGCAAGTTTAAGGTACCTAAGAATATCCTCATGTTCAAGAATTTGCTAGAAGACTCAAAACACTTACTGAAAGCTATTATACTCATGGTTACAGTTTAGTACAGTGAAAGGATACAGATTAAAATTAGCCATGGGA
This sequence comes from Eulemur rufifrons, assembly GCF_041146395.1. NCBI lineage: Eukaryota > Metazoa > Chordata > Mammalia > Primates > Lemuridae > Eulemur > Eulemur rufifrons. Next base: position 107,570,069 of record NC_091012.1, read on the forward strand.
AGAGATACATGAGTCAAAGTCCATGAGAGTTCCAAATGTGAAGCTTCCAGTTTTCCTCTCCCAGTGTAGTCATAAGCAGTGCTAATTTTTCTTGGCAATAATGTGTGACAATACACACAGAATATTGCCAACCAGGGAAGCTCATCTTAGTCCAGGTGTCCAGAGTTTTCTTGGGGCTCAATCATGTAGACATGGTTGACTGCTGACATATAGCTGATCTTTAGTCTCCAGGCCCTCTGGAGGTCAAGTTGATACTTCATGGTCCAAAGCCCCCACCATAAATCACATCACTAGACTATACAATGTGGCCCAAGGCCCACAGGTAAATGATGACATTCTTATCTGGCAGGACATTCCAAGGCCTCAAAGATCAGGAGCTAAGGGCAAAGGCCAGGTCTCTCTTTGGGTAAAGCTAATTCTTTATTACACAATGTGAAAATATCCAGAACTAAATTGGAGTTCAAAAATTTTTACAGAAATGAGATAATTTAAACTTATTGGGTTTTAGAAATATTCTAATGGGAAGGGGATCAGTAGACTCTGCAATGTAAACCCATTGATGGCCTATGCCTGTAGTTGATACAAGCACCCATCATTGCAATGTTAAATTTCCAGGGTGGTGTTGTGCCTCATCAAAATGAGAATTCTAATAAATGATTTCTGATTGGAATCTCTTGTCAAACATTTGAGTTCTTCCCCCTCAGAGCAGTAAAATAAACATTGGAAAAATGGGAATAGATATAGGTAATTCAACTATGGACTCTTCCACAAATCCTATATAAAATTACTGTAAGAATAAATTGGAGGCCAAGTGCTTTATGTATACTTGAATTTTATTCTGATTATCAGAAAGTATCAGGAAGTACTATTTCATTTGAAAGACAGGGGAAAAGTGTAAACAAATTTAATTTAGAACTTGTTAGTCTCATTAGGTCCTTAATCCTGTAATGAAAATGCTGCTACTGGAAACATTGTCAGGAACATTCTGGAAGGGATGCACTGGAACTTTCCAAGATTGAACAGAGTAGCCATTCCTGCCTTTGGTTAGATGTTCCAGATCAATACCCATATCTGTATCTCTCTATCTATCTACCTATCTACCTATCCCTATTTCTCCTTACAATGTATTGACAGAGGTATAAATGTCCAACATACATTAAAGGTATATTCCCAGAAGAGCAAAAGGAAGCCTTATGAATCATTTAATTGGAGCTCACAACTCAAATGGACAGAACCCCCCCTTGGTGTACACTTGGTTTCATGGTGTCTTTTATATTCTCTTTCACAGATAAGTATGATAAAATTACAGAGGAAGGGACCCTTGGCATGATATGATTTGGAAAGAGGCAAAGAGAACTGACTTTTAATTTTTTAAATTATTGAACTCAAGTAGAGCTTCCCTCCACTCTCCACTCTCCAAACACACACACGCACATACTTCACTGAACCCACAAGGAAGTCAAGGATATTGATTAAGGTGAAGCTTACAGGGGGCTATCTGTTTCTCCCTTCACTTTGGAAATATGATAGTCTGAAGGATGATCCCACAGAACATCTTTCTTCCCCACTCCCAGAAACCAATGTGATGGGCCAGTTAGATAAGCTCTGCTCTTGGTCTTAACAATGCACTCCCAGCCCATCTCTTCTCACTTGTTCTTTGTGAGGTAGATTGCCCTTTCTTCACCATTGGATGGTAATACACTTTCCTAATAATTTTGCACTTTTTATTTAAAGGTCATCACTAGAACTATTTGTATATTATTTCTCTCCTCTTTACTTTATCCTGTTGGTTATTCCTGAGATTTGTGGGAAACCTCTGTGCCTCAACTCCACATGTATCAGACTCTATTGGATTCTTATTCTACCAGGATAACTAGGAGAGATGATAGTCAGTGAAGGTGATGACAGGTACTGTAACAGAAAATTTTTGAACTCTCAAAGGTTTAATAAAATTAAATTATATTTCTTTTTATCATTGTTTCGTAGTCACTTAGCAGGGGACAAGATTTCTTGACATGGCCACTAATAGACCTAGGTTTCTTCCATCTTTTAATGCTTTCTAGTAATTTCATCACATTCAGTATGTGGCCTGCAATGTTTCTACAGAAGGGAAAGAAAGTAAGATAAATAGGGAGTTTTATGGCCAGGCGTGGAAGTGGCCTGCATTACTTCCACACATATTCCACTGGTTATAGAACTCAGTCATATGAACTCTTATGTTTTTTTTTTATTTCAGCATATTATGGGGGTACAAATGTTTAGGTTATGTATATTGCCCTTGCCCCACCCAAGTCAGAACTTTGAGGGTTTCCATCCCCCAGATGGTGCACACTGCACTCATTGGGTGTGTGTATATACCCATCCCTTCCTCCTCCCCCATCTGCCCAACATCCAATGAATCTTACTACTATATGTGCACTTAAGTGTTGCTCAGTTAAAACCAGTTTGATGGTGAGTACATGTGGTGCTTGTTTTTCCATTCTTGGGATATGTCACTTAGAATGGATTCCAGCTCTATCCAGGATAATACAAGAGGTACTACATCACCATTGTTTTTTGTGGCTGAGCAGGACTCCATGGTATACATATACCACATTTTATTAATCCACTAATGTATTGATGGGCACTTGGGTTGTTTCCACATCTTTGTAATTGTGAATTGTGCTACAAAAACATTCTAGTGCACACGCCTTTTTTATAGAATGACTTTTGTTCTTTTGGGTAGATGTCCAGTAATGGGATTGCTGGATCAAATAGTAGATCTACTTGTACCTATTTGAGGTATCTCCATACTACTTTCCACAGAGATTGTACTAGTTTGCAGTCCTACCAGCAGTGTATGAGTGTTCCTATCTCTCTGCAACCATGCCAACATTTATTGTTTTGGGACTATGTCTTATGTAAAAAGTGAATGAATAAAAGCATCTTTGGAAAACTTTGACATTTTAATTCTTCTATAATAAGCAAGCTAAGTAAAAACATGTGCTGGCAATGCAAAGGTAAGTTCAAGACAGAGGTCGTAACCATCCCTACTCCCATCCAAAAGGATATGGCTGCTGTTAAGCAATGTATTCTCTCTGAGCCTTTTTTCACCATCTGTTAAATGTTGATAACATACCTACCTTGCAGGATTCTTTTAAAAACCAATTGAGATAATTGTATATAATTCACTGAACCCAAAGCTTGACAACACCAAGTGTATGTACAGTAAATGTTAACCAATTTGATTATACGGTGTGTCACCTCTATTATCAGCATTTTACTCTGAGAAAATGTCACTATTATTTCACAATCTGTGTCTGATAAGCTCCAATTCAGTGATTATTAAGCAGTATGTGTGTGTTTGTTTTTCTCAAAGGGACTTGACACTGGGCGCAGAGGACTTGTTGCAGCTCAGCTAAGTACTACTTGGATGACCTTGAACAAGTCCTTCAACCTCCTGCACTTTCCCATCTGTGAAATGGAGATGATAATGGCTACTACACAGGATGGCTGTGGGAGTTAAATGAGACCATGTGGGGCCAAAAGCCTTTTGTCAGGAAAAAAGTCAGGAAGAGAGACAGTTGTGTCTTTTTCTAACAGTGTCATTTGTATTGTTTTCATTCATAACTTCCAAAGAAAGTGATGAGAGACAAAATTATTAGGAAAACAAAACACTCTCAGTAATCATTTTATCTTTAACTGCGAATAATGTCTTTTATTGTGTTTTGAATGTTCTGAAGTGCTGTGGAGTGGGCACTACATGGGCTCATAACAGTGGCACAGAGTCATGTGTTGTCAACAGAGCCAGTACATGGTAGAGTTGCCACATTGACAAAGCAAAGCTCCAGAGTTGGCACTGCTTGTCCGCTGTTCTAAGCAGCCCAGCACTGAGGCCCTTAAAAAGACATTAACTCTGGAGTCAAGAGTAAATGCAGTATCATTTCATCGAGCCTAATTCATGGTTCTTAAGTCTTCCTTGATTTTTTTTTTTAAAATACTATTTCTGGCCGGGCGCGGTGGCTCACACCTGTAATCCTAGCACTCTGGGAGGCCGAGGTGGGTGGATCGTTTGAGCTCAGGAGTTCGAGACCAGCCTGAGCAAGAGCGAGACCCCATCTCTACTAAAAATAGAAAGAAATTATATAGACAGCTAAATATATATATAGAAAAAATTAGCCGGGCATGGTGGCACATGCCTGTAGTCCCAGCTACTCGGGAGGCTGAGGCAGGAGGATTGCTTGAGCCCAGGAGTTTGAGGTTGCTGTGAGCTAGGCTGACGCCACGGCACTCACTCTAGCCTAGGCAACAGAGTGAGGCTCTGTCTCAAAAAAAAAAAAAAAAAAATATATATATATATATATATATAAAAATACTATTTCCTTTCTTTGGCAAAAGTGGGTGATTATATAAGCACTCATTGAATATTTCTGACAAGGGCTTCAATTGCTGTAGCTATATAGCCCAATTAAATCCATCATTGGATTTGCACACTCTCAATTTCCAATAGATTCCTCTTTGAATGGAACATTTCTTCCCGTATTTATCCCCAGGAAACACTACCCACCCCTCAGACCCTGTAGGAGAATTGTCACGTAAAAGAACAACATCCAAAGTTTGTTTTCATTTACATTTATTATTCTTTATTTTCCCGAGTATTAACAAATGTGTTAAATACTTGAAATTGTCAATATTGATTCAGGCTCAGAATAAAGTATATGTTATACTTCAATATGTACTTTAAGAATGTATTAATTTTTTAAAACACAAACTTTCAGATTATACCTCAATTTGGTAAAGGTAATACAATTCTGTCTCAATATTTGAAACAAATTTAACATACATTTTTCTTTCTATCCACAGCCAGTTTTGTCAAGTAAAGAATTGAATTGCATATGAAGACATAGTACAAAATACAGAAAGGGATTTGTAAATATTAATTATTCAAATGCAAATCCTCATATTCCTATTTTCCTTACTGATTTTAACACTGTCAACATTCAGGAAAATTGGTTTCTCTCTCGACATTTTTCAGTAACACATTACCTTGTATTAGATTACAAGAAAAATGAGAGATTCAGTAAAAATAAGAATGAAGTAATGAGAGAAAAGTGAGTGTTTGAGGAAAAGAACAGTTTCAATAGCTCATAAATTTTCAACACCAGAATGCTGTTCTCTTTTTAGACCTTTAGCACTTTCTCCTCCAAAGCTTCAGAACATTCAGAACATACAATTTTTTAGTTACTTCCTACTAAACTATGATTTAAGAAACAAAAATTATGATTGAATACATGCTGATTTCTTTAAGTCATTCTGACCTTGTGAATAACTGTCCAGAATTTACCTCCACTGTGGCATTTTGCAATTTCTAAGTCAATATGGAGAAAATAATGCTTGAACAAAAATATATGACTCTCAAGTTTTAAATCTCAGGCACAGTCCACTGAGGACAACTTATTGTAATATACACAAATCATACTGTATACTCTACCTATAAGGTCAAGTCCAGTAATTTGCCTATGTAAATTCAGACACACACTCACACAAATTCTCCCCTGTGTTGTTAAAATTGTTCTTACTAAATGTGGAGCATATGTAGAAGAATGCTTATCAAATATATGTCAGATTAAAAACAATAACATAAGGAACACCCATGTATATCTTCACCCCATTTAAGAAAAAAGACTAATATATATATAATATTCCCTGTGAGAACTACTTCCATATCAACCCCAGTGCCTCCCCCTCAGAAGTAACTCTTTGATTTTCTTAATAGTTTAACAAATACATTTATATCCCTAAAATAAAATTAAATTTTACATGATTTTTGAACTTTATCCTTTGAACATAGTGTATATATTCTTCTAAACCCTTTTTTTTTTTTGGCAGAGCATTTGTTCAAAGATTCATACACATTGCTACATGTAACTGCATTTCATCCGTTTACATTGCTAAGTACTATTCCATAGTATGAATATGCCACAATGTTACTTTTCAGTTCTATTGCTGATATACTCCTGGATGGTTCTCAGTTTTGTGCTATTGCAAACAATGCTCATTACAAATATGAACATTTTTGTAAATGCACTCTAAAATGTATGTGCATAATTTCCCTAGGATATGTACTTTAATCAATTTCTGGCCCATAGAGTATTCACATTGTACTTTATGAAATACTGATAAATTTGTTTCCAAAGTATAAATTTATAAAAATTTATAAAAAGGTATTACATTCCCCTCCAGTCAGTGTATGATATTGTCAGAATTTTTAGTTTTGACCAGCTGGCCAGTATATAATAGTATCTATTCCATAGTAGTTTGCATTTGCTTTTCCTCAGTTACTAATAAAATTCATTGCCATTTCATGTAATTGATAGCCACTAATATTTCTTCTTCTATAAAGTATCTGTTTAAGATTTCTCTCTCTCTCTCTCTCTCTCTCTGTCTCTTTAAATTAGAATATTTGTCTTTTCAGTATTGATTTCTAAGAGTTCTTTACATATTCTAAATACTATATTTTTGTCCGTTATGTTTGTTTCAAAGTGTCTTCTCTCAATTTATGGCTTTTCTTTTCATTCTTTTGAACTGTCTCTAGAAAGTCTCAAATTCAACATAGTCAACTTTGTCAATATTTACCTTGGTTGTTTACACTTTTTTCTCTTTGTTTAAGAAATTTACCCCTTAAGGCTCAAAAAGACAATGTCTTATATTTTCTTCTGAATGTATTATTAATTACTTTTCACAGTAAAAACTTAACTCCAATGTAATTGATTGTTGTGTTTTCTGTGATGTAGAAGTCTTTCCATTTAGATAACCAAGTTTCACGTCACCATTTGTTGAAAGGTCTATCACCCTTCTGCACTCATTTTCAATAAAAGTTTTGTCATATATCAAGTCTCCACATATAAATTAGATGGTTTCTGGGTTTCTGGGAACTCTATTTTGGTCTATTGATCAATGTATTTATCTCTGGGCCAATACTTTATTGTCTTATTAATATACCTTTTTAATAACTCTTGATTTCAAGTAAGTCAAGGATCTCAACTTCTTCGGAAGTCTTGGATATTCTTGGCAATAGTAAATTCCACATATATTTTAAGATAAGCTTGTCACGTTTCTAAAAATAATCATCTTGAGATTTAATTAGAATTTCATTGCATTAATTGATTACAATTTCACTGATAAATTTAAGTATTTAAGACTGTTGGGGCCCAGAAACTAATACCTCAAAATATGGTGCTTTGACATGCTGAACTGAAAAAGAAGGCTCAAATTCTCTGTGACCTTCCCCTCCATTCCTGTCTCTCGATCCTCTGTCTCTCTCAAAGCACAGGATGAAGTTTTTCTCTAAAATTCCCTTATCTGCCTAAAGCCCAGACCCTCCAAAGAAGGAAACAGTTACCTCTGGTTCCTTCCCTGAGTTTCAATTAACTGAACCCTTATGGTAGGAAAAGAGATGGAAGTCTGTCAACATACTTGGACAGACTTTTGTTACAAACCATTGTCTGTTCTACAAGCCCAAAAGACTTTGTCCCAGGACATGGTATGTTCTTCAAGCCCATTGAGTTCCCCTAAAAATTATTTACTCCCCTTGAATATCATCCACACTTCCCCATCTCTCTTTCCCATAAAATGTGTATATAAGCATCTGTAACTGATTGGGAGAGGATTAATCATTAATCTCTGATTTTTCCCCCATGCGTAGTAATAAAAATTTGTATGACTTTTCTCCTATTAATCTGCCCTGTATCAGCTGATTTTCAGTGAACCTTCAGAGAGTGAATACAAAGTTTTCTCTTGGCCCCAATAGTTTTGCCACTGTGAGAAGGATGACCAAAACCACTCTGCTCTTCTGGAAGCCACAGTCAAGGGAACCTAGGACCTGACAAGCTGGCAGAAGGGTAAGAATTTCTTACCAGTCAGACTTCTGGTATCTCTCTGTGGAATTCAGTTGAGTGGACAGTAAAAATCACTGTTTATCTCTTTTTCCTTTTCAAATTTAAGATTAATTGGGATGAAAGCATGTGTACAACTAGTCTTAGGTATATCGACGCTGGTGCGTTTTTGCTATGAGTATTCATTTTGTCTGATCCTTTTCCTACTAGAAAGTCTTTTCCTTTGTCTTTGTCTTTCTGTGTCATTTTGTCATAAAGAGGGATACAATAGGGTAGAACATGAGCCTGTGGCCCCTGTTCCTGGTCAGGGAACCAGATCCTTAAAAATGTAAATCCTTCAAACTCAGGAGAAAGAAGAAACATTCATTAAGTATTAGTTTATATTATTTGTTTTGGATATATATTTGTGTGACTGGACCTTTTAAGGTACCCATTTGTTATTGACCCTTTTTTTCTTCCATGGATAGCTTTTGATTTCTTGTCTTACTGCCTTAACCTTCCGTTTATGGGGCCCATGGAAAAATTAGCATTTCTGTGTAAACAGCTGGGAAGCTGAGACCATAGAAAATATGGCCAGACAGAAATGTGGGTTATACTCTATTTGCAGCTATCAAAACTTTCCTTTCTTTAAGCTGTGTGCTTGGGAGGGATCTGGATCTTGGAAGGGCTGCAGCTTTTTTTTACTCCCTCTTTGAAGATTTTGGTTAAAGCCATAAAGAGCTTGTTGGTTTTTGGTCTCATGTATATTTATTTATGTTGGTTTTGAGTCATTTTTTTTCAGGGCTGTATTTTTGGAGGTGGCTGATCAGTGGTTACAACAAATGGTTATTAATGTAGGGAGCTGCTCCTTTCTTTGCATGTTTAGGCACTTGGAGGCTATGGGAACACTCGCCACTGAGGGAGAAGACTCCTGTGAGTTATGGGCTGATCACAGAGTGGGCTGATTAGAATTGGGTTGTTCTTGCAATGAGGTGCACTGTGGAAGTGTTGCACAACACAGTCCCATGGCATTTCCCTCATTTTTTGGGGGACCGAGAATTTAGTTTGAACCTGGGATCTTTGATTTCTGGGGATCTAGATGCTTCCAGCTATACCTGCTTTTCACAGATGTAAGTATTGTGCCCTAGAAACTGAAAATTGGCCTTATTCCTTGATGAGCTCTACCCTGAGCTCAATGGTCCAGTTGGAAAATAGAGACCAAATAGGAAGCTACCTATCTAAATAAAATTGGCCTCCTTCTAACATCCTGTTGAAAATTCTTATGATTTTGTGTTAACCTGGCATCCATTTTTCATCTTCCTCTAACTAACACACACACCCAAATTCCTTCTTTAAAAAGCATAAATTCTCTATGTGCTTTAAGATGTAAATTTGGTATATTGGGGCTTTTGTTATGTGGGACATATAAACTTTACTTGTTTCATTTACAGAGGCACAGTTTAATCCAACTGTCATTTTAAACTTGTGAGTTTTACTTGTCTCATGGCTAAAAGTTTAAAATCAAAGCTATATATTTATACTTGTCTGTATTTCTATGTATACATGTGCACATGTCTGTTTGTATATTTCTACATAGTACCAAATTGACTTATAAATAAATAAGTGCTCATAAATTAAGTAGTTAATCCCAAATGCTTTTCAGGTTCACATGACTTTAGTAATCTTTGGTAAATAAAACTAATTTTTAAATTGTTGGCAAAATAAATGTCTTCAGAATTATCAGCATTAAACATAATTTTAGATGTATTTGCATGGATCTACTGGTCAGACAAATTTATACTAACTCTGCTTAATGCTTTTAAGGTCAAAAAACTGTTGCTTTTATGATATTTTTTATACTTGCTTGATGTGTCTGTGAGCTTAAACCTTTGGTTTTCAAGCTTTATATTCTGGTTTCTAGACAGTTGGCCATAGTAAGGCCTGAAGACACATGTGTGTGGCAGAGCAGAGCTAGGGCCAAAATGGCCCCATCTTCTCTGGCCTAGATCTATCTCCCAGCCATGCTGGGAGGTGTCAGATCCTCCAGGTATCATTTTCATAGCTCTGTCCTTTGTCCTGGGCTCTGTGCCTGGTGCATAACAACTAAAATTTCTTACTATTTAGGTTTTTCACTGGAAATTACAGTTACTTGGTTTATATGCCAGTACATGGTAAATTAAAAACATATGCCATGTTTGTTTGAAACTGTGCAGTAAAAAATTTAACCTTGATCACAGGTTGTGACAAAAATTTTAGCTACTGAATTAAAATATTTACTATTGATAGTTAGACAACTGTTTAATTTTTCAATATCTTCTTGGGTTAGTTTTAATGAGATATTAATAATTTCATCAGATCTATATTTGGGTTCATATTCTTTTAACAGCTACTTCTAATCAACTCTTAAACCTACTCACTGAGTTTTTTATTTCTATTATATTTCTGACACTAAGATGCCTTAATTATTTTTCAAATCTACTTGTTCATTTGCATAGTTTATTGCTCTTTATTCATATTTAACTCCTTTTATATTTTTTAAAGTATTGAACCTATTAAAACCTATTGTGTGTTTAATAATTTAATATTTATATCATTCTGGGTCTGATTCTGTGCTCTGTTGTTTCTGCTACTTTGTATTCACCATGTTTGATGCTTTACTTCTTTTCACTGTGAGCTCATAGTTTTGGCAACTTGATCTAAGAGAATTTTTTGAGGTGAGGGTTGAAACTGTTCATTCAAAGATTTGCATTTATTTCTGTCAAGCACCTTGAGTATTTTCAGTCCAGGACCACATTTACTAAATCTCCTTAGATTTTCTTGGATCATCCCGATTGTATGAATTCCAAATGCATCCCACATGAAGAACTACCTATTGTTATGTATATTACGAAGGGAGATTTTTTTTTCCCTTCCATTCATCACCAAATTTTAATAGAAGAATTTTTTTAGTCTCCTGGAGGTTAAGAGGTGACTAATTCACTACAATTTTGAAGGTATAGCCTGTTGGGTTCTAGGACTGTTCCTATAAGATTCTCTGCTTTGGGTAGGCTATTCCCCATGCCTGTGAGGCAGGGACATCTTAAGCTCAAGTTCACTTGGTTTTGCAAATGCTGTCTCAATATCAAAGCTAAATTAAAGGTTCCTTCACCTCTCTGAGTTTCTGCTTTAAATTAATTTTAGGCTCTGAGCAATGGTTACTAATTTGCAGGCTCATTGATACATTAAAATAATTAAATGTCTCATGTAACAGGTTTTTTTTTAAGTTTTTATTTTGTGAGGGAAGTTTTTAGGGTATGTAGACTGCTATACTGCTGCTTAGCAAAGTGATTTTCCCATATTTTTATTCTTGAACTCCCTCAATTATAACAATGTAAAAATCTTTTGTTTTATATCTTTTTAAAAAATCAGGCAACAATGCAAAATAATTAACAGTTTTTGTTATTTCCAACTGTAAACCATTAAAAAGGATCCAAGCCTTGGTTTTATCTATACAAGTAGAAAAATGCATTTTGTAAAAGTAAGGAAGTGTTCCCCTGATAGTCAAAATTCAATGATTATTAGGATTAAGAAAAAATAGGAGTGGAAGTATTATAAACTGCATTATTTAAAAAAACTCTCTTTCCCCTTCCCTGTAACTGGATTATCTAACTCCACTAATTGCCATATGACTTGCCTCACCTCCAATGTGAACAGTGTACATCCCCAATTCACTCTTGGTCGGAGAAGGGGGGAATTTTAACTGTTTTGTTGCATTCGGCTTACCAAAATTATTGAGTACCCATCATACAGAAAGGGCTCTCCTGAGTGTTTGGGAGATATAAGAATGAATGAGATCTCCTCTGCACCCTAAAGTGGCTTACAATGACATGGGACAGATAAATGCATTCACTAAAAACTTAAATGCAAGGTAAACAGTAATGAGTCCTACAGACTGCCAAGAAAGTATAGGGAAAGGAGGGATAAATTCCATCAGGAGGAGTTGGCAGTGGTATACTGCTAAATGTTTAACAACTGATTCCTGGGGGATAAAAGCCCTGATTTGTACCATTTCCAATTTCCATGGTATAAATAGTTTCACCATGGCTGATTTAAAGAACCAATGTGATGTCGACTGGCTTAAAAATTTCTAAAAATGTAACAATTGGCTTTTGCAAGCTGGTACAAGCTGGCTCCAGAACACCACTGTATTAAGGACAGCTTCCTCTAGTAGGACTGAGGTGTGTCTTGAAGACAAGATAATATGCTGGTATATGTGTGGTATATGTGTAGAGAAGGGCATTCCAGACAGAAGGAAACATTTTAGAAAAGAAAGAAATAGGGGAAAATCTAAGATATATTTGAATAACAACTGTTATGCCAGTGTGGATGGCTACAGTATACATGGTGGAAAGAAAGGATAGGAGGAGCCACAGTAGACCATGTCTGTGAGATGCTTTGGCTGGTCCTCCCCTCACAAGTGGACTCACTAAAGTGACGAGGGACAGAAGCAAACTTCAAGCTTTTGGCTTTTGATATAAATGTTTTAAATGTGTAAAAAGGGTAGTAAAAGCCATAACCATGCACTCACCATTCAACTTAAGAAATTAAACATCATCAATACAGTTGAAGAATAATATATATGTGTATGTACACACACATATATATAATCTTTCCCTTTTATATAAATATACATATATAAGTATGGATCTATATTAAAAATAATTTATGTGTGAATATATATTAGTAATAATGCTATTGATTTCATATTTTTAAACTTTATGAAAAGAATTTCATAGGAAGACTACATGTTGTATTTATACTTCTATAACTTGCTTTTCCTTTCCCATTAATATTTTGTTTGTTTTACTCTCTTGTGTTGATATTTGTTGTTTTAATTCATTCATTCTACTGCTGTATAACATTTCATTGTATAAATAGAACATATTTTGTTTATTCAATTTCCTGCTAATGAGCATCTAGATTGCTTCTCATTTCTTGGTTATTACAAACACTTTTGCTAAGAGCATTTTTGTATACTTCTTTTATATGAGAACCAGGTCAAATAACCAAGGGTGCATATGCTGCATCTTAATGTATGTTCATCTTCAACTTTACTAGCTATTAGCAAGTTGTTTTCCAAAAGTGGTGGTATAATGAAATATTCTCCAGTTTCTCTTGTTCTACATTGATACCAATGCTTTTTCAGAATTTTAATTTTTTTCTAATCATACTGGAGTTAAATACTATCTAATTATGACATTAATATGCATGAAATATGACTGAAAAGTTGCATATCTATTCATTTATTTATGTCACTGTTTCAAATAAGATCACATTTATAGGTAGCAGGGGTAGAACCTGAACATATGTTTTTGGAGAACGCAATTTATCCTACAACAAAGATCTTCTAATAATTAAAAATAGGAAAGGCTGTAATAAAAGAAAATTCATAAAATGCAGAAAAAATATATTCAGAGATGGAAAATAAGGAAAATAAAATAAGAATATCTAGGAAGTCCTAGATAATAGAAGTTCTATTATCTCTATAATATTTCTATTATAGTCCTGGATAATAGAAGTTCTAAAAAGGGATAAAAGAGAAGAGAGGACATTATCAAAGAAATAATTCAGGAAATTTGTGCACAACTGAAGATTATGCAGCAAAATTAATTTGAAAAATATCTATCATAAAGATTCTGGTTCTGGATAAGATGGAGTAAGCACACTCCATCTGTTTCTCTCAGTATAGAATGCATTATAAAACCTGAACAGGCCGGGCGCGGTGGCTCACGCCTGTAATCCTAGCACTCTGGGAGGCCGAGGTGGGCGGATCGTTTGAGCTCAGGAGTTCGAGACCAGCCTGAGCAAGAGCGAGACCCCACCTCTACTAAAAAATAGAAAGAAATTATATGGACAGCTAAAAATATATATAGAAAAAATTAGCCGGGCATGGTGGCGCATGCCTGTAGTCCCAGCTACTCGGGAGGCTGAGACAGGAGGATCGCTTGAGCTCAGGAGTTTGAGGTTGCTGTGAGCTAGGCTAACGCCACGGCACTCACTCTAGCCTGGGCAACAGAGTGAGACTCTGTCTCAAAAAAAAAAAAAAAAAACAAACCTGAACAGAATTCATAGAACAGCTCTTTGAAGATCCCGAAAAATAAATATCAGTAGGCAGAGTGGGAAAGAACATAGGAATTCAGAATTGTAACGAACCAGCACCAAGTAATCACTTTCTCTCCTAATATCACTTGACTGGAATTTAACAAAACCCAGAACCCAGAAGGAAGCAGTATAGTGCAGAGAGAGTGAGCTTCAAGAAAAGTTTTCTAGTGTGGCTGGCTCATGGGGCAAGGAAAGAAACTCCTAACACTCAGAGATTATGGATGAAATCCCTCATTTTTTGTCCCTTTTTCTCTGTTCTTTCATGCCTCGGACCCAAGACAGCTTTATGGTGGGGGCACTGGCAGCAACAAAAGCACCTGGCAATGGGAAACTGCAGGGACACAATCTCTGAGGACAAGCATACTTACTCTCCCATTTGGTGCAGCTGCAGCTCCTGAGGGCACAGCCAAAGCCCATTGTTTTTGTTTTACTCTCTCAATCCTCCTACCACTTGGCTATGGAATAATCAAGGAAGTGGGCAACTTCTTGCAATTGGACCAAAAAGAAGGCCTGAGGGAAGTGAAAAGTATCAGACTGATAGTAGAAAAGAAGAATCTCATGAAAACAGTCCTATAAAGCTGTTTATGAATTTCTGGCTCACCCACCCCTCATCTGTGCATGAGTGAATCAAATTATAACGAACCTGCCAAAAACACTGATAAGTGAACAAACATATAGACCTCTGCCCAGGTCTCAGAGAGAGCACTGGGTGGTACACATGCAGGACAGATCTACATAGCAATGAAAAGTCTTTAAAATTGAGCTGACATTGAAACCAGAGTCCATACAACATGAGTGGGAAGTTGCAGTTTGAACCTAAGCAGGTCAAGAGCCTGCTAAAACAAAAATATCTACATTTTTATGTAATATAAACAAGGTACAGAGACTCATGATGTAATATTCAAAATGTCCAGGATATAATCCAAAATTATGTGACATATAAAGAATCATTACAATCTCAACTCACTTGGAAAAATGCAGTTAACAGATGCCAGTACCAAGATGGTATGGGTTTTGAAATTATCTGATAAAGACTTTGAAAACTCTGTTTTAAAAATGCTTGAATGACTACTCATCGATTCTCTTGAAACAAAAGCTAAAATGGAAAGTATCATCAAAGAAAGATATAAATAACAAAATAAAAATTGTAGCATGGAAATATATAATAATTTAAGTAAAAACTCATTGGATGAACTCAATAGGAGAATGAAAATGATAGAAGAAAGGGAGAACTTTAAGGCAGATCAATAAAAATTATCTAATCTGGACAACAGAGAGATAAAAGGTACAAAAACATTATCCAAGCCATAGGAACTGTGAAGCCACAACTGAAGTTCTACTTTCATTGTCATTGGAGTCTCAGGAGGAGAAGAGGAGTAAGGTGCTGAAAAAATTCTTGAAATACATAATGGTTGAAAATGCCCAAATATTAAAGATTCAAGAAGCTGAATGAACCTAAAAAAGGATACACCCAAAGAAATCCATGCTCAGACGTATCATGATAAAAGGGTTGACAACAAAATACAATGAAAAAAATCTTCAAAGCAGTCAGAGGAAAAGGACACATTAAATTTTAGGAGAATAACAATTTAAATAACTGGATTTCTCATCTGAAACCATTGATGCCAAAAGTGGCAAAATATTTTCCTTTTTTTAAAAAAAAATCTTTTTATTATTTCAAAAAATTTAGGGGGTACAAATGATTCTTGTTACATGGATGAATTGTAACATGCTGAAGTTGGGGCTTTCAGTGTACCTGTTAACAGAATAGTGTACATTGTATCAGATAGGTATGTTTTTATTACTCACCCTGCTTTCATCCTCTCCCCTTCTGAGTTTCCAATATCCATTACACCTCTTTATGACCATATATATCCCTTGTTTAGCTCCCACTTATAAGTAAGAACATATGGTATTTGCTTTTCTATTCTTGAGATATTTCACTTAGGATAATGGTCTCCAGCTCCATCCAAATTGCTGCAAAAGACATTATTTCATTCCTTTTTATGGCTGACTAGTACTCCATGGTAGGTATATACCAAATTTTCTTTAACTAGTAATCAGTTGATGGGCACTTAGGTTGGTTCCATATCTTTGCAATTGTAAATTGCGCTGCAATAAACTTCAGGTGCAGGTGTCTTTTTGATTATAATAACTTCTTTCCTTTGAGTAGATACCCAGTAGTGGGATTGCTAGATCGAATGGTGAGTCTACTTTTAGTTCTTTGAGGAATCTCCATATTGTTTTCTACAGAGTTTGTACTAATTTACATTCCCACCAACTGTGCATAAGTATTCCCTTTTTATAGCATTCATACCAACATCTATTTTGACTTTTAATAATGGCCATTCTGAAGAGGTAAGGTGTTATCTCGTTTTAATTTGCATTTCCCTGATATTTAGTGATGTTGAGCATTTTTTCATATGTTTGTTGGCCATTTTTCTATCTTCTTTGAGAAAAATCTGTTCCTAGCTTTTGCCCATATTTTAAAGGAGTTATTTGAGTTTTTTTCTTGATGATTTATTTGAGTTCTTCATAGATTCTGGATATAAGCCCTTTGTTGGATGTATAGTTTGCAAATATTTTCTACCTTTCTGTAGGTTATCTATTTACTCTGTTGATTAATTCCTTTGCTGTGCTGAAACTTTTTAGTTTAATTAAGTCCCATTTACTTGTTTTTGTTGTTGCTGTATTTGCTTTTGGGGTCTTAGTAATAAATTCTTTGCCTAGGCTAATGTCTAGAAGAGTTTTTTCCTACATTTTCTTCTAGAATTTGTATGGTTTCAGGTCCTACATTTAAGTCCTTAATTCATCTTGGATTAATTTTGTGTATGGTGAATAATAGGGATATAGTTTCATTATTCTGCATGTGGCTATCCAGTTTTCCCAGCACCATTTATTGAATAGAGATTTTTTTCCTCAGTGTATACTTGTGTCTACTTTGTCTTTCTCTTGCCTGGTTGCTCTGGCTAGGACTTCCAGTACTATGTTGAATAGAAGTGATGATAGTGGGCATCCTTGTCTTGTTCCATTTCTTAAGGGGAATGTGTTCAACTTTTCCCCATTCAATATGATGTTGGCTGTGAGTTTCTCATATATGATTTTTCTTATTTTGGAGATTTAGTCCTTCTACACCTAGTTTCTTAAGGTTTTTTTTTTTTATCATGAAAGGGTGCTGAAGATTTACTGAATGCTTTTTCTGCATCTATTGAGATGATCATATGGTCTTTGTTTGCATTTGTGTTTATGTGGTGAATCACATTTGTTGATTTTAATATATTGGACCATGCTTGCATCCCTGGGAGGATACTCACTTGATTGTGGTGAATTATCCTTTTCATGTGCTGTTGAATTTGGTTTACTAGTATTTTGTTGGGGATTTTTGCATCTGTGTTCATAAGGCATATTGATATACAGTTTTTTTTTTTTGTTATATCCTTTTCTGGCTTTGGTATCACCGTGATACCAGCTTCTTAGAACGAATTAGAGAGGATTCCCTCCTTTTCAATGTTGTGGAACAGTTTCAGTAGAGCAGATGCCAGTTTTTCTTTGTAGGTCTGGTAGAATATGGCTATGAATCCAGCTGGTCTGGAGTTTTGTTGTTGTTGTTGGGACATATTTGTATTACTGTTTCAATCTTGCTACTTGTTATTTGTTTGTTCAAGATTTTTATTTCTTCCTGATTCAAGCCTGGCAGGTTGCATCTTTCCAAAATTTATCCATTTCCTCCATATTTTCTAGTTTGTGTGCCTAGAGGTTTTCATTGTAGTCACAAATGGTATTTCACATTTCACTAGTATCACTTGTAATGTCTTCTTTTATTTTCTAATTGAGATTATTTGTGTCCTTTCTCTTCTATTCCCATTTAACCTTGCTAGTGGTTTATAAACTTTGTCATTTATCATTTCAAAGAACCAACTTTTTGTTTCATTGATCTTTGTGTGGTTTTTTTTTTTTGTCTCTGTTTCATTTAATTCTGCTCTGATCTTCATTATTTCTTTTCTTATGCTAGCTTTGGATTTGGTTTGTTCTTTTTCTAGTTCCTTTAGGTGTGGCATTAACTTGTTAATTTGTGATCTTGTTGTCTTTTTGATGTAAGCTTTAAGGCTATGAATTTCCCCCTGTCACACTGTTTTTACTGTATCCCATATATTTTGGATGCTTGTGTCATCTTTGTCATTCCATTCAAAAATCTTTTGATTGCCATTTTAATTTCATCATTGATCCAAGGATCATTCAGCATCAGGTTGTTTAATTTACATGACTTTGTGAAATTTGAGATTTCCTCTTGGAATTGATTTCTAGTTTTATTCCACTGTTATCTGAGAAGATACATGTTATGTTTTTTATTTTTCTGATTTTGCTGAGACTTATTTTGCATGCTAACATATGATCTATCTTGGACAATATCCTAGGTGCTGATGAGAAGGATGCACATTCTGCAGTATTTGGGTAGAAAATTCTGTCAGTGTCCACTAGTTCATTTGTTCCAGAGTCCCATTTAAATCCAGTGTTTCTTCGTTGATCTTCTGTTTCAAGGATCTGTGCAGTTTTGTCAGTGGAGTGTTGAAGTCCTGGCCATTATGATGCTCCTGTTAATTTCTTTGCTTAGAGCTAGTAGAATTTGTTTTATGACTCTGGGAGCTCCTGTGTTAGGTGCATATATATTTAGGATTGTTATATCTCCTTGCCAAATTGCTCCCTTTATCATTATATAATGATGATCTTTGTCTTTTTTAAAAACAATTATTCATTTAAAGTCTATTATATCTGATATAAGAATAATTACTCCTGCTTTCCTTTGGTTTCCATTCTTGTGGAACATTTTTTTTCCTATCCCTTTACCTTAAGTCAATGAGAATACTTGTGAGTTAGATGGGTTCTTTGGAGACAATATATACTTGGGTTCTGTTTTTTCATCCACTCAGCTAGTCTATACCTTTTAAGTGGAGCATTAAGATCATTTATGTTCAATGCTACTATTAATATGTGAGATGCTGTTCTGTTCATCATGTTGAGTGATACCTAGTTGCTTTGTTTTATCCTTTGTGTTACTGTTTTATAAAAGTTACCTTTTGACTGTTTTTACATTGGTGTGTATTGATCTGTTTCATGTGTAGAGCACTTTAAAACATTTCCTGTAGGACAGGTCTAGGGGTGACAAATTCCTTTAATGTTTGCTTGTCTGGGAAAAAAAAATTTCTGTACAGAAGTCAGCTGTTAGTCTGATGGGTATTCATTTGTAAGCAACTTATTGTTTCCATCTCACAGCTTGTAGGATTTTCTCCTTCACTTTGACTTTGGACAGACTGATAATGTATGTCTTGGTGATGACCTATTTGCTATGAATCTTCCAGGTGTTCAATGACCATCTTGTATGTGGGTATCTAAATCTCTAGCCATCCCAGGGAAGTTTTCCTCAATTATTTACTCAAATATGTTTTCCATGCTTTTTGATTTTTCTTCTTCTCCATCAGGGATACCTATGATTCTTATATTAGTTCATTTTGCATAGTCTCATATTTCTTGCAGTGATTGTTTACTCTTCCTTATTCTTCTTTCTACATTTTTGACTGACTGGGTTAATTAGAAAGCCTTTTCTTAAAGCTCTGAAATTCTTTCTTCTGCTTAGTCTAGTCTGTTGTTAAAACTTACTGCCATATTTTGAAATTCCCTACATGATTCATTCAATTATTTAAGCTCTATTATATCTTTTCATATGTTATCTATCTCTTTAGTGAATTTTTCATTCTTGTCCTGAATTATTTTTTTGCTTTCTTTGTGTTGGTTTTCTACCTTCTCCTCAATCCTATGCATTTTACTTCCCATCCATAATCTGAATTCCATATCTGTCATTTCAACAATTTCCTTTTGGTTAGAGTTCCTTAATGGAGAGCTATTGTGATCCTGTGAGGATGTCAAGACAGCCTGTTTTTCATGTTGCCAGAATTCTTATGCTGTTTTTTTCTCATCTGGGGCCTCTTCTATCAGCTTAAAACTGATAGCAGATACAGTACACCTATTTTCCTCTACTAGAACCTCTGTTTCTTAGTGAAGATAGGGATGTGTCCTTGGATGGTGTGCCTGAGTCCTACTACAGAAGCTTGACAAAGCAGGAGAGGGGTGAATGCACTGTGAGCCTTTAACACCGTTGCTCTGCTGTGTCTTCCACTTCCCCTGTGGTTGTCACAGGGCTGCTATGGCAGGGTGGGCCCTTGGTCCAAGGCACACATATGAATTAGGGATGGTCTGAGGGATGGAGATTTCATTAGACAGAGCAGTCCTGTGGTGTGTAAATGTCCAGGATGGCCAGCCCACAGTGCCAGGCACATGAGCATAGTTGAGCATAGTGCACACACGGCTCCAGGCACATGTGGGACAGAGCAGGCCCATGGTATAGAGTGGGCCCACAGGATGAGGCACCTACATGGGATGGCATGGGTCTGCAGAGCAGGGCATCCATAGCAGGCAGTCCACTGAGGTCCAAAGGCAGCAGTTGCACTGGTTTTTGCCCTTACTGGGAACTTTCAGGTTGTGATGGTGGTGGTCCAGCCATTCTGACAATGGGCAGTGGGCACTGAGGGTTACAGGCTCATGCTTTGCCTGCATCCCATGGGAAGTATGGCCACAGGGTCACCCAAGCCACAGCAGTAGGCATAGGGTCTGTGGTCTCCTGCTCTACCCAGGTCACCTGGAAGCAGCGGTGGGGCACATGGCACTTGTCCACAGGTCATGTGGGAGTGCTAGGACCCTTGCTCTATGCTCACTCAGCAGGAGCAAGGGGGAGTAGCAGTTATGGATATGACTCCGGGGTAGATATAGCACTCTGTTACTGGGATGTCACAATGGCATCAGCCATAATGCCTGGGACTTGTGAGCCATCTGTGCCTTCTCTGTGGAGCAATGCAGCTGTACAGCCTCTATTCAGGTCTCTATATCAGTCCAGAGGCCTGATGCAGAGAAGAAGCCCTCCTACCTCTCTGGTTGCAATGTCCTCAGGGGAAGCATGGAGGCCCAGGTTCTCTCCTCTGTCCCTTCCCCACATGTGGGCACCTTTCCTAAGTGCCTCTGATCTTGCTGAGCAGGTCATCCCATTTCTCTCTTCTTCACTTTACTCTCGCCTCCTCTCTGTTGATTCCCAGTGCTCTCTCTTAGACAATCAACCCGAAGGCAAATATCTGTTTGCCACTTTTGATCCTCTCTCTGAGAGCAGTGTTGTGCAGGCTGCTTCTAGTATGCCATCTTGGACTCTACCTTTGGCAAAATATTTTTTAAGCACTGAAATAAAAGAGCTGCCAACCCAAATTGTACAACTGCTAAAAATATCCTGTAGTAATGAAAGTGAAATTAAAGCATTCTTGGATGAAGGGAAGTTGAAAAAATATGTAGCTACAGACCTACCCTTAAATAAACTTCTAAGGAAATTCTACAGACCAAATGGAAGGAAACGGAACATCAGGAATAATGGAAGAACAACATAAATGGTAAATGTTGGGGTAAATAGAGTAGACTATCTCCTCAAGTTCTTTAAAACATATTTGATGGTTAAGAGCAAAAATGATAACATTGTTTGATGCTGCTCTCAATGTATGTAGATGTAATATGTTTAAGACAATTGTAGTATTCAAGGGGCAAGGTAAAGGGACCTACATGGAAGTAAGGTTTCTGCATTCTTATTGAAGTTATAAAATATTCATTCTAAGCAGACTCAAAAGTTAAGTATTGTATTGTAGTCCTTAGGGAAACAACTGAACAATTTAGAAAAGAGATGTAGTTAAAATAACAGTAGATAAATTGCAATGAAATGATAAAAATTGGTCAAATAACCCAAAAAGAAGTTAGGAAAAGAGGAAACAAAGAGAAAACAAATAATAAAATGATAAATTTAAATCCAAACAGATCATTAATTAAATTAAATGTAAGTGATATAAACACATTCATTAAAAATAGTGACTGTCAAAATGTATTTTTTAAAAAATGATCTATATGTTGTCTATAAGAAATTTACTTCAAATAGTAAACTATAGTAGATTTCATATAGTAGATTAAAAGTAAAGGAATAGAAAAAGATGCAAACAATAAACTGGAGTGGCTATATTAATATCAGACAAAATAGATTTTAATACAAAGAAAGATACCAGAAGTAAAGAGCAGTATTACATATTGCTGAAAGTGTCAATTTGCAAAGAATATATTTTTAAGTGAATACATGCAATCCTAAGTGTGTATTCACTTAAAAACAGCTTTGAAATATATGAAGCAAAAATTTACAGAACCAAAAGAAAATGCAAATCATCTGCAATTACAGTTGGAGATATTAGTACCCATTTTTATAAATAGAAGTAATAAATAGAAAATCAATAAAGATATTGAACACCACCACCCACCAAACAACTGCATTTAACTAGCATCTATGGAACATTTCACCTAACTACATCATAACACATATTTGTTTCATGTACACACAGAATATTCCACCAAGATAGATCATATCTTGAGGCATAAAACAAACTTTAATAAATTTAAAAGAATTGAAATTCTATAAAATATCATCGTTGACCATAATAGAATTAAATGATAAATTAATAACAAAACTCTAAGAAGAATATCTCCAAGCACTTGGAAATTAAACAAAATACTTCTAAATAATTCATAGGTCAAAGAGTAAGCCTCAGGGAAATTAGAAAATATTTTGAATGGATGAAAATCTAAACACAATATATTAAAATTTGTGGGATGCAACTAATGCTTAGAGGAAATTTTATAGCATTAAATGTTTGTATTACAAAAGTACCTGTCCTAAGATATAACATTATTAAATTTCACAACACTGTAGGCACAAAGATTATCTTTAAAATTGTCAGAGAGAAAATAGAAACAGATTATGCACTAATATAAACAGTCTGAGATCAGAATGCCATTAGATTTATCAAGAATAAACTAAAAGTCATTGAGCAATTTGAATTGTCAGAGAGAAAATAGAAACAGATTATGCACTAATATAAACAGTCTGAGATCAGAATGCCGTTAGATTTATCAAGAATAAACCAAAAGTCATTGAGCAATTTGCTGTCAATTCTGAGGGAGTATGATTTCTAAGCTGGGATTCTTGGAGTTCTAGCCAAATTTTCAATCAAAATTAAAAATAAAATTAATAAACCTTTAGACATTCAAGGTTGCAAAAGTGGTTTCTGTGCACCGTTATAAGAAAACTCCTGGCCAGGCGCAGTGGCTCACACCTGTAATCCTAGTAGTCTGGGAGGCCAAGGTGGGAGGATCACTCAAGGCCGGGAGTTCAAGACCAGCCTGAGCAAGAGCAAGACCCTGTCTCTACTAAAAATAGAAAGAAATTATATGGACAACTAAAATATATATAGAAAAGTTAGCCAGGCATGGTGGCACATGCCTGTAGTCCCAGCTACTCGGGAGGCTGAGGCAGAAGGATTGCTTAAGCCCAGGAGTTTGAGGTTGCTGTGAGCTAGGCTGACGACACAGCACTCTAGCCTGGGCAACAACAGAGCCAGACTCTGTCTCAGGAAAAAAAAAAAAAGAAAAAAGAAAAAAAGAAAAGAAAACTCCTGAAAGTTGTGCCAAAACCAAATGAGAGAATAAATGAAGAATGAGAAAAAATTGTAGTCCAAATAACAGAGAAGCTAACATAGCAGAGAGACAAAGGCAATTCCCAGGACTATGAAGGGGAGTTTTAAAATGGCAGTAATACAGCATTCCTGAAAGGTACACAATCAAGATTTCATCAGGTAGATAGGGTCTTTAAGTCAATGTCTTTTCACCTTCCCCTTAAAGACATGAACTGATATATTTGACTGAATTGAGAAAAATTTTATGGTATTATTGGTGAGTGTAGAATTATTGATAGATAAATAGAAAACTGAGCAATTGGACAAATGTGGTAATTATATTAATTTCCAGGAAAAACCAAAGATATACAGAAAGGAAATGCAATTATCCTACACAAGTAGTTTAACTCTGAATAATACATATTTAATCATAATAATATAAACTCTGAATATTTGTAAAAATGTGCTATAACTATGTTAGAAGAATGAGGAGAGGCCCAGAAGGGGAGGTGAATGTAAAATAATGTAAGAATGCAAAGTTCTAAGTTTTTATCACAAGGAATTAATATCTGATGCTTAAAATGGAAAAATTAATAAATAGCATAGTATACTACTTAGAAATATGAAAATAAGTACTAAGAAAACAGCTAGAAGAATTGAGTGACTCCCTCTGGGGAGAGAGAATCACATGTGGCAGGAGGTGGTAAGGCTGTTTAATTTTAAGTTTTTAGTAGTATTTCCCTGTGTATATTACTTTGATATCAATAAAAATCATCCTTGGTTTGATTACAGTTCTTTCTAGTGAATAGCAGCAGTGGTAGTAGTACTGTAAAGATTGAAAAACTATGGAAAATCAAATTCTTTTGAAAGTTCCTAGCTACAAATGAGGCTCAAACTTTCCTTCTTTCCTAGACTCTTGCTTCCCTGTCTCTATTGCCAAACTTTGATCTCTGTCCATCTCACCCCAAATGGTCCCCAAATATAGGCTATGCCACCAAAACTGGCATGCTTGTGTGTATGAATATAATCTAGGAAGATGGTTTATTTCTTCTGCTTTTACTACTTCTGCCCCACACCCCTTATAACAAAAGAAAAGAATTATAGGCACAAATAAAAAGCCACTTTTGTGATTTCACTATCCTTTTAGTCTTGGATTTCTATCACTGTGCTATCTATTATACATATTTAAACAATAAAAAATGATGTAAAAATTCCTTTCCGGAACACACACTCTGAAATGACAATATATATTTAAGTGGCAGATAGTAATTTTTAAAAGGATTTTAGTAGGATAGAAAAAAAAAGCATACACACACACACACACTAGCCTTTTTAAAAAAGTAAATTTGACATTTGGTACATTCAAAATTCTAAAAATACCTTCTTGAAAATCAAATTTTCTTTGCCCCATCACAGCTTTCCATTCTTGGCCAGTGCATTCTGGAAAGCATCCCAAATATTCAAGTCTGTTCTTCATCTCAATTCCCTATCTGCCTATTCAAGATGAGAATCCAGGGACAGAAATAACTCAGGAAAATAGCAGGGGAAGAGCATTTATCAGCAGGAAGCTCGGGAAAGCACATTCATAGATCAATCTCTTTTTAAGTCAGCAAAAATGGAGCTCTTCTCCCCAACACCACAGACCAAGAATAGGGGTAAACTGAGAGTGCTGAAGAAAAAAATAATAAACTTATAAAGAGACATCAAATGATGAAAAATAACAAATATTTTTAAATGTTATTTTCTATAAAAATAACAGCTTCAATGTTAAGTGTGTTGACCACCATTTCAGCACAATACTAATATTAAAATAGAAATTTCAGTTATTTCAAGAGACTGTATCAATTAAAAAGCTGAATAAAGGCTATGATTATCTCCAGGAACTGATATTAGCATCATCAACACTGTCAGAATGTGGATTTTATCATTCCTTAGAGATCACTTGCCTCAGTGGCTTCCAAAAAGCTCCTTATGGTCGGATTGAATGAGGAACATGAGAGAGAGGTTCACTATGTCTCACATTTCAGAGACCTCTACTTTCAAGTTTTTCTTTGTTAAGCCCACCAGCCAAAGATCACCAGGAGCAATTTTAGTCAATAAGGTTAGGTTTATTGTTGCTGCAGCAAGGGAGACTAAACACCATGGAGAAACTGTGAGGCTTCTCTGAAAGAGGGGATGGACAAGGAGTGGAGAGGCTTATTATAGGATTACGACTTGTGTTTAAATTTTTTGGTGAGAAAGTTCAGGAGGCAAGAGTCTGTTTTGGATCAGCTATGGCCAGGAATCTGAGGAAATTTGATGATTGCCTATTTTAATTTTTATCTAGAAAGTATGAGAAAAATAATAGGGCTGGAATATTCATTGAAGAAGAAGTATTTGTTGTGCATATTAACTGAGAAAGTGATGTTTGGGCATTCTGTGATTGTCTAAAGTTTCTGTTTATATATCTGTTCAGGTATAATTACGAAGTGTGGAGTGGTCTTTCTATTGTTTCGTTCTATCACTGTCAAGGGGAGTCCTTGTCTAATATTGATATTCTGTGAAATCATTATGTCCAGCGAAGGAACCCCATGCTCTAGCTGAAAGCAACTACACCAACTACCAGCTGTCAGCTGTCAGGATGTTTTTTTTTTTTTTAACAGCTTTATTGAGCTATAATGAACATACAAACTGCACATATTGAAAGTGTATAGTTTGATAAATTTTGACATATATATACCCTTGAAATCATCACCACAATCAAGATAGTGAACACATCTACCACTCCCAGAAGTAATTCCTCCCCTGACCCTCTGTCTCTCCATCCGTTCTGAAGCAACCACTTACCTAATTTCTGTCACCATAAAATAGTTTGCATTTTTTAGAGTTTTATAAGTTGAGTTATACAATACGTACATTCTTTTGTTGGGCTTCTTTCACTAAGCATAGTTATTTTGAGATTCACTTGTGTTGCATGTATTAATAGCAAATTTCTTTTCATTGGTGAATAGTATTCCGTTGTATGGACATACCACAATTTGTTTATCTATTCATTTGTTGATGGATATTTGGTTGTGTCCAGTTTTTGGCTATTACAAATAAAGCAGCTGTAAGCATTCTTGTAGAGTCTCTTATTGACATATACTTTCATTTCTCTTGGATAAATAACTAGGAGTATTTATCCAGAATGGCTGGATCATATGGTAGATGTATGCAGAAATTTTTATGAAACTTTTGGTCTGCTTTACCTTTCTAAACTTTTTGAGTTTTACATAAGGTGTCAAGCTTCTTAGAAGAAAAATTTCCAGTGTTGGTGGATGAGGGGCATTGGAAAATCACCCTTCCAGCTAAACCATTTTATTTATAGATGAGATAATTGAGGCCATAAATAATATATAAATGTCAACAAATAAATATCAGATTCAGCATGAAATCTCTGGTCTTTTAGCTCTGAGGTCTTACTGTGGCTCCAGGATGACTATCTTTTCCTCTATGAAAAAAGAAGAAACCCAACAATGAAATCAAAGTAATTATGTTTCCATTCCAGGTGGCTTTGTGGTATAATCTCTATTTATGATTTATTTTATTTCAAAATGTTTCTCCATTATTTTTATCATTTTCCTGGGTCAAGTCTCCATCATTTTGTGTCTAGATTTCTGTAACATCATTCCTCCCTGATTTGATGCCCTCCACATTCCATTACTCTCTGTATAATGATGAAGGATTAATTTCCTGTCACTGGTCTCCTTTATTATTATTTTGTTGAATTCAGTCTCCCCTGTCCAGTTTTGAATGACATCTCTCACCTGAAATTACTGATCATGCCATTCTTAGTCTTATTTACCCTCTATCCTCTTTGATCTCTCCAGTGTCCTAAAACATTTTATACTCATTGTTACATTCTTGATTTCATTAATGATTGGAAATGCTTCTAAACTATGTGTAGCCAACAACTAAATAGATAATTGTCAAACAATAATGAATTATAAATTAAATATGAACAAAGCCACAAAATTTTAAAAAATTAAAAATATTAATATGATCAAGGATGTTTTCCCAAAAGTAAATTAATGATGTTGACTTTGATGAAAACAGATGGATATATTTGAATATTTCATTATTTTTGTTTAGTTGCTTGTTTTGACAATGAGAATCATGGGCCATCATGTCTCATTGCTATTTTTACTAGTATAATTTTTCAATTTTAAAAGTGATCTAATTTTAAATCACCAGTCCTTTACTTTGATTATATAATCAATTTAGTACTGCACAACATTCAATACTGAAAATTAAAAATGTTATTGCAGATTTACTACTTACTGTTTTTGCCTTTTTCTTACATATAAAAAATGATTGAACAATGAACTCATTGGCATTCTAAATACAGTCCTGACTACAATGGCTCTTACTCATTTTGTTTGACAAGACTTATATTCTGAGAGCTGTTTGATGACTCAGTTCCTCATCTGAACCACTGTAAAAAGCCCTTCATGCAGCATGCACTAATATACTTAGCCTTTACTTGTGAATAAGATCATAAACAACTTTGGTTCCTGGAACTGTTTGGCAGTACTTGGTGATAAAGTAGTCATACAGATAATCAAGATTAAGTCTCTTTATACATTTTAGATTGCCATTGAATTGAAATTTTTAATTTGTTAAAAATAATTCTTACTGTCTAACCCCCAAGAATGTGCCTAAGGAGCAATAGGATTCTGGAAACCACAGGATGCAACATGCTTACTAGGTATTGCATCATATAGTATAGTTGAGGAACAGAGGTGTTTTGTCAAAATTACCTCACTGTTTATTTCATAGAAAAAGAAAAATATAGAACAAAGAAAATTCTAGCAGACAATAGGCAAATAGGTAAAGGCTTTCTCTATATCCAGACGTTTCTATCTTGTTCTTTTACCAGGTGGCTAGCAAATAAATTTAAACATATAAGGAATTAATTTTTTTCTATTTATCAAACAGCCATTTGCATTCTTTGTAAGTGTCTGGAATGCAAAGAAATATGAGTATGTGATTTCAAAGGTTCTCTTTGCTTTCTCTGCAGATAATAACATCCGTTGTGCTCCGCAGTCCTCAATAATGTGATTCTGGGCTCAGAGCAACAAATGAGAGACTGAAAAATTTTTGATGATTACACTATTTATATAATTCTAGGGAAAGTCACCCATATAATAAATAAACTGAGATTATAAGGCAGAGTAAAACGTCCAAGGGAGCAAACACGACAGGAAATAGAGAAAACAAGAGGTCTACAAAAAGAAAATGAGAAACACCCCCAGCGAGAGAGAAAATGAGAAAAAGAGATAATATATCAATCGAAGAGCAAGGTTAATATTCTCTTTTAGAGCGAGTGGAAATATTCCATTTAGTTCAAGCAATATTCATTTCAGTATTTTTTAGTTAATGCCTTTGATATATGAAGTCATTTAAGAATACTAATTATAGAGTTTTCATTGTCAAATAATAATAGAGCTCATTTTATTAAATTAAAATTCACTGAAGCTAAATTAGTGGTGGTTCACATCATCGATAGAGGGACATATTATAAACTTATGATTTATTTTAAGCTGAACTCTATATGTTATTCATATCTCACCAGTTTTTTTCATTAGTCTCCTTTTTCTGTTATGGATACAATCCAAGATACTACATTTTATTTATTACGTGTCTCCTTAGTTTCCTCTGGTCTAAGGAAATTATTATTTCTGTATTTTCTTATTTTTTATGACCTTGAGAGTTTTAAGTATTAGTGCTCAGCTATTTTGTAGACTGACCCTGAATTTGAATTTTTCTCATGTTCCTTCCATGATTAGTCTAGGATTACAGGTTTAAGGGGAAAAAATCTCAAAGATATGAAACACTCTTCTCATCATATCATGTCAGGGAGTACATTTATTTATTAAATCATTTATTCATATCAATATGGACTCATTTATTTTGTAGTTTCATTTAATTTTTGTATAAAGTGTGAGTTATATGTTGAGTTTTTATTTTTTTGTTGTTGTTGTTGTTTTTGTCTTTCTGCAAGGTCCTCTATACAAACCATTATGGAGAAGAGAATTCTTTCTCCATTGAATTGCTTTTATACTCTTGTCAAAAATCAGTTGGGAACTCCAGTCTGGATAAGATAGCATAGATCCATTTTTCTCCTCCTCATCCCCACCCACTAAATATGATTATCAATCCTGGAAATAATGCAAGAAGCAATCAAAAAAGAACTCTGAAACATGGTAAAAAGAAGAGAAACTGGTTTGGGACTCCAAGACTGGCAAAACGACACAGTGGCAGGGTACCATATGTTCCTATATCCAAGAGAAAAATTTGACTGAGATCCTGCATTTCCTAATCTCCAACCTAAGAAAAGAAGGCAGGCCTTAATAGAATAGGAATCCCTTGAGCAGCACCAGGTAAGCACAGCACCACTGTTAATGAAGCTTGGTGAGAGGCCTGCTAACAATAAGCAGTCAAGTGAAGTATTCTCCTTCCCCATCATAACTAAGACTGCCTTCTCTTACTGAGACATACTGAGGCAGAACTGGCAAAAGAGGTCTTAGCACAACAAATGGCCAAGTCCAGGAAGCTTCTTTGTCTCTTTAGACCTGAGATTCCCCCTCATTGGCCAAGAAACATTGAATCAACTGGGGGTATTTGGCAAAAGGGACCCCATCATAACAAATGCCCAGCCAGGGAAGACTTTTTTGTCTCTGTGGCCTAGGAATCCTCTCCTCACTGAGAAACATCTGACAGCCCAGCCTGGAGAAGTTCCTTATACCTCTTCAGGAAGCAACAACAGGAACCATTAGGAACTCCCGCAGCACCAAATAAAGCAAGCAGACCAGAATAACTCTGCAAAGGCTCCAAAAATTAAACTGTCATTGGAAAACAGCCCACAAAAGTAGGCCAGGACATGCATATAAAACCTAAACAGAGTGATTGCCTGCTGAAGTGAAGGATTTAAATGAGACATAGACTCTGCTAACACACTAGACAAAATGTTTAGGGTATAATTGAAAATCATCCATCATACCAGGTTCCAAGAAAATCACAACTTAACAAGAAAAGACAATGAACTAATGCCAACACTGAGCTAAATTAGTCATAAAAATGCTTCAGCAATCAATTAAAATTTTTCTCAAAACAAATGAAAAATAGGAAATTTGAACAAAGGAATAAAAATTATAAAAAAAGAACCAAATGGAAATTACAAAACTGAAAAGTACAATAACAGAAACAAATAACTGGCTGAATGGACCCAATAATAGAATGGAAATGATAGAAAATAGAATAGAGGCAAAATAGAAGGTGGTAGACTAGAAGCAGCCTGCACATGCCACTCTCACAGAGAGGATTGAAGATGGTGAGTGGATATGCACCTCCAGATCCAACATCTAAGAGAGAGCATTGTGAATGAAAATAGAGGTGACAGGAGGCACCAAAAGTGAAGGAGAAGGAAAAGAGGCAACCTGCTCTGCAGTTTGGAGGTCCAAAGGGAAGATAAGAGCATATGTGGGGAAGTCACAGAGAGGAGAATACTGGGGCTCCACACTCCCCCCATGGTCATTGCTACCCCACCTATGAGAGGGACCCTCCACTTCAGAAGGCTACAGGACTGACATAGGAAGCTATCTGGAGACTGCGCAGAGACATTACTCTGTAGAGTGGGCACAGTGGTGACCCATCGGCTTTCAAACCCTGGGCACTATGGCTGGCACTGTTTTAAAAGCCTAGACCCAGAGCATTGCCTCTACCCAGGAGTCAAACCTGTGGCTGTTGCCTTCCCATCACCACAGTGGGAAGGGCAGGCACTCTCATGAGTCCTGTGGGCAGGTGTTGCTGGCCCCTACTGCAGCTCGGGGATCTGGGCAGGGTGACAACCACCACAGCCTGTTTATGTACATGGACAGGGCTGGGCTCAAGCCATCACAAGGCCAACAGATGCTGCATCCAGAGGATCTAAAAGGGGCATCTCTCACATCCAGTAGGTTGTCAATCACCGCTGCTCAAGCCACAAGGGCCTACAAACACTGCTGCCTGCAGACCTAACCTGGACAGCTCTCAAGCCATGCTAGCTGAAAATCACTACTGCCTGTGGGCATGAGTAGAGCTGCCCTCAAGCCAGTGCACAGCTGACAAATGCTACCATCTGTGGATCTGAGTGGGCAGCCCTCAAGTCAATGCAGGCTGACAACTGCCACTGCTGGAGGGCACAAGCAAGACTACACTCAAGCCACATGGGGCAACAAATGCTAACACCCATGTATTGGAGTGCGCAGCTCCCAAGCCAACATGGACAGACAACTACCACCACCTATGGGTGTGGGGAGGGCTGTGCTCAAACCTGCACAGGCTGACAAACACTACTGCCTGCAGATCTGAGTGGAGCAGCTCTCAAACTGGCTCTGGCTGACAATCACCACTGCTGACAGAACTAAGTGAGACATTCACTCACTCTGCAATGCAGGACTGCCAGTGACAACCACAGAGGAATGGTGAGGCAGGAGATGCAGGAGAGCAACAGTATTAAATGCTCACAGTGCATCTGCCAATCTTCGAGTGGGGGTCCTCCAGAGGAGGACACAATTGCACCATCCATGGACTTCTCCTTCATTGCGCTAAGTAGGAGAGTTCCCAGCAAAGGTGAACACGTGCACTACAAGCTTGAGGTGACAGAATAGACTTCAGATGAGAAGGAAAAAGAATAAGAACTCTGGCAACAAGAAAAAACAAGCTGTATCAACACCCTCGAAGGATTATAATAGGTCTCCAGCAATGGACTCCAACCTACAGGTAACTGCCGAAATGTCAGAGATGGAATTCAGAATGTGAATGGCATATAAGATGAATGACATTCAAGAGAAAGTTGAAAACCAACACAAAGAAACCAAGAAAATGTTTCAGGGCATGAATGAAAAAAATGAAAAACTTGCTAAAGTGATAGACAACATACAAAAAGATATAGCAGAACTTTAAAGATATGAAAGAGTCATTAAGGGAATTTCACAATACAGGAGAAAGCCTGAACAACAGGCTAGACAAAGCAGAAGAAAGAATTTCAGAGCATGAAGACAAGGCTTTCAAACTAACCTAGTCAGTCAAAGATGCAGAAAAAAATAAAGAAGAACAAACAATCACTCAGAGAGTCATGGGACTATGCAAAGTGGGCCAATGTAAAAATTATAGGCATCCATGAAGGAGAAGAAATAAAGCATAAAACACGGAAAAAATATTTGAGGGAATTATTGAGGAAAACTTCCCTGTTATTTCCAGAGATTCAGATATCCGGAAACAGGATGGTCATCGAACACCAGGGAGATTCATAGCAAATAGGACATCTCCAAGACACATAGTCATCAGCCTGGCCAAAGTCAAAACGAAGGAG
Organism: Eulemur rufifrons; assembly: GCF_041146395.1. NCBI lineage: Eukaryota > Metazoa > Chordata > Mammalia > Primates > Lemuridae > Eulemur > Eulemur rufifrons. Next base: position 107,603,014 of record NC_091012.1, read on the forward strand.
AAAATTCTAAAAGCTGCAAAATGAAAGCAATAACTAACCTATAAAGGAAAAATCATCAGGCTAACAGAAGACTTCTGAGAAGAGACCGTACAAGCCAGAAGGGATGGGGGCCCCAATTTTAGTCTTGTTAAACAGAACAACTGCCAGCCAAGAATTTTGTAATATGAAAAACTAAATTTCAAAATTAATGGAAAAATGAAGACTTTTCCAGACAAGCAAACACTAAGGGAATTTGTCACTACTAGACCTGCCCTACAGGAAAGGCTCAAAAGTGGATTACACATAAAACATCTGAAATTTAAAGCTCACAGCTCTAATAAAACAATAGCACAAGAGGGAAAACAAAACAACATATGCAAATCAGTAAATGTGATTCACCACATAAACAGAAGCAAAAACAAAAACTATATGATCATCTCAATAGATGTAGAAAAAGTATTCAATAAAATCCAGCACCCTTTCATGATAAAAACCCTCAACAAACTAGGCATAGAAGGAATATACCTCAAAATTATAAAAGCTATTTATGACAAACCCACAGGCAACAGTCTCTTGAATGAGGAAATGTTGAAATCATTTCCCCTAAGAACTGTAATAAGACAAGGATGCCCATTGTCACCATTTCTATTCAGCATAGTACTGGAATTCCTAGCCAGATCAATAAGGCAAGAGAAGGCAAAAAAAGGGTATCCAAATTAGGAAAGAGGAAGTCAAACTATCCCTGTTCACTGACAATATGATCTTGTATCTAGAAAACTCTAAAGACTCCACCAAAAGGCTCCTAGGATTGATCAATAAATTCAGTAAAGTCTCAGGTCACAAAATGAATATACACAAATTAGTAGCATTCTATATACTAATAGTCAAGCTGAGAGCCAAGTCAAGGACTCACTACCATTTACAATAGCTGCAAAGAAAATAAAATACCTAAAAATATACTTAACCAAAGAGGTGAAAGGTCTCTACAAGGAGTACTACAAAACATTGTTGAAAGAAATCACAGATGACACAAACAAATGGAAAAACATTTCATGCTCATGGATTGATAGAATCAACATTGTTAAAATGTCTATACAATATCCTAGCACAAATTACAGATACAGTAAATACCTACATCAAATACCTACATTATATTTCACAGACCTAAAAAAATAATTCTATGCTTCATGTGGAACCAAAAAAGAGCCCAAATAGCCAAAGCAATCTTAAGCACAAAGAACAAATCTGGAAGCATCATATTACCTGACTTCAAATTATACTATGAAGCTATAGTAACCAAAATAGCATGGTACTGATATAAAAGTAGAGACATAGACCAATGGAACAGAATAGAGAACCCACAAATAAAATCATCTACCTACAACCAACTGATCTTTGACAAAGCAGACAACAGCATACACTGGGGAAGGAAGCCCATTCAATAAATGGTGCTGGGAAAACTGGATAGCCACATGCAGAAGAGTGAATTAGGACCCCATCTCTCACCATATACAAAAATTAATTCAAGAATGATAAAAGACTTAAGTGTAAAGCATGAGACCATAAAAATTCTAGAAGAAGACATAGAGAAAACTGTACTAGACATTGTCTTAGGCAAAGAATTTATGAAGAAGATCCCAAAGGCAATCACAGCAATGACAAAAATAAATAAATGGGACCTGATTAAATTAAAAAGCTTCTGCACACCCAAGGAAATTATCACAAGAGCAAACAGATAACCTACAGAATGGGAGAAAATATTTGCATGTTACACAGCCAATAAAGGGCTGACAACTAGAATCTATATAGAACTATGGAAAATCAGCAAGAAAAAAATCAAACAACCCTATCAAAAAGTGGGCGAACATTCCACAATGTATACACATTTCAAATAACATATTGTACACTATAAATATATGCAATTTTTATTTGTCAATTTAGATAAATAAATGTTTTATAAATAAAATTCCAGAAAAAAATGAAATAAAAAAGTGGGCAAAGGACATGAACAGAAACTTTTCAAAAGAAGATAGACTAATGGCTAGCAAACATATGCAAAAATGCTCAACATCTCTAATTATCAGGGAAATGCAAATCAAAACCACAATGAGATATCACTTATATCCAGTGAGAATGATCTTTATCAAAAAGTCCCAAAACAGTAAATGTTGTCGTGGATGTGGAGAGATAGGAACACTCATACACTGCTGGTGGGACCACAAACTAGTGCAACCTCTGTGGAAAGCAATATGGAGATACCTCAAAGAGATACAAGTAGATTTATCATTTGATCCAGCAATCCTATGACTGGTCATCTACCCAAAAGAACCAAAGACATTCTATAAAAAAGATATGTGCACTTGGGTGTTTATAAGCAGCACAATTCACAATTGCAAAGATGTGGAAACAACCCAAGTGCCCATCAATACATGAGTGGATTAATAAAATGTGGTATATGTATACCATGGAGTTCTACTTGGCCACAAAAAACAATGGCGATATAGCACCTCTTGTATTATCCTGGTTAGAGCTGGAGCCCATCCTACTAAGTGAAGTATCACAAGAATGGAAAAACAAGCACCATATGTACTCACCATCAAACTGGTATTAACTGAGCAACACTTAAGTGCACATATAGTAATGACATTCCTCAGGTGTTGGACAAGTGAGAGGGGAGAGGTGGGGATGGGAATATTCACACCTAATGGGTGTGGTGTGCACCGTCTGGGGGATAGACACCCTTGAAGCTCTGACTCAGGACAAGGGCAATACATGTAATCTAAACATTTGTACCCCCGTAATATGCTGAAATTAAAAAAAATTAAAAAAAATAATTGTGTCAATTTACAAAGATAGGAATTTTGAATGGGATTGTGTTAATCCTTTAAATAAATTTGGTAAAAAGAACAATCTCTAAAGCATTTAATTTTCTCTGTCAGCAATATGGCATATTAGTCCATTTTTTTCAAATGTTTTCTCTTGTCCAGTAAATGTTCAGTCCTATTCACGGAGGTTCTGCACTTTCTTGTTAGAGCTGTGCGTTTTAGATTTTATGGTATTTGATACTATATTGATTTAATCTTTTAACTTACATAGTATTTTCTGGTATGTATGCAAGTGATTTACCTCTGTGTGTTTATCTTTATCCTGACATTTTATGGAACTCTTTAATTCTAAAAGTTTCTCAGTTAACTTTCTTAGGCTGTTAAGTACATATCTGCAGATAACAGTTGTTCCCTACCTTTCTGAAAATTTTGCCTGTTAGTTTGGTTGTCGGTCTTATGCTATTATATTTACCAGAACTTTCACAAGACTGGAGCATAAGGCCACCAGAAATTGCAAGAGTTGGTGTAGAATGGACAGCTCAGAGGTATTCCACCAAAGGAACTGGGATACTTACATTACAACTCCTGTTCATCTTATAGAGGCCTGTATCTGGCACATGGTGAGGGTGAGGAGGACTACAGGGCACTAGAAGCCTGTCCCAAAGGTATACAAAGCAGTCTCTGAAGACTCAAGGAATTTCTCAGACAAAGAAATTCTGGTGTTGGAAGTTGGAAATCCAGCACTAAGAGGCCTTAAAGGAATATAGTAGGACCCTAGCAGCATCTACTTGAGGAGCTTTCTTTTCTCATTTCCCTACATTCTTCTCTCTCCTCACAAATTCTAGCTGTTTCTCACCCCCCCCACCACATACTTGTTTGGAGGTCATTATGATTAGGTACCAAAAAAAAAAAAAAGGGAGAGATGTGATTCTCCAGAATTCGAGAGCATCTGACTCTTCCTGAGTTTCTAAGGCACAGAAGTCACTGTCATTCCCATTGATGCTGCATCAGTCCTAGGCAACATGTCTTCCCATAAAATAAACCATTTTATCTGAGCAAAACATACAATCAACAAAAAAAATGGCTCTACACGAAAGAGACTGGCACTGTCAGCAATGGTGAGAGTGATTTGGAGCACAACCTTTCTCTGCAGTGGTGATGCCGGGCTTCAGAGAACTGAGCTGACCTGAAGGGCCTTTCAGGTACTTGGATCTGGGAGTAGCAACTTCAGGGACTGATTAATGAATGTCTCTTCCCAACCCCGGCAGTATTTCTCATGTCCTTGAGAAGCAGTAGGATGATGATGAGGACTTCTTAAGTTTCTTCCCTTCCAACTATTTTAGATTCTTCCTCTAAAATAATTATTAAAATCAAAATCAAACTTCCTGCTCTTTAAGTGGATGACGTTTCTATATTGGGTTTTGTTAATCTCCTATCTCACAAATTCTGGTGTCCTTATCAATGTACTTACTAATCATAACATCCATTTAAATAATCTCCTGTCTTTGTAAATAATTCTTCTCATCTGCAGTCTTTATCAGGGTGTCCTTTAAATCAGAATCCACTTAATAAAATTTGTAATGTTATGCTAACTTGGAAAGGTTTTACTGTAGCATATGGTGTTGACAAAAGAGCCCTGAGGAAGGGAATACTAAAGAAGTAAAATGTTTGCTATTAGATTGGCAGTCATTTAGAATTGTATTTATCATTATTGCTATTGAAATTTTAAACTAATATTTATTGAACATAATATTAGTGAATGGAATGACATTGGGTATATGAATACAGCCTAGGGTTTAGAGCTGCAGGAATTCGTTTAGTATAAATAACAGAAAGATAGATGACAATAAGATATGAAGCCTCAAGCAACATAAATACCTCTTCAAATACTTTTGAATGAAGCCAAATGTACATTGCTTTCAAACTTAAATAACTTAAAAATAAAATCCTTTTGAAAGCAAAAAGCACACCATTTGCATTAGTCACAATGGATAGCCAGAATGTTAGAGCTTGTGATAAAATGTTAATTAGCAATTGCAGAGATTTCCACTGCTGTTGTGCTTTGGAAATGGAACATTGAGTATGGCCGATTTCATTACCAACAGAGAAAACAAAGCCTCCAGTCGAATTACTTTTCTTTTCTCTTTCAAACCCTTTATAGCTAACATAACACATGGCTCAAAAATATGATGTAAATATTGTTTACCTCAGGTGGAAGGAGAAGCTTAATCCAGATCTATAATATAAATTAAGTAAAATGAGATTATAAAATTGGTATTTTATTTTTACTTTCTTTTCTGAGCTTCTATCTTCACCTTATTTCTAGTCACCCATCTATGGATGAATATAGCAAGTTGAATATAGATGGCACATTAATGCATATACCTATACAGAAATGAAGTAACTCTGAGAAGGTGATCATTTTACATTTAAACTAAATTTCTACTGGTGGAGTTTACCACTGGTATTGAAATTTGGGAGTGTGGCAAACAAAGGTTTGTTTTAAACTAGTGGCTGCTTTGGAAAAAACGTTGGTTTTGGAAGGGTTATAGAAATAATACAAAGGAGTAGGAGTTGAATTATAAAATGATGAGACAGATTTTTATATATGTTTCCTTTATTTTCATTTCTAGGGTAGCTGTAGAATTTGTTATAAGTTAAAGGTTCAGTGAAGAGTAAGAAGTTGTATACTTGGCTAGTACTAGAGTGTTTTTTAAAAATCTGGTTCTGGATGACAGCTAGGGGCAGGGAGGATTGTAGATAAGAATAGAGAAGAGAAAAACATTCACATGCTCGTTCCCAAGGAGAAAACCCAATGTTTATATAAGACAAAAATAAAAATAAAACATAATATCCCATTCAAGAATCCTTAGTCATGGAATGAAGAGGCTTTTATAGGGGAAATAGACAAGCACAAGTGTTTAGAATGTTGTACAAATGTGCTCCTTATAAAAAGGGCCTTTATTTGAAATAGAGCGAGGTACCAAAAATAATACTGAAAAACCTGCTTCTTTGAGACAATAAAGGCAAGGAAACTTCTAGAAAGATTTTCATCTAAAACAGATTAATTGTTTTATTGATTAAATAAATTTTTCATCTAGAAAATTTATTTATTTATTTTTGAACCTGAATCAACAAGATGTCAGAAGTTCTTCTTTGATCTTACTCCCTAAGCAACACGAAATGGCTTTAAAGCATCAAGGAGGACTATGGAGACAATTGTAGCTTAAGGAAGATCAGGACATACAGATGACCAGAAAATAATTCAGGAAACATGGAATAACAGGAGTCGTTGTTTGCCCACCACCGACCTCAAGCAGTTTTCTATGATTTAGTGATGAGATAGTGATTTGAGATTTAAATCCTCAATGGCCATTGTTAAATCTAGCTATATTACAGGATTTTTAAATTATATCAACATTTATATACATGTGTTTTGTTCCACAGTTAACAAATTGAACTTTTTTACCTTGTTAGAATTTCCAACCTAAGCAAAAGAACTATAAAGCTTGCAAATTCAACTCTAGGAGCTAATGGAGACTATTAAAATCCACTTCTATTATGTAAAATTTTTGCAATCTGGTTCTTACTCTCATTATAAGGACTTTTTTTCATTTAAAAATCAATAGTGTTCCACTTCTTAATCATTTTGAGATCAATATTAAATAACCAAAGCAGCTCTTAAAAAGGCGATTTAGCAATAAATTTTCAGCTAAACTAGAATTGGAGTAAATTGATTATATTCAAGTCTCAGCAGTCTTCCCCACTATGTTTTATGATATTAAGCCATGGCTATTATATTTAACATTACATAGGGTGACAGGACAAGGTAACAAATGTCTCCTACAGCTTTTATAAAAGCCAAAAGAGGAGGATATTGTAGTAAATACACACTTGAAAAACTTATTGCTGTAAATTGCAGAAGGGCTAAATTATTTGGGAGAAGATTAACCCCATTAATAATTCATTCTGCCTCTATAGGCAGCAGTAAAGATACTGTAGAACCAGTTAATAGCATTGACAGTCATTGTGCTGTTGAGAGTAACAAAATAGAAACAAGCAGCATGATATTCTTCCACTGTGAGACAAAGTGGTAAATAAAATTATACAGGTATAGGGTTTGTTAATCACTAAGAATTTGCTAATAATTCTGTATCTTTTTGGTTTGTGTAGTATTTGGTCTCTAGACACTCAGAAGCCCAATCAAATTTATATATTTCATGGCATTTATCACAATTATAATTAAAAAGTGGATTATCTAATTGGTAGCTTATTGCCTGTCTCTCCCAATAGAACCTAAGTTCCATGAGAACATGAGAATATGATCCATGTATGTCATAATTATCAATGTATCCTGCCTAGTACTATGTCAGGCACATAGAAAACACTATATACTATTCACTGAAAAAAATGCAGAAATTGAGTACATGAGTCATTATTTAATAGAAATATAAAATTGGAACAATTTATAAAGAATCTGTGAAAAAGTACATTTACAACATTAAGCAAAATAAAGAGTCCCATTCCTCAGTTATGTTTTTGCAATTGTTCTCTCAAGACTCACTGCTGTCAAAAGGTAGATTCTGTAATTACCTCAGGTGCTTGACCCTTCAGACAATACAGAGCAGCAGCATACCCTTCGCTCAGAAATAGGCTCTGGGAAAGAGTTTCCCCTTGGTTTTGAGAGGTTGTGAGTTGGGGCATGGAAGAGTTAATTTATCCAGGCACATTCAAGAACCACTACCACCATATTAATTTGCCCCATCTCATACTCAAAATAGACACTAAGATAAGGACCTGGGTGTGTATATTTTGTTTGAGAGGTGACCCAAGGCCACATAAGTGAGAAAGTCAGAAAAGCAAGACGGAGGAGAAAAGCTAATAGAGGGTGCATTAAAGAACAGGCCCTTCCTCTACCTTTTTTATTTTTATTAATTTTAATTTGAAAAGTTTTCTCTTACATAAAGCAACAAATACATAGGGGATTCAGAAAATCGTTTTTTTTTTAAATCAGGGTATTATGGGGGTACAAATATTTTGGTTACATGTGATGCGTTTGCTTCACCCTAGTTAGGGCTGTAAGTGTGCCCTTCCACCATACAGTGTGCTCCGTTTCCATTAGTTGTGGGTTTACACCCCTCCACCACCCCCACCTGATTGGCACTCAATGAGTATTACTACCATGTGAACACCTTAGTGTTGAAAAGTTAGTACCAATTTGATTGCTGGCACATGGGGTGCATGTTTTTGCATCCTTGAAATACCTCAAAGGATGGGCTCAATCTCTATACAGGATAATATAAGAGGTAGTAGTTCACCACTGTTTTTTGTAGTTGAGTAGTATTCCATGGTATACATATATCACATTTTATTAATCCACTCATGTATTGATGGGCATTTGGGTTGTTTCCACATCTTTGCAATTGTGAATTGTGTTGCTATAAACATTTGAGTACAAATGTCTTTATTATAGAATGTCTTTTTTTCCTTTGGATAGATGCCTAGTAGTGGGATTGCTGGATCAAATGGTATTTCTATCTTTAGCTCTTTGAGATACCTCCAAATTACTTTCCACAGGGGTTGTACTAATTTTCAGTCCCACCAGCAGTGTAAGAGTGTTCCAATCTCTCCATGGCCACACCAGCATTTGTTGTTTTAGGACTTTTTGATAAAGGCTATTCTCACTGGAGTTAGGTGATATCTCATTGTGGTTTTGATTTGTATTTTCCTAATGATTAAAGATGTTGAACACTTTTTTATATGTTTGCTAGCCATTAGTCTCTCTTCTTTTGAAAAGTTTTTGCTCATGTCCTTTGCCCATTTATTGATGGAGTTGTTTGATTTTTTCCTTGTTGATTTTCTTAAGTTCTATATAGATTCTTGTTATCAGCCATTTATCAGATGTGTTAAAAGCAAATATTTTCTCCCATTCCATAGGTTCTCTATTCGCTCTAATGACAGTTTCCTTGGCTGTACAGAAGCTTTTTAATTTGATCAGGTCCCATTTGTTTATTTTTGTTGTTGCTGTGATTGTCTTTGGGGTCTTCTTCATAAATTCTTTGCCTAGCCCAATGTCTGTAAGAGTTTTTCCAACATTTTCTCCTAGAATTCTTATAATTTCATGCCTTAGGTTTAAGTCTGTTATCCACCGCGAGTTGATTTTTGTGAGAGGTTAGAGATGGGGATCCAGTTTCAGTTTTCTGCATATGGATATCCAGTTTTCCCCGCACCACTTGTTGAGTAGAGATTATTTTCCCCAATGTATATTTTTGTCTGCTTTGTCAAAGATTAGATGACAATATGACGATGGTTTCATATCTGGGATATCCATCCTATTCCAAAGGTCTATATCTCTGTTCTTGTACCAGTACCATGCTCTTTTGGTTACTATAGCCTCATAGTAAAGTTTGAATTCTGGCAGACTGATGCTTCCCAATTTGTTCTTTTTGCTTAAGATTACTTTGGCTATACAAGGTCTTCTCTGGTTCCAGATGAAGCATAGAATTATTTTTTCTAAATCTGTAAAGAATGATGATCATATTTTGATAGGGATTGCATTAATTCTATAGATCACTTTAGGTAGTATGGATGTTTTAACAGTATTGATTCTACCAATCCATAAGCATGGTAGGGATTTCCATCTGTTTACATCTTCTATAATTTCTTTTCTCAGTGTTTTGTAGTTCTCCCTGTATATGTCTCTCACCTCCTTCATTAAGTATATTCCTAAATATTTAATTTTCTTTGATTCTATTGTGAAAGGTGTTGCATCTTTGATTTGATTTTTGGCTAGACTATTATTGGCATATATGAATGCCACTGATTTGTGTGCATTAATTTTGTAACCTGAGACTTTCCTGAATTCATTTATCAATTCTAGGAGTCTCTCAGTTCAATCCTTGGGGTTTTCTAGATATAATAGCATATCATCAGCAAAGAGTGAGAGTTTGACCTGTTCTGCCCTCATTCAGACACCCTTAATTCCTCTCTTTTGTCTGATTGCTCTAGCAAGGATTTCCAGCACTTTGTTGAATAGAAGTGGAGATAGTGGGCAACCTTGTCTGGTTCCTGTTCTAAGCAGGAATGCTTTCAATTTTTCTCCATTCAATATGATATTGGCTGTGGGTTTATCATATATGGCCTTAATAATTTTAAGGAATGTCCCAATCTATGCCTATTTTGTTAAGAGTTTTTATCATAAAAGTGTGCTGGATTTTGCCAAATGCTCCTCTAACTTTTTGTTTTATTCAGGCCCTCAGTGGATTGGATGGTGGCAGCCCAAATTGATGAAGGTGATACTCTTTACTGGGCCTACATATTCATATACTAATCTCTTCCAGAAATACCCTCAGAAACACATCCAGAAATAATGTTTCACAGCTATCTTGATATCCTTTAGCCCAGTCAAGTTGACACATAAAATTAACTATCACAGGAATCCTCAGGGAAACTATATGAAATACACTCTGGAATCTTTTCACAGAGGGATGGGAAGGCTAAGGCATTTTATGTACCAACTCTGATCCCCTATTGTTTGAAGGTTGTCCTGAGGAGTGTTAACTTTCTGCAAGGTCTTGTTGCATCCATGTATACTTAAGCAAGCTCTCATGGTACAAGAAGAAGCTCTCAAGCAGAGGACCAGGGAGCCATAGGTGCTTGAGGTGGGATCCATGCACAGGAACAGCTGCAGACGATCTTAGAGGTGGGTCAAAGGGCTATTGGGCAGGGCAGCAACAATGTCTGCTCTACCACTTCATTGTGTTTTATGATTTCATATTTACAAAGCTCTTCTTCATGTAGTTATAATTGAATTCTTACAAATACTCCTGTATTGTTAGAATTATTTCTAATATTCTTTATTCCTTTTTTATTTAAAGAAGTTGACATTTTAGGGAGGTGAAATTCCCTTCTTCAGGCAATAAGCAGCTCAGCCAGGTCTCAATCCTGGTCTTCTGACTTCAAAGTCCATACAATTTGCCCTACTTACACCACCTCAGGGAAGATAAGTTGGTTGGCTTTCAAATAAACGATGATACTAGTCAGTACATGGTGTGCCAGCCCCATAATTTATTTCAGTGTCAGTTTTTGCCTCTTACAGCAAAGGCAGAGAACAGTGGCCCATATTTAAGATTGAGGCTAAAAATAGGGCCCATCACAAGAGTTGACTACAAAAGACTCTGCTCCAGCTGAAAAGAATTCTGTTAGATAGAACCCACCAGACTGGTTTGTTCAGTGAGGCTCAATAAAATCACTCAACTTTTCTAACAGAAAAGAAATGTTTTTTTGGGGGGAAAGTCACTTGAGGAGAAATAAAGGGTCATTAACAAACCTGTTAAATAACACCAAGGAAATGCTAGCAGATGGTCACGTTCCCTAGAAACAAATACACGTTTACAGTCTCTTTTTCTTCAATCATCTGGAAACATCCACAAGACAAGCATAAGGGAGCTGTACTGTGTTTAGTTATATCTACCTTTTATCTCTAGGAAGTTGAATTATTTTTTATTTGAGTCAGACTAATAAATTAGCATTTTAGTCTGCATACTATAACTGTTGATATTTGCCTAAGACAAACACAGTTATGTATCATTGATTTTGGAAAGCTTGCAGGAACCCATATACTAAATAGGTAAAATTTGCACAAAGATTTTGACATTATTTTTCATAGGTGACACATTCTCCTAAAAGAAGATTTCAGCACTGAAGTAAACTATTTTGTTTCTTCCACAGTATAATGCGGACACCAGGACTGCTTCATCTAAGGTCTTTTCAAGATTAAGACTTCACAATTGTGGTATTAAATAAAGTATGTCAATACAAGGAAACTCTAAGAAAATCTTTTCAGCTGCACCAGCCCTATCTTCACCTCTCTGGTTACACACACATATTCTAATCTTCCACACAGAAGTCTTGGTTAAATTATCTTATTATTCATAAAATGTCATAATAAGCTGGAACACACTGGAATCCTGAGTATTTTAGGGCTGCTTCTTCCTTCCTACATCAGCTACTCCCTTTGCTTCTTCTTCTTCTTAGCATATCAAGCAGGTAAGAGGCAAAGCAGCAAAGTAAACACACAAAAAAGAATACGTCATTCTACTTTGTGTTGGATTTCTTGCTCTTTATGAAAAAAAGATTAATGTCTTATATATTGAATGACTTAGCATTTTGATCCTTCCCTTCCAGAAAAGAGACAAAAAAAAATGTTCAGGGAGACTTGACAACCACCATTTTTCCTTCTATCAGAAAAAATTAGTGATTAATAAATAGGCAGTCTCAGTACAACCTTGATTTTGTTGATTTTCCTATGATTTGCACTTGTATGCATACACGTGTATATTTGAAAACCAACTACTAGCATCTTTTGTTCAGAGTAATGTTGATAAAAATACTATAAGCTCCATGGATACAGGGATCAAATCTGTTGAATTTAATGTCTTACTTTCAGTGCTTTGCACCTTGCTTGGTGCATTGTTAGTATTAATAAAAGGCACTTTGTTGAATGAATGATTTAATTAATAAATGAACTAATGAGTAAAACAAAACAAATCAACACCTGAGGTGGAAGGCATCTTGATCTCTAAATTCACAGATAAAGCTTATTCAGTTTTCCACATTCCCCAAGATATATGGTATGGCTGGATCAGGAAATAATACTTGATTTTTTAAAATGCCATGCTGTCCTTGAAATCCCTCCTCTGTTCAAGCTTGATAAAAACTTGACTCTTCTCCTTGGCAAAAGTTCTCTCCCCTGACTCTACTTTCTCTCCTATAAATTGACTTTAGGCACCTGAGTCCTTCAATTCTTAAGCTTAAAGCTTTGCAGTGGAAATAGCAGAGGGCCTCTCCTTTTATTTCTTCCTCTACTCTCTCCCACCCACAAGCAGCCCACTTGGAGCAATAATTTGAAAAAAAGAAATTGTTCATGCTTTTGACTACTGATCATAGCAAAAGACAGCGAAAACAATTTCTAGTAACAGTGTAAATTAATGCAACTGCTTTGGAAAACTGGTAGTATCCAGTAAAAAGGAACATATGCACACCCTATGACCCAGCAATTCCACTCACAGGTAGATGCACAAGAGAAATGCATACATGTATTCACGAAAAGATATATGCAAGGATATTATAATGCTATTTGTGATATGCTCAAACAAGAAACTACACAAATGTCCTTCAACATTACAATAGAAAAATAAACCATGGTATGTTCAAACAATAGAATATTGTGTAAAAATGAGAATGAATAATTTGCAACTATGCACAAAGGTATGGATAATTTTTACAAATTGTTGAGTGAAAGAAGCCAGGCACAAAAAAAGTACATACTGTTTTTCTATTTACATAAAGTTAAAAAGCAGACAAAACTAACCTACGTGGTTAGAAGTTAGGAATTGAGATACCCTTGCAGAGAGGACTGTGACTAGAAGGGACACTTCCAGTCTCTTGAAGGCCTCTGGAGTTCTAATGATATTTTATTTCTTTATTTGGGTTCTGGTTACACAGGTATGTTCAGTTTTTAAAAATATATTGAGTTGTACATTATGATTTGTGCACTTTTTGTATGTATATCATACATCAGTAAAAAGTTTAAAAAGATGAAAGAAAGCCAAAACAAAAAGAGAAATTTTATTCTGAATGAGAGAATATCATAAGACAATAGATACATTACAGGGTGAATAGTAAATAACATTGAAATGGATGAAAGTGAAGAAGTGAGAGCTATAACTTTTTAAATATCAGGTGTAATATCTTTGACCTTGATAATGATAAACTACTTCTTCCACCCCTCCTTATCTGGCACCTCCTTTCTTCTTTTCTATTTACAATAAATGTAAATGCTTATGTCAACCATAGGAGAATATTAATGTATTTTTATCAACATTGTTCTGCAGAAAGGATGCTAGTAGTTTATTTTCAAATATACACATATACACACACAAGTGAAAATCATAGGAAAATGAATAAAATCAAGGTTCTACTGAGACTGCCTATTTATTAATCATTAATTTTTTCTGATAGAAGGAAAAATGATGGTTGTAAAGTCTCCCTGAGCATTTATTTGTCTCTTTTCTGGAAGGGAAGGATCAAAATGCTAAGTCATTCAATATATAAAATATTAGTCTTTTTTCATAAAGAGCAAGAAATCCAACACAAAGTAGAATGACGTATTCTTTTTTGTGTGTTTACTTTGCTGCTTTGCCTCTCGTTTGATATGCTAACAGGAAGAAGGAGAAGCAAGGGGAGTAGTTGATATAGAAAGAAAGAATCAGTCCTAGAATATTCAGTGTGCTCTAGATTATTATGAAATTTTATGAAGGATAAGATAAATTAGGCAAGACTTCTGCATGGAAGATTAGAATGTATTAAATATATAGTAATTTAGTAACCTGTGAGATATGTTAAAGATAGAGTAAATGTAATGATCAGAAAAAAAACTAAGAGTCTACTGAGAGATAGGAATGGAAGAAACAAGTCATATTCATCACAAATAGCTGACAGCCATGTCATTTCCTAAATCGACCATCCATTGGAAAGTATAGTTCTATTTAGGCCCCACATGTGCCCTACTCAGAAAATTCTGATAAAATTTGTGACTATTCAGTATGCTTATTGGTGGCCTACAGCTGTGGCCAGGTGTATTATCCATCCATCTCTCCAATAAAGCAATTTTGTGCCATTAGCCTGGGGCCCCTTCTGTCTCTGGTTCTTCTTGCTTGAACCTCAACTCTGGTCTCATAACCACACTCTCAGCAAGGAAGGCTGAAACATCAGAAAGAGTTAGGATCATTGCTGGCCCCAGGATTCAGGCAGTGTGATTCTTCTACCCATCTAAGTGTGTAAACCTACCCCAACTCTTTACCCTTGCTTCTCTCTGTGTGCTTTCAATTGTTTTCATAAATTGTGTGATTTGCCTATCGTAAGTTGGTCCATGTTCTATGGTCTCTGGGGGAGCCTATATGCTACTTAGAGGCCACTGTTGTATCAAGGTAATATTCCGCACAACAATATCCAAATGACCTCCTTTCTAACTCACACGGACCAAATGTTAGCAACGACAGAAGAAAGTGAGTAACTCAGTCAAACTGCCATCAGGAAAACAAAGCCTGTGACCTAAAAGCTATAATAATAACAAGAATGAAAGCCTTGAACTCAAGTATCAGAAAGCTTCTTGCAATAGGACTGAAATAAAAATTCCGTGAATTCATCCAGGATTTCTCTCAAAAATACTCACTTATTTTCAGAATGTAAAACCACCGATGACATGCTCAAGTGTTTCAGCAAACAGAATAATAATGCACATTTATGTTCAAAGCACATTAACTTTTGTAAAGGATTTAGAATACCTGCCATATTTTACCTTACATTTTTGTGAAATTAAAGATAAAACACTTAATGAAAATGGAAGTCAGTATAATGTTTTCCCTTTTGAGTAAAAACGCAATGCAAACTGATGAAGAAAGGAAAGAATACAATGTCAGAGCTATTTGTAATGTTCTTTTGAGCTTACTCAACAATATGGAAGACTATAGGTTTATTGACAGAGAAAAAATAAAACAAAGTTTCTGCATTTATCTGATCCCAATATTTTCTTGTTTATCTGATTTTCTCATTAAGATTTAATAGCTTATAAAATTGTGGATTTTTTAAAAATTCCTTTATTATGAAAACTTTCAAACTTAGAGAAAATAATACAGTGAGCCCATATATCCAAAACCTAGAGGTTAAAATTTTTAATATTTTTACCATAGTTTCTTCATCTATTTTTGACTAAAACATTTTAAAACAAATTATCAACTTCATGATATTTCATTTCAAAATACTTCAGTTTACATATCTAAAGGGGACATTCTTCTACACAACCACAATATCATTATCACATTTAACAAAATTAACTCTTTCCTAATATCATCTAATACCTGACCTATATTCACATTCTCCAGTTGTCTCCAAAATGTCTTCTACAGCTGGTTTGTTTAAACAAGGACTACACATTCCATTTATCTGTGAAATTCCTAAAGTCTTTTAATCTACAACAGCTGTCACATTCTCTTTTTCCATGATATTGACTTGTTAAAAAATACCAGGCCAGTTATCCTTAGAATGTGCCACCTTCTGGAAATACAGACGGTCCCTGATTTATGATGATTCAACTTGCAATTTTTTGACTTTAAGATGCTGCAAAAGCAACACATATTCACTAGAAACCGTAATTCCAATATTTAATTTTGATCTTTTCCTGGGCTAGGGATATTCTATATGTACGATACTCTCTTGCCATGCTGGGCAGCGGCAGTGAGCCAGTCTGTTTTTTTACTTTCAGTACAATATTTGATAAATTACATAATATATTCAACACTTTATTATAAAATAGGCTTTGTGTTAAATGATTTTGCCCAACTGCAGGCCAATGTAGTGTTCTAAGCACATTTAAGGTAGGTAGACTAGGCTAAGCTATGATGTTCCCTAGATTAGGTGTATTAAATGCATTTTTTTAGTTTTAATTTTTTATTTCAGCTTATCATAGGGGTACAAATTTTTAGGTTACGTATATTGCCCTTGCCCCCCACCCTGAGTCAGAGCTTCAAGTGTGTCCATCCCCCAGATGGTGTGCATCGTACTAATTATGTATGTATATACCCATCCCCTCGTCCCCCCTTCCATCTGCCCAACTCCTGGTACATGTTATTCCTATATGTGCACTTAGGTGTTGATCACTGAAACCAATTTGATGGTAAGTACATGTGGTGCTTATTTTTCCATTCTTGGGATACTTCATTTGGTAGAATGGGTTCCAGCTCTATCCAGGAAAATATAAGAGGTGCTATATCACCATTCTTTCTTATAGCTGAGTAGTATTCCATGGTATACATATACCACATTTTATTAATCCACTCATGTATTGATGGGCACTTAGGTTGTTTCCTCATCTTTGCAATTGTGTATTGTGCTGCTATAAACATTCGAGTGCAGATGTCTTTTTTATAGAATGTCTTTTGTTCTTTTGGGTCAATGCCCAATCATCGGATTGCTGGATCAAATGGTAGATCTACTTGTAACTGTTTAAGGTATCTCCATATTGCTTTCCATAGAGGTTACACTAGTTTGCAGTCCCACCAGCAGTGTGTGAGTATTCCTATCTCTCCACATTCATGCCAACATTTATTGTTTTGGGACTTTTTGATAAAGGCCATTCTCACTGGAGATAAATGATATCTCATTGTGGTTTTGATTTGCATTTCCCTGATTATTAGAGATGTTGAGCAATTTTTTCATATGTTTCTTGGCCATTATTCTGTCTTTTTTTGAAAAGTTTCTGTTTATGTCCTTTGCCCATTTTTTGAAAGGGTTGTTTGATTTTTTCTTGCTGATTTTCCTGAGTTCTAAATAGATTCTAGTTATCAGCCCTTTATTGGATATGTAGGACGTAAACAGAACTCTAGAACAAATGGGCTTGACTGACATTTGCAGAACATTCTACCCAAAAACCACTGAATATACGTTCTTTTCATCAGCTCATGGGACATTCTCTGAGATTGGCCATATCCTAGGTCACAAAGCATGTCTCAAAAAATTTAAAAAAATAGAAATTATACCATGCCTCTTCTCAGATTACAGTGGAATAAAATTAGAAATCAACCCCAACAGATACTGTCATCTCTACACAAAGTTGTGGAAACTAAACAACCTTCTGCTGAATGATTATTTCATAAATGAGGAAATCAAGAGGGAAATCAAACGATTCTTTGAACTAAATGACAAAGGAGACACAAGTTATTTCCATAAATGCCTATATCCAAAAGACAGAAAGATCACAAGTAGACAACCTAATGAATCATCTCAAAGAGCTGGAAGAAGATGAACAGACTGACCCCAAACCCAGCAGAAGAAGTGAAATTAATAAGATCAAATCAGAACTTAATGAAATTGACAATAAAAACACTATACCACTATATGGAAGATTAATAAAACAAAAAGTTGGTTCTTTGAAAAAATAAATGCATTTTTAACTTGTGATATTTTTGACTTACAATGGGATTATTGGCAAATAACCCCGTCGTAAGCTGAGGAATATCTGTATCTGTTTCCTCATGGTGATTTGATTAATTTGTTCTTCTATTCCCTGTATTTCCTAAAAACTATAAATGAGATCTATAAGTCTGATTACTTTCAAGTTAAACATTTTGTTGTAAGAATATCATAGGTGTGCTATGCACTTTTTATTGTATCACATTAGGCAGTACATAGGTCTTGTTCTACCCTTTATGTTTCCTGTTATTCTCAAAGTTAATTTTTGTTAGTTGAAGTTGAAACATTCATTTCATGTGCTTTGGTCTTAGGCTAAAGAAAATGGCCATCAGTGACATCAATAATTATTTTGATGATGAGCAAATTATCTTTAACATTAATTAAACTAGCCAGCTAGTGGGTATTAATCATATCATATAATCATAGGTACCATATATTGGCCTCCATTTTGGAACAAATATACCATTCACAAGGTCTTATAAAAGAGAATATTTCTTAACTAAAACAAAATGTAATTGTTGGAATAGGCACCAAGCTTTCATAGAAATAAGTTCCTTCTATAAAGTGGTAAGCATATTGATTAAAAGACATAGATTTCCTACCTAGCTTCTTGGATCAGTCTTTATATATTAACCTTATGTATGACTTTTTTGTAGTTTTTTTGCAGTTGAGGACTCTTGAAAAATCTCCCCTAAATTGCCTTCACTTGACTACTGAAGTTACTTAATAGAGGCATTGGGAAGAGTTTTTCATTTATTACTTTTGGCATGTTATTGAAAAACATCTCTTATCAACAAATGTGTTTGCTATGCTAATGAGACAGAACTCAGAAGAAATATTTTTCTTCCCTCTGCTCATAGTCCCCAATTTATTCTGGCCCTCTAAAATCAGTTTCTGGTTTCTCTGGATTACACATAAATTCTCCATCTCATTTCAGTTGGAGGTCAGAATTTTAAACACATATTATGACTTTGGAATGACAATACATGGTAGAAAAGAGCTTGCCAGTCCATTGCCTCTTCTTCCTCTAGAAACCATTCCATCATACCACACACACACACACACACACACACACACACACACCAGTAGCCCACGAGAACCCTGAGAGACACAACCAATCCAGTTTTTCAAAGACAGAGAAAACAATCTCATATCCTCAATGTCAAAGAACAGTCATTCTCTCACAGATTTTCAGTTTCCTGTACCAGTTCTCATGAGATCTGGCAGTTTTTTTCTACTCAATATTTATATATGCAGTATTTACAATGTTACATCACCCTAGGTTTGATTTGACTAATGGAAAGTTGCTTTCTGTTGCTTCCAACTACAGAGGCTTACAATGTAATATGTACAGATATCACCTCTTGGTTTTCTAATCTGAAAACTGACAACAAATAAAACACCACAGTCTCCCTCTTTGCACTACCTCTTTTTGTAAGCTTAATTTTTTTTAGCTGTGGATGAGATGATGTGTGTCTTTGGAATCTTTCTTCTTTTAATGCCAGGAATTGATGCTATGCTTTTGCATAGCATTTAGGTTACTTTTATTTTGTGATCACTATGAATCGTGAAGCTGATTGCTATGGTTTGGATATTTGACTCCTCCAAAATTCATGTTAAAATTTGATCCTTCATGTGGCAGTGTTGGGAGGTGGGGCTTAGTGGGAGGTAACAAGGGCAGATCCCTCATATATGGCTTGGTGCCATTCTCACAGTAGTAAGTTCTTGCTCTCAAGAGACTGGATTGGTAACTCAAGGGAATGAATTAGTTCCCATGAGAGTAGGTTGTTAAAAACGGCCTGGCACCTCCCCTCTCTCCCTCTCTCTACCTTTCTCTCTCACCATGTGAACTATGCACATGATGGTTCCTCTTCACCTTCTGCCATGAGTAGAAGTGGCCTGAGGCCCTCACCAGATACAGATGCTGGTGCCATGTTTACACAGCCTGCAGAACTGTGAGCCAAATAAACCTCTTTTCTTTTTAAATTACCTAGCTTCAGACATTCTTTATAGCATCATTAAACAGACTAAGACACTGATCAAGCTTGACTTTTCATTTTCATGACCAGAAAGCTTAAAAATAAATTTGACACCCACATAGAACAGCAGTTTAGGAGTTGGTTAAATGTAATTTTCCACTAAGCTCATTCCTTGATCTATTTTCCAAAATTATCTTTGTTTCTTCTTTCCCTCCTCTCTCTCGCACACCTTTGTCCATATTATATAATGTTGTCTGATTTTATAAACTTTTAAAATAAATATAAATAAATGAATTAACATCCCACCCAAGAACTTAGCACACAGTGTATGCATCAAAGATGCTCCATGAAACAGTTGTTTTCTTCCACTTAAGGCCACTAACAGTCGTCTGAATGCAATAAGCCGTAACTACCTAATAGAAAACCATCTGGGACCTTAAGTAAAAGGTTCTGCCCAAAAGATTTGCTGTTATTATCTATATCTACATCTTTATCTATCTATCTATCTATCATCTAATCTCTATCATATAGATGAAATTTTGAAAGTTTATGATAATATTCAATATATTAACTTAGTTACAAAGAAATGTTTTAAATAGCATTGTTTAAAAATATAATACTGTATAATTTTTTTCTTCTCCCATTTCATGAAGCACTTTTATTCAAACCCTTTATAGCCATTTTCAACATCACTCATTAGCATTACTGTTCCTATCACTAGACCCTTTAAAAAATACTTTTTATTATGAAAGTTTTCCAACATTCTAAAAAGAGAAGCTTAGAATCTTTCATATACCTATTGCCTTTCTTCAACAATTTTCAATATATGATCAATTTTATTTCATCTATGTCTCTACTCATTTCCCTTCTTTGCACCTCACTGGGTTATTTTGAAGGAAATCCCAGACATCATGTAATTTCATCCTTAAGTATTTCAGAATGTATCCTAAGCAATAAGAAATTTGTATTTTGCAACATAAATATAATATTTTTGTTTCTAATAAAGTTAATTATAACTTTTAACTTTATTAAAATGACTAGTTGATGTTAAAATATCCCTAATTGTCTAATTTTTAAAAATATAATACAATTGCTTTGTTTAAATCAAGATCCAAATAAATGATTACATTTACTCAATATATCTTTTAAGTCTCTTTTAAACCATAGATTTTTGACCCTCTTCTATTTTTAGCAGAAATTTATTTATTGAAGAAACTATTTCTGGTAATCATGTGGACAATAGCATTAGTATTGATATTCTGAAGCTAATGGTAAAATAAAGGAAATTAGTAATCATATTAACATTGCTAGGAACCAAGATTTTCAGTGAAAGAGAAAGGAAATACAGACAAAAATCAAAGACATTAAATAAAAACCCTATGAAACCTAATTTGAATTGTATGTACCCATGATACATTTTCTCCTAAAAATATTAGGTCAAACCATGTGAAACTGCTTATCGTCTACATTTTTGATTTATAGAAAAGTCAATTTCATATGATTCAAAACCATATGCTTCATACTATTCCTAGCTTTGTCCAAAAAGGCATGGAAACAATGTCTAAACTAATAGCAACAAGTGTTCCTACCACGCAAATTGTGGTATCTAAATACCATTTCCTACTAAAAGGAAAAAGCATTCTTTGGAGAAATGGCTAATTCTAGAGCTGGGGTAGAAAATGTGTAAGATATACTTTAAATATGTCATCGTATCATAAAGCAAGGACACTGACAAAGGATATTGGGGTTGGGTCAAAAAGACTTAGGAGCCAATTTGATGTTTTTGATGATTCTTGTACACAAATTGAGTCAAGAACATTTTCTCTCACACTTTCAGAACTATGCAAGATTGGGGAATTTGGCTTGAACTAGTTAATCAATAATAGCTTCTGGTGGTGATTTTCTCTTTCTCATTTTCCAATAGATTTACCTTTCTCTAGAGGATTGGTGAGTGACATTTCATTGATGAACTTTCTTTCAGAACATTTACCACTTGACCCTAGAGAAGTTGAATAGGTTAGAGGAGGTCATGATTTACGTTTCTGGTCAATATAGAAACATGCTTATATAAGTATGAGCTACATTTAATTTTGGAGTTATCTGTATAAAGAGACAAAGGTCCTTTACTTTGGGAAAAACAAGAACAAAACTAGATGGGGATCATTATCACCAATAACTGCCAAATGTCCCTAAGCATAGGGAAGCTATCTGTAATTCTAGTGATTACGATGAGGGGAGTTTCATGGATCCTTCTAAGATACTATGAAGTTCTTCAATAGGAACTAAATAATTGTTTGCATCTAGTAAGTCTTACTCTAACTAAAAATAGAGATAAAAATATTAGAAAGTGTATAGACATTCCTACCACACTGCCTTTGTACATCTGAGAACTAAATGAAACAAAAAACATTAGGAATAAATCCTGAATTTCTCAC
The DNA here is from genome assembly GCF_041146395.1 of Eulemur rufifrons. Taxonomy (NCBI): domain Eukaryota; kingdom Metazoa; phylum Chordata; class Mammalia; order Primates; family Lemuridae; genus Eulemur; species Eulemur rufifrons. The sequence goes on from NC_091012.1 coordinate 107,625,262, forward strand.
AGGCCACTTATGTCAGTAGATAAAAGCAGAGAAATGGGCAAAGTTATCTGAAGTCTTTATCCATTGTTTCCAGCTGGTGTTTTCTATATGTGATAAATTCTCTGGACATGAGAATAAATAAGCAATGGAAGCCTTTCAATGCAAAATACTTTCCACCAGGAAAGGTGGAAAATGCCCTGCTGAGAGATGGGGATAGAACTAGACTAACCTGAGAGTAAACCTCTTCTTTGGCAGAACTATAAACTGCCAATGCTTTATTTTCTTTTCCTGAATAAACCTTTGATCATTTTGGGCTTTTTCTTATCTCTTATTTTCCACATGAGCAACTTTCTGTCGATTCTACCTTTTAAGTATTTCTCCCATATCATTTTCTCCATTGCTTCTCCCATTATCCAAAAAGTCCTTATCATTTACCTAACCTAGCCCTATAGCCTCCTGATCACAGCTTCTTCCATTCTAATCCATCGCCACTCTCATACCTTTTTCTTTTTGAAAAACATATTTGAGCATGCCATTCCCTTTCTTCAATGTTAAATAAATAAGGTTTAAACACCCAAATATGGCATTAAAAGCCTCTTCACAATTTTAATCCTTGCTTTCCCTCCTCTGAGCCCTCTTTTCGACTAGGCCTCATCTTTGGGCCTGCCTAGACTGGTTTTTATCAAGAATCCTGCTAAATCAGTTTAGAGTGAATCCCCACACTTCATATCTGATCACTCTCAATATCTGATCAAGTTTATTGTCCCCCACCTTTGATGTGTAGGTCATTTTGCCATAAGCAAGAATCCTGTGAAGTTAGTTTTGTAAGAATTCTCCTATCCCTCATGTCTCCTCTTAATAATTTTCCATCCACTGACTTCCTCATTCTTCTCATTGGCTATAAATCTCCAGCTATCTTTGCTGAGAGTATCCCTTACCTGAAATGTTTGGAACCAGAAGTATTTCATATCTTGGATTTTTTCAGATTTTAGAATATTTGAATATATACAATGAGATATCTTGGGGATGGAACCCAATTATAAACAAAATATGTATTTGTGTTTCATATATACTCTATTTACATAGCCTGAAGGTAACTTTATACAATATTTTTGTTTTGACTGCATTTTGACTGTGACCCATCACATAAGGTCAGGTGTGGAATTTTGCACTTGTAGCCTTGTTTTGGGGCTTTGAAAGTTTTGGATTTTGGAGCATTTCAGATTTTGGGATTTTGGATTATCAATAGGAATGCTCAACCTGTATTTGGAGTTAAGTCCAATCTCTCTCCTGTACTGCAGTAGTCTTGACATCTATCACAATTGTTCTGAGTAAATTCTTCCTTAAAAAGTGTTTTCCCATTTTAAAAAGTGTCAGAATATTTTTTCTTTAACAAGACCAACTCTGAAGTTTGAAATGATTACCTTTTATTAATATTTAAAACATCAATGTGAACCCAAATAGCATCCACAGAGGAGGCACAACTTTCTCTCTCTCTCTCTCTCTCTCTCTCTCTCTCAGATATCGGAGTGACTATGGCCTACTAGGATCCTGTCAGGGAGAGTACATGGCCAGAGCTGGCCCAGAACTGAATCATCTTCCATAGAAAATATATCCCAAGCCTATCCAGCTCAGTATTTTCTTATCAAAATTGGTTCTATGACACAACATAATTCTTTTTTTAAACCCAAAGCATGTGGCTAAGTTTGACAGGAAATCTGATCTCAGTCTTGTGGTGGGATTTATGATGTCCAGAAGAATATGGATAAGGGGCCACTTACCAATTTCTGTCTGAGCCCCAGTCTTTCTACATCCCCTTTCATTTGAGAAGTTTAAGTTTAATTCCACTATAGGCCTAACATTCCCAACAGGGGCCTGGCCAGGTGCTTCTTTCAGGGTTACCTATAACACAGACCAACTGCTTCCTGCCCCAGAGGTAGAGCCTAGAAGATCCTGTGTTTTAAAACACAGTGTTGGCTGTTCTTCCAAGAGGGGCATGGGACTAAAACATCCTTTACTATCTTTCCTATCTCCTACTGCAGCAGCAAGAACAAGGCAGACTTTGACATCTCCATAGATGATCCTGCCACACTGACTTACAATAATTTTCAGCTCTCCTCATCATCCTCTGAAATCTGCTATTTCCCCCCCCACCGACCATAACAGTGAATCTAAATATCTATAGTGAGTTACTACATGTAGTAAAAAATAAAGGGACCTCAGATTCCATATCTCCCTCTCCATGGCTTAATTACATTATCCTTTCTCTCTGGACTGGCACTCTGTCACAAGCATCTCCCCTGAGGGCCATTGTCAAGCATGGAAAGCAATCCAAAAATGTTAGGGGAGTCATATTTCTGGCTCCTTCTAAAGTGGAAGCAGAAGTATATGCTACTGGGAACTTTCAGTGACTGGCTTCTCTTGGGAAATCCTTAGTGACTGAGGGTCAAGCTTTATAACCCCAGGGGCAACTAGTGTCTGGACCCAATGGAGGCAAAAAACATTTCATTTTTTCACCATAACTGCTCTCCCCCAAGGCAAAATAGAAGGTTACAGGTTTAGCAGTTTCCAGAATTCTTTTAAAAAAGAGTTCTCTGTGACCTTATTCAGAAAAGTAAAATTATACAAAGAATCTTCATTTTGAATCTGTAAAACCAAAATAAAAGTAAATATTTCTGAGTAGTAAAGTTGAATGGCAACATCACACCCACATGCAGTCTATGACATCCAATGCTAATACCAATATAATGATTTCCTGCTCCAAAGTATCTCTGTTACTTTTTGAAATAAAATCAATGGACTAGAATGTTAAAACTCAAAGGGACCTTAAATATATTTTGCAGATGAGAAACTGAGGCTTAGAGAAGTTAAATTACTTTCATGGCAATCCTTAGGTATCTAGGAACTTAATACCACTCCCTTTCTACCTCAAAAATTACTTTTCCAGGAAAACTTGACAAAAAGTGAAAATATTTGCCCTTATTGCTCTCTCTGTGCCATTAACAAGACATTTTCCCCAATTTTCAAGATTTAGGCTTCACATTACCAACTGAGAAAAAATCAATATCTATATCTATATATGACATAGGAATCCTATCCAGTCCATATAAAGAGCTCCTGCAAATCAATGACAAAAAGATGACAATCTCATTAAAAATGGGCAAAAGACTCAGGCAAATATATTATAAAAGAACATTTAAGAATGGCTGATAACCAAAAAAAGGTGTTTATTTAACATTGTCAATCTTCAAGAAAAACACAAATCAAAATCAAAACGAGATACCCTTTCAGTGCAAAGGCAATTTATGTAATCAAAGCATTTATACCCCTGTAATACTCTGAAATAAAATAATAATAGTAATGATAAATCAAAAAAAGATACCATTCCATTTGATACCCACTGGAATGTCCAAAATAAAAAGGATAGACAATACAAGTGGCGTTGGTGAGGATGTGAAGCAACTAGAACTTCATAAATTGTTGGTGGAAGTATAAAATGACTTAACTACTTTGGAGAACTGTTTGTCAGTCTCTTAAAGTTAAAACTGCATCTACTATATGACCCAGCAGTACTATTCCTAGGTATTTATCCAAAAGAAATGAAAATATATGTCTACAAAAAATATTTGTACAAGAATGCTCACTGCAAACAGCAAAAGCAATATTGAGCAAAAAGAACAAAGCTGGAGACATCATACTAATCAACTTCAAAATATACTATAAAGCTATAATAATCAAAACAGCATGGAACTGGCATTAAAACAGACACAGAGAATAATGGAGCAGAATTCAAAGCCCAGAAATAAACTTATTCATTTATGGTCAATTGATTTTTGACAAAGGAGCTAAAAACAAACAGTGGGGAAAAGACAGTCTTTTAATAAATGACACTGGAAAAACCAGATATCCTTATGCAGAAAAATGAACTTAGATCCTTATCTCACACCACATACAAAAAAACAACTCAAAATGGATTAAGGATTTAAACATAAGACCTGCAACTGTAAAACCACTAGGAGAAAACCATAGGGGAAAATCTCCTTGACATTGGTCTAGGTGATAATTGTTTGGATATGGTCCCCAAAACACAGGCAACAAAATAAAAATAGGCAAAGCTTCTGTGTAGCCAAGGAAATAATCAACAGAGTGAAGAGAACATCCATGGAATAGGAGAAAATGTTTGCAAAACATACATCTGATAAATGGTTAACATTCCAAAAGATATAATGAATTCAAACAACTCTAGCAAGAAAACAAATAACCCAATTAAAAAATGGGCAAAGGACCTGACTAGACATTTCTTAAAAGAAGACATATAAATGGTCAACAGTTATATGAAAAAATATTCAACATCACTAATCATCAGAGAAATGTAAATTAAAACTACAATGAGATATCACCTCACACTTGTTCAAATGGCTAAAATCAAGAAGATGAAAGATAACAAGTGCTGATGAAAATGCATAGAAAAGAGAACACTTGAACTCTGTTGGTGGGAATGTAAATTAATACAACCATTATGGAAAGCAGTGTGGCACTTACTCAAATGATTAAAAATGAAACTGCCATATGATCTTGTAATCCAACTTCTGGGTATATATCCAAAGGAAATGAAACCAGCATGTCAAAGAGATAACCACATTCGGAATCAACCTCAGTGTCCATCAACAGATAAATGGATAAAGAAAATGTAGTACATAAACACAATGGAATACTATTCAGTGTTTAAAAAGAAGAAAATGCTGTCATTTGTGGCAATATAGATGAACCTGGAGGACATTATGTTAAGTCAAGTAAGCCAGGCACAGAAAGACAAATACCACATGATCTCACCTGTATGTGGAAATTAAAAATGTTGAAGTCATAGAACTAGAAAGTAGAATGGTGGTTACCCTGGACTAAGGGGATAGAATGAGGAGATGTTGGTCAAAGGATACAAAATTTCAGTTAGATATCAGGAATAAATTCAAAAGATTTATTGTATGACATAGTGACTATAGTTAATAGCAACACATTATATTTTGAAAATCGCTAACAGAGTAGATTTTAAATGTTCTCACCACACCGAAAAAAAGATAAGTGTGTGAGGTCATGCAGATGTTAATTAGCTTGATTGAACCATTCCACAATGTGTACATATTTCAAAACATCATGTTGTACATGATAAATATATACAATTGTTGTCAATTAAAAATTAAATTTAAAAAAGAATGTTCATAGCACTTTTATTTTTACTAGCCAGTGATTAAAAGCGACCCAAATACTTTTCAAGAGAAAAATGGATAAATACACTATGGTATATTCACATGATGGAATATTACTGAGCAAATAAAAATGAATAACTACTGATAAACACACAATATGGATAGATCATAGACATGTTGAGCAAGAGAATCCAGACACAAGAGTATACATTATATTATACCATTTATATTAAGTTATAGAACAATTAAAATAATTGAACAATTAAAATAATTAAACAATTAAATGATTAAAGCAATTACATTAAACAAAATTATTTCATTGATTAATTTAATTGTTTGGTTGAGTCAAATTAAATTAAAACTGTTAGTTAATTAAACAATTAAAACAATTTCTATGTTAATAAAATCAGGTCAATGGTTATCTTTTGGGAGAACTTTCTCAGGTGATATAAATGTTCTATGTCTAATTTTGAATCTTAATTATACAGATGTATACAATTGTCAAAACTTATTTGAACAACAACACCAAAGATCTATGGGTGCGTGTGTGTGTGTTTGTGTGTGTGCGTGTGAGTGTGCAGTAAAAAAATGATTGAATAAAGCCATGCAAATGTTCAGTAGAATGGTTTGGTCATTTTATAAGACTAAATTTAGTTTGATGAAGAAAACAGGGAAATCAATTTATAGTTGAGTAATTTTCTGCTTCCAATTCCTGTGATCAACTTATTGGCTCTCTCCATTTTATCTTCATATGTGCTTTTGGAATTTCAATGGTTTTTCAATAAAGACATTGTTTATATCATGTGGATCAATAAATTTTTGTATATTTATTTATTTAGATGTTCAATAAGTACAGAGTATTTTAGAAGGCTTATTTTTATACTGCCCCCATCACTTATATTCATTAGAAATGTTTTAGCTGCAGGTAACAGATAACTTGACTAAAATAGCTTAAAGCACAAATAGTTTTGTTTATTTAATAAAAAGCCCTCAAGTGGGTGGTCTCAGAGGTGGCCCAGAATTTTAATGATGTCCTGAGGACCCGAGTTCTTATACCTTTCTATTCTGTTATTATCAGCATGATGGCTTTCATCCTCAAATTTACTGCTTCCCCTGGAGGGGGGCATTTGCTAGCCAAAGCAGGGTTTCCTTAGCAAGGAAGAAGAAGAAATAGCTTTTGAGTGGGCAACCAAAAGTATATGCTTCAATTCTAATGTCTTATTTTAAGAAAATATAAGCCATTCTTGTCTACCACATGCAAAGGAAAATGTTATGAACAATGACCTAATTGTAGCTACTCCAGTGAACATTGATACAATTATATTAATAATTAGAGTGAGCATAATTGTGGACTTGCTTCTAACCCATGAAGGCTCCATCTTAAAACTTCAGTCCAAATCACAGCTATGATATTTCCTGTTTGTCTTTCCTCCTCATCATTGTTTTTAAAAAATTTCTAGGTCGAACTTACATACTTTGTCTTAGAGATAGCTTGAGAATTAGCTTGCCTTCTTTAATTTTTAAAATTTTTGTCTGCATTTTGATTGGAATGGCATTGCATTTACAAATTAATCTTGGTAGAATTGAAAATTGCCTATAGTTTTGGAAGTATTATGTGAAAGATTTTCTTTTGCACACTGACGAATCTATCTGTAAATGAGATCCTTGAAGAAGCTGATACTGTAGGGGAGAAAAGGAACGAAGAGTGGGTTACGTTCCACCTGAAACGATGACTGACAAATATCAAGTGGTCATAACATTTAGAATCAGTGAAAATACTTAAAGAAAAATGACATTATAATACATATCAGCAAAGGTATAAAGAAAGAAGCAGGAGATGACCTAGTGTTCATTTTTCACTATTCACAGTGACTCCTTAATTGGGAGTTTCTAAAAGAAAACAAGAGGAATGAATTTAGCCCTGAAGGAATATTATTTGGCACTAAAGGAACATTATTATGCTACTAGCACTGATGTACTGCAATAACCTCTATATTCAGACATCACAGAGAACCCCATGATAACAAAAGCAAGGTCTTGCAGCATCCATAAGAGATCTGTTCTATATATTTTTTATATACAATAGATCAGCATTCTCCTACAATGAGTCACAAAGTAACTAGGCTTCCCTCTGCAACTAAGATTTATTGTGAGAATAAGATATTATATAAAGTGCTTGATACATGGCCAGTCATATAGTGTGGGCTTAGTAAATGGTAACCATTACTATAAATAGAGGAATATAATCGTAGATAGTATCAGTTCCACTTTATGGATGTGGATAATGAGACTCAGACCCCTTCAATAGCTTTTTTGAGGTCTTCCAGATGATATACACCTGTCTGACTTTTAAGCTATGTTATTCCCACTATACTTTGCCACTTACATTATTTATCAGTAACTTATTCTGGGGAAGCCACTTCTCAAGCTCTCTTTTGTTAAGGATGATTAAATCAAAGTGACAACTCCCCAGATACATGGCATAACCAGTCTGCTCATGAAAAAAATGGGCAAAATACTTGAATTTGAAAGGTTCCCAAACTTGGTATCTATGAACATGAAAATCACAATAAATACCTTCAACTACATTTGTTTGATTTTGAAATTATCATAGAATCATAGGCTGTTAGGCATTGGAGATCACCTAGTCCATGCCCTTTAAATAATAGAATGACAACTGAGCAGGTGAGGAACTTACCAGAGTTAGCACTGGAATCCAGCCCTCCTAAATTTTAGTCCAGTCCAATTCTGTGAACTAATATTATGGACAGAAAATGTGAATTGTACCAATGTGTATATGAAAACCATAATTTTTATAGAACCTTTAGGAATAATTATGCCTTTTACTGAATTTAAAAATTATTTTAAACATTGTTTTACATTTAAATTTTTTCTCTTTGTAATTTGTTTTAAATATCTTTGATATAGACTATTTAAATTGAAAAACTGTTGGTGGTAAAAATAAATGAGAAAATAAAGTTTTACTGAGAATGTAGCTTTTGAAAATTACTTAGATTGTAACTTTGTATTTTTAATATACATAGGTGTTATAATAAATATCATTGCAAAAAATTAAAACAATGCGGAAATAAACAGAGCAAACTCTCCCATTATTTCCACTCGATTCCTCAGCAGTAACTACTTTGAACAGTTGGGTCAGTATTTTTCCATTGTATAGTAAATTCATTTACATATATGCAATTTAGATGTTTAGCTTGGGAGGTTAGCTATTTGAATCATTTTCTACTTGTTTTTTACACTAGCAATATGTCTTTTTTTTTTTTTTTTTTTTGAGACAGAGTCTCACTCTGTTGCCCAGGCTAGAGTGAGTGCCGTGGCGTCAGCCTAGCTCACAGCAACCTCAAACTCCTGAGCTCAAGCGATCCTCCTGTCTCAGCCTCCCGAGTAGCTGGGACTACAGGCATGAGCCACCATGCCCGGCTAATTTTTTCTATATATATTTTTAGCTGTCCATATAATTTCTTTCTATTTTTAGTAGAGATGGGGTCTCGCTCTTGCTCAGGCTGGTCTCGAACTCCTGAGCTCAAACGATCCACCCACCTCGGCCTCCCAGAGTGCTAGGATTACAGGCGTGAGCCACCACGCCCGGCCTAGCAATATGTCTTGATGAACTTTTCTTTGTCATTCAGTACAAAGACATCTACTTCATTCATTTTAATTGTATATATTCAATGGCATGAATATTCTATAATTTATTTGATCATTCCCTTATTAGGGTCAAGTTGTTTCTAATGTTTCATAATTCTTATTCACAAAAATGCCACAATTAGTCTCCATCTACATACATCTTTGTGCACTTATGTCTTTCTCAAGGATAGATATCGGGAAGCATCTAAACATGGCTACAGTCATACCTCAGTATCCATGGGGGATTGGTTCCAGGACCACTCATGAATACCAAAATTCACAGATGATCAAGTCCTTATGCTCATCCTCCCAAATACTTTAAATCATTTCCAGATTACTTATGATACCTAATACAATGTAAATGCTATATAAATAGTTATTATACTGTATTGTTTGGGAAATAATAACTAGGAGAAAAAAGTCTGTACATGTTCAGTACAGAGGCGTTTTTTTTCCTGATTCTGCTGTTGATTGAATTCATAGATGTGGAACCCTTGGATACAGAGAGCTGACTGTACATACTGCCAAATTGCCCTCCACAATAATTTTGCCAATTTATACAACCTCCAGTAGTATGTGAGAAAGGTTGAATCCCCAAATATATGCTAACTCATGACATTACTGATTCTTAGGTCTTACCTGATGGGCAAATAATGATATTTCATGCTTCTATTCATTCGAATGTGTGTAATTCACAGTACATAATGTAATATTTGTATTTGTTCTCCTTATTTCTTACTTTGGTATTAATTGTGCTTTTTATATAATTTTATATGATATCTTTATATTTTATTAATATTAATCTGTTATATGTTATATGTAACAAACACCTTCTTCCAAACATTTTTTGGGGTAGCATGAAACTTTCCTTTAATTTTTGTATCATAAAATTAGTCTTTCTTTTCCTTTTTTACATCTGTGTCTTTCTCACCTGAAGATTGTAAAAATACACTTTAACTTCTATACTTGCTTTTTTATGCTTAGCTTTTTTACACATCTCAAATTTATTTTTGGCATATGTAAATGTGGAGGATTATGTGGTTTAGTTAGTGAAGTTGTAGAATTGTGTTACAAAGTAATAAGCATTCAGGAAACAAGAACTCAATTGCCAAAAAATAAAAAATACATATATTTTAAACAGAAAAATCTTTCTATCTCCCCTAATAAATGTGTTTCTATTCATTTATTGGGAAAATAAGTCTGTCCACATTTAGTATGAGTATTTATATGTTTGCACATGTTTCTCCAATCTAATTTATATTCTCCATTTCCCAAGCTTTGTGTAAATTGTTTTTTAGTATATTTTGACTTCTAATTGATTGTATTTCCTGCATTTTGTTGATTTGTCTAATTCTCATTGTTCATTATTCCCCTCCAATAATCCTATCTTTGTATTTCAATTAAAATTTTAATGTATATAAAGTATATACATATAAATTAAATACTATACATATTACTATATATTTCCATGTGAAAATATAGACTTAATCATTACTTATGACATCTATCTATGACAAAATGTTAACATGCTTTCACTTTTCTTCACTCCATGCCCCTGGCCCATAGCACAGGTACACACATACAGAAGTACATACAGTTGAGAGTCTCTGGAGTTTTCAATCCAGGTTAATATTAAATTCTATGACATAATATCTCAGCAAATATTTAAACAGAAATAAAAGTTTTGCTACTGTGCTTGGCAAAATGAAAGATAAATCTCAGGAAAGAAAGATATTGACTTCAAGAAAAGGTAGATACACAGTATACCTCTTTAAAATAGGTTTTTTCGGACTGCAAACTTTCTGACTTTTTGAATGTCAAATATTTTCTTTATCCTCACACATGAAAAGATAAGTGTACATGCATATAAATATATGTGTATATAAATATGCATGTGTGCATTCATATGTGTATGCATATGTACACACATCATACACATATATATGGCAAAAATAATATATGGCAAAAAAATAAATAAAAAAAATAACATGAAGATGTAAGAAAATGCCATCTAATTACAAAAGAAGAAGGCATAAGAACTGGTTACAGGTATAAAAAAGACGTCAAAAAGCATGTGAAAATTTGTTAAACCATACTCTTAACCAGGGAAATGCAAAATAAAATAACTCAGAAATATGTATTTTTTCCCAAGGAGATGGATATATTTTTAAAATTAAAATAATAATTCACATTGGCAAGAAAATGTTTACTCTATCACACTGTTGTGAAGATAGAATTGGTAAAGAAGTTTTTGAGATTAATTTGACAGAATAGACAAAAATTTTAAATATACATGTTAAGCAATTTAATTCTTCCAATCTATCAAAAATATTTCATATTTATTCAAAGAGGTACATATGAGGATGTTTAGTATAATATCTATGTAATAAAGAAAAACCCCAAATAATGCAAGTATCCATCAATAAGAGACAAAAAATAATTGTACATCTGTGTGATGAAATACTTTGCAGCAAAGAAAATGAGTTACTTGTATATATAGGTGTATATAGATATATAGGTATACAGATAATTTTCATATATCTATTTTATATAGACCAGTTTCTTACATATAAGCCAAACTATTAAGGTAGGTTATGTCTGCAGATTGAGATTAAAACTACTTTGATAATTTTAGTTTTAAGACAAAATACCAATAAACTATTTTTCACACTTTCCTATGAAATTTTATTTCCTTAATAGAATAGAATTATTTCAATTGCTGTTTTCTGATACTAGTTATACTTAGCCGGGGAATCTCATCTACTACCTGCTGAGGAACCTTATTCTGTATTTCAGCAGATTAGACTTTCATATTTTATTACCTATTCATCCATTAATGTATTCAAAAATATTTGTTGGGTTCCTTCAGTGGGCGAGGATTTGTTGTAAAAGCTGGGGGACTGCCGTGAATAAAACAGGTAAAAAAAACCCCACATGTTTTCACTTTCTAATTTATATACATTGTGTTAAATTTGCATTTTTACCAGAAACATGCATCATTTTATTTATTAAATTTCTCTTCAGGGGAATGACATCAGCAAAATTGGCAGAGTAAGGAACTCCAAAAGTCTGACTCTCCAGAAAAATTACAAAATTATTCAGAATCAACTTTGTTAGAATATTGGAAATTAAGCAAAAGTTTGCATTAACCCAGGAAGTATTTACGCAAGGAAAACAGCTGAATCTTGGTAAGAACAGTGAGATTTGTGGTATTTTAGCTTACTCTATCCCATCCCTTCTCCCCCAGTGGTAGACTTGAAAATTTTTGTAATAGATTGCATTCTTTTTTTTTTTTATTTCATCTTATTGTTATGGGGGATACAGAATTGCAGGTTACATACGTTGCCCATGTACCGCCTTTCTCCCCAAGTCAGAGCTCCAGGCATGTCTGTTGCCCAGATAGTGTGTGTTGCACCCATCATGTATAAGTAAAGGAAGGGAGGAGAATGGATTTCATTTGCAAATCGCCCTTAGTTCATCTGTCAAGTGGTTATCTCACCTCAAAGACACACAAAAGGCTTGCTTTATTTTGCCTTACTGAAACTGCCAGGTGCTAAAGGCTGTACTCAGGAGACTTTTGTTAAAAACCTTTACAAATAAATGTTTTAGCCCCTGCTGCCTGAGACAATGGATAATATTAAATAGTTGGGGAAAACAACACACTAAGCATAAAGCTTGTAAAGGAAAACTGGGAAATGAGATGCCTTGGGGAATAAGGACTTTGAAAAGTTCTAATATATTCCTGGAATTTTAGAAAGCCCTATGTATGCCAGGATTCTGCACATGCTTAGAAAAGACCTGAAAAGGCCCTAAGCTCTTACCTCTGGTTGACCTTGAAATTCTATGCAAACATGAAATGAAGGTTAAGGCAGTGTTGTAAATTTCCTGGCTGAGTGTTGAAGGTATATTTCTTCTCCAGAACCACTATGCAAAAACTGGGATAATTTTTGGTTCTCAACTTTAGGGAAATCTCCATCCAATTAGTATCTGATCACTAAGCTAATGGAACAGCAATATCAGTGGGCACACATGATAAAGAATATAGACTTTACAAAATTAGTTCACATGATACAGAACACAGACTTTACAAAATTAGTTCAGAAAAGTCACTAATCAAACAAATAACTACAACAAGTATATTGACAATAAATCCTAGGGAGGGAAGAGATATAATTTCCAGAGTTTCCATATTATAACAGTCAAATGTCCAGGCTTCAACAACACAAAAATGAAGCATGCAAAAAAACAAGAAAATATGAGTTACTCAAATCATGAAGAAATGAAATAAAGATTAGAGTAGAGGTAAATGTAGTAGAGAATAGAAAAACAACAGAGAAGACTTGGGCAGGGCAAAGACAATATATGTAACCTAAACATTTGTACCCCCATAATATTCTGAAATAAAAATAAAATAAAAAAGAAAAAAAAGAAAAATCAATTAGATGAAAAGTTTGTTCTTTGAAGAGATTAAAATTGATAATCTTTTAGTTTGACTGACCAAGGGGAGAAAAAGACTCAAATTACTAAAATTGAGAATGAAAGTGGGGATGTTATTATTGACTTTACAGAAATAAAAAGGATCATAAAAATACTTTGAATAATTTTATTGTGTCAACAATTTAGATAACATAGAGGAATTGGACAAAGTCCTAAGAACACACAAACTATTATGAGGGAGAAAAGATTTCTTTTCTCACCCATGGCTAGGTTCATAGATGAAAGCCCAGATTAATAAAAGAAAAACATAACAAATTTATTTAATATAAGTTTTAAGTGATACAGGAGCCTTCAGAAATGAAGACTCACAGAAACAGGGAAACCTGTGATTTTTCCTTTATATGCTTAGATTTGATAAAAAATGAATGGTCATGCAGAAGTATGATTGGAGGGCAATAGGTTATGACATGATGGTAATAAACTGGGGGGAACTTAGCAAGGCCTGTCAGTTCAGACTCTTCTCTGCACCCTTGCCATCTTCAGAGATAAGGACATTTCTTTCCTCCAGGTATAGGGTGGGTACCTCTGCAATGAAAATTTTATGACCTGTTTCAGGGGAAGGTGAGCTAGGTTTTATGGACTACTCCAGAGAAAAAAGGGGTAGGGGAAGGTTAGAGTGAATTTCCTGCTTCAGCTGTTTTCTGAAGTGCCAAAGTGTCCAATTTTGGGGTAGCATGTGCTGAACCCTACCACTACCAAAACACACTCAATAAGAAATAGAAAATTTGCTGTACCAAGTAAAGCAATTGAGTCAGTAATAAAAAACTTCCAATAAAGTAAAGCCCAGGACCAGATGGCTTCACATGTAAATTCTATCAAATGCTTAGAGAGGAATTAACATCAATCCTACTCAAATTCTACCAAAACATAGAAGATGTAGGGACACTTTCTAATTCTTTCTATGTGGCCAGTATTACCCAGATACTAAAGTCAGAAAAAATACATTAAAAGAAGAGAAAACCACAGACCAATGTCCTTTATGACTATACATGCAAAAATCCTCAAAAAAAGACTATCAAATCAAACTCAGAGGCATATTAAAAGGATTATACACCATGAGTAAGTGAGATTTATCACAGACATTCAAAATTGGTTGAAAAAAATGTATGATCATCTCAAAAGGTGCAGAAAAAGCATTTGACAAAATCGAAAACCCTGTCATGATAAAAACACTCAACAAACTAAAACAGAAGGAAACTTCCTTAACCTGATAAAAGGCATCTGTGAAAAACTCACAACTGCCATCACACTTAATGGTAAAAGATTAAAAGCTTTCCTCGTAACATGAGGAACAAGACAAGGATGTCTACTAACTCCACTTTTATTAAATATTATACTGGTAATACTATCTAGGGAAATTAAGCAATAAAAATAAATAGATGGCATCTGGACTGGAAAGGAAGAAGTAAAATTATCTCTATTATAAGATGAAATAATCTTATCGATAGGAAACCCTAAAGAATACAACAAATTAGCAAACAAACACATACCACGTAACTCTACTAGAGCTAATAAATGAGTACAGTGATGTTTCGGGATGCAAGGTCAATATAAAAAAATTAATTGTATTTCTATACATTAGCAATAAACAACCTGAAAATGAAATGAGAAAAAAAATTCAATTTATAATAGCATCAAAAGAAATAAACAACTTAAGAATAAATTTAACCAACGAAATGCAAGACTTGTGCACTGAAAACTACAAATCATTATTAAAAGAAATTAAAGAAGGCCTAAATAAATGGAAAGACATCCTCTGGTTATGGATTGGAAGACTTAATATTGCTAAGATGGAAATAGTTCCCCAAACAACCTACAGATTCAATGTAATCGCTTTCAAAGTTCCAACTGTCTTTTTTTGCAGAAATGGACAAGCAAATTCTAAAATTCATATAAAACTGTAAGGGATCCAGATAGCCAAAACAATATTGAAAAACAAGAACAGGTTTTTGAGAGAAGATGGCGGAATGGTGGTGACCTCCTGGATTCGTGCTCCCGGAGTGGAAGGCATGGGTCTCGGACTGCCACAACGCTAGAGGTTCACTCCCCCACAAGAACGGCAGTGTGAACCCATGGAGAATCAGCGTGGGACAGAGAGAGAGCGAGAAAGGACTGAGGTGATCGGGAAAGAAATCACAAAAATCTGGAGAGTGCGGGACGGTCAATAGAGAAGGGAGCGCGGGACTGCTGTATCCACCTCACCAGAGAGTGGGGTGGGTTCAGCCCCACAGGAAAGCATCTTGTTCCCCCTCTGACCTCCACACCCACTCAATTGGGGATCTGCCTGAAGTCGGTGCAGAATCGCTGCGGGAGACGTGGGCTCTGCAGAGAGGAGACATTGGCGGGAGGCATTTTGGACCCTGGAGTGCTGTGCGGTGCCGAGGTGCCTAGCAAGAATCTCCTATACGCGGGTGGCGGGGCTGCCTCAGTCCAGCTCGAGCAGACGCCGATCTGTCTCCTTTAGGCAGGCGGCTGGATTCTCCCGGTCCCGGCTCCTCTGGCCTCTGCTGGTCCATGAGCGTTCAACCCCAGTGACAGTGATCAGCAGACAGGCGGCCGCCATTCTCGGGTTTCACTGCCTAAACCCTGCAGAGTGATTGGGTACCGGGCGGCTCCCTTCCCTAGTCCACGGACCCAACTAGGAGCTAACCCTTTGTGTGAACACTGAGTGGTTCCCCAGTCATGAGAGAGTGGAGTGTGGACCTTGTGGACATTGGGGTGGGGTGGACCATCACCTGTGGGAACTGCAGCGGCTGGGGCGCTGGGCGAACGAGGGCGCCGATCCCCTCCCCCTATCCACTGTCTTTCTTGCAGAGAGAGATGGAAACCACCTAGGGAGAGGAAGAGGAGCAGCCCCCCCCCCACAGCGGAGGTAGCAAAATCCTGAAAACACGTGAAGGGCTCCCCCTAGCAACAGAGGAGGCAGCTTACCTGGCGCTCACGGCGTGCCCCTATCCAGACTAAAGCTGAAAGAAGGAATCTTAAGGATTCATCCAGATGGGAAGGGCTCAGTGAAAGAACTCTGGAAGTATAAAGAATCAAGATGAAATCTCGCCCTCAAAGAGGACTACTAGTTCGCCACCAATTAACACAAACCAGATTCCAAATAGCAACATGTCACAGGAAGAATTTCAAACATGGATCATAAACACGCTGAACAGTATGCAAGAAAAAATGGATAATCAACATAAAGAAACCACAAAAAAGATCCAGGACTTGGAAGAAAAATTCACCAAAGAAATCGAAATACTGAAGAAAAATCAAACTGAACTCCTGGAAATGAAGAATTTATTCAAGGAGCTACAAAACACAGTGGAAAGTCTCAAGACCAGGGTAGATCAAACAGAAGAAAGAATCTCAGAGATCAAAGATAACACTTTCCAATTAAATAAGACAGTCACAGAGTTAGAGCAAAGAAACATGAGAAAAAACCAGAGTCTACAAGAAATGTGGGATTTCTCTATGGTTCTCCTGGAGAGAGTTGGAACCCATTATATTAAGTGAAGTATCCCAAGAATGGAAAAACAAGCATCACATGTACTCACCAGAAAATTGGTTTCCCTGATCATCACCTAAATACAAATCTGGGAACGACACCAATTGGACATCAGACTGAGGTGGGGGGTGGGGGAGGGGATGGGGGTATGCCTACACAATGAGTGCATTGCGCACTGTTTGGGGAGTGGTAACACTTGAAGGTGCTGACTCGAGAAAGGGGGGGTGGGGAAAAAAATATGAAACTGTTGTTTTTAACTTGCACTGTTCACTTAATAATTTATCATGAATATTTCCCATATTATTTCATATCATTGTACAAGAAATAATGTATACATTATGAAGACATACTGTATCTAACAAGATATACTGTTAGACTCTTTGATTCTGTAAAATTAAATTGAAAAAATATATATATATATAAAAAAAAGAAATGTGGGATTATGTGAAGAAGCCTAACGTCAGAGTTATCGGCATTCCTGAGGGTGAAGAAGACAATAAGCAAGGGTTGAATAAACTATTTGAAGATATAATTGAGGAAAATTTCCCAGGCCTAGCCAAATCTCTAGATACACAGGTTCAAGAAGCTCAAAGAACCTCTGGGAGATTCATACCAAACAGGAAGACACCACATCATGTAGTCATCAGACTGACCAAAATATCCACTAAAGAGGCCCTTCTTCAAGCTGTAAGGAGAAAGAAACAAGTAACATACAAAGGAAAGTCCATCCGAATCACACCAGATTTCTCAACTGAAACCTTACAAGCAAGAAGAGATTGGGGCCCCATTCTCACTCTTCTGAAACAGAATAATGCCCAGCCTAGAATCCTGTACCCAGCTAAGTTCAGTTTTATATATGAAGGTGAAATTAAGACATTCTCAGATAAACAAAAACTCAGGGAATTCACCAAGACAAGACCAGCTCTCCAAGAAGTACTCAAAACAGAGTTACACATGGTCCAGCAAAAGAAGGACCCTGGAATGTAACACTAATCAAGAGATAAATATAAAAACCCAGTTATCATAATGGCTCAAGAGAGAAAACAGATCAATGAAATTCAACCCAACTTGAGGAAAAGCAATCTGTCTCACTTATCAGTTCTCTCATTAAATGTGAATGGGTTGAATTCCCCACTCAAGAGACATAGACTGGCCCAATGGATAAAAAAAATATAAGCCAAGTATCTGCTGTCTTCAGGAAACTCATCTAATCTGCAAGGATGCATTTAGACTGAAAATAAAAGGGTGGAAATCAATATTCCAAGCAAATGGAACCCAAAAGAAAGCTGGTGTGGCGGTTCTAATCTCCGATAACGTAGTTTTAAATCAACAAAAGTAAAGAAAGACAAAGATGGTTACTATATACTGGTGAAGGGTACAATTCAACAAGAAGACATAACTATACTTAATATATATGCACACAACCTAGGTGCACCCAGATTCATAAAGAAAACCCTACTTGATCTGAACCAAATGATAGATAACAACACTTTAGTAGCCGGAGATTTTAACACGCCACTGACAGTTCAGGACAGATCCTCCAAACAAAAAATAAACAAAGAAATAGTGGACTTAAACACAACACTAGATCAAATGGGCCTGACTGACATCTACAGGGCATTCTAACCAAAAACCACTGAATATACTTTCTTCTCATCAGCTCATGGGACATTCTCCAAGATTGACTATATCTTAGGACATAAAGCTTGTCTTAAAAAATTTAAAAATATAGAAATTATACCATGCATCTTCTCAGATCACAGTGGAATAAAAGTAACAATGAACCCTAACAGAAATCCTCACTTCTACTCAAAGTCATGGAAGCTAAATAACCTTCTCCTGAACAATCATTTCATAAATGAAGAAATCAAGTCGGAAATCAAAAGATTCTTTGAATTAAACGACAAAGGAGATACAACGTATCAAAATCTGTGGGACACAGCTAAAGCAGTCCTGAGAGGAAAATTTATTTCCATAAATGCCTATACCAAAAAGACAGAAAACTTACAAATAGACAATCTAATGAATAGACTCAAAGAGTTGGAGAAGGAAGAACAGACCGATCCCAAACCCAGCAGAAGGAGAGAAATTATTAAGATTAAATCAGAACTAAATGAAAAGGACAACAATCAAACCATAAGGGAGATTGATAAAACCAAAAGTTGGTTCTTTGAAAAAATAAACAAAATTGACACACCTTTGGCTAGACTAACCAAGAGCAGAAAAGAAAAATCTCTTATAACCTCCATCAGGAACACGAAAGGAGTAATCACGACTGATGCCACAGAGATACATGATACCATATATGAATTTTACAAAAATCTTTATGCACACAAATTAGAAAACCTGGAGGAAATGGACAAATTCTTAGAAACACACAGCCTTCCCAGGCTCAACCAGGAAGAAATAGAATTCCTAAATAGACTGATATCTAGATCTGAAATAGAAACAGCAATAAAAAACCTTCCCAAAAAGAAAAGCCCTGGACCAGATGGGTTCACACCTGAATTCTACCATACCTACAAAGAAGAACTGGTGCCCATCCTACATAATCTATTCTCCAATATAGAGAAGGATGGGATTCTCCCCAACACTTTTTACCAAGCCAACATAATCCTGATACCAAAACCAGGAAAGGATGCAACTAAAACAGAACTATAGACCAATTTCTCTTATGAATATAGATGCAAAAATTCTCAATAAAATTCTAGCAAATCGAATCCAAGTGCTTATCAAAAAAATAATCCATCACGACCAAGTGGGCTTCATCCCAGAGATGCAGGGATGGTTGAACATACGCAAACCTATAAATGTAATTCATCACATAAATAGAAGCAAAAATAAAGATCATATGATCCTCTCAATAGATGCAGAAAAAGCATTCGACAAAATTCAACACCCTTTTATGACAAGAACACTTAACAAAATAGGCATAGATGGGGCCTATCTAAAAATGATACAAGCCATATATGACAAACCCACAGCCAACATCATACTGAATGCGGAAAAACTGAAAGCATTCCCACTTTGAACTGGAACCAGACAAGGCTACCCACTGTCCCCATTACTTTTCAACATAGTATTGAAAGTCCTTGCAAGAGCTATCAGGCAAGAGAGCAGAATCAAGGGAGTCCAAATAGGGACAGAAGAGATCAAACTCTCACTCTTTGTTGATGATATGATGTTATATCTAGAAAACCCCAAGGTTTCAATGAAGAGACTCCTGGAATTGATCAATGAATTCAGTAAAGTCTCAGGATACAAAATCAATACACACAAATCAGAAGCATTCATATACGCCAATAACAGTCAAACGGAGAACCAAATTAAGGACTCAATACCCTTCAAAATAGCAACAAAGAAAATAAAATACCTATGAATATATTTAACTAAGGAGGTAAAGGACCTCTATAGGGAGAACTATGAAACACTGAGGAAGGAAATCGCAGAACATGTAAATAGGTGGAAAACCATACCATGCTCATGGATTGGTAGAATCAACATTGTTAAAATGTCTATACTGCCCAAAGTTATCTACAGATTCAATGCAATCCCTATTAAATTACCAACATCTTTTTTCACAGACATAGAAAAAATAATTTTACACTTTGTATGGAACCAGAGAAGACCCCGTTTAGCAAAAGCAATCTTAAACAACAAAAACAAAATGTGAGGTATTAATTTGCCAGACTTCAAACTTTGCTACAAGGCAGTGGTTCTTAAAACAGCCTGGTACTGGCACAAGTGCAGGGACACAGACCAGTGGAACAGAACAGAAAATCCAAATATAAAACCATCCTCATATAGCCATCTAATCTTTGACAAAGCAGACAAAAACATACTCTGGGGAAAAGATTACTTATTTAATAAATGGTGCTGGGAAAACTGGATATCCACATGTAGAAGACTAAAACAGGACACACAGCTCTCACCCCTCACAAAAATCAAATCACGGTGGTTAATAGACTTAAACCTTAGGTCAGAAACTATTAGAATTCTAGAAGAAAACGTAGGAAAGACTCTTACAGACATTGGCCTAGGCAAAGAATTTATGAGGAAGACCCCTAAGGCAATCACAGCAGCAACAAAAATAAATAAATGGGACCTGATCAAATTAAAAAGCTTCTGCACAGCCAAAGAAACAGTCACGAGAGTAAACAGACAACCTACAGAATGGGAAAAAATTTTCGCATACTACACATCAGATAAAGGACTGATAACAAGAATCTATTTAGAACTCAGGAAAATCAGTAAGAAAAAATCAAACAACCGTATCAAAAAGTGGGCAAAGGACATGAATAGAAATTTTTCAAAAGAAGATATAAAAATGGCTAAGAAACATATGAAAAAGTGTTCAACATCTCTAATCATCAGGGAAATGCAAATCAAAACCACAATGAGATATCACTTAACTCCAGTGAGAACGGCCTTTATCAAAAAGTCCCAAAACTATACATGTTGGTGTGGGTGTGGAGAGATAGGTACACTCATACACTGCTGGTGGGACTGTAAACTAGTGCAGCCCCTGTGGAAAGCAATGTGGAGATACCTTAAACAGATTCAAGTAGACCTACCATTCGATCCAGCAATCCCATTACTGGGAATCTACCCAGAAGAACAAAAGTCACTCTATATAAAAGACACCTGCACCCGAATGTTTATAGCAGCACAATTCACAATCGCAAAGATGTGGAAACAACCCAAATGCCCATCAATTCATGAATGGATTAGCAAAATGTGGTACATGTATACCATGGAATATTACTCAGCTATTAGAAATAATGGCGATATGGCATCTCTTTGGTTCTCCTGGAGAGAGCTGGAACCCATTCTCTTAAGTGAAGTATCCCAAGAATGGAAAAACAAGCACCACATGTACTCACCAGCAAACTGGTTTCCCTGAGTGCACATTTGGGATTAACACCAATTGTGTATCAGACAGAGGTCGGGGCTGGGTGGAAGGGATGGGTGTATACCTACTTGTTCAGTGCGATGCGCACTGCCTGGGGAATGGACACGATTGAAGTTCTGACTGGGGGGGATGGGGTGGGGGGAGGGGAGGGGTGCACACCTACATGATGAGTGTGATGTGCACTGTCTAGGGAATGGACACAATTGAAGCTCAGACTCGGGGGGATGGGGAGGCATGGGCAATGTATATAGCCTGATCTTTTGTACCCCCTTAATGAGCTGAAAAACAAACAAACAAACAAAAACATAAATTGTATGTTTTATTTTGAAAAAAAATAAGAAAAGAAAAGAAAAACAAGAACAAAGTTGAAGGGCTCGCACTTCCCAATTTTAACTTACTAGAAACTTACAGTACTCAAAACAGTATGATATTGGCATAAGGATAGACATGTGGCATAGAGACAGTGGAATAGAATTGAACTTCCAGGAATACACCTATACATCTTGGTCAATTAATTTTTGACAAAAGTGGTAAGATCATTCAATGGGGAAAGAATAGCCTTTTCCACAAATGGTTCTGGGACAATTGAATAGAAGTGAATTTGGATCCCTACATCACACGATATACAAAAAGTAACTCAAAATGGATCAAATGCCTAAATATAAGTGCTAAGACTATAAAACTGTTGAAAGGAAACATAACTGCAAATCTTCAGACCTTGATTTAGGCAATGATATTTTAAATATTACACCAAAAGCACAGCAACCAAAGAAAAAATTGATAAATTGACATCAAAATTAAAAAAAAATCCTTGTGTTCATCAAAAGATATTAAGAAAGTGAAAAGACAACACACAGAATGGGTGAAAATGTTTGTAAATCTCACATCTGACAAGGGTTTAATGTACAAAAATATAAAGAACATTTAGAACTCATCAATAAAAAGACAACTCAATTTTAAAACTCAGCAAAGGATTCAAATAGACGGTCCTCCAAAAAAGTTGTACAAATGTCCAATTTTCACATGAAAGTTTGCTGAACATTACTAGCCATCAGAAAAATGCAAATAACAACCACCATGAGATAGCACTTCACACACACTAGGACGGCTATAGTAATAATACAAAAAAAAAGAAAAAAAGAAAAAAAAAACAGAAAATAACAAGTATTGGTGAGGATGTGGAGAAATTGGAACCCTCATACATTGCTGGTAGAAATTTAAAATGGTACACCCGCTGTGGAAAACAGTTTGGTTCAAAAATATCACCCAGAAATTACACTCTCTTAGGTATTGTATTGGCCTGCTTGGGCTCCTGTAACAAAATAGCCATAGACTTGAGTGACTTAAACCAGCGGCCCCCAACCTTTTTGGCGCCAGAGACCAGTTTCACAGAAGATAGTTTTTCCATGGACAGGGGTTAGGTGGGTAGCCGAGCTCTGCAGCCGGGTCCCTAACAAGCTGTGGATCATTCCCGTTCCACGGCCCAGGGGTTGGGGACCACAGGCTTAAACCAGAAATTTATTTTCTCACAGTTCTGGAAGCTGGAAGTCTGATATCCAGGTGCTGCCATGGTTTCTCCTGAGGCTTCTCTCCTTGGCTTGCAGTTGGCCACCTCACTCTGTATTCTCGCATGACCTTTCCTCTGTGCACTTTTCCTGTGGGTCTCCCTCTTCATATAAGGGCACCAGACAGATTGGAATAGGGCTCACTCATATGACCTTAATTGCCTCTTTAAAGGTACTATCTCTAAATATAGTCAAATCCCGAGGTATACTTGGGGTTAGGTCAACATGTAAATTTTGCAGGGACACAATTCAACTCATAGTAGGCATATATCCAAGAGAATTTAAAATACATGTTTACACAAAATCTTATACAAGAATGTTCATAACAGTATTATTCACAAAATCCAAAAGTAGAAACTACTCAAATATCCATAAACTGATGAATACACAAACAAGATGTGATATATTCATGCAATGGACTATTATTTGTCCACAAAAAGTGAAGTACTGAAACACGCTCCAGCTTAGATGAACCTTGAAAATATACTAAATGAAAGAAACCAGACACAAAAGGCCACATATAGTATATTATCTATATTACATTTCCAGAACAAATCCATTGAGATAGAAAGCAGATCAGTGGTCATGAGGGAATGTGGGAGTGTGGAATTGGGAATACAGGGTTTCTCTTAGTGAAGATGTAAATGTTTTGGAATTGGATACTGATGATGGTTGTACAACATTGTGAACATGCTAAAAATAAGTGAATTGTAAACTTTTAAATGGTGAATTTTATGTTATGTGAATTTCAACTCAAAAATTCTTCCAAAATTATAGAATTAATAAAACCCACCACAATCAGGGAAATACTACAAATATTCAAGTAAAAAATGTAATAATCTCTCTACTCCATTCCATTATCCTGCTCCCCCATTAGCCTGGGAACTAATGTACATAGCCTGGTGTGAGTTAATTGACATGTTTTTACCCTGTGCAATCAAATATAAGAATTCATGAGTGCACATGTGCACACACATATTTTTTAATTATTTTATATAACATTAATAACTAATGCCATATGCATTATATTACAGCTCATGGACATCTTCAAATCAACATGGCTCTACCTTATTCTTTTTAATAGCTGCATAATATTCCATCGCTTATGTAATAGTCAGGCTTCTCCAGAGATAAAGAACCAATAAAAAGTATATATAGAGAGAAAGGGCTTTACTATGAGGAATTGGCTCATGTGATTAAGGAGACTGACAAGTCCCAAGATCTACAGTCAGCAAGCTGGAGCCCCAGGAGAGCTGATAGTGTAGTTCCAGTCTAAATGATGGCAGGCTTGAGACCCATGAAGAGCCAATGTTTCAGTTAAAGTCTGAAGGTATTGGTTTAATTTGCCTTTTCTAGGCTGCATGACAGTGTCTTTTGCTATATTTTTCTTTTTCTTTTTTGTTTTTGCTTTATAATGTTTTCAAATATTTCCATTTTTCCATTATAACTCCCAAATTTTTGTCTTCTTTAGGATGATGATTCTCACCCCCACTATGAGATTATGCAAATACTCTTCCAGTTTTCATATTTGTATTTTTTAAATTTAAATTCGGATTTCAGCTGGAGTTAATTTTTATATATGGTATAAGATAAAGATCTAGCCTTTTCCCTCCAGATGGAAAGTCAGTTATGCAAGCACTTCTACTAAAATAAACCCTCCATTTTTCACTAACTTTAAAATAAAACCATTGTTGTATATAAAATCTTCACATTCATTTGGATCCATTTCTGGACTTTTTATTCTATGTCACTAATCTGTTTGTTGATTTCTGGGTAATTTGCATACTATTTTGTGTATTATAGCTTTATAGATATCTGGTAAGGCAAGTTCCCATAGCCACTATTTTTATTTTGAATAATTTGCTTTACCAGTCTTTGGCTATTGTTCTTGCAAATAACTTGTAAAATAATTTTTGTCCAATTCACATGAAAAAGATGCTAATTAGACCAGGCACGGTGGCTCATGCCTATAATCTTAGCACCCTGGGAAGCCAAGGCAGGAAGATTGCTTGAGCTCAGGATTTTGAGACCAGCCTGACCAAGACTGAGACCTGTCTCTACTAAAAATAGAAAAATTAGCAGAGCATCATGGCATGTGCCTGTGGTTCCAGCTACCTGTGAGGCTGAGGCAGGAGAATCTCTTGGGCCCAGGAGTTTGAATTTGCAGTGAGTTGTGATGATGCCACTGCACTCTACCTGGGGCAACAGGGTGAGAGAGACGCTGTCTCCAAAATAAATAAATAAATGAAAAGATGCTAACTAGAATTTCAATAATGTTCATTAATTAAAGGATTATTTACATTTTTATATAAAATGAATAAAGTGTGTATCTTCCCTTTAAGTGTTGTTTTACATTCTTTAATATGATTTTTATAATTATTTTCATATAGTTTCTATATTTTTCTAATTAGATGTATTAGGCAATTTCCATATTAAAATGGTTATTGCCAATGTAAATAAAAAGTATTGATTATTTTATATATGTATATTTATATCCAGGCTTTTACCAACTTTTAAGATTAATTTTAGCAATTTGAAAGTCTCTTGGGATTTCTGGATATATAGACTAACTAGCTACATCTCTATATAGTTGTTATATTGATAGTTTCATCTTAATCATAGATTTTGTAATGTATTAATATTTTGCCATAGGAATATATAAATTTTAAAATTAGAAATAATAATTTCAAAAAAGTTTTAAAGTTGATTTTTACTAAAAATAAAAATCATTTGTTTTTTCAGAAAAAAATAAATAAATTCAACAAGAGTTGAACTTCAAAATAAATGGAACATCTAGCACCAACAGGAGCCATCACTGTTACTATGACTTACTGATTATGCTTACATTATTTAGAACGAGTTTTCCAGACTTTACATAATAGTGTCTTTGGTCAAATAATAAACAAAAGAGAAAAGGAAAAAGATAAAGATTACAGACAATCTAGTTGATGCAATCCAGATCATATGAAGTAAATGTATCTCACCTACAGAAGAACATTCTAAATTTCAGACTCTTCACTCTGCTTCCTCAGGATTAATAGCATGCATTGGTATGACAGTATACATGGGGTTAGAAGTCCAATTTGTTATTATCAAATAGAACAAATAGAAGTTCACATGAGGAGTGAAAGGAGATTTAGACTTACTCCATCTCTTATGCTGACCATTTGAGATAAACAACCAATCCCCATTCTCTCATCACTTAAAATCATAGATCATGATAATCATCATCATCATCATCACCATCATCTATGTTTCCACGAGTTAACAGGAATCACCACACTGTAATTAAAGAAGGAAAGAAGTACTCAGTTTACATTTGAGAATATTTTGAAGGAAAACCCCTTTGTAGCTTTGTATTTAATGAATATTCTTTAAATACATAGCACCAAATAATTCTGGGCAAATCAAACATGTAAGACCAAAAAAATGCTAACCATTAAAAGAATAAAAGCAGCTCATAAGCAAATTTTGACCTCTATTTTTTTTTTAAATATTTTAAAGACATTTATTCTGAGCCAATATGAGTGGCTGCAGTGTGGGGAAAACACAAACCCAGGAAGCCTTGAGTAAGAGGTCCTGAGGTAGTCAGATTACAGGGTTTTTTTATTCTTATTTCAGCATATTGTGGGGGTACAAAAGTTTAGGTTATGTATATTGCCCTTGCCCCCCACCCCCCCGAGTCAGTGACCCCTGTTACTATGAGTGGAAAAACAGCTGAGACAACAATTCCCAATATTCACAATGCTATCTCTCTTTCACTCTTTTTCTACCCTACATACAGAGGATAGTCACAAACAGAACTTTTAAAAATGCTCTACAATAATGGATTTGTACTTTGAAGATTATATAACTCAAAGGCTAGGTCTGTAGCAGTCAATTGTTCCATATTATGATCAGTTGTAACAAGTTCCTCAAGAACAGATCTACATGTTAATTGCCAGCAATATTCATTTATTGCTCATATCTATCTGTAAGCCAAAGATTATCATAACCATTGGCAGCAACAGACAACAAATACCTTGGCCTAGTCAGGCCCACTCCTGCTTGAGTCTTGGTCCTATTTGTCCTTGGGAATTGCTGAATATATAAGTCTTTATGAATTCTACCATGGTAATTTCTAAGTATTATCAAGATAACAGTCAGTCTATACTTTAGGCAGCCAAATATTAATGATGGGACACCAATTTTTAGGGTGTTAACATCTTTATCAGCTGTTACATAGTTTTTTTCCAGCTGTACATTCTATTCTTGTTGCTGCCATCAGCTACATGGAAGTTCTTTGAAATGAAATTATAATAGTCTTCACTCCCCAAGCATCCTGAGGTAACCTTAGTATCCTATTCCTAGTGATTCCAAACATCCTTGAGGGCCTTCACAAGGGTCACAATTAATTTTAAGAATATTCACATTTTAAAATTCTAATCTCTTGTGACAATTTAAAAGATGGTAATTGCCTGGAAAGTTAAATATAACATAGCAAAAAAATCAATAAGCAGGCCAATCATAATTTTACATACAGAAAATTCAGAAATGGATTACAGATATCTAAGAAGAGATCAGACAGGATTTCACAGGGTGGAACCACATAGGTTGGAGTCTGTTACATATTTACAGATTTGGCAAATTAATCTGTCCATCTACTTTGTGCTGATTAAGGTCTCAAGGACAGACTACATACAATCAAACTTGTAACAGACTGGTGAATAAATTGCATTCAAATAAATTTATTGCTAAAGAGTGTCCCATAAACTAGAGTGACCACATAATTTATTGTACAAACTGACACTTTTAAGATTGAAAAGGGGAAACTGTTATCCATTGTGAGCTGATATTTGTGAGTGTCGAGAGGTGTAGGTCCTGTTTCAGTCTTCTACATGTGGCTATCCAATTTTCCCAGCACGATTTATTGAAGAGTGATTCCTTTCTCCAGTGAATGTTTTTTTATGCTTTGACAAAGATCAGGCAGCAATATAAGGATGGTTTTACATCTGAGTTCTATTTTCTGATCAATTGGAACATGTCTCTGTTCTTTTACCAACCAAAAAGCTGTTTTGGTTACTATAACCTTGTAGCATAGCTTGAAGTCCAGTAAATTGATGCCTCCCAATTTGCTCTTTTTGCTTAAGGTTGTTTTAGCTATATGGGGTGTTCTCGGTTCCATATGAAGCATATAATTATTTTTTCTAGATCTACAAAAAATCATGTTGGTATTTTAATAGGCATTACATTGAAACTGTAGATCACTTCGGGTAGTATAGATATTTTAACTATGTTGATTCTGCTGATCCATGAGCATGGGATGGTTTTCCATCTGTTTATGTCCTTTGCTATTTCCTTCCTCAGTGTTTCATAGTTCTCCCTATAGAGGACTTTCACTTCCTTAATTAAATATATTCCTAGGTATTTTATTTTCTCTGTTGTTATTGTGTAAGGTATTGAGTCTTTCATTTGGTTCTCAGCTTGACTGTTGTTGGCATATAGGAATGCTACTGATTTATTTTGTAACATGCAACTTTGCAGAATTTATTTACCAATTCCGGTAGTCTCTTGGAAGAATCTTTGGGGTTTGCTAGATATACGATTATATCATCAGCAAAAAGTAAGAGTTTTACCTCTTCTTTCCCCATTTGAATATCTTTGATTTCCTTCTCTTGTCTGATTGCTCTGGCTAGGACTTTCAACACTATGTTGAATAGAAGTGGTGATAGTGGGCAACCTCTGGTTCCGGTTCTAAGTGGAAACACTTTCAATTTTTTCCCATTCAGTATGATGTTGGCTGTGGGTTTGTCATATGTGGCTTTTATCATTTTGAGGTAAGTCCCATCTATGCCTATTTTATTAAGCATTCTTATCATAAAAGGGTGCTGAGTTGTGTTGAATGCTTTTTCTGTGTCTATTGAGAGGATCATATGGTCTTTGTTTTACTTCTATTTATGCTGTGAATTACATTTATAGATTTGAACCATCCCTGCATCTCTGGGGTGAAGCTCACTTGGTGGTGATGGAGTCCTTTCTTTTCTGCTTTTGGTTAATCTAGTGAGAGGCCTGTCAATTTTGATTATCTTTTCAAAGAACCAATTTTTGTTTTGTTAATCTTCTGTATAGTTATTTTATTATAAATTTCTTTTAGCTCTGCTCTGATCTTGGTTATTTCCTTTTTTCTTCTGAGTTTGGGATTGGTTTGCTCATTCTTTCTCAGTTCCTTGAGATGATTCATTAGATTGTTCATTTGTGATCTTTTTGTCTTTCGGATGTAGGCATTTATTGCTATGAATTTTCCTCTGAGGACTGCTTTATTTGTATCCCCCAGATTTTTATAACTTGTGCTCCCTTTATTATTTAATTCAAAGAATCTTTTGATTTCCATCTTAATTTCCTCCTTGACTGGCTATGGTTCAGCAGTAGGTTGTTTCATTTCCATGACTTTGTAGAGATGAGTGTTTCTCAACTCACAATGGATAGCAGACTCGAACATAAGGCATGAAACCACATGAATTCTAGAAGAAAATGTTGGAAAAACTCTTATTGAGCTCATCCTAGGCAACAAATTTATGAATAAGACCCCAAAAGCAATCACAGCAACAAAAAAAATAAATAAATGGGACCTGACCAAATTTAAAAGCTCCTGGAAAGCCAAGGAAACTATAATTAGAGCAAATGGATAAGCTACAGAATGGGAGAAAATATTTACATGCTATACATCTAATAAAGGGATGATAACTAGAATGTATAAAGAACTCAAGCAAATCAGCACGAAAAAATCAAACAACCCCATTAAAAAGTGGACAAAAGACATGAACAGAAACATTTCAAAAGAAGACAGACTAATGGCCAACAAACATATGAAAAAATGCTCAACATCTCTAATCATCAGGGAAATGCAAATCGAAACCACAATGAGATATCACTTAAGTCCAGTGAGAATGGCTTTTATCAAAAAATCCCAAAACAAAAAATGCTGGTATAGCTGCAAAGAGATAATAACACTCATATACTGTTGGTGGGACTGCAAACTAGTACAACCTCTATGGAAAGTAGCATGGAGATACCTCAAAGAACTAAAAGTAGAACTACCATTTGATCCAGCAATCCCACTACTGGATATCTACCCAAAGGAAAAAAAGTCATTCTATAAAAAATATACCTGCACTTGAATGTTTATAGCAGCACAATTCACAATTGCAAAGATGTGGAAACAACCCAAGTGCCAATGAATACATAGGCGATTAAAAAAATATGGTATGTGTATACCATAGAGTACTACTCAGCTATAAAAAAAATGGTGAACTAATACCTCTTGTATTAACCTGAATGGAACTGTAGACATTCTTCTAAGTGAAGTATCACAAGAATGGAAAAACAAACACCACATGTACTTACCATTAAATTGGTACTAATCAATCAACACTTATGTGCACATATGGAAATAACATTTATCATAAATCAAGCAGTTGGGAAGGGGGAGGAGAGGATGGGTAAATTCACACCTAACAGGTACAATGCACACTATCTAGCAGATGGGCACACTTATAACTTTGAATCAAACAGTACTATAGCAATTTATGTAACCAAAACGTTTGTACTTCAGTAATATTCTGAAATTTAAAAAAAAAGAAAGAAAAGGAGACACTATTAATAATGAATCTGGGGCAATATATATGAACTGTGACTATCCTGAACAAAACAAAACTTATGGTTACTTTATCCATAACTCAAATACTCATCTCAATGGTCCAGTGCATCTCCTATCCTGTATCAAGGTCTCTGAGAAATCAAAATGGTAATTTAAAATTTGCATAGTTGGCATAAACTTAGAGGCAAAGGAGATAGTTCTGGCAATGGATAAATATATTCTAGTGGGGCAGGCAAAATGCATCAGAATATATTTGTTGATTATATTATAAGAATGTCCCTCAGGCCCAGTCTGTCACCCTCTTTGAACAAAATTTTCTACTCCTCATTTCTAGATCCAGCTTCCCCTATTTATTCAGGTTGGATACAGCACAATTGATCACATTTCCAATTTTTAGGTTACAAAAACATTTCAATCTTACCTCCCTGAAGAGGTACCCTAGTCATCTAGACTTAAGTATTTTCCAAATCTTCTCAGCCACATTCACATCAACCGTATCTTAGTTTACATCTACAGGTGTTTATTTTCATCTATTAAGTGTTAGAAATAAAACTACCCTTTGAGAATAAAGCCAGAGAGAAGAAAATCCTTTAGTCTTCAGGCTTCATCTTTGTGTACTGGTAACAATCTAGCTCTGCACTGATTTATACAAGATTATATTGAAGCTATATATTTATAGCTAAAATAAAACATTAAATGAGATCAAAGAGTTTATATGGCAATTCAGGATAAAGTAATTATCAGCAAATTTACTTCAAGCTTAGAAGGTGATAAGTAAAGAAGATGTATGACAACTAGTTAAAAAACTGAACCTATAATTAGAGGAAGTAAGGCTTTGACTTCTGTGAGATGTAAATGAGAATGACACACTTAATCAAAACTTAATTTAGATACCAAAAGCAAGCAACCCACAAGCATGTGCTAATATGAGGAGTCTTCAAAAAGTTCATGGAAAATGCATATCATGAAAAAACTGCAGGGATTTCAAAATTTTTTTCACTAAAAGAAGCTCATACTAACTTGTTATAAGATGTCTGAACAGGATCTAGTTTGAGGCACTAAGAAGGATAAGACATCTGTTTGAAAAGAGCCCCTATTGAAGCAACATGAATTCTGCTAAAATTGAACCAAGAACAAACATCAAATTTATGGTGAAGCTTGGGTGGAAGAATGTTGGCATTAGTGATGCTTTACAAAAAGTATATGGGGACAATGCCCCAAAGAAATCAGCAGTTTACAAATGGATAACTTTTTTTAAGGGATGAGACGATGTTGAAGATAAAGCCCACACAGGAGACCAGCCACATCAATTTGTGAGGAAAGAATTATTCTTGTTCATGCCCTAATTAAAGAGGACTGAGGATTAACAGCAGAAACTATAACCAACACCATAGATATCATAATTGGTTGAGCTTATACAATTCTGACTGAAAAATTAAAGTTGAGCTAACTTTCTACTCAACATGTACCAAAACCATTGTGCCCAGAGCAGCTACAGACAAAAGCAGAGTTTTCAATGGAAATTTAAAAAAAGTGGAATCGACATCCTGAAGCAATTCTTCAAATAATTGTAAAAGGAGATGAAACATGGCTTTACCAGTATGATCCTGAAGACAAAAAATAATTAAAGCAACGGCTACCAAGAGGTGGAAGTGGTCCAGTGAAAGCAAAAGCAGACCAGTCAAGAGCAAATGTCATGGCAATAGGCTTTTAGGATGTTCAAAGTATTTCACTTGTTAACCATCTGGAGGGCCAAAGAATGATAACACCTGCTTATTATGAATGAGCACGTTTTGAGAAAGTTGGCTAAAGCTTTAGCAGAAAAACACCCAGGAAACCTTAACCAGAAAGTTATTCTCTGCCACAACAATGCTCCTGCTCATTCCTCTCATCAAACAAGGACAATTTTGTGAAATTTTAGATGGAAAATCATTAGGCATGTACCTTACAGTCCTAATTTGGCTCCTTCTGACTTCTTTTTCTTTCCTAATCTTAAAAAAATCTTTAAATAGCATCCATTTTTCTTCAATTAATAATCTAAAAAAGATGGCATTGACATGGTTAAATTCCTGGGACCCTCAGTTATTTAGGTATGGAATAAATGGCTGGCATCTCACTTGCAAAAGTGTCTTGAACTTGATGAAGCTTATGTTGAGAAATAAAATTTATATTTTCTATTTTATCTTTTAAGTCCACTTTTCCATGAACTTTTTGAAGTCCCCTTGTAAGTGCATTGATAAAATAGTAAAGCTCAAATCAAATGCAATTTAAAAAACAGCAAATATAAGCCATTCTGGGAAAGCATCAAAATAATAGAAGAGCAAATATTGCCTAAGAAACATTGAGAATATGAAGAATGCAGTGGAATTTGCTGACATAGTAGAACATTTTCCAAATGTATTCAGAGGAAAGGAAAATGGAGTGTTTTCTTGGTCAGAAATACTAAAGCTTGAATAGAAAGTAAAGTGACTCATTTCAGTGATCAGAGAGTTTGAACACACACTGACTGTGCTTTATCCAAGTAAATCATTTTATGAAGCCAGTTTTGTAAGGCAATGCTTCTATTCCATTAGATCCTGACTCTAAAATGGATACTGAATGAGTGTTTGTGACCCTAAAGACTAAAAGAGAAGTAAAATTGGATTGCATAGATCAACAATAAAAATTGCAAGACAGAGGAGGAGTAAATTTAAATTGTTGAATGACAAAATTAAACATAGACAATGAGAAATGGGAAATAAAATTGACAAAGAAGCTTTGGGAGAATCTAAATATCTACACTTCCACTCTACCACAATCAGCACTGAGAGATGGTAAAACAAAACCCCTCATCAATGCCTGCTGTCCATTTGGGCTGCTAGAACAAAATGCCTTAGAATAGGTAATTTACAAGCAACAGAAATTTATTTCTCACACTTCTGGAGGCTGGGAAGCCCAAGATCAAGACACCAGCAGATTCAGTGTCAGGTGAGCATTCACTCTCTGCCTCAAAGATGGCACCTTCTTGCTGCATCCTCACATGGAGGAAGGAGCAAATAGACTACATCAAGGCTCTTTTATAAGGGCCCTAATACCATTCATGAGGGCTGCCAAAGGCCCCTCCTCTCAATACTATTGTATTGAAGATTAATTTTCAACATATGAACTTTGTGGGAATACAAACATTCAGATGATTACACCTGCCTGTCTTGATAGCCCTTTGCCCCTCTTCTTTGTCATATAATCCCTCTATGCAAAAAGAGTGGGCTCAGTGCCTTTCCTTCCTCCTGTCCTGGAGAACTCATGTCCTGGCCTTCCATACAACAAAATTATTTTCTTAAGCTCATGGAAGAAATATTAATACAAAGATCTGAGCCTGTTTTAGTCAAAATAGAATTGAGCTATGATGTGGTAATAAGCAACCCCCAAATCTTGGAGGATTAACACATAAAGTTTATTTCCTGAACACATAAAGTTTATCATAGATCAGATGAACCATCAGTGTAACTGTCTTCCATGACATGACCCAGGAATGTGGGCTGCTTCAATCTTGCTGCTCCACCATTTTAATGCACCACTCTAGGCTCACCACTGAAAGGAAAGATTGAATGGCAGAATTTCATTGTCAGTACAGAAGAGACACTCATTACTTCACCTCATGGTTCATTAGCCAGTAATAGATGCATGGCCTCATT
Source organism: Eulemur rufifrons (assembly GCF_041146395.1). Classification (NCBI taxonomy): domain Eukaryota; kingdom Metazoa; phylum Chordata; class Mammalia; order Primates; family Lemuridae; genus Eulemur; species Eulemur rufifrons. The sequence goes on from NC_091012.1 coordinate 107,659,873, forward strand.
AAATTCAAGAAGCTCAGTAGGGTATTGGTAAACACTAGAAATATCTACTAGGAGCTTTCCATGTTGGGTCGTTGATATGCTAAAGGAATTTATAAAAATTTCTCCCTCTCCCCAAAGCCTGATTTTCCTAGGGATGCTATTGTTTTCCTAGGGATGCAAATAAAAATTTAATTTGATCCCTGATGCTGAGAAATGATAATAAGAGTTCTCCTGGTGGGTGTATCTATTCTTCCTCTGAAACACTGAAACGCAGTGCTCTGATAAGCAGGAAATATCTAGACCTTAGTTGTAGAATGTGCAAATACATGAAATGTTTCAAAAATATGATCTCATTTCACAATGATATTAAAATATAACATTAGGGCTGGGTACAATGGCTCAAGCCTGTAATCCCAGCACTTTGGGAGGCCGAGGCAGGAGGATTGCTTGAGGCCAGAAGTTCTAGACCAGCCTGAGCAAAAATAGCAAGATCCTATTTCTACAAAAAATAAAAAATTAGCCAGTGTGGCGTTGCATCCCTGTAGTCCCAGCTACTCAGGAGACTGAGGCAGGAGGATTACTCGAGCCCAGGATTTTGTGTTTGCAGTGAACTATGATGATGGCACTGCACTCTAACCCAGGCGACAGAGTAAGACCCAGTCTCAAAAATAAATAAAATAAAGTAAAATAAAACATTAGACTTTTGTAATACTTGGTAAATGATGTTCATTCTAGAGCAGAAAAAAGGGCAAAGTTAGCTGAGTTTAGGAAAAAAAAAAAAGAAAGAAAAGCATTTACTTTCCTAATTGCAAAGTAAAAGAAATCCTAATATACAGATAATATGTAAGCAAATGAAATCCTCTTCCATCCCTGTTGCAAAAATTCATTCAGTGAGTAACTATGAATTAGAAATTGAAAACAGCTGGTATCTAAGTATAGCATTCTGAATATGGGCTTTTGGGTTGACTGTTTCTAAATATGTCATACCCTTTGAAGAAGTCAACGTGGTTATCTCTTTCTGGCAAGTGCATTATTTAGAAACAATTGGGCAGTAAACTTCTAAAAAATAGGTTAGAAGTCTTTAATACGAACAGTGATGTTTAGCCTATTTGATAAAGGCTCAGGGAAGCACTTTGAATACTGTTAACATGTAAAGCAGTTTGTACACGATGAACCTCCATAAGGCACAATGTTCACAGATTTACCTGTGAAACCACATGCTTCACCCTCTCAAATATTTATCCTACCAAACTTAATTGGACCAAAGCAGATAAAACTGTTCAAGCATGGGAACCAGTAATTGTTTGTAATTCATAAAGAGGATTATGCACATTCAACACTTTCAGAGAAACTACCTGTCTGAAAAGGAACATAGTCACAACAAAATGTTCTACAAATATGCACTTTTTAATAGTCTACTTACCTATAGGAATACTGCAAGCATCAGTGCCCTGAGGAAGTGGTGATGAGAATTCTTGCCCATACCCATCAGTACCATACAAAATTTCCGGGGTTGCACTCCAGCTCTAAACTCATACAGCGAGTATCAGATTTCACTTCTAAAGCTTTATTTTCATGCCAGCCAATTAAATCAGTTAGGGTCATCTATGCCCTACTAAAGTTGGAACAAGACCTATTTCTAGGTCTTCCATACTGACAAATTTCCCAAAGGGATCCATTGGAATAATAGTTGAAATTGTCTTTTGTGATATCATGATTAATAATAAGAAATATATGTGTGTATATATATGTGTGTGTGTAGATATATATACATATACATATATATATATATATATATATATGTCTTTATACCTGGTTCTTGGCACAGAACTCCTAAACAATCAGCAGTAAACTTGTATAAGATACGGGTGCTAGGTGCATCTTTTAATATTTGGCCTTTGACCCCAGTTCCTGAAAGAACTCCTAATCCCTTGAAATTTTCCGGATGATAGGAGTATCTTTTGCATTAATGAGGTGACTCTTGTTCTTGGCCAAGGGCTAGAAGACCAAGCCATGATTAGAAACTTGAAACTTTTGGCTCCCCTCCCCATCCTCTGAGGAGGGGAGTGGGGCTGGAAATTGAGTTAATAATAAATCATGCCTCATGATGAAGCTTCCATAAAAATCCCTCATTTATGAGGTTTGGAGAGCTTCTAAGATAAAGAACATATCCATGTGCCAGGAGGGTGATGCACCCCAATTCCATGAGGACAGAAGCTTCTGTGTTTGGGACCCTTCTGAACCTTATCCTATGTACCTCTTCATCTGTCTATTCATATGGATTCTTTGTAATATCCTTTGCAATAAATGGGTAAACATAAAAAAAAGTGTTTTTCTGAGTTCTGTGAGCTTCTCTAGTAAATTACTGAACCTAAGAAGGGGATCATGGGAGCCCCTGATTTGTAGCCAAGTCAGACAGAAGTTATTTATGGGTAACCTAGAAACCTACTACTTACAATTGGCATCTGAAGATGGGGGCAGTCTTGCAGGACTGAGCCCTTAATCTGTGGAGTCTGCACTAACTTTGGTTAGTGTCAGAAGTAAACTGAATTGTAGGACACACAGCTGGTGTCAGAAAGTTTGTTAGTGTGAGAAACTCCCACACATTTTGGTAACCAAAAGTGTTGTGAGAGTATAGAGGAGGAAAGACGGTTTGTTTTTCCTATAAACAGCCTTCCACTATGTGCATCAATACAAGCCTAAGATCCAAACAATAGAGCGAACTGTGTATATATGAGATTAATCCATTCATGAATTCATCTAGTAAATTTTAATTGGACATCTACTAGGTACCAGGTATTGTTTATGGGCACCTTCTGGACTCAAGACTAATGGGCAGACCAGTGCTGGCCACAAAACAATAATGTGTGCCTTATATAGTAAGCAAATGAGAGTAAATAAGTTATTTTTCAATACCAGTTAATTGCTTAGCTGGCAGACTTCTCTGGAGCAGTAAGAATAGAAATGCTATAAAAAAATAAACAAAATAAATTTTGCCATTCAGAGAAATGGACAGTGGGATATTCTGTATGTGGCTGACATGAAGCCATCTGGGAGCATTTATTCATACAGAGAAACTAATGATATCACTGAAACACCACGACAAGAAATTTCTTCAATATGTACAATGAGGCTTTAAGTAAATAAACCATGAAAACATCACATTTAAGAATAACAGAAAATGCCACAAACTGGAGATGTTTTGGGAGATACTGTGAATTTAGGAGGAGGCTTTAGGAGAATTCACAATGGCAGTGAATGCTGATGCATTCACTACACATCTGCAGGGACTTCATTCTTCAGGACAGAAAGATATGCTTCACACCAGTTGTGACTCTATTATCTCACCATTAACTCTAGAATTTATAAGAGTGCAGAATCATCGCCCAGATCCAACACAGAGTTGACACTATTCCAAACCCGCAAGCCATTCCAAGGCCACTGTGGGGACTTTAGGATCCTGAAAATTATCCTTAATTGGTTTCCTTTTGTCATCAGTGGACAATAGATGGTAAAAGGTAACATTTATACCTGTCAGGGACAACCCACCAGGGATCAGGCTTCCTTGGAGTCAGCACTCAGAAAGACACTCCTTTTGAGGAGTTAAAAACTATAATTTGGTTGGAAGAAGGATATGCATTCATCTCGAGGTCAACCTGAATGTTTTACAGATTTGTGTATTAATTAGGTTCACAAATACACAGCTTCCTTCCCCCCATCATCATCTTGAAGTGACCTTCACCAAATTCTGAGTGTGGATTGAGTTTCTCTTCACTTCTATTCCACAAGATTTCTTCCTCAGTGAATACCTATTTTCTGACTGGGGATTTAAGTTTTCCACTCAGACATATTGCACAGAAATGGGTCTTGTGTCTGTACCACAGTCTGCTCTTCTGAGTTTGGCTATAGACAAATATTCTCTAAAAATCAGGACAAAAGGACAGAAGGAATGAGTCAAATATCCAGCTGTCCCAGGACTACTGAAAAAGAATCATCTCAAACATAAGCACCATATGAAACCTGTGAAATGACTACTGTTTTCCAACTTCATTCTTGTTCATATTCTGGGTATTTTAACCCTCCCAAATCCAATTTACCTTCTTTACAGATTAAAGAGGTATCTTATGAGCATTCAAACCTTTTCTTTCTTCTTCTCTTCTCCAACCTGGGGGGTAAACTGGGCTAACAGAACCTTCATAAATCTGATGGCCACTGGAGCTTTAACAACCATGTATGCCTTGATGACCTCAAGTAGGGAAGAAGAGGGCTTTAACTGGCTTCCAGTTGCCATCAGAAAGACCTGTCATTTACAAGCAGTTCTAAGTGTGCTTAGGAAGTGATATGTGACTGGTCAGTCACTAATCAAAGGTTTTGATTCCAAATCACAGAATTCAATTAATGTTATGGGGTAGAGTGAGAAAAGGAAAAATATAACTTTCCCATCTCACCACTCTAAGACATGTCAAAAGATGGGCATGTCTGCCTCTCTGTTTGCCTCATTTAGAATAATTTCTACAAATCTTTTCTTACCCTGTTTTTCCTGATGATTTCTGAAATGTGGTGTTCAGTATGCCTGGAAAAGACATTTATTTTTCAATTTCTCATTCTAATGCATAAACATGCTTGTTAGATATTCTGCTCATTTTTATAAGATTTTGATGACATTCAGGTTAACTTCTTAACACGTCTTTATGATTTTTCAATGACTGAGATGGATGTTAGTATGGCCAAGAAAATTCAGAGTAAGAGCAGCAAGTTAAGCTAAGGTCAAAGGCTAAATTGTACATTTCTTGGTTAATGTTCAGCTGACAAAGGCAGTACCAATCCCACTCTTTCTAGGGAATAGAAAATTTCCAGTCTCTTGTGTGTGTTTTTAAGTAATCTAATATGCTTGAGGTTTATTTTTTCTTAGTAATAATGCTCCTAGCTCAGTCTGGGATTGGGTGCCTAAATGATAATCTTTGAGAAAATCATAAGGTGAACCACTTGGATAAAGACAGAAGATAGCCAAGGATTTCATTACTGATTATCACCAATATCACAAAGGTTAAATATGACCAAGGTTCTAATAGATGTCTAGACCCTCTATCAATTTTTCCAAATCCAATAATGTGGATGGAACACTGGTTTCTCCCATCTACTAACCAGGCCTGACCCTGCTTAGCTTCTGAGGTCAGACGAGATCAGGTGCGTTCAGGGTGGTATGGCCATAGATGGAACACTGGTTTCTAAATGTGGATGGTATGGTTGTTGCTGTGCATGCTCTGATTACATCTGGATTCTAAGGAGGAAAGCTTGGGACATAGGGTTGGAATTTAAGTGATTATGTCCCCTCTCAATACTAGTACCTTCATTTTCTGTGACTGAAGCTAGCAACTTTGTGCCACCATTAGAATCTCATTTAGCTTGTGCTTCTCCTTCTTCCTCCCTTCCTCCATCACTGTGTCCCAAAGGAACTTATTTTCCTACTGGAGCAATTTTCACTGATACAATGGATATAATTTTGGAGCCTTTGATGGAAGGACTTGAAAGAATCATTAACTTCATTTTGCTTCATTTGTTTTCCAAGTCAAAGAATCCCAAAGAGAACTGCTGTGAAAAATAAGAGCATCTTAATTGACTACCCTGAAGCTACGCATTTCAGACTTCACAGTCAAAAAGGCTGGACTATTCCTTGATGTTGGATTCATTCAAAAATTCAAGTATTATCTAAGGTTGGAGTTCTCCCAGCTTGCACCAAGTTCTACCCTTCCTTTCTCTCCTCCAATTGTCTTCCTTTGAGCATTGACCCTCCCATTGCAGTTTAGAACCCTACTCTGTCCAGGGAACAGAAGATTTCAAGCCTCTTTTTTGAATATTTTTAAGCAATCTTATTTGCTTGAGATTTACTTTTTCTTAGAAACTTTTAGCTTACTAATTAGGGGTTAAAAAAGAGTCTACCTGAATAAGTAGTATTTTGCCAATTGCCTAATTAGCACATGGCATCTTCTTCATTGGGTTCAAACACTGGCTGCACCACTTACTAGCTGTGTGACCTCTTGCAAGTTACTTAACTTAGTTTGTTTATTTATATAATGAGGATAAAAACACTAATGCCTACATCATTGTAATGTTGTAAGGATTAGTTTTTTAAATTGTGTTTATGTCTTTATTATAGTTTGCATTTTTCAGTTTAAAATTAGAGCACTTTTGAAAAATATCTTCCATATCTTTTTATTCTTTTTGGTTCTATTTTAAATGGTATGGCTTTCTTAATTATATTTTTAGAATGTTCATAGCAACTGCACAGAAATATAATTGATATTTGTATCTTTTTATTTATTTATCTATTTTTCATTTTTTATTTTGTTGAAGGATTAAGTGACCTTAACTTGAAAGAATTTAAAATGGTGACCAGCATATAGGCAACACTTAATATGTGTTACTGCTATTACTATTAGTAATAGGATGATTATAATTTCTAATACTTTCAAGGTAAAAGTAGGCTTTCAATGTACTAGCTTTTTGCATTAACATAAACTATGAATATAGGCTGCATACCCATGAAAAATAAAATATGCACTGACATTTTAATTTGTGTTCTACATTTCTTATAAAATTAAGAATATGCAAGAGTTTTCAAAAGCCAAATCTTAAGAAATGGGACATGGGACACTTGTATTTACAAGAAAAGAATGATGACAGATTAGTTATAAAAATTTACATATAAAAAGGCTTAGTGTAATTACCAAATGCTTGGAATTGCATGACCTAAGAGAGAAAGCCACATAGGTTATTTATGCAGAGTTTAGTGTGTATGTGTGTGTGTGTGTGTGTGTGTGTGTATGTATTGGATATGTGTAAGTTAAACATAGATAGTATAATAACTATTGTCAGGTATTTTTATACTTAACAACTCTGTGAGATCTTTGGTTATAGAAACATAACTTAAGGCCTAAATAGGTTAAGTATCTAAACAGAAGTCTTCATAATCTAGTATTCATTATGCTAACTGAAGCCCAGTACTCTTTCCACTCTATAGTAATTGCAACTGTACTAGGGAAACAGGATAGATTAGAACAAGATAGATATGGTTCCTGCTCTCTCAAAACTTCCAATTTAGCAGAGACAAATTTGAAAATTAGAAGTGTTAAAAAGAATTAAAAGGAGAACTGCTAGGTAGCTGAGGGCAGTGGTGGTCACCAAGCTGCCAGTCTTCCACTCTATCTTCCTAAAACAATATCAAATAACAAGATGGTAAATGTCAATTTATACAAAAACCGTTTACCCTCAGCACAACTTGAAGACATAGAATGCCAAAACTTCAAAGTTATTGTAGGTAAATAAAAACTTACAATCACCAAACCCCAGTGTAATCTCCCATGCTACCACCTCAACCCCACCCTTTCTAGCCACAAGGCAAAAGGAGAAAAATATGCGGAAGACAGAAAAGGAAGCTAAGGAGGGAGCCTACGATTGATTCAAGATCAGATTCAGAAAGATTAAGTCTACCCTAAGTCTGAATATTTTAAAAAAGCATCTGACTAGATTAGAGCCTGTATCACAGGGAAGAGATTTTAAAGTATCTATGATTTAAAGGAGCAATCTTTGAAACATGTAGCTTCCGAAAGACAAAAAGTCAATAAAGAAGAAAGAAACCCCTTTGCAATTAGATGATGAAAGAAAAAGAAACCGGCCGGGCGCGGTGGCTCACGCCTGTAATCCTAGCACTCTGGGAGGCCGAGGCGGGTGGATCGCTGGAGGTCAGGAGTTCAAGACCAGCCTGAGCAAGAGTGAGACCCCGTCTCTACTAAAAATAGAAAGAAATTATTTGGACAACTAAAATATATATACAAAAAATTAGCCAGGCATGGTGGCGCATGCCTGTAGTCCCAGCTACTCGGGAGGCTGAGGCAGTAGGATCGCTTAAGCCCAGGAGTTTGAGGTTGCTGTGAGCTAGACTGAGGCCACGGCACTCACTCTACCCTGGGCAACAGAGTGAGACTCTGTCTCAAAAAAAAAAAAAAAAAAAGAAAAGAAAAAGAAACCGAAGGGGGAAATGTAGGGTACTACAGAACAAAAGAGAATCATAAAACTAGAGGACATGCAGTCCTTTCCATCCCCATCTAAACAAATAAACAAATCTGTTTACAATGTCTAGATGTTATGTAAACAGAAAGGGCATCACTAAACTAGGAATCTTGTGAAACATCCCAATGCCATAAAAATGAACAAAGTGAAATCAGCAAATCCATACAGAACTATGCTAAAAAAATCAGAAAACAAACTTTCATACAAATGAAGAAATTTCACACATATCAAGAAAAGTCTCTGTGAAAAACAACCACAAAGCAGAAGAAAACTGTAAGAATTAAATATAATTAACCATAGTTGAGGATATGAAAAACCACCTTGTAAGAAATTAAAAAACTAAGAAAAGAAATGGTCAAAAACTAGAGAGATATGAAAAAAGAGTTGTCTTAATTCAGGAAAGAAATAAGGAATCAATTATAAGGTACCCAAGGGAAAATAAATTTAATAAGTGAAATTTAATAAGGGTCATAGAAAAAAGATAAGAAAACAGCCCAGATAATGAAAAGACAAAGAAAGGAATAAAACGGATCAGAGATAAAGTAGTGAAAATGAATGACAAAAAGAGTAAGAATCATATTCATATCATTGGAGCCTGCCTACCACAGTCAGTTAAAACCATCCATAAATTGATTATAGCCTTGTGGGGCATCCTGAGCTAGAGGCTCCCAGCCAGTCCATGCCAGTATTCTTGTCCCTCAAAAGCTGCATGATAAAAATGTCTATGGTTTTAAGCCCCTAAGTTTTGGGGTGATTTTCTACATAGAAATAGATAATGAGTACATATTTTGGTACCTGGAAGTCTTGGACTGCCATAACAAATAAGTAAAAATGTGGGCATGGCATTGGAACTGGGCAGAGAATTTTGAAGACGGTGTTAGTAAAGGTTTAAAGTGCTTTGAACACATTAAAATTTGGACTTTGAGGAAGATACTAATGAGGGCTTAAGGGAAAGTGAGAAAAATGTTATTGGAATCTCAAAGGAAGGGAATTCTTATAATGTAGTGGCAGAATCAATGTAGCTGTTACCTGCAGTTATGTGGAAAGTACAAAATATGCCTAATAATCACTGGATGATCTAGCTATGACTATTTCTAAGAAAAGTGTTGAAGGTGCCACCTGGTTTCTTCATGCTACTTATAATAAAATGTGAGAGGGGAGAGATAAATTGAGGGAAGGGTAGTATTAAAAAAAAAAGAGCCAGGACTTATGGCTTTGAAACTTCTCAGCCTCTCCAAATGGCAAATAATGTTAAAAACTAAAATGTGTTATATATGTACCATGTAGTTCTACTCAGCCACAAAACACAATGGTGATCTAGCACCTCGTGTATTATCCTGGATGGAGCTGGAGCCCATTCTACTAAGTGAAGTATCCCAAGAATGGAAAAACAAGCACTCACCATCAAATTGGTATTAACTGATCAACACTTATGTGCACATATAGTAGTAACATTCATCGGGTGTCGGGCAGGTGGCAGGGGAGAGGGGGGGATCGGTATATTCACACCTAACAGGTGTAGTGTGCACTGTCTCGGGGATGGACATGCTTGAAGCTCTGACTTGGGTGGGGCAAAGGCAATGTATGTAACCTAAACATGTGTACCCCCGTAATATGCTGAAATAAAAAAAAATTAGTAAAAAAAAAAAAGAAAGAAATGGCTTTTAAAGAAAGATCAAATCCAGGGCACTTCCAGGAAAACACTGTCTAAAAATAAAGAGTGTAACTGTAAAATCACTAGTTAAAATTTAAGAAGTATCAAAAATTCTATTTAGATCCTCAAAGTTATATTCAGTCACATAAGTCTCTTTAAAGAGATTATGGGTACTTTTAAACAGATTCTTTAAATCAAAAGCTTAAGGGTATTGTCCCACAGCCCTATGGGTTCCTGCACAAGGTAGGGAAAGATTTATCTTAAAGAGATATTGCAAGTGTGGCTTTTCTCTAATGGAGTAAACCCCAATGAAATTTACAGGAGACTCAAAAAGTTATTGATAAAACTATATCAGCAAACACATTGCAAGTATGGACTGAAAGGGACAGAGAGAAAACAAAATAAAAAGAAGTTCTTGGATCTCCAAAATTTTACTAGTAGGTAGCAGACTGAGGAAACCACTCAGTTGCAAATGCTGACTCAGAGGGCTGAACCAAAAGCTAGTCACGTGGAACAAAGCCCCCAGGCCTAATCAAGGAACATCTAACATTTGCCTCATTGGATTTCAGAATTCCTATGTGTCTGTGATTCCTTTTTGCTTCCCATTTCCCCCCTTTTTATTTTTTTTTTTATTTTTTTTTTTTTTTGAGACAGAGTCTCACTCTGTTGCCCAGGCTAGAGTGAGTGCCGTGGCGTCAGCCTAGCTCACAGCAACCTCAAACTCCTGAGCTCAAGCGATCCTCCTGTCTCAGCCTCCCGAGTAGCTGGGTCTACAGGCATGCGCCACCATGCCCGGCTAATTTTTTCTATATATATTTTTAGCTGTCCATATAATTTCTTTCTATTTTTAGTAGAGGTGGGGTCTCGCTCTTGCTCAGGCTGGTCTCGAACTCCTGAGCTCAAACGATCCGCCCACCTCGGCCTCCCAGAGTGCTAGGATTACAGGCGTGAGCCACCGCGCCCGGCCTCCCCCCTTTTTAAATAGAAATATCTACAGTGTTTATTCTATGCCTGTCCCACAATCATATGTTGGATGTGTTTGTAGGAAGATAATATGTCTCTTTAGTTTTACAGGTCTATAACACAAGAGGAACTACACCCAATTAGCTACACCTGCACTTGATTTAGATGATGAGATTCTGAACTTTGAGCTGGTATTGCAATGGTTATGAATTTTGAGGACCTTGAGAGTAGGTGAATGTATTTTGCATGTGGGTGGGAGAGTTAGAAGGTGAACTGTGGTAGGCAGCCTCTAAGTTGCCCCCAAAGATCCCAGCCTCCTGGTATTCAAGCCTTTGTGTAATTCCCTCCACTTGAATGTAGGCTGAACTTACTGATTAACAACTAATGAATAGCATATGGCAAAAGTGATGAGCTGTCACTTCTAAGATTAGATTACAAAAAGATTGTGGCTTCTGTCTTACTCTCTCTCACTGTCTTGCTCACTTGTTCAGAGAGAAGCCAGATGCCATATTGTGAGCTTCCCTGTAGAGAGGAACACATGGCAGGAAACTGAAATCTCTAGGCAACAAAGAGGAAGGCTTGACAACAACTTGAAGAGCTTGGGAGTGAATCCTCTAAGTGTTGAACCTTGAGATAATGGTAGCCTGGCCAAAAAATTAATTGCAGCTTTGTGGCAAACCATGAGCCAGAAGATGTGAGCTAAGGGACTCTCCCCGATTTCTGACCTAAAGAAACTATACCATAATAAATGTTTGTTGTTTTAAGCTGCTAACTTGTGGAGTTATTTGTTTAGCAATAAATAATGATGTCACACAAGAAACACTACCTGAAAATATGGCATCTTGGCATACTGAGTATTTTAAGCTGAAAAAAATTGAAAACGATGCAGAAGAAGGAAGGTCTCTCGGACCTTCTCCCGTCCCTTCTCTCTTAAAGTGGGTCATAGAAACTGAAATTTCCCTTGCCTTTTCTTCCCTGAAGCAGGCTATAAAACCTAGGAAAGTTACTCTCTGACCTTCTCCCTCCCTCCTACCTTGATGACCCTCGTGGAACAAGTAGCTTACCCTACACCACGAGGGAAGTAATGTCACATAGAGAGGCCAAGAAGAATCTGACAAGTAGGCCTTTCTACATTTGCCTAGTTTATTATTATTAGATCATACCCTTTTGTCCTCCAATTATACTTCTGCACCACTGTTCATAAAAATATGGGTTTGGAGGGGTCATTTTTGAAGGCTCCCATGTCATGTAAAACTTATATTAAGTAAACTTTTTATGCTTTTCTCTTGTTAATCTGTATTTTTATAGGAGTCTCAGCCATGAATCTAGCAATGGGAAAGGAAAATATACTACTCTCCCCCCCCTGCAATAACTAATAAATTCATTTATTAAAAGAAAAATATTTTAAATTTTCTCTTTTCTCGCAAAACACAACCCAACTATATGCCATAGATGTGAGACATGTCTACAATTAAGAAATTTAGAAAGGCAAAAATGAAGGAATGAGAAAGGTATACTGGCAAATGGAAACACAAGGAGAGCAGGCATAGAGATGCGGACATTAGCAAAGTTTAATCTAAGCCCCAAAGCATTAAATGTGACAAAAATTGACATTTTTATGCTAAAATCAATAATATAAAATGAAACTATAATGTGTGTGAACATTTATGCATTAAATTTCACAGCATCCACATTTACAAAACAAAAACGGTAAGATATGCAAGAAGATATATAGAAACACACTAATAATGAAAGATGTTACTACAGTACTCTCAGTGCAAGATAGGTCAAATGAACAAAAAAATAAGGCATACCTTACCTAAAGAATGTAATTAATAAGGTAGATCTTACGAATGTATAGGAGCCATACATCCTGATACACCTTCTGCTCAAGCACCTGTTGACACATTCACAAAATTTGATCATTTAGTCATAAGGAAAACATCAGTAATTTGCATTATGTAGAAATATTATAAATAACATATCTGATCAAAATACAATAAAACTGGGACTTACTAACAGAAACAAATAAGCAAACAAACAAATTAGCGCTTCTATCTGAAAAGGAAAAATTGTTCTATTAAACAACTTCTGGGTGAAGAGGAAATACAGACTGAAATGACAGAATGTATGAGAATAAAGACAAAGACAATGAAAACAGTACATATCAGAATCTATGGGATATATTTAAAGGAGTGATTACAGAAAAATTAATAAGTTTTTTAAAAAACTAGGACAAGAACAAATAAACCAAAAGAAAACACAAGGAATGAAACTATAAAGGTAAAAGCAGAGGTTAAGGATAGGAAACAATAGACCTCATTAGTAAATCAAAATCACTTCATTAAAAAAAAACAGAATCACCACTAGCCGACTTGTCTAAGAAAAGAAGGGATAAAGCACAAATATACCAATTAAGAAATGACAAGAAGCAAATGATTGTTGAAACAGAAGAAATTTTTCTCTATAGAAATGAATTGGAAAATTAGGATGAAATGGATAATTTCCTAGGGAAATATATATTACTAAAATATACCCAATTAAAATTAGAAAGCTTAAAACAGACCAATTTCCATAGAAGAGATAGAATCATCAAAGAATAACCCCACCAAAAAGAAAAAGGCCCAGATGTTTTCCCACGAGAATTCTATCAAACCCTTAAAGATAAGATAGTTCCAATGTTCTACATATTGTTTCAGAGCACAGAGAATAAAGGAAAGCTTCTTAATTACTTTTATGATGCAAAACCTGATAAAGTCAGTACAAGAATGAAAATAATATACCGTGACTGAGTGGAATTTATTCCAGGAATATGGGTCAATATTAAGAAATTCATTAGTATCATATGCCAGATTTATATATTGACCAAAAAGAAAAAAACTACACATATGATTATTTCTACAGATGCTGAAAAAGCCATTGACAAAATTTAACAACCATTCGTGACAAAACTTCTCAACAAAATAAAATAAAAATTGAAGGATACTGTCTTAACTACTATACACTCACATATATGTATATTAATACCTTAGTTCTAAAACCAGTATCTTATTTAATGGGAAAACGCTAGTGACATTTCTACTCATATGAGAGCAAAGCAAACAAACACAAAAAAATAGAGATCCTGAGAGACAGAACAATTTAAATTTCCCACTGTCCTTTAACCACTTTTGTAATTCAAAATTGCAAACTGGAGTGAAAGTTCTCTTGCCAGTGCCCTCTCCTACTTGGTACCCAGTTCGAATAGCAGTTAGAGACAAATTCCTCAAGCTCTGCAGTGGATACTAATAACAGAGTGGCTTGTTTAAGTGCTGAGAGGAGCCATTTTGAGTCATTGTGAGATGAAGGAAAAAGGAAAAGAAAAGAGGAAGGGAGAAATGGAGGGTGAGAGAGGAAGAAAGGGAGAGAGAGCAAGCTAGTTATGAGGATATCTGGCTATCAGGGGCAGAACAATCTGACCAGGACATGGGACAACCATAAACAATAATGTCAGGTCACTTCACTTGAGTGAAGGCACTCACTGTAGGCTCAAGCTAACTGGGATTTCACACAGTCTAGTGAGGTCCACTTGCCTCTTGCAGCAAATAAACAAACTGTCTGCAATAGTGAGGTATTCTGAGCCCTCTGCCAGGCAATGTTGTCTAAAGCGAATCCCTGTGAATTTGGAAGAGTTGCTGCGGTTGATACCACTCCCCCTCCATGTCTCTTTTCTCCTATCCCCAAAGCTAGAATTGGAACATTTGAAGGAAAAAAAAAAACAATTAAACTGTACATCCCAATATTCTACCATGGCAGAGAATATTGCACTGTTTTACAAGCAAAGGCCAGGTTATGGAGTGAGAGAAGTGAAAATGGGGTCGAGCTCATCACAGTACATGATAAATCCTGAGCATTTCTCCCTCAGTAAGAGGTTAAGTGGATTACTTAAGGTCTTCCAGCTACCTGAACGTGCAACTATCAGGACTCACTCACTATCTTATTTTTCACTTACCCCCTCCTTTAACAATCCTATAATATCTAATTCCTCACATCTACTTATTTTTGTTGCCACTAAAATGTGAGCTTTAGAAAGCTGGAGGTTCTGTTTTTGACTCAGCTGCACAGGGGAGAAAAAGTAATACCTTTTTGTCACCCATTGCAAGGATCATGACTGACACCCCAATAACCAAAGATAGATTAACAAGAGAAAAGCATAACAAACTTATTTAACAAAATTTTACTTGACATAGGAGCCTGTGGAAATGAAGACCCAGAGACCCAGGGAAAATCATATTTTTTATGATAAATCTGATGAAAGAAATAAATGGTTGTGGAGAAACAAGATTAGACAAAAAGGAGTATGATCTAATGGTAACAAACTAGGGGGAACTCAGCAAGGCCTATTTGTTCAGATTCTTTTCTATGTTTCTATATGACATTCCTTATGGGACAGGACACCTGTCACAAAGGATCTTTAGGGTAGAAGGGAGGAGATCAGAGACCCACCTTTCTAGGTTTTATGGCTTGCATGTAGGGAGAATTCTAGTTTCTATGACCTGCCTCCAGGTAGACAGGGAGGTAGAAGAAAGGAGGGTGGGAGAAGGTGAAAGAGAGATTTCCAAGGAACCATTTTTTGGGGTAGCATTTCCTGAGCCCCAACAGTACAAATATACACCTGAAGTAAGTCATAAAATAGTCATTTATCTAAGATTTCCTCAAAAACTTTTATGTAATTGGTTGAACTGAAAATGAAAAATGTTCTAATTTCCTCCAAAGTGGACAGCATCTTAGAGCGATATGGTAGATCATCAAAGATGGTCATTACATGTCCTCTTGTGCTCTTTTGTGTTGTAAATTTTCCATTTTTCCTGTCAAGAGATGGAGTCTTTTACCTATCTCCTTGAATTTGGACTGGCTTGTGACTTGCTTTGACTAACAGGAGTTGGTGGAAGTGACACTGTGCCAATTGCAGGTTTAGACCTTAGGAGACCTTGCAACTTCTATGATTGGTCTCTCCTGAATGCTTCAATGAGACTGTCACATAAGGAAGCTTTTATTTCCTATTTGAGGATGAGAACCATGATGCCCCAGCTGATGATCAGAACCAAATGCTAGACATCTGAGTGGGGATCTTGGGCCTTGCAGCCCAACTGATGCTCCAACTGACAGCAGTTGTATGAGTGACCTCACACAAAACCAACAGAGAGATTTCCTTGCAAACCTGCAGAATGAAGAGATATAATAATTTGATGTTATTTAAAAATCACTATATGTTGGGGTGGCTCATTATGCATCAATAGATAACACACAGACAGAAGCAGAAATACTACTTGCCAGAGCTGGAATATTTTTTTTTCAGTATTTTTTTGTGATAAACAAGTTCAAGTTGTCCGTGTTCAGCTTAGTCTCATGGTGCTGGTAGGTGGAATCATCTGCGATTCTGCAAATATAGTAACAGTGATACAGTTTTTGTTCACTGGAAACAAATTATCTATTTTATTATCTAAATTTTAAACCCTTTAATAAGCCTTCCCAAAAGTTGTCTGGTTGAGGGAAAAAAAATACAAAAGAAAAACTAACAGAGCATGACCTAAAACAATGGAGTGATTTTTCTCAATGTAAAAATCAAAAAAATAGAACATTTAAGTATTGAATGAGACATTTTAGTTCAAATTCTGAGGAGGTGACATTTGAGCATGGACTTGAAGGCAGTGAAAGAGTTTTCTATGCAGTCATCTGGAAGAACAGTGGACCAGGCATAGGGAGTAGGAAGCCAGTGTAAAGGCCCCGGTGGGTGAATGCACCTGTCATATCCACAGTGTGATTGACTTCTGATATCCATTTATGGTGAGAACAGTGTAGAATAACACAATTGAAGACAAAATAAACTTTAAGAAAACCCTTATTTTCAGTACAAAGAGAGATAAAAAGTTGACTGATAGAAAGGCAGTTTCTCTCTCATTTCCAATAAACAAATGTTAAACACTTAAAGATCATTGGATTTAAGTATTCAATAGTTCAGAATCTGGTTCTAATCTATGTCTTTGTCTGGCTCTAATCTCCACCCCCATGACCAAGCCAGGTCTTTGGGAGTCTAGTCCACGTCTCCTGTTCTGAGGCCCTGCAAGTTTAGAAGCAGGCACAATTAGTCAACATCACATGCAACTGGAATCTCCAATACCAATTTATTCTGAGGTATCTGGTATTCAGGGTTTAATTTTGCATATCCTGAAAAAATGTCCAGAGTGCTATATTGTCCTTCTAAGAAATAATATTTGCATGCTATAATAAAAATACAGTAGAACTCTAAATATGATTTCTTGTTCACTACTAGATACATATATTAGGGCATTTTAAGAAGTTTCTCTTCTAATATTTTTTTCTTTAGAAAAAAGTATCAAATTTATTTCAATCTCTAGATTCTTTTTAAAATTAGAGCTGTTTGACAATTTTTTGTAACTTAAAATTCATTATCAGAGATGCAAAACATTATATAATGTTTTGTATTATATAATGCAAAAACATTAATAAGTTATTAAATACTGACAGTGAATGAAATTACTGGGCCATGCATTTATAAAAGCCATGTTTAATAGTAAGAAGTTCCAGTTAATATTACTTAACTAAAACAAAATCTTACTCACTAAAATAAAATAGTACTTAACTAAAACAAAACAAATATCTTTTAGCTCTTTACTTCTAATTTTAGCACATTCTCGTTTTGACCTAATTTATTCTTTTCACCCAATTACTACTATGCACAACAAAATTTTTCCAAATTTTAAGCCTTCTTTACCACTTATAAAGTATGACTTAATTGTTACTCTTTGAGAGTACTTTAAAAGAAATTTGAAATTTTAATTTTCACCTTGAACCTGTTTGATCAAAGTAGACTTCACTACCACATGAGTTAAAACAAAGAATGGAATAAAAAACCATAAGTGGTATCTATATAATCAGTGAATTCTGTGATAGGACATTCTAACTATTTCACAGTTGTACTTAACACAAGAATAAACTGATTCCAAGGTACTACAGCATTTAGCATTTTTACTGCAAGCTTTAAGTAATAGTGTCACTTTTCTCAACAACTCATCTGTAAGAAAATGGTGTAAGTACAAAAACTGTTACATCCAGTAGGTGGTATGCTACATAGTCAAGATAAGAGAATTTTTAATAAAATTAGCTTTAAGAATTACAGAATGCTTTGATAATTACCAGCTGTCTAAAATAAAAAAAATGCCAAAAATAGAAGTACTCATTGATTAATACTATTTCACTTTAAGAAAGCCAGAAATGATTCTATTCCAAGAAATAAACAATAATGATAACAGACGTGATTAATATTAATATACTGTGTCTCATTTAAGCCAAAGTACACTTTTCACCTCAGAGAGGACAATTCTGACTTTTACATTCTTAATATCCTTTGCCCAGAACAGGACTCTATTTTAAACTATTATTTGAATAGAGTTCATAATCTAAAGTCATTTTTCTCCATGGGATGTTTTAATATTAGTACATAAGCTACAAAATGGCCAATGACTAAGTCAGTTATAAAGAATTCATATCATAATAAATGCTAATTTACAATAACTGTCAATAGATACGAACACACTTTTTACATCCAAGGCTAAAAGTCACTACGTTATTGAGGTCAGAACTAACATGATTCTTCCATATGATCAGATTTCATTTATTAAACAAAACTGCCATGAAATTCAAAGATGAAGCATTAATGGGTCCTTTCAAAGCTACATAATTTTCCAAATGATTTTCTTTTGATTGCAGAACCTGTTAATTCCTTCAATACTTTTTTATTCATTTTGCTTTTGCAATATTTTCTGGATGTTTTGTTTCTTCTTTGCTCCTTTTTCTTGGCCTCAATCATCTTGGTCAGTTTCCAGTATAGTAGAGTACTTCCTTGGAACGGTGTAGTGCAGGCCAGAATACCATAATTGTTATAAGGAAGCCATATGGGTCCTTTGCAGCCCAGTCCACAACATACTCAGCTCAAGCCTTTATATCAAACATTTCTGTAGTAGTTTTCAGAAAAATTTTACTTGAGTAGTGATGTCTAACTTTGTTTTGGGATTATTAGTGAGCCAATCACAATTTCAGACAACCCTTGGTTGTTTGTCTTCTTTAGTTCCACTGTACATTTCTGAGAAAAGGTTTAAATTCCTAAAGGGGCTGCTGGTCCACTGAAGCCACGTTCACCCCTATCCCTTGGCCTTGGCAAGCACCACGGCTCCTCATCCTGGCCTGCGGGCCAGGCGGGGCCCAAAGAGCCCAGGGTCCCTGGGTATCCAGAGACTCCCTGCCACACCTTGTGCTGTCAGCACGCCGGCTGCCTCAGCTGTGCAGCAGCAAGGACCATCAGTCTCCCCTACATTGCGCCAGGGGTTCGGACTCCCACTTCCCTCTTCTAATATTTTTTTTTTTTTTTTTTTTTTTGTTGAGACAGAGTCTCACTTTGTTGCCCAGGCTAGAGTGAGTGCCATGGCGTCAGCTTAGCTCACAGCAACCTCAGACTCCTCGGCTTAAGCGATCCTACTGCCTCAGCCTCCCGAGTAGCTGGGACTACAGGCATGCGCCACTATGCCCGGCTAATTTTTTCTATATAGATTTTTAGTTGTCCATATAATGTCTTTCCATTTTTAGTAGAGACGGGGTCTCGCTCAGGCTGGTCTCGAACTCCTGACCTTGAGCAATCCACCCGCCTCGGCCTCCCAGAGTGCTAGGATTACAGGCGTGAGCCACCGCGCCCGGCCCCCTCTTCTAATATTTAACTAATGTTTTAATGTGTCTAGTAACTGAAATAATGGCTTTTAAAAAGAAATTAAATACTTTAGATCATTTCTTTTTATGAAAATATATTCTATGTTAAAGATTTCAAAGATATAGATAAGCAAAAATAACACATATACAATTCTGCTACTCAAAGATACAGTTTCCATTTTATATCATTCCATTATTGAGCATATATTTATCAATAACTATATGACAAAATTGGCTCTAACTCTATGCACTATTTTGTAACCCCTTGTCTTACCTCATTGATATATCATGAAATTTCATCATTGTTGATAAATATATGCCTGTATTATCATTTTTATGGATACACACTAGTCCCTTATTTAACCAAGACTCTATTGTTGAATATTAAGTTTAATTCTGTAAATATAGAATGGTTAACACAGAATTGTTTCCATATTTATATCCATGACTATTTTCCAAAGATTAATTTCTGGAAGTCGTTTAACAGGACAAATATTATTTACGTGCACTAACAGAACATGCAATTGCAGAGTCATTTTGCCATATCACCAAATTCTTTTTAATCATTTACAATTAAAATTCTTTTTCAAGTTTTGGAATTCTTTTTAATTATTCCTAATGAAATAGGTAATAGAGTTTGAAGAAAAACTGGTGGACTAGAGGGGGTCAGCCAGCTCATCATTCCCAGGGAAGGAGGTGAAGAATACAGGTAGTTGTCTATGTTTGGATCGCTTGCTCTGGAAGCAGCATTGTGAATTCACAGAGAAGCAACATGGGACACTCAGTGAGAAAAAAAAGGTGATGGGGAGATACATATACCAAGATTAGAGAATTGGAGGAGAACAATAAAGAATAGAGCACAGAAGGGCTGTGCTTGTCTTGCCGGTGCAGTGTTATCCAACCTGCAAGAAGACATCCACCACCCCTATAGACCTCCTACCCACTCAGACAGGGACATACCTGGAATTGGTGCAAGCCATTGCACTAGACAACAGACTCTGGGGAGAACAGGCAATAGCTGGGCCCATCCTGGCTTCTAGGGTGTGCAGTGCTGGTACCACACCGGGCTGGGGAGGGACTGGACTGAATTGCGGCTTCCCTGAGCCAAACTGGGAATTTGGAGCCAAATGCTTCATATATATTTGAATTATCAGTTCATGTTGATATTTCCAATTCAAATTTTACATTGTAGATTTTGTAAGCTTTTAGCTTTTATATTTTTATCTCTTTTTTCATACTTTTATCACCTTTTGCTAATTATATTACATAATGTCAGTGATAAAATATCTCTATCCTTAAAACATTGTATCTGTCTATGTTCTAAACAATTACTGTGCTTACTGTTAAGCTTTAACAATTTATGTGAACACTTCAAATTAGCACATTTTTGTTACTTTAATAAACTTTGTATACTATATCAAAATTGATTTGGAGCATTCCCAGTTATATGGCAGGTCTTCAATACATGCAGACTCAGCTCCACGTACCTTTTGAGAGTAAGTCCATAGAAGTTCAGAATCATTCAAGCTCACCTTGGCACAGTTTCCATCTCTAATCCATATGTTATTGCACGTTCTTGTGTGTAGATAATGGATTTGAAATAAACAATGATATAGCACTGTGATTATAAAAATGAAGAAAGAAACCTTGAGTTACTTCAATTCTGTTGTTTCTGTCAATCTCTGTAACCACATGGAAATTTTATTTGTGTTGAAACTTTAAAACAATGAAAAAGAATGTGAATTCTAAGAAGTGATAATTTTTGTTTGGTAAGTGTGAATTTTAGTTTATAAATTAAATCATCTATTGAATTTACATAATATTAAAATTAAAATATATTTTTCTTGTAAATTTTTAATTATTGGTATTAAAACTAAAGACCTAATCAAGAAAATGATCATGATTTTTAATTATTACATGGCTATTACTAAAGTAATTTTATCATTTGGAGAAAGGGAATGTTAAAAATTTATCTGCTCCAGGCATCAAATGAGCTGTGTTGGTTCAATAGATTACCTTAGAAAGTATGGCTGCCAAATTGTGTCACAGTCTAATAACCACTCATATTAGTACTTATTCCATCATTCAGCTATTCGTCCATTCAATACTTATTTATTGAGTCCTACTTTCTACCTAGTATTCTTCTACTTGCTAAAGATAAAAGTTGAAACAGGACAATTTCTGTGATGTCATGGAAATTACATTCTAATATAGGAGACAGAAACCTAAATAATTAGGAAGATTTATAATATAATGTTATATAGTAATAAATACTGTGAAGAAAAAAGAAACAACAGGGAAAAGGGGCCATGGGCGATCGATTTGTGTGTGAAGGAGTGTAATAGATTAGACAGAGTGATAAAGCAAGGCCTCTCTGTTGACATTTGGGACAAAATCCAGAAGGAAAATGAAAGCAAAATGGCCATAACTGGAAAGAGAATTCCAAGTAGGAGGAAAGACAAGTGCAAAATCCCTGAGGTAGAACCATGTTGATCACTTTAAAGGAATAGACAGGAGGTCAGTGTGGCTGGAACGGAGCTAGTGAAGGGTGAGATTTTTGCAGGGTCTTATAGGATAGGGTAAATGTTTCAAATCTGACTTTCAGTGAATGCGAAGCCATTGGGATGTTTTGAGTAGAAGGGTAACTTACCTTTAATGGAATCCCTCTGGCTTCTTTGTGGAGACTAGACCAGAAGGTAGGGGGGAAAGCACAGAAGTGTAGGAGTAAATGTTATCTCTTCAGGGGAGAGATGAGGTGCCTTTGACCAGGAAAACTGGGGTGGAGAGAGTGAGAAATGGTTGGATTCTTAATACATTTTGAGGACAAAGCAAAGAAATTTCAGGGTGTGGGAGAAATAAAGAAATTAAGAAAGTTTATAGAAATTAATAGGACCACTGAAAGTAAAATTACAGAATAAGGTTAAATAAAAGAGCAAATGTTTAATGTGACTGAAACTGAATTATTTGGAGGAAGAATAGGTAGCATATAATCATTCATAACCTAAGTTCAAGCTTCTAATGGGAGCTAATGCAGTGGGAGCTTGCAAATTTGAACTGTTTCTTTTTTCAACTTAAGCATTCTCTTGTGTCTGTCTCTGAAACTCAAATTTGGTTCAGATCAGTATTTACCGGTTCATACCTGACATATATGACAAAATAGTAATTTCCAATTCAATTGTTTAACATTCTAAAAGAAATATAAAATACATGAAATAAAAGCACAAATCACAGGCTTTCAGCTCACAAAAATAATCACAATATGAGCTAACATGCAAGAACTAGAACACTACCAGCACTCCACAAGCGATCCTTGTGTCCCCTCCCAGGTACAAGCCCCACTCTCCTCCCAGAGGAAACCAATATCTTGATTTCTAACCCTATAGATTAATTTTGCCTGTGTTTGAATTTTAGATAGATGGAATCATGCAGTGTGTGCTCTTTTTTTTTTTTTTTTTTTTTTTGAGACAGAGTCTCGCTTTGTTGCCTGGGCTAGAGTGAGTGCCCTGGCGTCAGCCTAGCTCACAGCAACCTCAAACTCCTGGGCTTAAGCGATCCTACTGCCTCAGCCTCCCGAGTAGCTGGGACTACAGGCATGCGCCACCATGCCCGGCTAATTTTTTTTCTATATAAATTTTAGTTGGCTAGATAATTTCTATTTTTTTTTAGTAGAGATGGGGTCTTGCTCTTGCTCAGGCTGGTCTCGAACTCCTGATCTTGAGCGATCCACCCGCCTCGGCCTCCCAGAGTGCTAGGATTACAGGCATGAGCCACCTCGCCCGGCCAAGTGTGTGCTCTTTTAATCTGGATATTTTTCCCAACATTATATTTATGTGAGCAATTCAGTATCATTGCATATAGCAATAGTTCATTAATTTTTATCACTACATTTTGCGTAAATATACTCAATTCATCTATTCACTCTACTGATGGATATCTCAGCTGTTTCCTGTGTTTTTTATGAATGCAGCTATGAACATTCTTGCCCATGACTTTTGGTGCACATAGATATATACTTCTTTGGGTATATATCTAGAAATGAAATTATTGGATTATAGGATATGCAGTAAATAGTAAAAACTCCCAGTTTTCAAAAGTGGTTGTACCAATTTACAGTCATACCGGCAATATATGAGGGTTCTAATTGTTCCACAACCTTGCAACACTTGCTATTTTCATTTTTCTTAATTTTAACCATTCTGGTAGGTGTGTGGTGATATCTCATTGTGACTTTAATTTGAATTTTAATAACTTATAAGATTGGGTACTTTTTCACATATCTGAAGGAATAAACAAAATATATGTATTTAAGCTTATAAATTCCCTTATATGTATAGCTTTAGATACATTCCACAATTTATGACAGCTTACATTTTAGTTATTATTCAGTTTGGAATATTTTCTAATTCCATTGTAATTTCTTCTCTGACCCATTGTCTATTTAAATGTGATGCTAAATTTCCAGAAACAAGGGAATTTTCTGTTTTCTTCTTGTTAATAATGTCTGGCTTACTTCCACTGTCATAAGGAACATACTCTAAATGATTTCATTCTTTTGAAATTTGTTGTATTGCCCAGCATATGGTAAATTTTGTGTGCCTTTGCAAGAAATAAATAATCTACCATTTGAAGGAGGTGGGCAATCTTCTACACATGTCAAATTAAAACAAGCAGGAAAAAAATAAGTCTCAAGAAGATTTTTAGAATATTATACACAAGATTGATTTGCTTTGGCATGTATAAAAGCAGCAGAAAATATTCCCTGACCACAAAATCACAAAAACAGAAAGAAAGGCCAGGTGCGGTGGCTCATGCCTGTAATCCTAGCACTTTGGGAGGCCGAGGCTGGTGGATCACTCGAGGTCAGGAGTTCGATACCCAAGACCCCGTCTCTACTAAAAATAGAAAGAAATTAGTGGGCCAACCAAAAATATATAGAAAAAATTAGCCGGGTATGGTGGCGCATGCCTGCAGTCCCTGCTACTCGGGAGGCTGAGGCAGAAGGATTGCTTGAGCCCAGGAGTTTGAGGTTGCTGTGAGCGAGGCTGACGCCACAGCACTCTAGCCCGGGCAACAGAGTGAGATTCTGTCTCAAGAAAAAAAAAAAAAAAACACCAGGAAGAAAAAACTACCACTTCTAAATTAAGGTAAAATACAACTCCTTTCCTAAACAACAGATATAAGAGGGAAAAATATCAGCTTAGAAATAAATATATACAATTTTATAATGCTATATATCAGATAAAAATTAAAGCATTACTCAGAGGAAAAATCTCAGCACTATATACTAATTTTAATAGTCAAGAAAAAATAAAAATAAATTACACATACTAGGTTAGGAGAATAACATATTAAACCTAAGGGAAGCAGAACGAAAATGAAGCAAAAGCAGAAATTATTGACATAGAAAACAAAACTACTAGATTTAACAAATAAAGAGCTGATTCTTTAGAAAAGTAAAAAAATGAATAACATCATTGTAGTAGTCAGGATAAACTAAGCTTCAACTTTGGTTATAAACAACCCGTAAGTCCTAGTGGCTTGTCACATAAACTTTATTTCTCATGCACCAAAGTCCACTAGAGGTTAGAAGACTTTGCCAAGGCAGCTGTTTTCCTTACAGTAACTCAACAATTCAAGCTGCTCTGACTTGGGGTTCTGCCCTATCAACACATGTCCTCTATGCTCACTGCTGGTAGAAAAGAGAATCTCGAAGGTTTCACAGGGGCTTCTCATCCTCATCCTAAATGTGATGGATGTTGCTGTCCCTACTGCTCCCAGATTGTTGTCTAGAACTATTTACATAAGAGGTGTTATTACCACCCAACCAGGTTCATTGCCCACTGCTAAAGAGGAAACCAATACACTGAGACAGCAGGTGTTACAGTAGAGAAAAAGGGTTTAATATTGCAGGCACCATGTGAGGAGATGGGAGGAATTTATCAAATCCATCTCCCCAAAAATTTGGGAGAAAGGGTTTTTTAAAGACAGTTTGGCCAGCAAAAGGCTAGGCAATTGGGTCTGCTAATTGGCTGGGTTCTGGGCAAAACCATAGGGATATAGAAATTGTCTTCTTTGCTGGGTGGGTTCTTGGGTGGAGATTGCAATATCAGTTGAGTCAGTTCCTTGGTATAGGCCACTGGTCTGGGTGGGTCAGCGGTTCCACCAGAATGCAGGGGCTGGAAGACATCTCAAAAACTAGCCTTAGGTTTCACAAGAGTGAAATCTATGGGGAAAGTTAAAAATCTTTATCACCATCAGCTGTGTGACTCCTGACTAGCAATTATAGGAAAGCAAACAAGAGGCAGTGGCTAGTTATTATCATTATTTTTATCTATGTCTGTGCCTTTGCTGAGTTTTAGGCCTTTATGACATTTCTCGCTTTGTACCTCTTTATTGATTTGTAAAGGGTGTTTTCAATATGGTCTTCCATATACCCTGGAAAGAGAACAAGAACTAGATACTGTTAGGTCCGGAGTTGAGAGAGAGAGAGAGAGAGAGAGAGAGACACACACACACACAAAGCCTCATGTGTAGCAAAATGCTGTTTATTTTGAGCATCTGGGTGCAGATGGGTGGAGACCAAAGAAAGCCCACCCTGAGGGAGGGGAAAGTCTTGGGTTTTATAGAGGGTTTCTCAGAGGGGAGTGAGTACCTGGGCCAGAACAGCCGTTGGAATAAAATTTTTTTTAAAACAACCAATTTCTGGGACCCCTTTGTCAGTCTCATGCAGTAGAGATAAGGGCGAGAGATAGCTTTGTCCTTATCAGGGGGAATAGGAATGCTGGCTGCAGCTGTCTGTTAGATTTACAGCATTCGGGGACTCTCCAGACTCCTGCGGCTATTGTTTTACAAACCTTAGTTTTCTATTAACTGCATTTCATCCTATACATACTTTTTGTGTTCCCAACTGGAACAAACCTAACAGATACCAGTGAACAACAGTGAAATATCTGAAATAACCACAGATATAAAGGAAAATTAAAAGAATTGCATGACATTAATTTGCTCATATTTATACAGATTTGAGAATCTGCATAAAATGGTTGATTTTCTAAAAGAATATTATTTTTCAAACTTATTCCAGATCATTGTACAGGAGGAAAGACATATTTGCCTTCTACCCTTCTGAGTGCTTTGCTGAGGCCTCTATAACAAAACACAGATTAACAAGAGAAAAGCATACAAATTTATTTAATATAGGTTGTGCATGACATGGGAACATTCATAAGGAAATAAAGACCCAAAGAAGTGATTAAACCTGAGTGTTTTTATGCTAGGTTTCATGAAGAGGGGAGAGTCATGGAGAATTATATTAATAATAGGACAAGTGGAGTATGAGCTAAGTGTAACAAACTAGGGTAAGCTTAGTATAGGGTGAGGGGAAACTTGCCCTTTCCCCCCGAAAGTTCATTAAAAGATTAACTCATAATTAAAGCAGATTAATAAGAGAAAGGTTTATTTACCAATACCATGCACATGGGGAAAATCACATAGTGATTACCAAATATCCCAATGAAGTTCAGATATTTTTATGCCTATCTTTTCGGAGGGGATGGGGAAAATGAGGAGTATAGATAATTGTGTTTAGGGGCTATAAAAGGTTACTAGGGAGGATGAATGGATGGGGGAAACAGATTGACTTATAAATTAACCTGAGAGACAGGTATTGTGTTTTAAATGACTTGGCTAAGTCTGGCAGCATTCTGCAATATACTGAGAAAACAGGGAGAGGAAGGGAAGTCAATTCCCCCTTTGATCTTTTGATTAGGTCAGTCCAGTTTATGCAGATAGAGAGAAAGCCCCTTCCAATGTTTTTTGATCTCAAATGGCCTTTAATTCAAAATATTCTTTATACCAAGGAGTCATATTTTGTGGTGAAATTTCCTGAGCTCCTTCATTAGCAAGGCCTATTTGTTCAGATTCCTTTCTGTATCTCTATATCTTTGGAGATAAGGATGCTTTTCCTGGGCATATCCCATAACTGCCCCCACCAACACTCTTCTTTCTTTGTTTCAACAGAAGATGGTATTTAAGCCTGAATTCTAATCCACTGTTTTGAGAATTACTCATTCCTTGGGTATCTTCCATGTGTAAGAGGTATACATGTCAGTAAACTTCTGTTTTTCTTTTTTTAATCTATCTTTTGTTAAAGGAATCCCAGCTAAGAACTCAGAACAGATAGGGAAAATATTATTTTACTCCCCTACAATGCCATGGAACAGGTGAGTCACATTTTGTTTAACCATCATCGGTAGCTGGTTAAACATTTGGTTTAAATTTTTAAATTCAAAATAAATTGTATCATATTGTACATCTTATCTCAAAATTTGCTTTTTTAAATAAAGCATTATATTTTAAGATTTACTAATATTTATTCTTAGAACTTTATTCATTTTTTGCCGTATGTATTTCTTATCTGAACTTAACAAAATCTATAAAAGTTCCTCTGTATGGGCACTTATTATTTATATAATTTTTCTTATTATAAACAATATTGGAATAAAAATCTGTGCATTCTCCTTGTGCACATATGGAAATAAGTAGATTTTTAATATCTAAGTTTATTCATATTATCCTGAAAGTAAACTCAAGATTTCTGCATCAAGGCAGATTATGATTACTTGCAGCAATAACCTCACTGATTCCCCTTTGGCACAATTCTTCCTGACCCTTGAGTGGTGCAATGAGAGCCAGATGTCACCCTACTGATACCAGAGTGTGTACTGTAAGTGAGGAACCCAAAAAATATGAATCTGGGAGTTTATATACCCATTTACCCCCTCTTTTCCTGAGAAACAGAGTGCAAGCTCCCTAATGTAAACAAATTCTCCTTGGAAAGAAAAGAGGAAGGTCCTCAGATTTTGAAATGTAAATAAATGTCTTCAGGAGAAAAATAAGACAAATATCTCTATCCCCAAGTTTACAACCCCTGAGATGTTTCCATGGCTCTAGGTAAGATAAGTTATATTATCCCTTGAATGGGAGCAGACGGCTCCAATCTAATGCCCTAGGAATGTGAAGAACCAATGGGTCTGGGGTCAAGGAGACTTTCTCTAGCACATCAATTTTCTTTGCTCAGGAAATCAAACAGTGCAGAAACATAAAAATGTTCACTTCCTGACACTAGTGTTTACTAGAAAACAATCAGAAGTGAAATTACAGGGTGGTAGGATATGCATCTTCAACTTTTCTAGCTATTGCTAAATTACTTCTCAAATTAGTGTTATCAATTTAAACTCCCACTGGTAATGTACTAAAGTTACTGTTTCCCCATATCCTCATCAACAAATAATATTGTCAGACACTATTTTTTGCCAATCACATAGCTCTGACTTGATGTCTCATTGTTTTCTAAATTTTTATTTCTCTGATTTCTAGCAAGGTGGATATTTTTAATGTATTGATAATTTGAGTTTCTACTGTTAATTACTTGTTCATATTCTTTGCCCATTTAGATATTGTTACTTGTGTTATTTATTGATTTTTAGGCATCATTATGCATTCTGGAAGCTAATATTTTGCTATTTATTTGCAATGCATGCAAATATCTTCTCCCAGGCAGTTCCTTGTCTCTAATATTTTCACTCTTCTAATGGTGTCCTGATGTATAAAGAATTTTAGTGTTTATTTAGTCAAAATGTATCATTGTTTTGCCTTATTAAGCTTTTTCTGTGTCTAGCTTAAGAAATCTCAAACTCAAAGACACATGTACATCCCCCTATAAGTAATTTCAAAATTTTAGTTTGTTTTTCACATTTTGTTTTTTATTCCACTTGGAGTATTCAATAATGTTATTAAGTTTTTATTATATTTAGTTGTTATTTATATATATATATAACTGTGAGTAAAGAATTTGAGATGATCCTTTGATTAAATGTAGTGTCAGAGCTCACTGAGGTAAAGGGATTTTAATCTAGAGTTAGGAGGTGGTGTGTGGAGAGACAGGCTTTCAGTAAAATGGAGGTAAAGGTATTGATCTGGACAATGATTCTTCCTTCTCACACTAGACAAAGGATTGGCTTAGTTCTTTCTGAATATAATTTTATAAAAACAGACCAATTGTGTGTGTTGTATGAGTGTGTGTTGAGTGAATAGATACACAAACACACACACACACACACACTTTCCCAGAGACCTAGGTTGCTAATGAAGGTTCTTTGCACTAGTGATGTAAGCTCTAACATAACAGGGCAGAGGCACAGTAAGAAATCGACTATTTTCTGCTCTGAGAGCATCTCTGTGAGGTATTCATATTTTATGAATTTAGGGGAAATGGAAAAGGAAAAATTCATTCCAATTTTTACAGTATTTACTCTGGTTCTATTTGGCTATCTCACTTCCATAAAGTTCTGTAATTGTGCCTAAATTAATTGACATTTATAGAAAGTTTGGGGGAGAAGACTCTCTTCTCGCAAATCTGTTATTCACTAGAATTTTAAAATTTCCAATTGCCCTAGCAAAATTTATAGATTAATCTACCTTTTCCTATTGATTTGATGTGACCACTCAGTCACACAGTGAGTTTCCATATATGCATGGATTTGTTTATGGACTCTCTATTCTGTCTCTTAGGTTTATTTATCTGTCCCTGAGACAATAATTCACTATTATTCAATACTATAAATCTTAACATCTGCTAAGGTGAGTCTCTGCACTTTGTTTTATTTCTTTTATTGACTTGATTATTTTTGGACACTAAAACCACCTTTAAAAAAATCCATGTGAATTTTAGGATTATCATGGTAAATTCTATAAAATTTTGTTGAATGTTGTGATTGCAATGGCATTGAATTCAGAGATCAGAATGAGCACAATTGACATATTATTATAATGATTTGTTTTATTCATGAACACAGTCTATCTCTCCATTTAATCAGGACTTCTTTTATGTCCTTCCATAATGTTTCATATGTTTTTCTACAAATAGCTTGCATATACCTTGGTAGACTTTTTTTCTATAGGTTTTTTGTTATTTTTGAACATTACCATTTTTTTTTTATTTCAGCTCATTATGGGGGTACAAAAGTTCAGATTATATATATTGCCCATGCCCCCCCATCCCCCCGAGTCTGAGCTTCAAGCGTGTCCATTCCCTAGACAGTGAACATTACCATTTTTAAATTACATTTTCAAATTATGTGGCAGCCATGAAAGTGGACCAATCAGATCTCCATTTAGAGAAAACTTGCTTGGAGGTTCACAGTCAGCTGACAGCTTCCAAAAGTAGCACCTTCCCTATCTACTGCAGTGTATGAGTCAAGGGCATACTCTCCCCAAGCAGCTCCAGCTGAAGACTAAGCATAACAGGGGTGCCAAAGCTTGGCCATTTCTACTCAAGGTGGAACTCCTCTAGAAGAAATCTTTACTCTGGAGTGCCTTGTTGCACTGGCCATGATTTTCTCAGAGATGCTCCTCAGTCTGAGCTTCTTTCTACAAAATATCTTGCCCCTCTTCTTCATCAGGTGTCAGACATGCATTGCATCATGAAAGCTCTCCCTGTGGACCCGTTTCCTTCCTTCTTATCTTTCAAATGTGTTAATTGTAATAAATGTCTTGGACTTCTGTTACCAAACCAAACCATTACCAGCCCGCTTGCCTGGCACAGAAAAGCCAGATGCTGACAAAGGAAATTGAAGTAGGAGAAAGAGGCATTTTATTACAGGGCACCATGCAAGGAAAACAGGCAGCTAGTGCTTAGGACCCAAACTCCCTGATAATAGCTTACAAGCAAGTGTTTTTAAAGGCAAGGGTGCATTTCAGAAAAGCAAAAGTTGCAGGCAAAATTGTAAATCAACACATGGAGGTTATACATTGGTTTGGACCAAAAGGGCAGGATATCTTTAAGGGGGGTGGAAGGGTTATTGGTAATAGGTAGATTGAGAGATTCTTTGATTAAAAGTTGTTTAAGGAAGCAAGGCTTTGTCTTGGAAAGGAATGCTGTTGTGGGTGTGACTCTCTCTTGGACCCTCAGGGAGAAATTTAGAATAAAGAAAGGCCTGTAGAGTTCAATCCTCAGTTTCCTTTTATCCACATTTTCCATCTGGTATGGGTTTCTGAAAAACAACTCAAGAACATATGTTAAGATGTTATCTTTTAGTTTCCACAGAGAGCTAAAACACCTCATGACTCTGGCTTGCTTGGAGGACTATAGTTATGGCTATCTTCTTGCTGATTACCTTGGTCATTTACTTTACAAAGCTAGCTAGCGGCGCAGAATTTCCCTTGAAGGTACTAAATATTTTTTCTTTATTCCCATACTAGTGAGGGCCTGGCAGGCCCCTAAGAGGGGTCCCTGCTCTGTCTTACTTCTAATTCTATCTTAGCATTTGCTTATCAGAGGACCTCAACTGATGTAAATCATTATTTAGGAGTGGTTCAAGAAAGCTTGCATTAAAATGGAGTTTCCAGACTAATTTATAACTTGGCTATAATCCCATCCCAAGTGGTATGTGGAATACTACAGATAATCTCTAGCACAAGATAATGGCACCATTGCTAAAATTTTAACTGAAAATGACTTGAAAAAGCATTCTGATGAAATGGAACATCTTGACCAATGTGATGTCACAAGAATTGGAAAGGTATGAGGTGAACAATGTATACAAAGACAATGAGCTTGGATAATTATCACTAAGTTGCATTGAAACTCTATAGAAGGATAATGAGAAAATTAAGGCATTTAAAAAATAGATAAGCACTTGGCCAGGTGGGATGGCTCACACCTGTAATCCTAGCACTCTGCGAGGCTCAGGTGGGAGGATCACTTGAGCTCAGGAGTTCGAGATCAGCCTGAGCAAGAGTGAGGCCCCATCTCTACTAAAAATAGAAAAATTAGCTGGGCATGGTGGCACGAGCCTGTAGTCCTAGCTATTCTGGAGGCTGAGGCAGGAGGACCACTTGAGCCCAGAAGTTTGAGGCTGCAGTGAGCTACAATGATGGCACTGTACTGTACCTCAGGCAACAGAGTGAGACTCTGTCTCAAAAAAAAAAATAGATAAGCACTAAATATGAGAACCTCTTTTGTAGCTTACAGATATACCAACTGACGAAAAATATCAGGATCTGATAGCTAGGGTTGAGGAGCTTCAGGACAAGCCAATGCTAAGCCAAAGTAGGTCTGTAACACCAAGCCCAGGGCCATAGTTGGAAAAATATGAAATCTTGACATGACTGCCCTGAACTCTAAGGAGGCTTCAGAGGTGACCCACACAGGGGAATTGCAACCTTATTAAAAGGGGAAGGCACTATAGGGGCCTCCTCCATGTGGGCCAAAATGTGTTCCCCTCAGAAGCTTCCCCTACCTCTTGGGTGCCAGACTGATACTAGAATTAAATTCTAATATACACTGTGTGAAATCATCGCTGGGTCTAATAAGAAAAGAAAATGATTGCACCCAAAAGGAGCTGCAAGAATTGGTTAACATTTCCTGGCAGGAGCCAGGGAAGTACACATGGGATTGGACTTTGAGGGTCCTTGATCAAGTGGGCCAGAATATAAAACAGGATAAGCAAGAGTTCATTGACTTAGGGCCACTTTTTCAGGACAAAGAAAATAATACCCAGTCAAGAACTCCAGGGAATTGAACAAAGTTGCTACTATTATGATTGTTAGGAGCCCAAGTGACAGCCTATGCTGAACGAAGTGGAAATGGCTGAGTTGCCATGGCAAAGAGTAGCGGAAGGAATTAAAAGAGTCAGAGAAATGGGCATGGTAGAATAGACAAGGGAAGCCAGAAGACTCACCAGAGGTTTATATTCAATGGGAAGGCCCAGAGGACACAGTATTCACCAAGGCCATCAGGTGTGCACTGCTGAGAAGAGCATCAGCACTACTATGGAGTGTGCCAGGGCCGATGATGGGAGGAGTGTTCAGATAGTTTGGTTCATTGACAGCAATAAGAATGAATGTCACTGTCCACTCAAGCAATACAGGCTTATTAAGGCTGTTCATTTGTTTTTTTCTTTCTCGCTGTCTCTCTTTATTCTTCCACTCAAGCTGCCTAGTTTCCACAGCTGAAACGAGGTCATATTTGGCAATTGGCAGTGCTGATATCATGGTAATATTGGGAATGTGGCTGATTCAGTTACAGAGGTAGCTGGCAGCTCTATGTCCTCTAATGTCCCAGGCCTGCTGTATTTTATGAACTGAAGCCCTATTTAGAAACTGGCAGGAGCAATTTTCAACCTCTTTTCAGGAGGGGCAGTCTCAGGGAGGGGTCTTGATTCTGGCCAAGTACTTAAATGAATATTTTAAAGCTCTGTTGCTCTTAGTTGTCTAAGACTTGTTTTTCTCTGTTTTTAGCCCTAATATCCAGCCAGCTTGTGGCTTCAGCCCTGCTCACCATTCTGGTTCCTATTCCATGTTTTATGTTTTTTGAAATGCTTATTTTGCCTATAAGCCCAGTTATATCTTTTCACTTTCTTTTTTAAATATTTTATCTATCACTTTTATGTGCTTAAAGCAGAAAGGTTGCTTAAAGCATGGACTTACAATATCATCTGGACCAAAGTACATTACATTTTTACCAAAAAGTAGTCTTCCTTTCTCCTCCCTTTTAAGGTTTTCATCGTTATCCTTTATTTCTCTTGTTTCATTAAGATATTTCTAGGAAATTTATTTTTATGCATCTTGTTTGGTTATGAAGACCCAAGTCTTTCTTCAATTCTGGAAGCTTTTAAGTATTTTCATTTCAAATATTGCATTGCCACCATTCCATTCATTCTTCTTCTAGGACTCCTGTGAAGCATGTTTCTCCTTCACTTTCTTCCTTCCATCCTTATTTTTCACTTTCCATAAAATAAATATGGATTTATTGGATTTTTACTATGTGCTGTGCACACTGACAGGCTTGAAATACTGTCACAAAGTTATAGAGGTCTCGAAATGATTAAACACCAAATGCTTTGGGACACTTGAGTGGAGAAAAAGTGAGGGATGCTCAAGAAAATATTCCCTTTATGTTCTACTTACAACATTTCCTTCTCAACACTGATCTACAAACTGATCAATAATGGAAGGAAACTCCTATCCAGTTCCTTAGGCTCTTTTCCCAAATTATTCATGCAGATTGGCTCAAGCTAAAAGTTCTCATGCAAGTATCAGGTTTTGGTCTGAAAATGCCAGTTCTTGGTGTGCTCATGGCTGAAGAATGACCAGACACATCAAAGTTAGGCAAGCATGAAAATGAAATTTATTAAGGAGAGGAAGATAAGATTATAGAGCAAGAGCAAGATATAGGTTTACAGAGCATGGTACATCCTCCATGGATGATGGCCAGACCCATTGTTGCAGCAAAGAGAGAGCAAAAGGAAGGGCACAAAAAAGGGTTGGCTATGGTCTGCATCTTATCTTGTTTTATAGTGCCTGGATAGGGACCTCCCTCAAGATTCAGAGGTCACCATGGAACCACTTTGATCAGACAGTTGGGAGTCACATGACCTGAGCCTAAACTATGCATACAGGTTGTTCTAGTTCAATTTCCAGACTCTATGGTACCTATGTTGCTTGGCCAATGGGCTAGAGAGTCCTCTGCATTCTTTTGAAGCTGTCACACTAAGTTATGATTGGCAGATTCATAGGGTATTCTCTTCTCCCCAGATATGGCAGCCAATTGGGAGATTAGGATAGGAAAGCACCAAGATGGGAGCCACAGCACCCACTTTCATCCCTGGAAGACCTGGAATTCCTCTTTATCTAACTAAAACAAGTAATTCGTGGAGGGCCCTTTCCATGAGGAATACATCCTGTGTTGAAGCTCAGAAAACAATACGCCAAAATATGGTGCTTTGACATGCTGAACTAAAGAAGCAGCCTCAAGGTTTCTCTCTGTTCTTTCCCTGCCTTTCTGTCTATCTGATCCTCTTAATTTCCCAAAATACAAGGAGAAACTTTTCTCTGGCATTTCCTTATCTGACCAAGAAAACGTCTTTTGAAAAGAAATGCAATTGTCTTAAGACCCACTCCTTGGGAATCTCATTAAAAAACCATGAAATATTAAGCACCAGAGAAGAGAAGAGTTTGGGAATTGTCACCATGCCCAGACAGACTTTTAATCTATTCTTTTGAGGGAAGCCCAGAGAAATTACCTGGGAGACTTTATTTGAATAATAAGACAATATTTGTTTACAGTGAAGCACCACCCCTCACTTTCCCCATACCTCCCCCAGAGCTCAGAAAGACTTGTCACAGGCTATTGTTTCTTGGTGCTCATTCATTTCCTCTGAAAATTATTTATTCCTTTAGCCCCATTCTCCCCTTCTTCTATGAAGAAGAGTATATAAGCATATGGACCTCATCGGGTTATTGGGTAACCATTCCCCTGTGATTTCCCCATGCTAT
This sequence comes from Eulemur rufifrons, assembly GCF_041146395.1. Lineage (NCBI taxonomy): Eukaryota > Metazoa > Chordata > Mammalia > Primates > Lemuridae > Eulemur > Eulemur rufifrons. The sequence goes on from NC_091012.1 coordinate 107,695,637, forward strand.
ATATGGTAAAATAAATTTTGTATGCTTTTTTCTTCTATTAGTCTGTCTATTGTCAGTTAATTTTTAGTGAAACTTCAGAGGGTAGAGGGGAAGCTTTCTTTTGGCCCTTATACCCACTATGGGCATATAGTGCCCAGGAATGGGTGAAGGTTTCATAAACCTGGAAGTTCCACTACTATGGTGAAGACAGTTTACATGTTCTATATTTATTATTGGTATTCCTAGGTAGTATTTAAGTTTATATTTTATTGGCACTGTAGGGAACCAGAATATCTCACCCCAAAATATGACTGTAAGAGAACTGAATATGCCACACCAAATTATGCCTTTTTGGCATAAAGATTATTTTGAGTTGATTATTTTGAGATATAGCAGCCACTGGAGAAGCTCTGAAAAGAGAGAAGTTACCACTTTCTAAGGGAAATTTACATTTATAAAGGAAATCTCCATTTCTAAGGGAGTCTGTCTTTGAACTAGGAAGAGATATGACTAAATCACTAGGGATTCTTACCAATGTAGAAGGCACTGACTTTAATCTGCATAACAAATCTTACCCTTGTTTACCCTGCTTTCTCTAGTCTCCTCTTCATAAATGGCCTCCCCAAAACCTTTCTTTCTTTGTTTCAGCAGAAGATGGTATTTAAGTCTGAATTCAAAGCCATCTCTTTGAAGATTTACCTAGTTTTTCTTGCTACCTCCCATGCATATATGAGGTATACATTTTAATAGGCTTCTATTTGTTTTTCTCTTGTTAATCTGTCTTTTGTTACCGGGATCTCAGCCAATACTCCTAAAATGGATAGAAGGAAAACATTTTTCCTCCCTTACAGTATCAATAAACAAAAATTGCTCCAGTTTATAGACTTTAATATAAGAGCAAATGGCCAAAACCAAAGAAATGATCATTTGCTTCTTTAGATATAACTATCTACTTTGCTAACTCTTTGTTTTAATGGTAACCACCAGGCAGAAAAACAAGAGTATTACCAATACCACAGGAATGATTCTGATCATTATGTCACAGCCCAGTCTCTGAAAACCCTACTTCCTCACCAAAGATAATCACTGTACTGACTATAACACATTACATTTGCCTCTGTTTGAACTTTCTAAAAGTAAAATAATATGGTAATATAAAAGGAAAAAGGTGTAATAACTTTTCCTCACCCATTTCAAGGTCCACAGCCAACACCACTCTAACAAAGACAGTTAGCAAGGGAAAAGCACATCAAATTTATTTAACAAAGTTTTACATGACACAAGAGCCCTCAGAAATGAAGACCCAAAGACCCAGGTAAAACTATGTATTTGTATGCTTAGGTTCAGTGAAGAATGGACAGCTGTGTAGAAATGTGATTGGAAGAAAGGGTATGATCTAATGGTAATATATTGGGGGTAATTTAGCAAGGCCTATTTGTTCAGATTCTTCTTGATCTTCCTGTGTAGCATTCTTTCCCCCTAGGTATGAAGCAGGGCTTTCTAGAATCAGGGCCTTATAGCCTACTTCCAGGTGAGGTAAGTCAGAGAATGACCTCTCTAGGTTTTATGGCTTGCTTTGGGGAAAAGGAGATCTAGTTTCTATGACACACCTTAGAGAAGAAGAGGAATTCTAGTTTCTATGATCTGTTTCATGGGATAAATTATGGATGAATAAAGGAGGACAGGAGAAAGTCAAAGAAAACTTGCCTCTGAGGCCCTTCCAATTTCTTTAGTTCAAAGAACTCAGCATGCAGAATTTTGAGGTATTGTGTTCTGAGCAGCAACAGTAGGGGGGTGTGTGTGTGTGTGTGTGTGTGTGTGTCAGTCCATTCCATTTTGTGCTGCTATAACAGAATACTTGAGACTGGGTAATTTATAATGAATAAAAATTTATATTCTCACAATTCTGGAGGCTAGGAAGCCCAAGATCAAGGTGTCAGCATCTGGCAAGGGCCTCTTGCTGCATTATCACATGGCAGAAGGCAGAAGGACAAAGAGGCAAAAAGAAGCCAAACTTGCCCTTTTGTAATGTATTAATTCCACCCATGAGGGCAAGGCCTCATACTCTAATCACCACTTAAAAGCCCCACCTCTTAATATGGTTGCAATAATGATTAAATTTCGACATGAATTTTGGAAGTGACAAACATACAAATTATAGCTGTGGGTGTCTGTTTTTTTTCCCTCAATATTATGTTTCTGAGATTCATCTATGTTGTTCAAGATATCAGCAGTTTATTAATTATTTTTCTATATAGTATTTGCTGCTGTCTAAATGTTAGTGTCCCCCAGAATTCATATGTTTAAATCCTAACCCCCCATGTGATGGCATTAAGAGGTGGGGCCTTTGGGAGGTGATAAGGTTATGAGAGTAGAGATTTCATAATTGGGATTAGTGTTCTTATAAAAGAGAATCAGAGAGCTAGCTAGCCCCTTCGACCACGTGAGAACACAGTGAGAAGATACTGTCTATGAGGAAAGGGCCCTCACTAGACACAGAACCTGCCAATGCCTTGATCTTGGACTTTGCGGTCTCTAGAACTGTGAGAAATAATTTTTTCTTGTTTATGAGCTTCCAGTCTATGCTAATTTGTTATAGAAGCTTTAAAGAACTAAGATAGTAGTTTATTATATTAATATACCACAGATTATTAACCATTTTTTTTTTATGAATGGTCATTTGAAGAATTTCCATTTTGGAGCTATAATCATTCTTACACTTGTATGTATGTGAACACAGGTATACATGTATATTCTATATATATGAAGGAGTGGAAGCGCTAGTTAATAGGATATGCATATGTTAACATTTAGTAAACAGTGCTAAAGAGTTTTATGATGATTTCACAAATATGTACCCCACCAGTAGCATATGAGACATCCAATTGCTGCACATCCTTTCCAATACTTGGTATCGTCAGTCTTTTGTATTTTAACCATTTTGATATAGTGTATAGTAGAATTTCATTGTGTCATGTATATGTGTGTGTACAGTTCTATGAGTTTTTATACATGTATAGATATGTATAACCACCACCATAATTATGATACAGAACTGTACCATCACCCCAAAAACTCCCTCATGCTGCCCCTTTGTAGTTGCAACCTCCCTTCACTGCTAATCACTGAAGACCACTGACCTGTTCTCTGCCCCTATAATTTTGCCTTTTCCAAATGCCATATAAATGGAATCATACAGTGTATAATCTTTTGAGACTGGCTTTTTTCCACACAATGTAATACCTTTGAGATTCATCCATGTGATGCCATATATCAATAGTTTGTTCCATTTTATAGCTGAGTATTATTCTCCTGTATGAATATACCAATGTGTTTATCTACTAAACTGATAGTGGACATTTGGGCTATTTTAGTTTGGGACAATTATGACTTGAACTGCTATAAACATTCATAAACAGGTTTTTATATGTCTATAACTTTTTATTTCTCTAAGGTAAATTCCTACTAGTGATATTGTTGGATCACATGGTAAGTATATGTTTAACTTTGTAAGAGACTACCAACCATTTTACACTCCTGCCAGCAATGTATGAGAGCTTCAGTTGCTCTGCATCCTCACCAGCACTTGGTATTGTCAGGTACTAGTTTTATTTTAGCCTTTCGAATAGTTGTGTGGTGGTATCTCATTGTGGCTATAATTTGCATTTCCCTAATAGCAGGCATGTTGAGCACCCTTAAACAGGCTTATTTGGCATCTTGTATATCCTTTTTGGTGAAATGTCTGTTCAGATCTTTTGCTCACTTTTAATCAAGTTGTTTGTTTTCTTATTATTGAGTTCTTATATTCTAGATACAAGTCCTTTATCAGATATATGATTTACAAATTCTCTCAATATGTGGCTTTTTTTTCACATTCTTAACAGTGTCTTTTTTTTTTTCTTTGTCTTATTTCTTTCTTTCTTTTTTTTATTTCAGCATATTATGGGGGTACAAAAGTTAAGGTTATGTGTATTGCCCTCCCCCTGCTTAACAGTGTCTTTTGCAGAGTAAATGTTATTAATTTTGGTAAAGTTCAACTTATCATTTTTTGCTTTCATGGATCATGTTTTTAGTCTTGTATCTAAAAACTCATTACCAAGCCGAAAGTAACAAAAAATTTTGTCTATGTTTTCATCTAGAAGTTATAGAGGTTTATGTTTTACATTTAGATCGATGATCTATTTTAAGTTTTTTTTTTTTTTTGTACAAGGTGTGAGGTGTGTATCTATGTTCTTTTTTCTTTTTTTGCATATAAAACATTTACTTTTTCAAATTATTTTTTCCTCTGTATTTCATTTTGGATGGTTTTTCTTCCTATTCCTCGTGTTCACTAATCTTTTTTTCTGTAATGACTTTTTTAATCCCACCCAATGTATTTTTCATCTCATACATTATCATTTTTATTTATATAAGTTTATTTTTAGTCTTTTTAATATCTTCTATGTCTCAAGTTAACTTTTTGAATGTACAAAATATACTTATAATAACTGTTTTAATTTTTTCATCTAGTAGTTCTAGCATCTATGTTAGTTTGTATTGTTTTTTATTGACTGATTATTCTGAAAGGGATCAATTCTCATATGCTTCTTTGCATGGTTGGAAATCTTTGATTGTTTGCCTACATTGTGAATTTTACCTTGTTGGGTCTGGATATATTTCTATTCCTATAAATATTTTTAAGCTTTTTCTACTGAGATACAGTTATGTTACTTGAAAACACTTGATCCCTTATGCCTTGCTTTTAGGATCTGTGAGGTTGGAGCAGTGCCCAGTGTAATGCTAATTATTCCCCTTTACTGAAGCAAGATCTTTCTAACTGGTCCACCCAATGTCCCAAGAATTACAAATGTATTTAGTCTGGCTTGTGGGAACAGGCACTATTCCCAGCCTTTTGTGAGTACTGTGTAATACCTTAATCTTTCCAAATGATTTTTCTCCTGGCTTTGGGTTTTCTATCACCAACTATCAGATCTCTTGATCAGTATTCTGCTGAATACTTAAGGAGGGCCTTCTATAGATCTCTGGACCTCTGGAGTTCTTTCTCTGTGAATCTCTCTCCTTTCTAATATTCTGTCCTGTGAACTCTAGATGTCTTGGTCTCCCTGGACTCTCAGCTCTGTCTCCTCAACTCAGGGAGTTTTCCAAGTTCTTGGGTTGCCTCTCTGTGTGCTTCAGCTTAGAAACTCTTCAGGCAGTAACCTGTCACTATCACAAGGTTCACCTCATTTGTTCCCCATCTCATGGGGATCATTGTTTTTTATTACCTGAAATCCAGTGTCTTGAACCCCATCGTTTCATACATTTATTTCTCTTTTATTTAGTTTTTTCAGGTGTGAGGGTAAATTCAATCCCTGTTAGTGCACCTTGGTCAGAAGCAAAAGTCTTAATTTGCAATTTTTTATCACTAGTGAGTTTGAATATCTTATTATATACTTGTTGACCATAATATTTCTTATTATGTAAAATGGCAGTTTATGTGTTTTGCTCATTTTTCTACGACAGTAATTTGTCACTTCTCATTCTTTTAGAAGAGTTTTTCTCTATATTAAAGTTATCAAACCAATGTGCTATCTATTGTAAATATATTATTCATTATTTGCCTTTCAGTTTGATTTATTTCATTTTATAATGTAACCACTTTTTGATTTTACTTAATCAGATCTATTATTGTCTTGATATTGTTATTTATTGATTCTGTCATTGGATAATGTACCAATATTACACATACATACTGTCTTCTAAATATTTTATGATTTTTTTAAATCATAAAAAATTATAATTAGGTAAGGAATCAGAACCCAGTTTTCTGGAAAGGCTATAGCCCAGAGCACTTTTGTGGAATTTTAAAATAAATGCCTTTCATTTATTCAGATTAAATTGGTGTTATTTTTTAAAATCAAAGGTTGGGACTTAAGTCAAATGAGCTAAAACAATTTAGATATCCACATAGCTATTGTCTTTAAGAAGAATGGCACTATCTTTACAACAGTTAGACTATATCAAGGGAACATGCTAAAAGGTCCTCCTCAAATAATTGGCTTGACAAACTCAGACTGAAGGCTTAGCTGAGGATCTCAATCTGGGGTCACACTAGAACCTATGTAATTGTAGTGGTGGTTGAATAGACCACTTTGAGTAGGAATCATGCATGCCTAAAAAGTAAAGTAAAAAATCAGATTCTACCACAGGTTCTTTAATTTTTATTTTCTCAAGACCACTTTTCTTGCTCAGTCCTGTTGTCTACATTCTTCTTTCTTTCTTGCCCTAGAGTCCATACTTTCCTCTAACCATAAATTTCCTCTTCTCTTTAGAGATGTTTCTACTCATATTTACTTCTCCCTACCTCTACTCCTCAAGTCGCCTACCAATTTTAGGCATTTTATTATTAATATTAGTACCTACTAAGATACAGAGAATAAGATCAATTCAGAAAGATAATTTATGTGAATATTCAAATTTATATAATTGTTATGGTCATGGTTCCTCATTTATACCTTGATTTCTGTGTGCATCAGTTATCTCTTGCCAAACTAATGCTGTGTAATGAAGTATTCCATAATCCAATGGCTTAAAACAATAAAGATTTATTAACTCATGAAACCTTCAGTTGGTAGGCAGTTTTTCTGGTCTCACTTGGGCTCACTCATGCATCTGTAGTCAACTTCATGTTGGGTAGGCAGCTCTGATTTTTTAGCTAGGCTCTGGAGGTTGGCTGATCAACAGCTTATCTAGGATAGCCCCAGTTGGGACAAGTTAGCTATGTAGAGGAAGAACAACTTTCCCTCTACCCTCTGATGGTTTGATAAATGAGTCTACGAAATAAACTGACAATAAGCAGATTAACAGGAGAAAACACATACAAATTTGTTGCATACATTGGGGCATCACAAGAAAGAAAAGTGAGTTCCAGTAAACCAGTGAGATTTAGGAGCTTAAATACCTCTTCATAGAGGAGAGGGAAGGGAGGATAGGGGAGAGTAAATGATTTTGGGGAAAAAGGAATGGGCCCTTAGAAGAATAGGTGATAGTTTGTGACAAAGTTTGTCTGGGTGTGGTGATGTTTTCTAGCATTTTCTTTTGGAATATAAGTTGATCCTCTGGTTTATGAAACTCCCAGGATGGTGATTTTATGACAATTGAGTTCCTTTTGGAGGATCTCTCTTTAGGCAAATAAAGGGAGGCTAGAGAAAGCCTCTCTTTACGTTTGATCTTTTTCAAGTACCTTGAGCTCAAAGTAATCAGTATACCAAAGCAGCATGTTTGGGGGTAACATTTCCTGAACTCTTTCAGCTACTTAACTTTGATCCACATATCTTATCTCCAGTAGTCTACATTCTCATGACAAAAGGCCTAGGAACAAGAGAGCTAACAGAAACATCAAGCACTTTTCCATGCCCCTGCTTGCTTCACATTTACTAATATCCCAACAACCGGAGCAAGTCACATAGCTGACCCCAGAGGCAAGAGGTAGGGCAGAACAGCCTACACAGAGTGGGAGGGGATTTCAAAGATATAATGCAAAAGGCATGTATACAAGGAGGGGTGACAAATTTGGACCATATAGTATCTTGTAATAATGCTAGCTTTCCAATTTTATGCCTGAATGAAAACTCAACAAGCCCCTCTTCCCCTATAGACCTCCATGCTTCTCTGAGCCATTCTGACCCCTTCCTACAAGTAGGCCCCAGTAAGAACACATAGCCTCAAAAATAGAATAGGAGTAGAACAAAAGGGGCAAGCCAGTTCCATTCAGGGTACCCTTTAACTGAAGTAGGTAATTTGCATTTCTGAGATCTCCTAGCAAAGGAAGTTTTTCTTTAAGTCTTACATTCTTAACCCTGGGTGCTTCTCAGGATCACTAGAATAAATTTTTGAAAATAAACATTCTATAAGCATGATGTTGAGTTTTCACATTCATGTGTAAGATATGCCTCCCTCAAACTTTGATAAAATAATGAAAATATAGGTCCTTCATTGTACTACTCAGAAATCCTGGTTCAATTGATCTGTCTGTAGGGCCTGGAAATGTATACCCTGAAATATGACTGAACTAAAGAAGCAGTTTCAAGGTCTCTCTGACCTCCATCCCTTTCCTTTCTCTCAACACTTTGTCTTTCCCAAAGCACAGGATAAAGCTTTTCTCCAAAGTTCCCTTATACATCTAGAAACTGAACTCCCAAAGAGGAATACAATTGCTTTCCACCCTCTTCCTGAAATCTCATTATCTATTGCAGAAAACAAGAACTAAGGAATGCAACCACTCCTGTAAAAACTTTTTCATAAGATAATGCCTGCCTCTCAGAGCTCATTCAAATTCCAAAGAGAGGCTGGTCCAGCACCATGGTGGCTCATACCTGTAATCCCAGCACTTTTGGAGGCCGAGGGAGGAGGATCACTTGAAACCAGGAGTTTGAGACCAGCCTGGGCAACATAGCAAGACCTCATCTCTACAAAAAATTAAAAAATTAGCTATGCATGGTGGTGCACACCTGTAGTCCCAGCTACTAGGGTGGCTGAGATAGGAGGATTGCTTGAGCCCAGGAGTTTGAGGTTGTAGTGAGCTATGATCATAGCACTGCACTCCAGCCTAGGCAACAGAGCAAGATCTGTCTTAAAAAAAATTCAAAGAGAATCATTTACAAGTTAATTTCTGTCTCCTGAGTCCATTCATTCTCCCTGATAATCATTTACTGCCCCTTGAAAGAATTGTCTACATTTCCCATCCCCCCACCATGAAGAAGGATGTATAAGTTTCTGTACTTCATTGGGTTGTTGGGCAGTTATTCTCATGTGATTCTCCTGTGCTTATGCATGTTAAAATAAATTTTGTATACCTTTTCTTCTATTAATCTGCCTTTTGTCAGTTGATTTTCAGTGAACCTTCAGAGATCAAAGGGGAAGTTTTCCTTTGACCTCACAACCTCAAGAAATTCCAGTAACACATCTATAAAAAGAGCAAACTGTGGTTGAAACATTCTGAATTAAGGAAAGGATGCATGTTGCTGAGTCACACGTCTCTTGACAAGGATGTATAAACGTGTATATCCCTCACTTCTCTGACTTTAACTTGGCCACTGGATGTGTTGTTCATCTGAATGTGGAGTTAGTAATAATAATTAAAATAATAAAGTGTTTAGTATTCCTATGTGTCAGATGTCTGGCATATATTCTCATTTTTAAAAATCTCACAACTTCCCTATGAGCCAGATCTATTATTACTCAATTTTTGCAAATAAGGGATTTAATGCTCAGTAATTTGCCTAAGATTTCAAGACTAGCAAAAAAAAAAAAAAAAAAGAAGAAAAAAGAAAAAATAAAAGAAAGGAAAAGAAAAGGAATATAATGAAAAGGACATAAATACTGTCCTCACTGACTGAGTGTCTCATACATTTAACTATTTGACTAAGTTCTCTCTTGTTACTTAGTTGGGACACTGCTTCCCACCATATCACCAGCCCCAAGTTTTGTAATCGTTCCTGGTGTACTTTCAGAAAGGAATTACAAATCTGCATGAGCTCTTGATAGTAAATGCTTAAGCAGAAAAAATGATGTAGTATAAAGATATTAATAGTTACCATATTAACTAATATGGTAACATATTAGTATTAACATAATTTATCAATATTATATATTTATATTATATTTATTAGTATTAACATAATTTATTAATATATATATAATTAATAGTTAATTTTAGCACTTATTTTATATCAAACTTTAAAATGTATTACCTCATTTAATCCTCATCACAATCCTCTAAAATGAGGCCTAATATTAGCTCCCTTTTACAGATGAATAAACCAAGGCTTAGAGTGATAGTAGAACTTGCAAATGGCCCCATAGCTAGTAATGAAGATTCAAATACAGGCAATCTCATGTCCTAGCCCATGATCTCTATGATCTGCACTACTGCAGGATAGTGCCTCAGGATCCTGGGATGTCTTCAAGATCCTGAAAACAAGAACATACCTGGAGTGCAAGAAAAAACTGGAAGAAAAATCTAGAATAACATCCAGGCATTCTAGCCCCTGCTCTGCCCTTCTTCATTCTTTTCTCTCTCTGCAAACCAGCTTCCTCAGCTCTGCAATCTCCAAGAAGGAACACTGCCAGCAATAGTCCCAACATTAGTAGTTTAACAGGTAAAGCCTCTGGAAAGAGAATGGCTTGACTCTTTCAGGCCATAGGGGGCACCTGAGCCAAGTCTGGAATCCCAGCTTGATTCAGGTGCCCCCTATGATCGATCCCACTGTAATAACATGGCACATGGCCATTTATCTTGCCACTCTATGGTTCAAGGGAGAGAAATTCTTAGAAAATGGGAATTGAGGAGAAAACCAAAAAGATGTACACAATAGAAAGTCTCTCACAATTTACATGGCATTTGGGATTATTGATTTTTAAAAATCATTTTGCTGACCCTAGTTATTTCTAGGACATTGTCATACATTTTTGAAATTATTACATTATTTAATTAGTACATTTACTTATACTTGAGCATCCTTCTTGCTCTCAAGTTCCCAGAAATCTCCAAAACCAGAATTTTCCAAACTTGATCCAGATCCATTGTCTTTCTTCTTTACATTTTAAGTCCATTAACTGCTTCACGTACTTTTGAGAAAGAACAAAGATGCATAAATTTCAAGAAATTAAAAGCATTATGGTTTAATTTCATTTTATAAGATGTGGAAATTTATGTAAATGTTCGTTTTTACATTTGTAAATATATGTGCATTACAGAAAAATATAGGCATGCAAACTATGAAAAATGAAAGTCCCCAATATCTCACAATTCAGGAGTAAGCACTATTAATAGTTTACCACATGTCTGTTCAGACTTTTTACCATAATATGCTGTTTTTTTAGAAGTTTTATTTAATTTTTTGGTAATTACACATTGAAATATATTTTTCCTTTGAAACAACTGAAAAATGGTGGGCTCATTCTTTTTATTTTAAATATTAATAGAAAGAATAAAGAAATACTGACAATTTATTTTCATCTCTTTCCCCTTTCATCACAATTTTTGTTAGAATAATCTGGGATAATAGAACTACATTAATTTATTTTATAATTACACATCATGTCTTTTAAAAATTGTTTGATGTTTATTAAGTTTCACATGTTCACAATTATTTCAACACTGAGCATAAATATTGTTGATCTCAGTAGTAATCACAATTGCTTTTTTAATTTCAAAATATTACAGGGATACAAATGTTTTTGGTTATATGGATCACTTTTATAATGCTTGAGTCAGGATTATAAGTGTGTCTGTCACCCAGATAGTGCTAACTGTACCTGTTAGGTAGGAATTTGCCTGTTCCCTCCTCCCCCTTCTCCATGGTTGATTTCTGTTGAGTTTTACTGGCCTCTGTACAGTTAGTTAGTGCTCATCAGTTAGTTCCAATTTAATAGTGAATATATATATATATATATATATACATATTATATATAGTGTTTGTTTTTCCATTCTTTAGATACTTCACTTAGGGTAATGTTCTCCAGCTCCATCCAAATTGTTGCAAAAGGCATTCAGCCATCCTTCTCCATGGCTGAGTAGTATTCCATGGTATACATATACCACATTTTGTTAATGCACTCATGAATTGATGGACATTTAGATTGATTTTACATCTTAGCAATTGTAAATTGTACTGCGATAAACTTTGTTAATGCACTCATGAATTGATGGGCATTTAGATTGATTCTACATCTTAGCAATTGTAAATTGTACTGTGATAAATATTCAATTGCAGGTGTCTTTTTGATAAAAATGACTTCTTTTCCTTTAGGTAAATACCCAGTAGTGGGATTGCTGGATCAAAGAGTAGGTCAACATTTAGTTCTTTGAGGAATCTCCATACTGTTTTCCACAGAGGTTGTACTAATTTGCAGTCCCTCCAACAGTGTATAACTGTTCCTTTCTCTCTACATCCATGTCAACATCTACTGTTTTTGGACTTCTTAATAAAGGCCATTCTGACGGAGGGAAGGTGAAATCTTATTGTGATTTTAATTTGCATTTCCTTGATGATTGGTGATATTGAGCATTTTTTAATGTTTATTGGCCATTAGTCTATCTTCTTTTGAAAAGCTTCTGTTCCTTTTTCCCACTTTTCAATGAGGCAGTTTGATTTATTCTTGCTGATTCACTTGAGTTGTTTGTATATTCTGATCATTAGTCCTTTATTGTATAAATAGCTTGCAAATATTTTCTAACATTCTGTAGGTTGCCTATGTACTTTGTTAATTATTTACTTGGCTGTGCAGAAGCTTTTTAATTTAATCAAGTGTCATTTATTTATTTTTGTTATTGCTGTGATTGCCACTGGGGTCTTCATAAATTCTTTGCCTAGGCTGATACCTAGTAAAGTTTTTCCAACATTTTCTTCTAGAATTCTTATGGATTCGTGCCTTACATTTAGGTCCTTTATCCATCTTGAATTAATTTTTGTAAGTGGTGAGAGATATAGATTTTATTTCATTCTTCTGCATGTGGCTATTCAGTTTTCCCAAAGCCATTTATTTAATAGAGATTCTTTTCCCTAGTGAATATTGTTGCCTATTTTGTCAAAGATCAGATGGCTGTAAGTGGATGGTGTTATATCTGGGTTTTCTGTGCTCTTCCATTGGTCTATGTCTCTAATTTTTGTGCCAATACCATGCTGTTTAGATTACTATAGCCTTGTAGTATGGTTTGAAGTCTGGTAATGTGATGCCTCCCTGTTTGTTCCTTTTGCCTAAGATAGCACTGACTATTCAGGCTCTTTTATGGTTCCAAATACAGCTTAGAATTATTTTTTCTAGGTGTGTGAAATATGATGTTGGTATTTTGATGGGGATTGCATTGAATCTGTAAATCACTTTGGGTAGCAAGGACATTTTAACAATGTTGATTCTACCAATCCATGAGCATGATATATATTTCCAATTGTTTGTATTATCTCTGAATTCTTTCCTCAGTGTTTTGTAGTTCTCCTTACAGAGATAATTCATCTTCTTGGGTAAGTATATTCCTAGGTATTTTATTTTCTTCGCAGCTATTGTGAATGGTATTGAGTCTTTGATTTGATTCTCAGCTTGACTGTTATTAGTGTATAGAGGAATGCTACTGATTTGTGTACATTGATTTTGTAACCTGAGACTTTGCTGAATTGTTGATTTAAAGTCAATTTTATCTGATACTGGAATGGCTATACCTGCTTTCTTTTGGTCTCCATTTGCATGGAAGTTTTTTTTTTCCATCCCTTGACCTTGAGTCTGTAAGAATCCTTGTGGGTTAGATGTGTTTTCTGGAGACAGAAGATACTTGGCTTGTATTTTTTAATCCATTTATCCAGCCTATGTCTCTTGAGTGGGGAATTCAAACCATTCACATTGATTGACGGAATTGATATGTGGAATGCTGTTCTGTTCATCCTGTTGGTTAGTACCTTATTGCTTTGTTTTACCTCTTGTATTATTTGAGCTTTGTACTTTAGCTTTTGGGTAGTTTTACACTAGAGGGTGACTATTGTGCTGATCCATATATAATGCAGTTCTGAGTATTTCCTGCAGGGCAGGTTTGGTCTTGACAAATTTCCTCAGTGTTTGCTTGTCTGGAAAAGTCTTTTTTCTCCTTTGTTTATGAAACTTATTTTCACAGGATACAAAATTCTAGGCTGGCAGTTGTTCTGTTCTGTTTAAGGAGACTATAGATAGGGCTGCAGTCCCTTCTGGCTTGTAAGTTCTCAGTTGAGAAGTCTGTAGTTAGCCTGATGGGTTTTCCTTTGTAAGTTACTCGATGTTTTCAACTCACAGTTCACAGGAGTCCCTCCTTCATATTAACTTTGGCCAGTCTGATGACTGTGTGTCTTGGTGATTGCCTCTTTGTAATAAATCTCCCAGGTGTTCATTGAGCTTCTTGTACCTGGATGTTTAAATCTCTAGCAAGACCAGATACATTTTCCTCAATTATTGCCTCAAATAGGTTTCCTGGCCCTTGTGTGTTTTCTTCTTCTCCTTCTGGGATACCTATGTTCTTATATTTGGGCATTTTACATAACCCCAAGTTTCTTGTATGCTTTTTCCATTCCTCTTAATTCTCTGTTCATTATTTATAAATGACTGATTTAATTCAAAAGTGTTGTCTTTAAGGTCTGAGATTCTTTCTTTTGCCTGGTCTGGTCTATTCTTAAAACTTTCCATTGTGTTTTTTATTTCCTTAAATAAATTTTTCATTTCCAGAAGTTCCATTTGGTTTTTCTTTAATATGTCAACCTCTTTGGTGAATTTTTCATCCATATCCTGAATTGTCTTTCTGGTTTCCTTGAGTTGATTTTCCATTTTTTTTCTTGGATTTTGTTGAGCTACTTACAATTGATATTTGGAATTCTTTATCTGTCATTTCAATATTTTCATTTTGGTTTTTGTCCATTGCTTGAGAGCTGGCATTCCCTTTTGGGGGTGTCCTTTGACTCTGATTTTTTATATTTCCAGAGTTCTTTCACTGATTCCTTCTCATCTGTCAACACTATCAAGTCCTGGGAATACTGCATTTGGCCTGTGTGCCTGTCCCCGGGTCCCCCAAATCAATCCGTGACTGTGCCAGGGAGAAGCGTGCTGGTCCTGAGTTGCCTATGGGGGTGTTTAGGCAGCTTCGATGACCCTCTCAGGTTGCTTCTATCCTGCTGTCTTCACCTGTTCCCAGCAGTGTGAATTGTATTGTGTTTCCTAGCTTAATCTCTGAGACGGCTTGTGAGTATGGATCAGCCATGCCCTGTTTGATTGAGTTGATAGATGCTTTGATGAGCTGTAGATTTGTTCTCCCTGTCAGTGATTGAGGCTTGTGTGAAAGAGCCAACTGCTGAGGTGGTCTTTTGTGCCCTTGGTTGGCTCTGGTTCCCCAGGTGAGGCCCTTGAGTGTCCCAAGCTTTAGGAAGAGCCCTGTAGCTCCCAAGAGGTTGGTTGATCTCCACGACAGCAAAGGTGGGTGGAGGAGTAAGGCAGATCTTAGTTAGGCTGCGTGAGCCTATAAAGGTTTTTGGGAAGCCTTGGCTGGGATCTGGTATTGCTTCTCCGGCCACTAGTGGGCGCCACTGGGGAGAAAGTCAGGCCAGGCCCTCTGAACCAGGAGGGCTGTCCACAGGTGAGGGGCCTAAACTCTTGCTTGCTGTGGCACCAGGCTGGGATCTTCCCACTCTAATCCGGTAGGGCAGTTTGCCAGCAGGGAGGGCTGCGTGCTCTCCCAGGTCACTGTGTCTCTGACCCCCACAATATTCTCTTACCAGTACTGTTCACATGGGCTCCCTTGCCACCCGAGTCCAACTCTCATACCCCTCCTGGGCTGTCTTTCTGACCCACTAGCATGTATTTCTGAGCAATGCCAGTGGGCAGGGTGCTCCCAGTTTTGGCACCTTTTGTCCACTACAGTCCTCCAGGGAAAAGACAGGGGTACCACTCTCTGTGGAGACCTTGGCTTGGAGAATGGGCCTGCTGGAGACAAGTGACCACTTGCCAAATTCTCGATTCAAACTGCTCACCGGGTTATAATGGGTGTGTGGAGGGGCTACAACTCCCAGTCAGCCCACATGCCTGAGTGTGCAGTATTTGGTCACTGTGGATACCAGGACTGGGCTTCTCCTCTCCAGATGACACACTCTAATCCAATATGGTGGTTCTCTTGTCGGGGGCGGGGGGGATCAGTGGTCTTCCAGAATGACACCTCTGGGAACCCCACAGTGCTTGCCCTTCCATTCTGTCCATGTGGGCTTCCTCAATACCCAAGCCCAACTCCCAGATCTCCCCTCTGTGACACCCAGCAACTTGCTTGAGTCCAGGAGGCATTGGGTCTGGCCTACTTGTCTGACCTGCTGGTGTGTGACCACGTGAAATGGCTGCAGGAAAGGACCTTCCAAATCAGGGCACCCCATGACCACTGCAGGACCCCAACAGGAAAGGTATGAGTCCTACACTCCATGTAAACCTCAGTCTATAGCATGTGTCCCCTGGGGGAAGTGGATGCTCGCCAAAATCTTGGCTCAAACTGCTTTCTCAATTACAGTGGATAAAGGGAGGGGCTGGGAAGGAAGCATCTAAATGGGAGAAAACCAGTTATCCTGTCTCTTGTATCACTCTCCTAGGAGGGGAGTGCCCCCCCTCAAGCACTGTCAAAGCTCCTGGATCACACAAGTTCTCCCCACTATTCCATGTTTTCCACTGTGCCTGGGCTCATGGGCGGTGGAAAAGCCTCCAGAAAACTTGGTGGCCCACTGGTCACTGAAAACAAGTAGTGGGGAGAGGGGAACCCCCTTTACCCTTTTCAAGGGCTCTGAGCCTCTCTGGGTTTAATCCTCACCAATATCTCCTCTTCATCTTCTTCCTTCTCTGCTTTGCAAGTTTCCTCTGTGAGGTCCCTGGCAGGCTCCATCACCGCTTGCTGTGATCCACACCTGAGCTGCATCTCTCCTCCCCTCTCCTTTATCCAATATCCTATTTTCACACCAGGATAGTCCAGCAAGCGATGTCTCTAGTCAGCATCTTTTCCCCCCTTCACAATTAATTTTAAATCCCATTTTTTTTCTCTACTGGAATTATTTACTGTGATTCATTTTTTGGTATGTCATAGTTTATGCCTTTGTTAAGAACATTACTCAGAGCTCTTTGTGTATTGTACACTTTAAGTTCTTGTATGGCTATGGGTGGCTTTCTGTTTCATGAATAGTAATTTAGATAGGCTCTCTCACAATTTTGTTATGAGATTTCAATGTCTTCGGACAATTAGTGTTACAGAAGAAAGATCTGATGTCATCTTGACTTCTTAAAATTATTTTATCATAGGTAACTTGTTATCCTGCAGCCTGAATGATTTTATGTTTCTTTTTGTTTAAATCTTTGCTGTGCCCTTAGTATTTTTCTTACTATTTCACAGCAAGTAACTCTTTCCTTAACTCCTCCTACTATCTAGGCCACTCTGATCTAAAGCCTCAAGTTTTTCCTCTATTTTTGCTACTGCATTTTAATTATTGCTTACATCAGTCAGGATCCCAGTAGCATGAAAATGATGGAATTCTCAAATAGGGTAATTGAGTAGAGTTTAACGAGTTACAATGGTATGGGAAGGGTTAAAGTAAACCAAATGGATGGTGAAGCACCTAGAAAAAATAGCTGGACTCCATTACCACCCCTGAGTCTGAAAAGGTAGAGGGAAAGAGTGGTTTCAAAGACTTGGAAAGAGCTGTAGGCTTCAGCTGTGTCATTGTGTCTATGAAAAGGCTACATGTAGGAGCAGTAACCTTCCCTAAAAGAACATGGTCACTGTTAACCATGGCCAACTGAAGGAATAGATATGTGGGTCTTACTCTCCTCCCATGCTCATGTCTCCTGCAAGTGCCTTTCATAAACTGAACCCAACAGCAAGTCCCTTGAAACCATCTTACAAAGGTTACCCTCATGGGACAAAGAGCAGGCTAGGAAAGGTGCCAAGGGGATGTAGAGGAGAAAACAGAATATTTTCCTGGAATTCTTGTTACATTTAGTTTGCATCATCTGATTTTGTGCAAAATATAGAAGAAAAACATACACTTATGTTTTTATTCAGAAGCTTAATTTATTCATCCTTTCATCCTTTTCCCAATTGTTCTAAGAGAAATGAAAATTTTTTTACATTTTTCAATCTACTCTTTACTGCTTCCATTGTATGTTTAATTTTAGTAATCCTAGTTTTTATCTGAATACAATCTTTCCTAATGTTATATGATATTCTTTCAATGGGTACAGAATTCCAACAAATCTCTTTGAGGATGCAAATTAGACTTTTTTAAAACTGTTAACTTTTCTTGGTATAAAACTCTTCACATGGATACACTTATTCTGAATCTCCAAATGGCCCTTTTATTTTGTTCAGATGTTCAGAGGATTTTTCAAAAGTCCAATAGTTTTTTATAGCCTCAGCTTTACTGAGGGAACTTCAAGTTCTTCGAATACTGAAATTTGAGATGAATTCTGTGTCAGAATCCAAATTTTCTAGTCCTTGAAAATGAGAATGTGAACGTGTTCCTATTTGCTGTAGCAATATTTTGTTAGAGGTTGAATTAAATTGTCCACATGGAGTGAGGAGTGAGCTATGGCGAGAAAACCCTCTTGAAAGGAAAGTTAATTGACTTTCAGAATGGTTTCTTTTCAGTGGTTGCATGTATGAGTCCTGATGGGTACAGATCAAACAGAACCTCACAGGATTTAGATTGGTTTCAAATAACCTCCCCCATAGGCTAGCTCATTCACATTGGGGACGTGGTGTTCATATGTCAGGATGATTTTCCTTCCTAGGAAAGAGCCTGGGAATTAGTCTGATGGTTAATTATATATGTCAACTTGGCTGGGCCACGGTGCTCAGATATTTGGTCAAACATTATTCAGGATGTTTCTGCAAAGGTGTTTTTAGAATCAGATTAACATTTAAATTGTTAGACTTTGAGTAAAGCGGATTACCCTCTATAATGTGGGTCAGCCTGACATAATCACTAGAACAAAGAATGACTTCCTCTGAGCAAGAAGGAATTCTATTAGCAGACTATTTTTGGACTCAAACTGCAATTCTTCCTGGAATCTCCAGTTTGTTGGCCTAACCTATTCAGTTTTGTATTAACCAAGTGCTATGTTATGAATGTTTGTGTCCCCCTAAAATTCGTGTGATGAAATCCTAACACTCCAGGTGATAGTATCAGGAGGTGAGGTTTTTGGGATGTGAGCCAGTCATAAGGGTGAAGACCTCATCAATGGAATTAATACTGTTATAAAACAGACATAAGATCTCCCTTACCCCTTCTACCATATGAGAACACAGTTAGAAGGTACCATCTATGAACAAGGAAGAGTGCTCTCACCAGACACTAAATCTTTTGATACCTTGATTGTAGATTTCCCAGCTTCCAGAACTGTGAGGAATAAATTTCTTATTGTTTATAAGCTACCCAGTTAATGGTATTTTGTTATAGCATTCTAAACAGACTAATACACCAAGCTTTCACAATAGTGTGAGCCAATTTACTAAAAATCAATCTCTCTCTCTCTCTACACACACACACACACACACACACACACACACACACACACATATTAGGTTGGTGCAAAAGTAATCACAGTTCTTGCATTGTTGAAATTTGCCATTTGATATTGGAATACATTCTTGAATGTGGTTACGTTATACATCATTTTAATATGCATTTCTCGCTTTAGTGTTTTTTGCTAATGACTTATTACTTGCTATTTATTTTATATTTATTTTAGACTATGGAAATGATGTTAGACAAAAAGCAAATTCGAGCAATTTTCTTATTCGAGTTCAAAATGGGTCGTAACGTAGTGGAGACAACTCACAACATCAACAATGCATTTGGCCCAGGAACTGCCAGCGAATGTACAGTGCAGTGGTGGTTCAAGAAGTTTTGCAAAGGAGACGAGAGCCTTGAGGATAAGGAGTGCAGTGCAGGCCACTGGAAGTTGACAATGACCAATTGAGAGCAATCATCAAAGCTGATCCTCTTACAACTACATGAGAAGTTACCGAAGAACTCAGCGTGGACCATTCTATGGTCATTCAGCATTTGAAGCAAATTGGAAAGGTGAAAAAACTCGATAAGTGGATGCCTCATGAGCTGACTGAAAATCAAAAAAAAATCGTCATTTTGAAGTGTTGTCTTCCCTTATTGTACGCAACAATGAACCATTTCTCCATTGGATTGTGACATGTGATGAAAAGTGGATTTTATATGACAACCAGCAAAAACCAGCTCAGTGGTTGGACCTAGAACAAGCTTCAAAGCACTTCCCAAAGCCAAAATTGCACCAATGAAAGGTCATGGTCACTGTTTGGTGGTCTGCTGTCAGTCTGATCCACTACAGCTTAATCCCAGTGAAACCATTCCGTCTGAGAAGTATGGTCAGCAAATCAATGAGTTACATGGAAAACTGCAATGCTTGCAGCTAGCATTGGTCAACAGAAAGGGCCCAGTTTTTCTCCACAACAATGCCTGATCACACGTTGCACAACCAGTGCTTCAAAAGTTGAATGAATTGGGCTACTAAGTTTTGTCTCATCTGCTGTATTCACTTGACCACTTGCCAACCAACTACCACTTCTTTAAGGATCTCAACAACTTCTTGCAACCATCAGGATGCAGAACATGCTTTCCAAGAGTTCATTGCATCCCAAAGCACAGATTTTTATGCTGCAGGGATAAACAAACTTATTTCTCACTTGTTTGCATTGATTTTAATGGTTTCTATTTTGATTAACAAAGATGGGTTTGAGCTGAGTTATAATGATTTAAAATTCATGGTCCAAAACTGTAATTACTTTTGCACCAAGCTTTTATAGATAGATAGATAGGTATGTAGGTAAGTAGACACAAGACACACACACACTCACATCCTGTTCTGTTTTTCTGAAAAACTCTGGCTAATATAACCAGTAAGAAGACAACTTAATAGAAAATGGGGTGTTTCTTCTTTGAATTATTTTGTTTTACATTTTTTAAAAGATATTTTATTGAGGTAAAATATGCATCTACAATTTACCATCTTTACCATTTTTAAGTATACAGATCAATGGTAATAAATACCTTTATATTCTTCTTTCCCCTTTCCTCTCCTCTTACCCCCTCTCCTCCGCCAGTGTCTAGTAATCACCAATCTAGTCTCTATTTCCATGGGATTCAATTTTTTTTAGCTCTTGCATATAAGTTAGAACAGGTGATATTTGTCTTTCTGTGCTTGGCTTATTTCACTTAACATAATGACTTCTAGTTCTATCCATGTTGCTGCAAATGATAAGATTTAATTCTTTTTATGGCTAAATAATATTCCATTGTGTATATATGTCACATTTTCTTTATCTACTCATCCATTCATGGATACTTAGGTTGATTCCATATATTGGCTACTGTACATAGTGCTGCAGTAAACATGGGAGTGCAGATATTTCTTTGATATATTGATTTCCTTTCTTTTAGATAGATACCCAGTAGTGGAATTACTGGATCATATGGAAGTTCATTTTTAGTTTTTGGAGGAACCTCCATACTGTTCTCCATAGTGGCTGTACTAATTTATATTCCCACCAACAATGTAGGAGAGTTCCCCTTTCTCCACATCCTCACCAGCTTCTCTTATTGCAGGTCTTTTTGATACAAGCCATTCTAACTGGAGTGAGATGATATCACATTGTGGTTTTGGTTTACATTCCTCTGATGATTAGTGATATGGAGCACTTTTTCATATATCTGTTGGCCATTTGTATGTCTTCTTTTGAGAAATGTCTGTTCAGATCTTTAACCCATTTTTTAATCTGATCATTTCTTTTGCTATTAATTTATTTGAACTCCTTATATATTCTGGTTATTAATCCTTTGTCAGATGAATAGTTTGCAAGCATTGTCTCCCATTTTGTTGGTTGTCTATTCATTTTGTTGATTGTTTCCTTTTCTGTGTAGAGGCTTTTTAGCTTGATATAATCCCAGTTGTCTATTTTTTGTTTTGGTTGTCTGTGCTTTGAGGTTTTGCACAAGAAATCTTTGTCCATATCAATGTCCTGGAGCATTTCCCCAATGTTTTTATTTTAATTTTTATGTGTAGCTTGTGGGAACCCAACCTTCTTCTGTCAGATTTACTCATATAAGAATGTATTATAATAACATTTTCACTTTCTTTTGTTTGCATCAAGAGAAAGCTAGGAGTGAATGCTCTGTTTAGCTGACCTTTCCAAGTTTTGATGTGATTTCTAGTGTGCTTTGACTTTTGTCACACCTACTTTGTTCTGGAAGACTCTTTTTTTATAGCTCCTCCTTATCAGAGGTGGGGATTTTCCTGGTTCTATGCTGTAATAGTAACTGCTTACTTCCTTTTCTTGCCAACCAATCTTGTTGAAATTATGTGATAGTTATCACTTCCCTCAGTCCAAGCCAATTTTCACACTGTATTTTTGGTCTGTCAATAATATCTATCCATGTTTTCTAATTGGTGTACAGATTACATCCTATTTTTACATAGCCTTGGTCACACCAGTGGAATTTGTTGGGGAGGGAAAGTGTCTTCATTTGGATTTCCTGAAAGCAAAACTGAGATAAGAATTAAGGTACAATTAGTTTATTTGGGAAATGACCCAAGAAAAAATAGTGAGGAAGTAGGTAATTGAGACATAGAATGGAGGAAGGCCAATAAGAGTACTCCATTAGATTTCTATTGCTGCTACCATAAATTTAATAGCTTAAAACAACATGGATGTATTTTCTTATAGGTCTGGATGTCAGAAGTCCAAAATGGATCTCACTGGACCAAGATCAAGGTTCAGGCAAGGCTATGTTCCTTCCTGGAGGCTCTAAGGGAGAATCCATTTTCTTGCTTTTCCAGCTTCTAGAAGCTGTCATATTCCTTGACTCAAGGCACCCTCCATCTTCAAAGCCAACAGTGGCTGGTCAACTCATTCTCACATCAAATCACTCTGACACTGACCCCTCTTCTGCCTTCCACTTTCACTTTAAGGAACCTTGCAATACCATTGGGTCAACCCTGATAATCCAGGATAATCTCCCTATTTTAAGGTCAGTTGATTAGTGACCTTAATTTCATCTACAATGTTAGTTCACCTTTTGCCTTTTAACATAACATATCATAGATTCTAGGGATTAAAATGTGGACATTTTGGGGGTCTCTTATTCTGTTAACCACAGGTACATTAATGATTGAGTTACAACAGTGGACGATTAATGCAATAGATGTAAAGTATACTTGTGGCCTAACTTGACCAGAAGCAAGAGAATGAATTCTGGAAAATTTAGTTAAAGCTAACCAAGGCGACACATTATAAAGCTACCACAGTCCATTTGTGATGACTTTAAACTCAAAATACATCTCTTTGGACCACACTTAACCTCCAAACAATGAAAATAACAAAAGATATACTTCCGCCCAAAATGATAGAACTATCCTACATAAAACAGAATACACACTAATTCTTTTCCCAGAAGAGGGTACAAAGTCCTTTTGTGCCTTTGGACGATGTTCATTCTTCTCGTTTATGATTCATACACCTTGTTTTATATTTTGGAACTTAAATATGATATAAAGTTATTATATCATATTATTAACAGGTCTTATGTTAGATGATAAGGGGATGACAGAGGGAAAGTAATCAAAATATTAAATTAGTAAATTATATATAAAATTAAATTATTAGATATAAATATTAAAATAAGGAATACATACTCATAACTATTACTTTCCTCATTTCTGCTATAGTTGTGTGGGCATAAGATGGTATTTATGATAACATTCTTTCACTACCCATACCATATTCCCTTTTCCCACAACAAATGCCTCACATCTTTTGGTTCTTTACCTTATAAGGTAACCCAAAACTTCATTCCTGAAGGGTCTGGGCTATTAGTAGTGCCAGATTTTACTCATATAAATCTTGGCTTTTAGTAGTGCTGCCTGAATTGGGTTGTTGTAGTTTTCTACTACCTTTAATCACAGAACATTGAATTACTAAGAGGCACCTTAAAGATCTCCTGTATCTCAGACATTCTTATTCTTGTCCATATTATATATTAGAT
Organism: Eulemur rufifrons; assembly: GCF_041146395.1. Taxonomy (NCBI): domain Eukaryota; kingdom Metazoa; phylum Chordata; class Mammalia; order Primates; family Lemuridae; genus Eulemur; species Eulemur rufifrons. Next base: position 107,719,207 of record NC_091012.1, read on the forward strand.
GCAACCCAATCTTCCCTTGGTATCAAGATTAATCACCCTGGCCAGACAATAACTCCTTTCTCTGCCTGTTCATTCAGTGGTACAAGGCACCCAGAGCATCCAGGCAGTAGTCTCAACTGCCATTTCAGAGGAATCATTGTTGGGTTCCCTGCTGGAAAACAATTCTCTCTTTGGATGTAAGGCCTCAAGACATAAGTCTCAGGAATGGAAAGCAAAATGTTTGCTAGTGTATCATTAGGGGTAATAGTGAGAGGAACCACTCCCATTTGTATGCCTTGATTCCTGGATTTATAAATATTGGCTAGGGGAGAAATAGTGCCATGTATTGGGCACCATTTAGACTATATGCAATCTCCTGGAGAACCTTGCCCCAGCCCTGCAATGTATTGCCACCTAGCTTGTACTTTAACTGAAGGCCATTCCATCATTGTATCAAGCCAGATGCTTCAGAATGATGGAGAACATCATAACATTATAAGATCAGTGAGTTCCAAGAGCAAGGGCCCATTGCAGCAGTTCTTTTGCTGTGCAGTGAGTTCTTTGATCAGACACAATGCTGTGTGCAACACCATGATGTTGGATAAGGCATTCTGTAAGTCCATGGATAGTAGTTACACTAGAAGAATTTTGTGCAGGGAAGGCAAATTCATATCCAGACTAAGTATCTATTCCAGTAAGAACAAAACTCTGCCCCTTCCATGATAGAAGCTGTCCAATGTAATCAACCTGACACCAGGTAGCTGGGTCATCACCTTGGGGAATGGTTCCATATCAGGGACACAGTGTTGATCTATGATGTTGGCAGATTGGGCACTCAACAGTGGCTAAAGCCAGATCAACCTTGGTGAGTGGTAGTCCATGTTGCTAAACCACGTATAAACTTCATCCCTGCCAGTATGGCCAGTTTGTTCATGAGTCCTTTGGGCAATAACAGGAATGGCTGGAGAAGTAAGTTAAAAATGTATATTTAATACATAAAAATGTTAGCTTATTATGTTTTGCCTTCCAAAGATAAGTCAGTATACAGAAAACCATTATATCATTTAGAAATGACACATGACTGCTCCTAACAGTTACTTTCAGTAATAGTTACTTACAAGAACTGTAAGTTTATCTTTCTCTTTAGTAAAAGAAGTCTAAAGATATGCAATGCATTACTGGCAGGGAGGATTCACAATCATTGGGAATATAATGTTCCTCTCTCTCCTGTTACGATATTCTTAGCAAGGGACTTATCTCCTCAAGGTTGCCTCATGATCCAAGATGACTGCTAGAGCTTTAGTAATTTCATCAAATTCAAGGTTAAAAAGCAAGAAATGGGAAATGCAAAAGGAGTATTTGCCAGTTGTCTCTTTACCTTTGTGGGTGCATTTCCAAAATTCTCTCCCAACAACTCCACCTCAATTCTTATCTCCTTGGGCAGGTTGTTGGAGTTGAGAAATTGATACTCCAAAATAATGGTGCTTTCACATGATAAACTGAATAAGAAGTCTCAAGGTCTCTCTGACCTTCCCCAACTCCTATCTCTCAATCCTCTGTCTCTCCAAAAGCACCGGTGGAATTTGTTGTCTAAAGTTCCCCTATCTGCCTAAAGTCCAAACCTGCCAAAGAAGAAAACAATTACCTCTGGTCTCCTCCCTGAGTTTTCGTTAACTGAATTATACCACAGAAAGAAAGACTGAAGTCTGTCAACATACCTGGACAGACTTGTCACAAACTATTATCTGCTTTTGGACCCAACAGACTTTATCCCAGGCCATTGTATGTTCTTTAACTCCATTGAATTCCCATAAAAATTATTTACTACTCCCCTATATTCAGCCATACTTCCCCATTTTCCTTTTCCCTAAGAAGAAGGTTATACAAGCATCTGTACCCCATGTGTGGTGGGGTAATCACTCTGTGAATTTTTCTTCTGTGCACATTAATAAATTTGTATGCCTTTTCCCCTATTAATCTGCCTTTTTTCAGTTGATTTTCAGCAAAACTTTAGAGGACAAAGAGGAAGTTTTTCCTTGATTCCTACAATTTTAATGCAGTGAGTAGGATTCCAAAGCTTTTTTGCTCTTCTGGAAGCCACAGTCAAGAGAACCCAGAACCTGAAAAGATGGCAGAAGGGTAAGAAATTCTTACGAGCTAGGCTCCAGGCCTCTTTCTTTGTAGAATATGGTTGAGTGGATGGTGAAAATTAACTGGCCATCTCTTTTTTTCTTTCCAAAATCTTGATTAATGGGAGGAAAGGATTTGTGTGACTAATCTTGAGTGCAGCAATTCTGGTATACTTTTTGGTAAGAATATTCATATTTCCTGACCCTTTTCTTCTCAGAAGTAGTCTTTGTCTTTGTCTTTGTGTGTTCTGTCATAAAGAGAGGAATTATAGGGTAGAACATGGGCCTAAAAGCCCTATAAGCCTATTGTTTAAGCTGACCCTGCAGACTGGTCAATTTTATGGTTCTGACCAGACTAGCATCTATTTAGACAAACTTTACTATGGGTCCCCAAAATAAAAACCAGATGAGGTTCCCCTCTTGTCTTGTTTTATGCCCTCAAGAGCTTGACTTCTGACCAAATGGAGCACTCTATCTTGGTCTTCACAATCTGAGGGGCATGATTTTTTGGGTCACATGCAGTGGACAGTCTGAAAATGGCTAGGAACCTGAGACATGCAAGATTTTAAGCAGCACACATTTTGTTTCAAACATGTCAAACTCTCAGAAGAGTTTGCTTTAATAAGAAGTCCCGTTTATAAGGGGCTTTTGTCCTCCCAACTGTTGTTGCCTGGTTAGTTCTGGGAAAGTCTAATCCCAGGAGGGCATACCCAGTGTCATGGATTAACAGGTCTATGACTGGTGACCCTCCACAAATTTGTGGGATACTATACTTCTTGTTTGTACAAGAAATATAAATACACACCAGCCTTACCCATCTGTGGCAACAGGAACCTTTTGCTGTCCGGCGCGGTGGCTCACACCTGTAATCCTAGCACTCTCGGAGGCCAAGGCGGGCGGATTGTTTGAGCTCAGGAGTTCGAGACCAGCCTGAGCAACAGCGAGACCCCGTCTCTACTAAAAAAAAACAGAAAGAAATTAGCTGGACAACTAAAAATATATAGAAAAACTTAGCCGGGCATGGTGGTGCATGCCTGTAAGTCCCAGCTACTTGGGAGGCTGAGGCAGGAGGATCACTTGAGCCCAGGAGTTTGAGGTTGCTGTGAGCTAGGCTGATGCCACAGCACTCTAGCCTGGGCAACAGAGTGAGACTCTGTCTCAAAAAAAAAAAAAAGAACCTTTCGCTATCTTAGCCTACTCCTGGGAGTGAATTTTTTTGGGGGATCATTGCAACTTCCTCCTCTGTGCCTTCTCCAGGAACACTTCTTGCTTATATGGTAAAAACTTATTCTAAACCTGGAACATTACCTCCCAGGCTTTCGATGAAAAGGCTTATTGGATTGAGTTGCTATTAGAATAAGTACACCACTGGAAATTCTAATTATCAGTGACCAAAAGATGGATCCTTTCAATTAGAAAGATCAGATCTTTTATAAAAAGATTTTAGAGATCTCTTATTCCAAACAATTGCCTTACTTGTATTTATGGGAGGATCAAATTTAGAAAAGGCACATACTGGTATAATGACTAGCCTTAGAAATTCTCTTGACAAAATTTAAAAGCAAATACCTTACCTAAAACAAAGTTAAAATCATTTGTATACTCAAAATCATTTGTATACTCAAACTACCTGCTTTGGATTCCCTACAGGATTTATTAAAAAATGCACTTCATCCTGTAGTCTAGTGATTAGGATTCTATACTTTCATCACTATGGCCCAGGTTTGATTCCTAGTGAGGGAACCAATCAATCTCTGCAGATCTAACTTCTTTAACTCAGGAAAAGAAACATTTATAAAAAATTAGTTTTATATTTGTGTGACTCTTGGCTTTTGGGGGTACCCATTTGTAATTGATCCTTTTCCCTTCTGTGGACAACTTTTGATTTTCTGTATTCTTCTGTCTGTGGGGCACAAGAGGCTTTCAAGCCTTAGTGTGTAGATGGTCAGCTGAGAAGCTGAGATGCTAGAGAATATTGCCGGACAAGAATATGGGTTTTACCCTATTTGTGGCTAGCAAAACTTTCCTTTCTTTGAGCTGTCATTGGAGTAATTCTGAATCTTGTGAGTATTGCTTTGCTCCTCTTTGGAGATACCTCCTACATCCTTGGTTAAGTCATAACCTTGGCTAAGCCTTATTGGTTTTGATGAGTCACTTAAAAGTGTACCTTTGATTTAAAAGAAAGAAAGAAAGAACAAATTTAAAAGCCAGAAATATTGACTTTTTGTCCTGGTCAAATTCTGATAATAAGAGATTTGAAAAGATTTATTTTTAAAGAGCTCTATAATCATAAATCAGCTTAATTAATAGCTGATAGTCAGGCTATAATTTTTTTTGAAAAGAAAAAACTTTCTGCTTTTACTCTATTGGATCCTGTTGCTGAGAATTTTTTTCAGTCAACTGAAATCCCTTTTTAATTATATGTTTGGTCTCTCTCTGTTTCCTTCCATCCTTGTTGCTATGATTTTTGTTGAGAAAAATGTAAAACTTCATTGGCCTTTTGTAAAGCTTAAAAATCTCCTCAAATTGGCTCCTCTAAGACTTGTTCTCCCATTTGCGTCTACTTTTCCTTCTTTTTTGTCAGCTTCGATACCACATGAAGAGATTTAGAAGGCACTTCTAGTGAGTCTGAGACCCCTTGAGGAACACACAAAAAGGTTCCACAGACTCCCTTTTTGGGGTCTTCTGTTTTCCTCATAAAGCTCCAGGAGTCATGGGCAGTTTCCTCTTAGGTCTAAAGTTTTGCCATTTTTTGCATTGTGTTACCTGATCTCTTTGACTTTGGGGGTACCAAAGGTTACTTTGTACTTTGAGAGAGCACTTGACCTTTTTGTATGCACTGCTTGGTGGGTAACTGGTGAGGGCTGCAGTTTTGGTGGTGGCTGACAACAGTTGCAGTGAATGGTTATTAGTGTAGAAGGCTACTTGTTTCTTTGCATATTTAGATAAGAAAGGTACAGTCTGAACACTTGGAGGCTTTGTAAACACTCGCCACTGAGGGATAAGATTCCTATGGGGGATCAGCTGATCATAGGGTAGACTGATTGGCATTGGGGTGCCCACCAGCCTTGGAGGAATGTTCTTATAGTGAGGTGCACTGGGGAAGTATTGTGTGGCTTGGTCTCACGGTGTTTCCCTCTTTTTGAGGACCCAGGATTCAGTGTAATAATGGGATTCTTGATTTCTGGGAATCTAGATTTTCTGCCTTCCATACGTAAATATGAGTCTGCTTTACTCATATTTACGTATTAGGCCCTGAAAGCTACAAATGCTTCCTTGGTCCTATTCATTTATGGGCTCTACCCTGAGCACAGAGGTCCAGTTAGAAAACAAAGACTAAATTAGAAGCTGCCTATCTAAATGAAATTAGTCTCTTTCTAAACTCCTGTGGTCAATTCCCATAATTTTGTGTTACTTTGGCATCCATTTTTAATCTTCCTCTAGCTAACACAACCAAGTCCATTCTTTATTTTTTTTTATTTTTCTTTTTTATTTCAGCATATTATGGGGGTACAAATGTTTAGGTTACATATGTTGTCCTTGCCCCACCCAAGTCAGAGCTTCAAGCATGTCCATCCCCCAGACGGTGTGTATATATACCCATCCCCTTCTCCCCCCTCCCCTCTGCCTGACACCCAGTGAATGTTATTACTATATGTGCACTTAAGTGTTGATCAGTTAAAACCAATTTGATGATGAGTACAATGTGGTGCTTATTTTTCCATTCTTGGGATACTTCACTTGGTAGAATGAGTTCCAGCTCTATCCAGAATAATACAAGAGGTTCTAGATCACCATTGTTTTTTGTGGCTGAAGAATACTCCAAGGTATACATATACCATATTTTATTAATCCACTCATGGATTGATGGGCACTTGGGTTGTTTACACATCTTTGCAACTGTGAATTGTGCTGCTATAAATATCTGAGTGCAGATATCTTTTTTATAGAATGTCTTTTGTGCTTTTGGGTAGATGCCCAGTAATGGGATTGCTGGATCAAATGGTAGATCTACTTGTATCTCTTTGAGGTTTTTCCATATTGCTTTCCACAGAGGTTGTACTAGTTTGTAGTCCCATCAACAGTGTATGAGTGTTCCTATCTCTCTGCATCCATGCCAACATTTATTGTTTTGGTAATTTTTGATAAAGGCCATTCTCATTGGGGATAAGTGATATCTCATTGTGGTTTTGATTTGCATTTCCCTGATGTTTAGAGATGTTGAGCATGTTTTCATATGTTTGTTGGCCATTAGTCTATCTACTTTTGAAAAGACAAGCTAACTCATTCCGTTTACAGAGGCACAATTTAATATTGCTGTCATTTTAAACTAGTGAGTTTCATCTGTTTCATGGCTAAAATTTTAAAATCAAAAATATAAGATTTTTATTAGTGTTTGTATTTTTATGTACACATGTATATACTTGTCTATTTGTGTATTGCCTACATGGTACCAAATTCACTTATAAATAAATGAGCACATATAAATTAAATAACTAGCCAAAATGCTTTTCAAGTTCACATAACTTTAGTAGTGTTTGATTATATTTCTATGGATATGTTATTAATATGTGTTCCAAAATTGTATGAGATTCCTAAAAGTCTGGTATGTCTTAGTATATGCAGTAAATTGTTTTATTCTGATGCTTTTGTTGTTTTCTACAAGCTCTTTGCAAATCCTAAAGTGTTGTGTCTTCAAGGAAATTCATGGAAAGGACCCAGACAAGTATTCTTAAATACAGTCTTTTGATAACTTAGGAGATCATACTATTAAACTAGATAATAATTTTTAGAAATCTAATTAAAAAAAAACTGAGGAATTCTTGAAGATTGCTTAACCCCAACATCAAGCAACACAAGAATTAACTACATGAGACTGAACTGATGGAGGACTGAAAAAAAATTTATGATTTTTTTGTTTGAAGCATTGTTGATTATTTTTATGTTTTGTTTTCTGGAGTCAAAAAAACTTTTTTCTTTTGAATTATTTATAGCTTACAGCAATTGTGTAAAGTATACTTTTGTGAGCAAAACTGAAACATTTACTTTCTCCCTACCTGGTTTCTCCCGAATTCAGAAATTATATTCACGAATATTATTATTTCATGGCAATGTAGTTATTTGAATAAGTTTAATAAGAATCTATTTTCTTTGGTAACAGGGCACAATTGGAGGTACTGTTTATTTTACCAAGATTTTGACTGGAATGGCATATTTTCAAATGTGATCAGAGTGCTTTGAGGATTGAAGTTGACTGGGAAAAAGACTGATCTCATACTTTTGTCTGTGAGGTTCCCATACAGGGCTTGTGACATTATGGTAAGTAAAGAATGTCACTTTCTGACAGACCCAGGAACCTCAAGATATTTTGGGGATCTCAAGAAGAGAGAAATTCACTCAATTCATGCAGGTATTATAGGTACAGTCTGATGGCAAATCATTGGCTTGGCTTCCTAGTCTTGAGAGGCTTTTAAAAGTCTAATCTGAGATTCTTTGTGAAAAAGTTCCACCAAAGCCAACTTAAAAAGAGCCTGTATGGCCAATCACTATTCTTGCTGTACTTTATGCAAATAATCAGGCCAAGTATAATAAGACTAAAACTTATTTTACAAATAAATTGATCCTACTATGATTTGTCTTTGATAAAAATGAGGCCTGGAGAGAGAAAAATTATGTTTCAGAAGAAAACTATAGTATACCTTTATTAGATTTTAGCCCTGTCCATTGTTTTTGAGTTTTTGTTATTTGCCTACAATTTGGACTGAATCCTGAATTCTTTCTTGGCTACAAGTCTCCAAAGTAACATTTCCAAATTTTCCTCCATCTTTTTCTGACTTGGATTCACTGAAATTAAAACTGCCTTTTCCTGAGGCCCTGAAAGCTGAAGCTAGTCAACTTGATTTTGAAGAAAAATCATCACAACAGCTTCTATATTGACATACTTTATGCACAAACTACAATCCAGGAAAATCTGTCAGGTTGTCACTGGTCTTCTCAGCTGACTACCCTCAATACTCTAGAAGGAATAGCTTATAGTCTGCTTCAGATGTTGATCTTTGTTTTTCTTCTGTTTCCATAGAGATGCCTCTTATTAAAGATCTGTTTACCTATGTAGTACATAGAGGCTTAGCTTTGAGAGCCCATCTGCAATGCCATCTTCTCAAATGAGATAAAACTGCTTAGTTAGACTGTTCTATTTGCAAAAATGAGAAACTGGTTTGATAGGATCCTTTGCCATTCAGCACTGGCTCAATTGTTTTTTTCCCCGCAATCACCAACTAAGTTTTTAATGTATGGATACTTCTAGTTTCAGACAGGGAAATGTTGTGGCTCAGAAACTGATGCACCAAAATATGGCACTTTGACATGCTAAATTGAACAAGAAGCTCAAAGTCTCTGTGACCTCCCTGCCTCCTGTCTCTCAGTCCTCTGTCTCTCCCAAAGCACAGAATGAAGTTGTTTTCTGAAGTTCCCTTGTCTGTCTAAAGTTCATATCCACCAAAGAAGACAGAAATTACCTCTGGTCCCTTCCCTGAGTTTCCATTAACTGAACTCATTATCACAGGTAGAAAAACTGAAGCCTATCCACACCTGGACAGACTTGTCACAAACTATTGTCTGCTCTGCAGGCCCAGCAGTCTTCCCCAGGCCACTGTATGTTCTTTAAACCCATTGAATTCCATAAAAATTATTCACTAACCTAAAATCATCCATACTTCCTCATCTCCCTTTCCCCTAAGAAGTATACATATGCATCTGTACCCCATCATGTGGTAGTGTAATCACTGATTTTTCTCCCCATGCACATTAATAAATTAGCGTGCTTTTTTACCTATTAATCTGCATTTTTTAGTTGATTTTCAGCAAAACTTTAGAGGATGAAGAGGAAGTTTTCTCTTGGCCCCTACAAAGTTTTAGTCACTTGGCCAAACCTAGCAGCACAAGAGATTGCGAAATATAAATTTTGGACTAGGTCTATTATGTCCTCTAATCAAATCAAAGCATTTTTAACCAAAAGAGAAAGGTAGAGTGGATACTATATGAGAAACTAGCAATCTGACGCAGTATAGCCAGCTTCTTTTCCGTGCACCATCTTCCATTTGAGATGATATGTGCTTCTAAGAATATACGCTTTCATTGCTATGACAGAATTGAAATAGAAGAAACTGCCTCTAGCTCCACAATATCTAGTTACTCAGTGGATACCTGAATCCAGTTACAAAACCTATAAAAGTTTATTTGTTCATATTTTCCCAAATGAAAAAGAGATGGCAAGTAATAAGAGATTTTTTTTTAAGTTTTCAGCTTTATTACTTTTTTTTTGTTCCCCCAAACCAAAAATATAAAGTTAAGTCAGATTTGAATCAAAGGTATCTTCGTTCTCCTCCCCACTGCAACACCCACCCCCCCAAAAAACTTATTCTGCAAAGAGAGAATAATAGAGACTAAATGCCAGCTGTGTCAATTGATAATTTAAAGTGATAAAATGAAAGGAGACTCCAATATTACCCTAGCTTAGATGGTATATCAGGTTAAGTGCCAAGCCCTTCCCTAGGCATCTATACCAAGATAGGCTGCTGTAAGGGGATTTCAAAATTGCTGGCTCTAAACAGGGACAAAGATCTGTCTTTCTGAGGGGTTTGTTCACATATTTCACCTCTTTTCTTAATTTATTCATAATGGTAAGCAAGCTGTGATGGATTTGCTCTTTAAAAACAATGATTCATAATTTATTTTTCATAGCTTCCTTTTGTGATAAAGCCGGAGCCCTGGGCAAAGTCAGTATAAGACTGCATGCGTAGTGGGTAGTCACCAAGTGTAATTTGCAAGTGATTATAGAACTCACCACTACTTAAGAGTATTTACCACAAGAAAAGGTATCATTTGAATGATTTCAGAGCTTTTCAATATGCCACCTCCCCCCAAGAAATCTTTTTTAATCTAGGCTTATTAGTCATCTCTACCTGAATATGAGTTAATTACATCAGATACTTTATGCTTCATACACAAATGAAAAAGTAGTCTCAGGGCATAAGACTTTGAAGGGAGTGGCAAGGTGAGCATTGAACAATATCCAGGAATATAGAGTGCAGAGGGTTTTTATAGGAAAAATAGAGGAATAGAAATGGTAGAGTTGGATTGGGTGCCCCACTGTAGGGGTAGGGGGCATGCTAAGTGCTTTAGGAAGCTACAGGCAAGTGTAAGGATGCTAAGTATTTGGAGGGAAATAAAAGATGACTCTGTTGAAGAAAAGGAGGGGGGAGAGAGAAGCTAAATATGAAGTTTTAAAAAATAATTATATTAATTTGACTTTTTTCTCTCTCATCCCACATAGCATCTATCAACAAATCTCATAATATCTATTTCAAAATATACACAGAATCCTGGACTCCAACTACTTCACCCTATTTCCATCACTACCACCCTAGTCTCTTGTTTTACTGCATTAGCCTCCTCATTGGTTTCTCTGTTTCCACTATTGTCCCCTTATCATGAATTTGCCACAAAGCAAACAAAAGGTCCTTCAAAAAAAAAAAAAAAAAGTCAGATCATGCTATTCTGCTCAAAACCCTCCAGTGGCTTCTCTTGTCTCTCAGAAGAAACTTCTAATCATGGTCTCTTTCCCTGGCTTATTCTACTCCAGACACTCAGGCCTCCTTGTTGTACCTCTGATGTATTAATGGCTCCAGTTCTCTGGGCCTTTGCATTTATGATTTCCTCTCTCTAGAATGCTAGGATTTCTCTGTTAGAAACCCCCATTCACTCACTTCCTCACTTGATATAAATCTCTGCTTATAGGTCACATTGTTGATGGACTTTCCCTGAATAGTTGATCTAAAAAGGCTCTAGCACCCTGCTGTATAACACTCCATCTTTTGACCCTGCCACATTTTCTCTCAATAGCACTTATCACAACTAGACACAATACACATACATGCATATACACACACATCTCAATGGAAGGCTTGTTTCTTGAAAACAAATTCTTTGTCTGTTTCATTCTTTGCTATATAGAGAGCACCTAGAAGAGTGCCTGGCACATAGTAGTGGCTCAATAAATATTTGTTGAATGACTGTGTGAATTGCATGAAGACTCAGGAAGATTCTGGGGAATCTTAGAGAAAAAAATTGAGTAATTCTTACTACAAATGGAAAGTAAATGTTCAGTATCTTCTCCAACCAGAATCTGGAAGTTTTTATTCTGACACCAGAGTTGATGCTGCTTTGCTGAATCTCTGAGATAAATGTCTCCGTGGTGCATTTAAACTATTGACTATCATAGATTATTTGAGAAATACTTCCATTATGTTACCCATACTCTTTCCTGGGACAATTATTAAATGTGCTTGTTAACATTAAATTTATCTTTCTGTTAAACATTTTGCTTTGGCTGCAATCATTTTGAATATATGAAGAGTCAGACAGGTGTGCCAGACAAATCCCATTTCAACCTCATTAATAAAGAAAAAAATTTGCATTCATATATGACATACTTTTAATTTGTGAAGTTCTGAAGTTTCCTAGATATTCAAAATGATTTTGACCCATTTCAGCTCATAGTTAATCATTATAACTGCACATTCTCCCAGCTTAATTAATATTTTCATTTAAGTGTAGTCTTAGTTTGGATCCTCCTTTGAACAAACTATCTTGTGATGGCTTTGTCATATGTCGACTTGCCCAGTCTGAACTGAAGATTTCCCAGAATTCATTCTCTTGTTTGGTTTGATTAGGGTAGGCCACAGGGGAGATTCTTGAGAAATTTGAAGGCCTAGAAGGGAAGCAGTGGCCATTTTGTAGCTCATACATGTTGTTGCTGATCTATAGGTTCACTTCATTGGTGTGAAGCAGCAGCTGGGCCTGCAACTGCTCTACCCTTCCCTGATCTTCCTTCAGCGTCTCAGACTTCTAGGCTAGGTCTGTATGTTTAGCTTTGTGACAATGGGCCCCACTTCTGCTGGATACATTCACTACTAAGGTTAGAGGCAATAAGAACTGACACAGATTTTAATCCTTCCCTATAGGGTTCTAGGTCAGGTTTGTTTGTTCCAATCTGCTTGCGATCTTCCCTTTCTGACTGTCATTCTTGTGGACTTGAAGCCTTAGCATTATATGTGACAAAACAGGCTGACAGAGACTACCTAACCATCTCCCACAATCACAGAAGTCTAGTTCTATGTAAAAAATCTCTTTCAGATAAATATACAGAGATATAGATATAGATATATAGAGAGATATAGACAATAGAGATACCAGTACATCTCAACTGGGGGCAATATTGCCCTTCAGGGGACATTTGGCAATATCTGAAGAAATTTTTGGTTGTCACAGCTCAGTAAGGGGTGTAAGATTGTGCTACTGGCATCTAGTGAGTAGAGGCCAAGGCTGCTGCTAAAGATCCCCACCCTCACCCTCCCTAAGAAAGAATTATCCAGCTCAAAATGTCAATAGTGGCACTGTATAGAAACTCTAATATTAATATAAATATAGATATAGATAGATCCTAGTGGTTCTGCTTCTCTGATTAAACTCTAACTGATACAGATTTTAGTTCCAAAAATTTTTCTAGAGTGATAGAATCTTAAATATGAGTTCTTTGATTTGACTTTGAGTCTTCTGAAAATGGTTCTTTAATATGATTAGATTTCAAAGCACTAATGAGTGTATTTCCAGTGGTAAAGAGGTCACTGGTGGTCAAGGGCATGATGTAGCAATAGAAATACACAGAATATCATCATTGGATATTCCTAATCAAATACTATAAAAGCAAGATTCTGGGTGGCAATGTATTTGATGCCTTAGAACATTTTAGTCAAGCCAAGGAGTATAATGGGATGGGCTGGTTGCTCCTAACTGTGCTGGAGAAAATAGGGAAAGGATTTGAATTCCCAGTTTAGTGTCCACATAAAGGACCTGAAAGCTTCTATTTCTGACCTGAAAGAAATTCTAATCTTCCTTCTGTGGCCACAAAGCCCTGAAAACCAAACTTAGGGCCTCTCCCTTCCAGTGGCTAAATTATGCAAACTGATTTCTCAGCCTTGCAGCATTTGTATGAATGTAGTTAGAACATTGATTGGGAAAGAATGAGATCCTAAAACTGGAATGGGGTCAAATGTACAGATTCTGATAAATGGGGACCTCTGACAACTGAGTTCTGTTGAGCTTTCTTTGTTAGTAGAAGCAGCCCTTCCACCCATGCCTGAGAAGGTTAACCCTCCTTTGCTTAAAAAACCTGTAATAGCCTTCTCTGAGGTAGTTGACTTGTAAGGCACTGCTGATCCTCTTTAAGACCAATCGCCACTCCCCCTCTTTGCTTCTAGACCTATAACTAGACTCAAGTCCCAGCAGTCCCGGAAGGGTGAAGTACAAAGTATGACACATGAGGAACTACTATGCACACCAAAAGAATTGCATGATTTTGTCAATTTATATAATAAGACACCTGAGTAATATGCATGGAAATCAATCTTAAAGATATAGGGTCAAGGTGAAAGGAAAATAAAGTTGGACCAGGCAGACTTTGTTGATATGGGCCTGTATTAATTAGCTTGGGCTACTTGTAACAAACCACCATGGGAAGAGTGGCTTAAACAACAGAAATTTATTTTCTCACAGTTCTGGAGCCTTGAAGTCCAAGATTAAGATGCCAGCAGGCTTAGCTTTTGGGGAGGGCTCTCTTCCTGGCTTGCAGATGGCTACCTTCTCCCTGTATCTTCACATGGCCTTTCCTCTGTACATGTATGTGGGTAGAGAGAAAGAGCTCTCTGGTGTCTTTTCATTTTTAAATAAGAATACTAGTCCTTGGCACTTTGAACCAAACAATAAAAAAAAAAGAATGCTAGTCCTATGGGATTAAGACCCCACCATTATGACCTCATTTAACCTTAATTACCCCCTTAAAGGCCCTATCTCCAAATTCAGTCATATTGAGGGTTAGGGATTCAATATATAAATTGGGAAGAGCCTAATTCAGTCCATAACAGGGCCAATTAAACAAATATTCTGGATTCAGTGTTTTAGTTTGAGGGGCTTGAAAGTGGCTCAAACAGTTCACTTGGTTGGTTGGCTGAAACAGGGACCCAAAGGTAACCTAGAGTAAATGAAAGTGAAATGCCAGAACTGTCTTGGTATACTGTAGAGGAAGGTATCCAAAGGCTGAGAGGGTTCTGAGAACACACTTTTTACTGTGGCTGTGAGAAATAAATCTGAGGGGAACTCCAGCATCCTTGATGAGCTAGCTTTGTGCAGGCTGTTCATTATAGGTCAGAAATTACAATGGGAACTACTACCATAAAACTAGGATCCCTAAACGCGATGAGAATGATAGAATATTAAGATAACAGGGGCCAAGTGGCAGCACTCAATTGCTTTTGTGAGTCAAATTGTGTTCCCCATAAAGATATGTTGAAGTCCTAACCCCTGGTACCTGTGAGTGTGACCTTATTTGAAAATAGGGTTATGCAGATGCAATCAAGTTAAGATGAGGTCATAATAAATTAGAGTGGCCCCTGATCCAATGACTGGTGTCCTTATAAGAAGAAAACGTGGACTCAGAGACACAGCAAGAATTCCATGTCATGACAGAGGCAGTTTAAAGTGATGTGACTATAAGCCAAAGAATGCCAAAGATTGCCAGCAACTACCAGAGGCTAAGAGAGAGATATGGAATAGATTCGAGAAAGAACCAACCTTGCTAACACCTTAATTTCAAACTTCTATTCTCCAGACTATGATAGAATACATTTTTGTTGTTTTAAGCCACCCAGTTTGTGATACTTTGTTATGAAAGCCCTAAGAAACTAATACAAAATTACCAAAGAGAAGATGGGCGTAGTTACCATAATTGCTAGCAGAGTCAAAGCAGTGATTGAAATAGTCTGATTCACAGCTATCTTTACGTTGGCCGGTTGATCATGGTGTCCCTGAAAAAAAAAATAGATGAGCAGTTTACCAAATTCTTACTTGATCTATATATGCAGAACAGATCTAGGCCTAGTGAATAGAAGTCTAACGTGAAACTCTAAAATATCATGGCCCCGCAAACAACTCCCAGATTTGTGCCAGTTTACAAATGTAAAATCCCTTGAATGAATGGGAGATCAAATCCCCTTAAGAAAAGATCCGACTACACTGCCACAAATTTATTCTATTAATCTTCTGCAAGCCTTCCCCAAAGGACCATGCAGACATTTGCTATTTACTGGAGTGATTGTATATTTGGGAAGGGGAAACAATCAGTCTTTGGGGGAATGACTAAATACTGGTTCTGAACTAACAGTAATTCCTGGAGACCCAAAATGTCACCGTTGTCCACAGTCAGAGTATAGGCTTATGGAGGTCAAGAGTCAGGTGAGCAATGGAGTTTCAGTTCAGGTCCATCTCAAAGTGGTTCCACTGGGTACCCATACCCATCATGATTCGATTTATCTGTTTTTGAAATGCATTATTAGAATAGACATAGACATACTCAGTAACTGGCAGAATCACCACATTGGTTCTCTGACATATATAGAGGGGGCTATTGTGGAAGGAAAGGCCAGGTAGAAGCCACTAGATCTGCCTCCAACTATAAAAATAGTAAACCAAAACCAATACCACATTTTGGAGACATTGCAGAGATTCATACCACCATCAAGGCCTTAAGTGTAGGTGGGACCTGTGACTTGCTTCTGGGCAATAGAATATGGAATAGGAGATGAGATGTCATTCACCTGATTTGGTTATGATATAACAAAAATAATGGGATGTCACTCTCTTGATCAGTTTACTTTGTGTAAGATTCTGTCTTAGCTGTCTGGGATGAGTTACTCTCATGCTGGCCTTGAAGAAGTAATCTGCCACATTGTGAACTGCCTATGGAAAATGTCACATGGCAGGAAATAGCAGGTGACCTGAGGATGACCTCCAGATGGCAAAAAGCTGGATCCCTCAATCACAGATCCTCAAAAAAATGAATTCTGCCAACTACCCTAGTGAGCTTGGAAGCAGATTCTTTCAGCCAAACCTCCAGATGAGAATGTAAACTGTCCAACATCTTGATTACATCCTTATGAGATCCTGAACGGGGAATCCAGGTAAGCTGATCCTGGACCCCTGACCCACAGAAACTCTGAAATAATAAATGTGTTTTGTATTAAGCCACTATAGGAAGCTAATACATACTTCAAGGCATTTGAAAATCCAAAACTGCCTTCTGAGAAGCTGAACAAAATATTATATCTGAGAAGCAAAAAATCTAAGCAGATGGTGGTGGCTGAGACGCTGAAAAGCTGAGGAGGGATCTGGCAACTTCATAGGTTTGGGGGAGGGATTAAAGTTCAAAGCCTGCGAAGGAGGAAGGACCCTGCTAAATATCATAGTCTTTAAGTTGGGATCCCCAAAGACCTCTAATTTAAGAATAATTCTGAATGGCAAATTAGCCTTCAGAATGACTGAAATCCAGCTTTGAAGCTCAATACCTGATTGGTAAAAGTGATATGCCCCTACCATAACTACCTTACAGAAACAAAGTCAAATCTTCACTGGAGGAAGAAAACAATCCAGAGCTTCAAATTATCACCACAATTTTTTACATAGTGACCATATACAATCAAAATCAGTCAGATATGCAGGTAAACAAGGAGAAAAATTAAACAGTAGAAACATGCCTTCAGGAGAATCAGATGTTGGAAATATCAAACACTATTTTAAAATAACTGTTGTTAATATGTTCAGAGATTTCAGTAGAGAATTAGAAATTAAAAAGTAGGCTGGGCGCGGTGGCTCACACCTGTAATCCTAGCACTCTGGGAGGCCGAGGCGGGTGGATCACTTGAGGTCAGGAGTTCGAGACCAGCCTGAGCAAGAGCGAGACCCCGTCTCTACTAAAAATAGAAAGAAATTATCTGGACAACTAAAATATATATATATATATATATATATATATATATATATAAAATTAACCAGGCATGGTGGCGCATGCCTGTAGTCCCTGCTACTCAGGAGGCTGAGGCAGTAGGATTGCTTAACCTCAGGAGTTTGAGGTTGCTGTGAGCTAGGCTGACGCCATAGCACTCACTCTAGCCAGGGCAACAAAGCGACACTCTGTCTCAAAAAAATAAATAAATAAATAAATAAAAATAAAAAAAAATAAAAAGTAATCCAATGAAAAATCTTTTAAATTTTTTATTTCAGAGTGTTATGGGAGTACAAATGCTTTGTTTACATAAATTGCCTTTGCACAGCCCGACAAGTGTGCCCATCCCCCAGATACTGTGCACTGCATCCGTTAGGTGTAGATTTACACATCCCCAACTCCCAACTCACACCTGCCTAATACCCTATGCATGTTACTTCCCATATGTGCATATTCCTGTTGATCAATTATTAAGAATACCAATTTAACGGTGAGTACATGTGGTGTCTGTTTTTCTATTCTTATGATACTTCACTTAGAAGAATGGGCTCCAGCTCCCTCCAGGATAAAACAATAAGTAGTAGTTCATCATTTTTTTTCATGGCTGAGTAGTACTCTGTGTTATACAGTACCACATTTTGTTAATCCCTCATATATTGATAGGCACTTGGGTTGTTTCCACGACTTTGCAATTCTGAATTATGCTGCTATAAACATTCGAGTGTAGTGTCTTTTATATAGAATGCCTTTTTTTCCTGTGAGTAGATGCCCAGTAATGGGATTGCTGAATCAAATGATAGTCCTACTTTTAGCTCTTTGAGGTATCTCAATGTCCCTCCACCTCAAGACAGGTCCTGCTCTGCTGGAGTCACTGGGCAAACAGCACCAGAGAGGTCCAGCAGGCAGGGAGCTCATAGTCCAAGTACCCCTCGGTCTGCTGCAGGACCCCAAAAGGAAAGGTTTGAGCCCCTTTCTCTGTGGAAACCTCCGTTTGGTTGCTCAGTTGTCTCTCTTGGCTCCTGTGGGTGGGGGAGAGGAAGGGGAGAAAAAGAATCTAGATGGGAAGGAAATTCTACCCTCTGGTCATCTCCAACCCTCTCTCCGGGAGGCTGTCTGCCTGGAATGACCAGGCTTTGTAGTCACGCAGATCACCTGGGATCCATTAGACCCCTGTGGCTGTTGCTGTCTGGGCCGGAGTTGAGAAATGTCTATGTGGAGATGAGCAAGATGGAACTGGAGGAGGCCAGGTGTGGTGGCTCATGCCTGTAATCCTAGCATTCTGGGAGGCCAAGGCAGGCGGATCGCTCCAGGTCAGGAGTTCAAGACCAGCCTAAGCAAGAGCGAGACCCCATCTCTACTTAAAATAGAAAGAAAATAGCTGGACAACTAAAAAATATATAGAAAACATTAGCCAGGCATGGTGACCCATGCCTGTAGTCCCAGCTACTCAGGAGGCTGAGGCAGAAGGTTTACTTAAGCCCAGGAGTTTGAGGTTGCTGTGAGCTAGGCTGATGCCACGGCACTCTAGCCCGGGCAACAGAGCGAGACTCTGTCTCAAAAAAAAAAAAAAAAAAAAAAAGACATAAATCAGGAGATGACAAAATAAGCTGTCAATGGAAAAAAGTATGAGAAATAATTTGATCAGATCCCATTTATTTATTTTTGTTGCTGCTGTGATTGCTTTGGAGGTCTTCTTCAAAAATTCTTTGCCTAGGCCGATGTCTGAAAGGGTCTTCCCAACATCTTCTTCTAGAATTCTTAAGGTTTCATGCCTTAAGTTTAAGTCTGTTATCCATCTAGAATTGATTTTTCTGAGAGGTGAGAGGTGGGGATCCAGTTTCAATCTTCTGCATGTAACTATCCAGTTTTCCAAACATAAAGCAATGATAAATGTTTCAGGTGAATCATGTCCCACTTACCCTGATTTGATCATTATATGTTATATGCTTGTATCAAAATATAACATGTACTCCATGAATATGTACAATAATTATGTATCAATAAAAATTTTTTTAAAAGTATGAGAAATAAAAATAAATATGAAAAGTAAATGAAAATATTTACAGAGATAAATGTCACATTGGCTACAGCCATAAGCAGAATAAATAATATTTGAGCTCACAGTCAGGGATACAGAAGTTAAGCTACAAAAAAATTACACAAAATGAAAATTTAAAGAAATGAGATATAAGATTATTATAAAAAGATGATAGATATGGAATTTAGGGTAACAGAAAAGATGGAAAAAAGCATTCAAAGAATTAATATAAGAAATTTTTTTTGAAATAAGTCTTGACTTTGAAGATCAAATTGAGCTGAGTGTTTCCTAAGAAAAGTAACTGGTAAAGTTATTGATATTTGAAGATTATGAAAAAAGTATCTTAAGGGAATCTTGGAGAAAAAGCAATTAACATACAAAAGGGAGAGCAATTATGCTACCTTGAGATTTTTCTACAGAATACTACTTACCAAGGTAACTGGAAGAATTCAATGAAATAATACAACTATGCTAGTCCTTGGATGGGCATCAGGACATTCATAAACTTACTGAAACTATGTTCAAAATATTGTTTGTGCACAATGACTTCTTACCCAATTTAAAAAGAGACGACAAATAAATTAAAAACCACAGCCATAAATCATGTCTCCCCAGTGGAGGACTTACTTTGTCTTTCTGGAAGTCTATGGAAAGAGTTTTGTGTGTCCATGAGTTTGTTATAAGATTCTTTTTAGCATGTGGGTTTTTATTCAATTATATTTAAAATGAATAAGAATAACATATTCTATATCATATGGATGACCATCTTGTAATTAAACATTATTTCAACATGCATGTTTGCACTTGTGTTTAGGTGACCACATTGCACAAAAGGATCATGCAGTGACAGCATTTAAGTTTTAATATGCTGGCTAGTACATCTCTTTGCCTTTGTTAGCCTCCCCTAATGCCATATATGAAAACTTTTAGTGCCTACTATTGTGCAAACAATGATTTCCTTAAACATTTATGAGGAAAAAAACCCATAGACTTTTGTTTTAAAAAAGCATTAGTCTATGAAAGTATTCAATTTTGACTTAAGTTATTTACATAAGAGTCTGATGTGCTATCCTGAAAACTACTTTGTGTGCTTTGGAGCAATATTCTACTTTAATTGTTTTGGGAACATGGAAAAAGACAAAAGCAGAATTAATATATGAATGGTTCATTCACATGATGAAAAGACTAAATGATATCTGTAAAATAAAAGGTCTTAAAATTGTTTAAACAGAGAAAACAGAATCAAGTCATCATATGGCATACTATAATTCTATATTTTATATCAATGGTGAGCACTAGTTTAGCTTCAGCAAAAATTTATCTGCTATATAAAATTAATGTTGCATATTTAAATTTTATTAATTGTGTGACGTGATAAATTCAACTTTCAATTTAGATTGTATAGTTGTAAAAGGAATAATAGCATAAGAGTTCATCCCTAGGTTTCCATATGTACATATTTGCAGGCCATTATAATTTTCAAAAGAGTTTCTGTTCATCACTGCAGGTCAGCAAAAAATTTCTCTCACCTTTATAAGTATAAAAAAAATCCCACACAGAGCATAATTTATCCAAACTGGCTTTGCTGTAGGCAGGCTGCTATCATTCTCTAGCTAAGTGACACCACCAATCTGCCTTAAAGCATGGGAGATTAATAGTTATGCCTCAGCAAAACAACAAACCACAACATGCCCCAGTGTATCAGTGTTATTCCCAAATAGGACTATTATTCATTTGTTGGTCAAAATTCAAAACAAACAAATTCCCTAATTCCGTGTTTACTTAGTAGAAATTAACAAATGTATGCAAAGTTACTGCCTTCCATGTTTTGTTTTATCCTGAGTTCCCTAAAAAACAAGCATGCAGGCCTGAGACACAGCGTACATGCTTGCTTTTAGGAGAGGGTGCAATGTTAGTGAACCAAGAATGAGAGAAAAAGAGACTTTAGTCAAGAAAAGAGCAAAAGCCAATACAAAGTGATGCATTATCAAGGCATTCCTAAGCATATAGGAAACTTGGCTGATTGATTGGTCACATAGAATATCTTTATAAAGGATGTGTGGGGAAACCCTTCTTCTCTGAACAATCTGGTTGTATTAGAAAGAGAGAAAGGGCAAGCAATTTATCTTCCAGTTTCTTTCTGTCTCCTATCTCATTGGTCAAAGTCCACCCCAGGGGTATTAACACCCCACCTGACCCCAGTAAACAGTCACTAGAGAAGGCAGAGCCTCTGTGAGTTCAGATAATTAGCTCTAACTCTTAGAACCACTGTGGGGTAATCATGATGGTGGCCATGCTGCAGCCCAGACCTTATCCCTAGAAGAAGGGGAGACAATCTATGCAGCCAAGAGATAAGGAGCCTGTGCTAGAACAGAGCCCATACCTCCAATATCTGGGTACCATAGAACCAAGGGTAAAAAGAAAGAAAGGAGCTACTTTACATAATGGGAAGGAGAGAAAGAAAAAAGATTGGCGTGGAGCTAAGTGCCAATTTACCTATTTGTAATAAAATATGGATGCCATTCAAGTCCATTGATCAGAAAATTCTCAGCATACAATATGAAAAACCAGATTAAATCAGAAAGTTGTATTTTGAGCATGAGATCACAACAGAGAGTTATTTGTACATGTTTAAGCCTGAAGGACACTAGGCTCTGACATATTCTTAGGCCAAGGTATCTCTAGCCATAGAACCATCTATTTTAGCATCTCTGACTCTTCTTTCTATTATTTACCAGCCCTCACCCCTTGGTCTTGGGAATTGCTTTGGCCAGTAGAATACAGCTAAAATGATGTTATGTTAGTTATGAGGCTAGGCCATCAAGAGGACTTGCATTCTTGTGCCTGACCTCTTGGAACATTGCCCAACAGCCTGCTACATTCTGAGAGACCACACAGAGGAGAGATGAGCTTTGCGATATGAGGTTACCTGAGAAAAGCCAACCCCCAGCCAACCCAGAAACTGATCACAAATGCATGAATGATTCCAGCAGAGAGAAGAAGAACTGCTCAGGTGAGCATAACCTGAACTGCCAACCCTCTAAACTGTTTGCTCATTAAATCATTGCTGTTTGAAGCCACCAAGACTTGGGGTATTTTGTCACATGACAAAAGCTAACTGGTATGTTTGGTATCTGAAGAGTTAGGTTATTTTCCCTTTCTCAGTTGATAATCACCTTTCAGAGTTATGATGTTAAATTTAAATGTTGGCTTCCCCCCCAAATAAATATAAAATAAGTTGAAATAATGTATTTTTAAAGGGACTATCAGCCACCAAGAATTTCAAGTGGCATTTTAATATGTTCAATCACTGCAGATAAAAATTTCCTTTCCTTAATTATCCTTTTACCTTACAGCAGAGAAGAATTACTTAATACACAAAAAAATCTTTATGTTTTTTGAGAATTCCAAAGGATTGTACTTCCTGCAAAACATACAATCCCTTTCTCTTCCTTCAATGGCTATAGAAGTGTTTTGGAGGGATACAAAAAAACGTGGACACATTTCATGAATAAAATGCCAACCCTTAATTCTAATTCCCTGACCATACAAACTAGGAGACTTGGAAACTCTTCATTCTCATTTAAGTTTGTACCTGACTTGGGAAGTTCAATTGAACTAAGAGTCCTAGAGATGAAACAGCTAGACCAAACTTGCTTTACTGACAACTAATATATTAATTATAACCAACACATTATACTGTTGCAATGGAATTTTAGTTCAGAACTGCCAATATTGTTGAATTACCTCAGAAATAAATAGGATGTTTCCTCCATAAACTACCTATTAACTACCCTGTAGGGAACTTGTAACAAGAAAGAACAGCAACAAAGGAGTAGAATATCTGATTTGTGGGATCAACCTACACTGCTTCATAGTGGAGATCTAAGAATTAATGTTTGTTAAGATTCACAAATTCAGAAATGAAAAATACATAATATATATGATGATTATGATTAGTTTGAAAGAAAAATATTATCTACACTCCTTAGAAATAAGATCAAAAAAGAGCTTTTATTTCCAGTCTTATGAAGAACAAAGACTCTACACATAGTGAGAAAAGAAGCATATGATACTTTCTATAAATACATTTATTGTCCCTTTGTTATTTGTCTTCTGGGTCAGCTTTAAGCCATGAGAATGATAACATATGTCCATGAACAAATGGGAAGGGTTAATGTCAGTCCACATAATTTTCTTTATTAAATTGGTACCAAGCATTCCACTTAAAAGCACATGTTCTCACAAATGGAGAGAGTTCAATTGTGCACCTTGAGATCAGTATATTATATGCCAACTACAGTGAAAATAAAGGAATAGCTATCCTCTAGATAGAAAAAATCAATTAACCGAGCAGCCGGCAATTCTTAGCCATTACGAATCTTTCCACATAGCCTCAGCAGGGTTCTTTTAGAAATGCGTACTTTCACCAACAGTTATTTCAACCTCCTCAGCAAATGGTATGCAATAGTGCAGTGAAAAAAATCAAGAAAACAAATATTTCTCTATACTTCAATGGTTATTGATATATTTTTCTGAAAGATGAAAAGGTAATCCTTTAGAATCAAACAGATCTTTTTCTAATAAGTGGCTATTACTATGAAATAAAGCTATTTTCTGGAATGTACATTGACTTTTAAAAATAGCTAGAGTGTGTGTGTGTAGAGAGGGAGAGAGAGAGAAAGAGATCTTGCTTTTTTTTTTCTAAAGAGAGCTAAATAATTATTTTGTCACATGTTAGTTGTAAATAGAGGCATTTAAACCTTAAACATGACTTCGTCCAAATAATTTTGCACACCAAAAAGAATGTTGCTTTTCAGAATAGACCTAGGACGTTATTATGATAGTGTAATCTTTTGCACGGTCCCTCAAAATCAGAGTAGCCTCATCCTTCAAAAGGGCAAAAGTAGAAATATAAACCCAAAGAAGAGTTTAAGGAGCAATTTAAATAGTAACATATTAAATGATGGTACACTAAAATTTTTGACTAGTAACCTTGTGAGGCTGAAGGTGCCCAGTTCATGGGGAGTATAATTTTTTAACAATGGAAATGAATGTCAAATTCATTCAATAAATATTAGTGAATGACTACTATGTACCAAATACTTTTCTAGGCACTGAGCATATTGTGGGGACATGATTAAGCTCCTGCCCTTATAGAGATTACATTCTAGAAGAGAGAAACAGGCAGTAAATAAGTGAACAAGTAAATAAACAAAATAAAATAGGGATGCAGAAAATATAACAGGGCAATATGATAATGACTGAAGCAGGCTCAGGGTAAGAATGGGCTACTTTAAATTTCATGTTAAAACAAAGCTGTGCTGAGGAGACATTTGCCTTGAGGCCTGAATGATGAGAAAGGGCCAGCCATTTGAAAATCTGGAGCTGAGAGTTCTAGGTAGAGGGAATAACAAATGCCAAAGCTCAAAGTTTAGAGCGAACTTAGCACGATCAAAGGTTGGAAAGGCCTGTGTAGCCAGAATTCTGTGAGCTAAAACTGGTTCATGTTGGGCTGTAGATAGCATGACAAGGAATTGGGATTTTATTTTAAGTACATTGGAAATTCATGGAAGGGGTTTAGCTGAGGATAAACAGAATATGACTTACATTTTTAAAAAAGCAATCTGATAGTTGCATTAGGAACAGAAGTAAAAGTAATAAGTCCAGTTGGGAGGTTTTTATAATCGAGTAGAGGAGAGAAGATGGTGACTTGTTCTAGAGTAGTGTCTGTGGTGGGTGTTTGTACTAGAAATAGAAAAAGTAGATAGATTTAGGGTATTTTGTGGGAGTAGATTTGATATATGGTGTTTAAGGAAAAGGAGGTATCAGGGATGACTTTTGGACCTCTGGTTTATGCCATTCCATAAGAGAGGAAACACTGAAAGAAGATCAAATTTGAGGTGGTAGGGTTTTGAGATCATGAGTGCTGTGTTGAACTTGTTGAATTTGAGATATTTTTGAGCCATTAAAATGGAGAAATTGAGTAGCCAGTTGAATACGGGAGCCTGGAACCCAAAGAGGAAGTCTGGGCAAGAGACCCTTGTAAAATTATCCTTATACCCTGACCACAACACCACCACCCTCAGCAGGATTCAAGATAGGCCTAATGAGCACATGTTTCTGGTGGACTCCTCTTCTGGGACTGGTATGATTCTCTACAGTCTATAAAATAGTTCCACAGGGCTCAGGGTGTTGTAGGTAAGACAATATCTACAACACAGCTTAACATTGTTAAGGCCATTGATATCAACTCTTGGTCTTAATAGAACTGATGCCCTGCTTTGTTCTAAGAGACTGTTTTAGGACTAATCCTTTCTTCCTCCTATCCCATCAACCTCTTTCCCATCTGTGTTTTCATCAGTTACTACCAGAGTCCAAACCTCCCAGGCCATTCATCATCATCCAGACTTTCTCTCCATCTACCTCTATACAGGTGCAAGTCTCATCTCATCTCTTGCCACACTTCCTTGATCCTTAGTCCTACATCCTCTGAAACTCATGGTCTGTCATTGGCAAAATCTCCTGTATCCTTTACCTTATCTCCTAATGTTCCCTTCACCTTCTTGTTATAATCATAATCTGGCTGTTTCCTGAGGACCATGATGCTTCCTTTTCAGACTTCTTAAATGCTATTTATAGGACCTTGAGGTAGAGTAGGCATCCTTGTCACTGCAGATCATTTAACCTCCATTCTCCATCAAATACCACAGGAGTTTGAATTATATTGCCCTGAACCTTGCAATGCTTGGCTTATTCTTTTAGCAGTCATCATATACTGCAATCCTGGTCACTCAGCCCCATTCATGATGTGGGATAATCTTAATCAAACTTCAAACATCACACGATCTGATAACAGCCTTATATGTTTTCAGCTCACTAATCCAGTGCCCTCATTCCAATTATTTTTAAATCCTGTTATGATTCCTAGCCACTAACCAAGTGGACCCTCATCAATGCCTAGCAAATATGCCTTGTCTTGCTTATAATGTTGCTGAGCTACTCTTTGAGATGTGCATATCCTACCTTATTCTTTGTTCTCCAACCCTCCAACATATTCACACCCTTTTTTATTCTCATCAAGTCTACAACCTCTTCTATAAGAACTGATATTCTCTTTCTCTCTCTCACTTATAAAAAATGAATGAATAATAATAACTTATACATTTATACTCTTAAACCTCCTCTTTTGTACCTGAGATTTTTGCTCTGGAAATTATCCCTTCTTTATAGGATCATCCCCATCATTGTATAAACTTGCTATAAGCTCTCTCACCTTAGATATAATATTTCCAGTCTTAATAAAAAAAAAACCTGCCATTATCTCATGTTTTATTCCAGCTATGATCCTATTTTTCTCTCTTATTTTTTAGGAAAACTGTAAAATGTTAGCTATACTTTCTGTCTCAAACTCTTATCTCCTTTTCTCTTTTTAACCCACTCTAACCAAAATTTTTTCCTCTCCATTGCTGGGAAAAAACTCTTGTCATGGTGAACAGAACTCCATATCACCAAATCAAGTGCTGCATTATTTGTCTTCATTTTATGCAAACATTCAACAGCATTTAACAGAGGTGATAATTTTCTCATTTGAAAATGTGTTCTTCATTTGGCTTTTAGGGGACATTCTCCTGGCTTTCCTCCTGCATCACTGGCTGGCCCTTCTTAATCTCCCTTGATGGCTTTTCCTCCTTTTCCCACCTCTCCATATTGGAATCTCCCATGAGTCATCCCTCAGGCCCCTTACTTTGTTTTCATCTTCAGTCTTCCCCTAAGTGAATTAGTCCAGTCTTGTGATTTTGAGCATCATTTATGTGCTAACAATTTCCAAATGTGCTTCAGTCTAGAGTTCTTGTTTGAGCAGCAAACTTGCGTATCAGTATCCAGCCATCTATGTGACATCTCCACTGTGACATCTCCACTTTGATGTGTAAAGGAATGTCAATCTTAACACAGGTTCCCAAACCTACTACTCTTACAGTCTTCCTCATTTTAGTTAATGACAACTACATTTTTCCAGTTGCTCAAAACATAGGTTTATCCTGACTCATTTCTGTCCTCACTTTATACATCAATCCTTAAGTAAAGCAAATAGAATTAAGTAGTTGTTATCAGCTCTACCTTCAAAATATATCCTGACTCTGATCACTAGCACTGCTGTTACCCTAGGCCAAGCCACTATCATTCATTACTTAACTTCCTAAATGGACTTCCTCTTTCTCACTTCATTTTGTTCTCTACAGAGCAGCTACAGGGATTTTTTTAAAACTACAAATCAGCTCACATCACTCCCTCTTCAAATTTCTCTAATGGTTTCCCATCACACTTGGAAAACAATCAAAATTACTGCCTATGACCGAAGTCTCTGCCTATCTCTCTGACCCCAGCTCTTTACCACTGTCCACTTCACCCACTCTACTCCCATTTTCTTGCAATCACTTGAACATGAACAATCCAAATTTATTCCTGCCTCTGGGCTTTTCTATTTGCTGTGCATTCTTCCTGGAATACTATTCCTCCATTATTCTCAGTCCTGTTCCTTCTCTTCAATTAGATCTCTGCTCAAATGTCACCTTCTCATATAAGCCTTCTCTGACCTTCTTATTTAAAATAGCCATCACCTCTCTGTCTTACCTAACATTAATCTCTATTTTCTTACCTTGCTTGGAAGTCTTCATAAACCTGTAAAAGTATGAGATAATAAAAGTATTTACCTGATTAAAAAAAACTTTCATTAGCTGGAACTATTTCATTTGTTTGTTTCCTGGTTTATTTTTTCTATGTCTTCTCTAGAATGTCATTCCCATCAGGGCAGCAATTTTATCTTTTGTTCACTCCTGCATTCTAAGAGTCTCAACAGTGTCTGGCATTGTAGATACTCATAAACATTTTAGTTTATGAATAAATACATTAATGAAATAGCCAATAAATGAATGAATGAATGCAGTCAGAAAAGTCCACAGGAGGAATAAATTTTTGGAGAAAGATAATAATTTTAATGTTGGACTAATTATGTTTGGGATGCTGGTGAAGTATCCAGGTAAAGATGTTTAGAAGACACTTGTCAGTTCTGGAACTTGGGAGAATTTTCAGAGTGAGAAATAAAGAATTGAAAAGACAGTTGTATTAGTTTCTTACTGTTGCCATAAGAAGTCGCCACAAACTTAGTGGCTCAAAATAACACAGATTTATCATCTGAGAGTTTGGGATGTCAGAAGTCTAAAATCAAGGTATAGGCAAGGCTGTATTTTCTCTGGAGGCTCCAGTGGAAAATTCATTTTCTTGTCTTTTCCAGATTCTACTGAGGCTGTCCACTGTCCTTAGCTATGGCCCCTCCCACATCTTCAAAGCAAGCAATATACCATCTAATCTCTTTCTCTTCTTTCTTACCTCTACTTCCATTGTCACATCTCCTCCTCTGACTATGACCCTCTTGCCTCTCTCTTATAAAGACCCTTGTGATTACCTTGGACCCACCTGGATAATCCAGGAATAACCTCCCCATCTCAAAATCCTTAATGACATCTGCAAATTCCTTTTTCCCATGTAAGGTAACATATTCACAGGTCCCAGGGATTAGGATGCGGACATCTTTGGGGTGTGTCAATATTCTTTCTACTACAGAAGTTAATGAAATAAGATCATTGATTATCTACAAGACAGTGAAGAGCTTGATATTGAGTAGTCTTCAGATAGGTGAGTAAAGTACCAAAATGTTAGAATGCTATAGAAGCAAAGGAAATAGAGATTTTCAAGACAGATTGAACCACATGGTCAAATGCTTGAGATGCATTGCCAAAGAAAAGAAGAAAAAAAAAAGTTTCAGGGTTTGGTAGAGAATCATGGGTGGCTTTCCAGAAAACAATTTCTGTCAAGTTTTGATCTGGGAAGCCAGTCTTTAAGTAAATGATAAATAAGTGATGAGTTAAAAAGTAGCTATTAAAACTTCTTTCTATTAAGAAAAACAATTCGGTGATAGCTGTTGTGGTAAGTAGAAGCTGAAGAGACAATCTGGAGTAAGAAACAATGTCATCATTCTGTTAATATCTATTTTTCTAAGGAGGATGAGAGTCAACACTTCAGCCCTCCTTTCTGCATGAAGAAACAGCAGGAACATAACTGACTCAGTGGCATGGAGAGAAGCAGAGCTGACGAGCAAGACATTGGTTTACGCCAGCTTAAAAGGTCACTGCCGTGTAAGGGTGCCCTGTTGGCAAATTAGCTGTAAACTCCACTCCTGATTCAATGTAATGGATTTTAAAGCTGATGCCTTGCTAAATTGATTTAAAGATGAATTGCTGCTGAAGCTGAGTTGAGCATTTCAGTTCTGAGTAAAAATGGACAAAGAGCATCACATCCTCCTCCAGCCTGATTCTTTTGCCACCTTTCCCTCTTCTCTCCCATCCTACAATCTCTAATTGCTGAGGGAGGGCCTGGGATGGAAGAATGGGAGAACAATGGGGCCAAGGAAGCCTGGAGGCAGAGATCTTTTTGCAACGAGAATGTCACTGAATAAATGCTCCAAACACAGTCTATTTCCAACATAGTTAAAACAGTAAGTGTTCTGTTAACCCAGTATTAACAAAATTCAGATTAGGAGTATACTTGGGAACACACTCGTTCAGATAGTGAACTGACCAGCTGTACTACCTTGAGAGAGTTGCTTAACTTTTCTGAGCTTCATTTTTCTCATCTATAAAACTAGAATAATAAAATATCTAATTTAATCTAAGAAAGCAAAGTGGTAATAATAACAGTGATTCAAATAATAGCTGCTACTGAGAACAGTAAGTGTCAGACACAGTCATAAGCGCTTTATAAGTATTAGCTCATTTGTTCTTACAATCACCTCATGAGACGTGTAATCCCCATTTTACAGATAAGGGTTCTGAGGCATAGAGCAGTAAATGCCCGGCTAGTGGGTAGAAGAGCCAACTTCATGATAGGTACACCATTAATGATGAGTAATAATGAATATAATGATGTTGATTTTAGAATCAAATCCCCAGAGCTCTGGTAGAGCGAGAGTATCTATATGAGAAAATAATTATTTTGAATCTTTTTAGCAAATACTTTTAGTTTCAGTGATATCCTTTTAATTTACTGATATGCCATGTCTTTCCAACAAAACGGTTCATAGTTGATATTTTTTATATTCTTTTTGCAGATGGTATTTTTCTCTTTTGGCATTTGTGCCAGGCTGGTAAATAAAACTGCTTGTGCTCATCTGCAAACAAAGCACTCCATAGCCTGAAAATGGCATTTGTCATGGCAACGGACTTTCCAATCCCTAAAACCCTGTACTCAATCCATCTTTGCCATGACTTTCTCTTGTTTATAAAATGAAATATAATCATGTAGTTCCTCTAAAGAAAAGGAATAGTTACTCAATGAAGACACCTTATACCTAAACAGACCACACCAAGAATCAACATCAAGAGGAACTTGGAAGCCAGACTGAGGACTAAATAAAAACTAAGTTCACATATCCATTTCTCACCAATTAAGTCAATTAATATGATTATGGGCTAAATTGAATCAGTCTGTCTGGAGAGTGAGTACATTGGCTTGATATCTTCATCAAACAGAAGTTGACCCTATTTCCCCTATGAAGTCATTAGTCTGTATGTGGAGGCGAGACTGTGATTTCCTTCCTTGCCCTGTCCAAACAAACCACAATTGTCCCTTTACACACTTTATCTTCTTACTGCTTACATTCTTAGGGATGAAAATACTTAAGTTACAAAATTGAAGATTTGTTGTTTTTCCCAGTAGTTTGTCTATATTTCTTTTCTAAGTCAGCACTGCCTCTCTTGGGTTATTTGATCTCATGTAACAGAGCACTTAATGCCTAATTTTGACATCAATACACAATGTGTGCCAAAGAAAATCCTGTAAACTAAGTTGGGTTGCAGGGTTGAGAGGGAAGGCAAGATAGTTCCTGCAGTCTAAAATGCAGCCAACAGTATAGTTACCAGAAACTCATTTTTTAGTGTTAGGGATGAAACACAAACATGAAACCAAGGATGATCATCATAATCATGAGGATAATTATAAAAATAAAACAATTATCGCCAGCACAATAATTTCATGTGAGATAAATCACTTCAGAGTGAATATGTAAAGATTGAGTGAATAAAGGGTGGGGAGATACAAATTAAACAAGGTTAAGGGGTGATTATGTGCTGGAGTCAAAGGGAATGGGAAAATAACTTCAAGGGCAAGAGAAAAGATGAGAGATTTCTTGGGTGGAGTGGAATGGGAGACTCTAAGCCACGAGGAAATGCTGTGCTATGCTAAAGAGGGGATGAGGTCAGAAGGAGGCTTTGTTAATGATTGAAACACTACATGTCCAGTGGATACTTACATTAAATGAGTTTTGATATAGAAAGAAAGGAAAGGAGTGTGTAGAGCAAGGCCTATTTGCAGAAATTAGTAAAGAAAGGGGTGGAAGTTGGGGATAAAAAATAAGAGACAAATTATATGGTGAAGGGAGAGCAAATGTTCCTTTTGAACACAGCCCTGGAGAAGACAAAAGACCTGAAGGCAACTTGTACCACAGGCAACTGGAAACTTTCTCCAGTATCAGTGTGTATGGGATGTGCAGTGTAGCCAGGCGAGCATTCTGATCAATTTCTGCCTTGCTTCTGTGAGAGAAGATTATGGTATGCTGGGGATTTAGAGATCATGTGAACGTGGGTGCAAAAAAACAGAGGTAGGGCACATGGGTGCACTCTACGGTGGTTATCACTTAACCGGGCCAGAATGAAATCAGCAAGTGGTTTGGGATTTCCTGGATTTCATCCCAAGTGGGTTCTTCTCTATCTCCAGGGCCTCAACCACTGAATGAGAAAGAAAAAGAGAAAAGGGAGAAGATGGAGAAATAGAAATAAATCTGTGAAAAGAAGAAAAATGCAAAAACAAAGTTCCAAAGTGAGACTTCAATTTGGTATACAGCTTTGACTTACACACTTAAGTCAGAACAAATGAAGGGAAAAATAAATTTCAGTGAATAAACTCAATTTCTGACTCTAAATTTAACTAAGAAGATAGAAATGCTGCTAAATAGGCCCATCATTTTCTTATTTTGAGAAAACATCAACTTGGTTTTGAGGAAATCTGATTGATGTACTTAGGAATAACACAAAAGCTCTGGTCTACCCTTTCTATTTTCCAAAGATTACACTGATGAGCTGTTTTCTAATAATAGGAGGAATTACTCCTTTAGCTCACTTTAGTT
This sequence comes from Eulemur rufifrons, assembly GCF_041146395.1. Lineage (NCBI taxonomy): Eukaryota > Metazoa > Chordata > Mammalia > Primates > Lemuridae > Eulemur > Eulemur rufifrons. The sequence goes on from NC_091012.1 coordinate 107,751,489, forward strand.
AAGCCCCTGCTGTGTGTAGAGGATACAGAGATGAAGGGAATCCAGTACGCACACTGCAGGGATGCTCTGTTTAGTGAGCCAGCATCCTCACTTTGTGCCCTAGGAGGTGAACCATCAACAGGCTTCCTTGCCCTCTGGCTTCCTGTTGGGCTCCGTCAATGGTAGGAGATGGAGAGGAGTGAGGAGAGCAATGTTGGAGATTTATTTTCTGTGATTTCTTGCTTCAGGGCCTGTCAGAAGCCATCTGACACAATCCCCTAGGTCTCTGGGTCCTCGTAACAGCTCCATCTCTTCAGGCCGAGAGTGGGTAATGGGTAATAGGTCCAAACCCTTCTGACTGTGCCATCCCTTATGGCTTCTGTACATCCTGTCTACCTCTCTATAAATTGTCCTTTCATTAAACTCTCCTCAAATACTATAACTTAAGCATGCCTCTGTTTCCTGGTGGCATCTTGATATCCTAAGAAGGACGAGCATACAAGATTTTCTGAGCTAGAATATTGATCATTAAATTTAACCTAAGAAAGAATGAAAGAAAATTTAAAATATCAAGTGAAATTAAAAAGTCTATCTACCCTCAACAGCCATACATACCATAAATCATTGTTGCTTTAAGTAAAAAGTAGCATGCAGTTTAATAGTTTAGTTGAAAGCTATTTAATTAGAAGTTTAATTAAACAGGATTAATAGAGGTAAGGCCAGATTGAATTAATGAGTGGTCTGAATCATAGGATTATGTATGTATTATTATTTATATGTAGACATACATGGATTAATGGCTAACCACATATTCTAAAACAAAGATCCATCTACATAGTTTTCAATTTTAGTGAACATTACAACTTAATTCCAGTGCTCTCAAACACATGTACACCAACTCATTTTGTTTAAAAAGATAAACATTTTCCTTGCATTCTTATTCTTATTATTTTTCACACACTAACATCCTATTTTTAGTTCATGTAACTTCAGCAGAGCTTTACATGATCAGGGATTCTGAAGAGGGATTTAAGAGGTTTGTGTTCAGCACTGGTTAGGTATTTTAAGATTCCATTGGGAGGAAAATTATCTTTGATACAGGTCTTTCAAAATGATTTGGTGATATTGATATTAAACAGGCTCTGTATATTTTCTGAACGATTAATTTAAGCACCCCCAAGTTATGATCCTGTGTGGGTAACTAGAAGGGCACAAGGTTCTGAGATCAGATGCTGACATCAGTCATTTATTCCTGCATTGGAATCTCAGATCTCTACAACTTCTGGGCTATCTAATCTTGGTCACATGATTCAAGTTCCCATATTTTAGTTTCCTCATCTGGAAAACAAGGCCTACATCAAAGAGTAGTTATGAGGATAAGCTAGATAACATATCTCTAACACTCTCATATGGGCTGGCCCACAGTAAACACTCCATAATGTTGGACATTATTATGTAGAAACTTTATAAAGGACTAACTCCTATCTCCATGTTTATAGTACAAGTAATTTCAGGGATCTCTCTTAATTTCAGTACTTGCTATACGTATTTTGTGGAAACCAAGTGACAACACTAGTGTCATCTTCCAGTCCTGAGCAGGTACTGAAGGAGAATGGTTTTCTGAGCCTCTGAGCAGATTGCTTCATGAACAGTGTAATGGGAACTCAACAGGTAGAGCCTTCTCTCCATTTTGATGCTGTGAAATGAGGTATTCACTTATGCACATTGTAAATTTACTAACAGTTTTTACTTATGTCACCTATAAAGTCACCCTAAAATTTTCTTTATTCAGTATTTAGATCAGGAAGAGGGGAAGGGATGGTGTTGAGAGGGTAGAAACTTCTCTGGTTCTAGAAGGATAGAATGGTTAACTTTGCTGTTCAGTAATGAGGTCTCTATTCAGATGAAAATAGCACTTGGAGGTGGTCCTTAGCACTTTCTCCTCATCAAATTTAAAAGGGAACTTTCAGTAGAAGTTCATGTCTTTGGGGATTTTAAGAAGAAAGAGGTCCAGCATATTTGACAGAGAGTGAGAGATTTTCAGAGAAGCCAAGAAAGGAATTGAGAATTCACAAGTCTGGTCATGGTCTCTCTTCACTATTAAGGTGAATTAAATCCAAATAATATTTGTTGGGTGCAAAGAAAAAGATGCAGGGGGTGTTAGTATAGTAAAGAATGTGTACATTGAAATAAATATTAGAGCAGATGTAGTTATCCTTTAAATTCTATAGAGATTACCAGACACTGTTGGGGCTATGCCCTAATTCCTTTTACCATTTCTGTGAGCCCCTCCCCAGTTTTTGGATGGTTTTGCTTCTAAGGGCCCATAGTTTCCATGTTCTTATGTGAGAACTCCCCTTGGCTATTAAGCCATTTTGCCTCGACATACCGAAAACCTGAAATGCCTGGGAGTTTATTCTTCCAGGGATTCAGGTGCTTACCCAATGACTGGCAGGTGTAGGGGAAATTTCTAGCTCCCTTGCTATAGGTCAAGACAAACTCTGAGGTGTAACTTACACTCTAGAGCTTCCCTGTGGGATCAGATAAAAGCTGGAGCTTTGCCTGAAATCTTTTCTTTGCCTTACTTCTTCTCTCTTTCTGTCTGGCTTCTCCCCTCCCTTGCCAGTTTCTCCTGGGAACACTTCCCTCATAAATTGCACACAAACATTCATTTTCAGGTCTGCTTCTGGGAAACCCCACCTAAGGCATAAGGGTATTTTTAAAATTGATGAGAATACTGAAGAGAGAGAGAGAAGAATTATGAGGAGGAATGATTCATGAAGGAAATGACATTTGAGTTGGCATTTGAGTAATAAACAAGCTTTCAACAGAGAGAGGGAAAGGAGAGAGATGCTAGCCAAAGAACCAGTATTGCACTAAGGCACCATGAGCAGCAAGTTTAGGAATAAGAGTATAGCCTAGAGTCAATCATCCTATACTCTAACCTAGGCCCCTTCTCTTACTAGATCATGGGTAATTTACTTCATCTCTCTGGGCCTCAGTTTCTTTTTTAAATTTTTAAAAATTGATACATAATAATGGTATGTATTTATGGGGTACGTGTGATGTTTTGATATATGTATACAATGTGTATGATCAAGTCTGGGTAATTGAGATATCCATCACCTCAAATATTTATCATTTCTTTGTGTTGAGGACATTCCAAATTTTCTCTTCAAGCTATTTTTATACAATAAATTTTGTTAATTATTGTCACTCTGCAGTGCTATCAAGTACTAGAACTTATTTCTTCTATATAACTGTATTTTTGTACCCACTAAACAACTTCTTTTCACTCCCTCTCCCTCCAACCTTTCCAAGCCTCTGATATCTAACATTCTACTCTCTACCTCCATGAAATCAACTTTTTTAGCTGCCACATATAAATGAAAACATTCAATATTTGTCTTTCTGTGCTTGGCTTATTTCACTTAACATAATGGCACTTATGTTCCAGTTCCACCCTTGTTACTGCAAATGGCAAGATTTTATTCTTTTTATGGGTGAATAATATTCCATTGTGTATATATACACCACATTTTCTTTACCTATTCATTCATTGACGGACACTTAGGTTGCTTCCATATCTTGGCTGTTGTAAATAGTGCTGCAATAAACATAGGAGTGCAGATATCTCTTTGATATATCTTTCATTACCTTTATTTAAGATGTATATACCCAGCAGGGATTGCTACATTTTTATGGTAGATCTATTTTAAATTTTTTTTTAAGGAAACTCCATACTGTTTTCCATAGTGGCTGTGGTAATTGCATTCCCTCCGATAATGTACTAGTATTTCCGTTTCTCCTTTCTCTACATCCTTGTCAGCATTTTTTTTTTTGTCTTTTTGATAATAGCCATTTTAACTGGGTTGAGATGATATCTTATTGTGGCTTTGATTTGCATTTCCCTCATGTTTAGTAATGTTGATTATTTTTTCATTTACCTTTTGGCTATTTATATGTCTTCTTTTTTGAAGTGTCTATTCAGATCATTTGCCCATTTTTATTCAGATTATTTGTTTTTTTTTTTTTGCTATTGAATTTTTGGAGTTCCTTATAGTCTGGTTATTAATCCCTTGGCAGATGGATAGTTTGCAAATATTTTCTTCCATTCTGTGTGTGTCTCTTCATTCTGTTGACTGTTTCCTTTGCTGCACAGAAGCTTTTAACTTGATGTAAACCCATTTGTCTATTTTTGCTTTTACTGCCTATGTTTTTGAGGTCTCATCCAAGAGATCTTTGTCCAGACCAATGTCCTGAAGCATTTCCCCAATGTTTTCTTCTAGTAGTTGCATAGTCTCGGGTCTTCCATTTAAGTCTGTAACGCATTTTGATTTGATTTTTGTATTGGTGAGAGATGGGATCTAGTTTCATTCTTCTGCATATGAATTCCCAGTTTTCCCAGCACCATTTATTGAAGAGACTGTCCTTTCCTCAATGTACGTTCTTGGAACCTTTGTAAAAAATGAGTTGGCTGTACATGTGTGGATTTATTTATGGGTTTTGTATTCTGTCCTATTGGTCTATATGTCTGTTTTTATGCCAATACCATGCTGTTTTGTTACTATAGCTGTGTAGTATATTTTGAAGTCGAATACTGTGATGCCTTCAGCTTTGTGCTTTTAGTTCAGGATGGCTTTTGCCATTTGAGGTCATTTGTAGATCCATACAAATTTTAGGATTTTTTTTTTCTATTTCTGTTAAGAATGTAATTGGTCTTTTTTTTTTTTTTAAAGAGACACTATCTCACTGTGTTGCCCAGGCTGGAGTGCAGTGGCTATTCACAAGTGCGATTATAGTACACTGCAGCCTCAAACTCTTGGCCTCAAGATGTCCTCTCACTTCAGCCTCCTAAGCAGCTAGGAGTAAAGGTGCATATCATTATGCCCCACTTGTAGAGATTGCATTGAATCTGTAGATTGCTTTAGGTAGCATGGGCATTTTAACAATATTGCTTTTTCCAATCTGTGAGCATCAGCTATCTATCCATTTTTTTGTGCCCTCTTCAATTTCTTTCATCAGTGTTTTGTAGTTTTCATTATAGAGATCTTTCACTTCTTTAGTAAAATTTATACTTGCATTTGTTTTGTAGCTATTGTAAATGGAATTGTTTTCTGGTTTTCTTTTTCAGATTTCTCACTGTTGGTGTATAGAAATGCTACTGATTTTTGTATGTTGATTTTGTATCCTGTGACTTCACTGAATTTTTTTTATCAGTTCTAACACTTTTTTGGAAGAGTCCTTGGGTTTTTTTCTAAATATAGAATCATGTCATCTGCAAAGAAGGGTAATTTGACTTTTTCATTTCCAATTTGGATGTCCCTTATTTCTTTCTCTTGCCCAATTGCTCTGGCTAGAACTTCCAGTACTGTGTTAAATAAAAGCAATTAAAGTGGGCATCCTTGTCTTGTTCCAGATCTTAGAGGAAATACTTTCAATCTTTTCTTATGCAATATGTTGTTAGTTGTGGGTTTCTCATATATGGCCTTTATTGTTTTGAGGTATGTTTCTTCTATACCCAGTTTGTCAAAAGTTTTTATCATGAAGGAATGTGGAATTTTATCAAATGTTTTTCTAGTATCTATTGAAATGATCATATAGTTTTTATTCTTGATTCTGTTAATGTGATGTATCAAGGTTATTGATTTGTGTATGTTGGACCATCCATGCATCCCTGGGATGAATCCCACATGATCATGGTCAATGGTCTTTAAATGTATTGTTGAATTTGGTTTGCTAGTATTTTGCTGAGACTTTTTGTATCTATGTATGTTGGGGATATTGGCCTATAGTTTTCCTTGCTTTTGTTGTGTCCTTGTCTGCTTTTGGTAGCAGGGTAATGCTAGCCTTATGGAATGAGTTTGGAAGTATTCCCTTGCCTTCAATTTTTTGGAATAGTTTGAGCATAATTAGTATTAGTTCTTCTTTAACTGTTTGGTAGAATTCAGCAGTGAAGCTATCATTTCCTGGGCTTTTCTTTGATAGGATATTTTTTATTACTGCTTCAATCTTGTTACTCATTATTGGTCTGTTCAGGTTTTCTGTTTCCTCATGGTTCGACCTTGGTAGGTTGTATGTTTCTAGCAATTTATCTTTTTCTCTAGGTTTACCAATTTGTTGGCATACGGTGGTGGTTCGTAATAGTTTCTAATTATCCTTTGCATTTCTGTGACAGTATCAATTATAATATCTCCTTTTTCATCTCTGATATTTTATTTATAGTGATATGAGTTGTAATGTCTCTTTTTTCATCTCTGATATTTTAGTTATTTGGGTCTTCTCTTTTTTTTCTTAATTAGTCTAACTAAAGGTTCATTGAATTTTTTTGTTTTCAAATAACCACTTTTCATTTTGTTGATCTATTTTTTGTAGACTCAATTTCATTTATTTCTGCTCTGATCTTTATTATTTCTTTCCTTCTACCAATTTTGGGTTTGCTTTGTTCTTACTTTTCTAGTTCCTTGAGGTGCACCATTAGGTTGCTTATTTGAAGTTCTTCTACTTTTTGGATATAGTTGTTTGTTGCTATAAACTTTCTTTTTAGAATTACTTTTTCTGTATCCTGTAGTTTTTGGTATGTTATGTTTCCATTTTCATTTGTCTCAAGGAATCTTTTTGATTTCCTTTTTAATTTCTTCATGGACCCATCTGTTGTTCAGAAGCATGTTGTTTAAATTCCATGAATTTGCCTTTGTTTCCTGGCCTGGGGAAGACTTATATTGAGCACCAGAAGTTAAGTTTTGTCCCAGAACAGTTTTGCTGCCCTACCATTGTTTCCAAGTTTGGGGAAGATTTAAGGAGGCACCAGACAGAACGTAATCCTGACCTTTTAGCTTTTTCCAGGTCAAAGGAAGGCTCTACATGAGCACCTGGGCCTTGTGGAAAATCTGGCCAGGGATTTGGGCTTTCCTGAAGATTGTGTCCTGTGGCACTATGGTACCAATCAGTCTCTTCAATGTGGTATCCTGCCAATCAGAGCTCCGAGTATTCACCATGATTCACATGCCAGTGCCAGTCGCCACTATCAGCATCTGCTTTTTATCTCCAATTCACCACAGGCAAGTCAGTCTTCCTGATACTCCCAATGGTTACTGCAGACAAGACTGGAGTGGGCTTCCCATGAAGATTCCCAAGAAGTGGAGAGATCAAACATCCACCTTCAATTTCCTCTTCTCACCTCAGAAATCATGAATCTAGGGCAGGGGTAGGGAACCTGCGGCCTTTGGCCTTCTAGGTCCTTAAGTGAGGTCTTTTGACTGAATCCAAATTTTACAGAACAAATCCTTTTATTTTTATTAATGTATTTTTTCTTTCATATTTTTGTTTTATTTTTTAAGTGAATGTATTTAAAATACCAAAGAATAAAATAAGTTTCAACAAAATAATCCTTCCAGATTGACTGGCACATTCGTAAGCCATAAGGACTAAATTGACAACTGTTACACTCATGATTTATTTCTAACTTCTCCCGCCTGACTGGTGCCTCTACCACATAAGGCTGGTTGGGGAGAGTTTATGGGGGTCAAGTACGCCAGTCTGTTATGAGCTTTTGACAGTGGTGCACTGTGTTTCTGTTTGAAGTGGAATATGTGAATAGTTGCACAGCTTGACAGTATTTTTTAATTCTGTCTGCTTAATAGCCCATCATGTCAAAAAAGACCAAGAGAACGCTGAAGGAAGAAAACAGATTTTTTAATGAGGATTGGGAATTTCAATATTATCTTGTTTCTGCTCAAGATAAGATGATTTGCTTACTTTGTGATACTGCAATATCAACATTATGGAAATTCAATGTTCATCATCATTATAACACTCATAAGGACCACAAACATTTTAAATTAGAGGGAGAGGTGTGAAAGGTTGTATTGCAGAAATTCAAAGATAAAAACAAAAATAATTCTTTCAAGCAGCAATAAGACCTAGAAATAATGCCACTAAAGCACCTTGTAAAGTAGCTTATATACTCAGGGAAAAAGAGAAGCCATTGAGTGATCTAGAAATTGTGAAAGAATGCATTGTCAAAGTTGTAGGATGCTTAGACTCTGACAATGTTTCAAAGTACAAAATAACTACCTCTTTCAAGGAGAACCATAACTGATCGGCAGCTTGAATTAGCCTTCAACTTAACAACAACTTCATGCAATACTTCAAAAGAAAAAAATACATTATTCAATCTCTTTAGATGAATTAACTGATACTACTGACTCAGGGCAGGTCTTATACTTCATTCAGGTCATAACAGAAGATTTCCTTTCCTACAAAGAGTTACTCACTTTGGGCACTCTTGCAAACAGAACACAGGGAATAGATATCTTCAAAAACTTTCAAGATAAATGTTGTGAAATTGGACTGAATTTGGGAAATTTAGTAAGTGTATGTACAGATACTTCACCTTCCATGGAAAGAAAACATGAAGGGTTTATTGCACAGATAAAAAAGTATTAACAGATCCAGATGGTATTTGTATTCCTTGTATCTTGCACCAGCAAAATCTTTGTGTTTAAGCTACTATTTTAAGTGACACTTTGCAACAAGTTATAAGTAATGTTAATGATATTTGTGCAAATGCAACATGGCATACTGAGCTCCATAACATGCTAAAGTTAAAGGATGAGGTACTCAGTGTGGATTTGCCTAAGTGTGTTGGCTACTGCAGGGATTGGTGTTACCCAATATTTTATCTCTGCAAGACCAGATAGTTAAATTTTATGAAGAACAGAATGAGCAATGTGAATTATTGAAAGAAGATTTCTATGGGAATGCAGCATTTCTGTGTGATATCATGTCAAATCAAAACAACTTGAATATTTCTTTGTAAGATAAAACTAAGTCTATATATGATATGTGGCAAAAAAATTCCAAACATTTCAAAAAGAGCTATCTTTCTTGAAAATACTTCCTCTTCAAAAGGTAATTTCAGATGAACATTTTCCCCAGTTAGCAAAGGTCATTGATGAGCAGGATGATATATGCAAATCATTTGAAGAATATGAAGCTGTTTATAGACCTATTGATTGGAGAATACAATGAAAGGTTCACTGACTTTAAGAATCATGACATCAAACTCAAATTAACATTTCGGCGTCACCTAGTTGATATCACCAAGGTGCCTAAAGAACTAAAGATGGAATTGATTGAGCTCTCAGTAGATGACATTTTAAAGTCATTGTTTGATGCTCAGAAAGATCCAACTGAAATACGGAAAAATGCTGTAGAATACCCACACCTTAAGCAACATGCCCGAAAAATGCTTTCTTGCTTTTCAACCACTTATTGCTGCAAATCTACATTCTCCTACCTAACCCAAATCAAGAAGCCCTTAAGGTCACAAATTTCTGATACCCATCTAGAGGATCAAATGAAACTGCAGACCTCCACACTGCAACCAAATATTCAAATGCTTTCCAACAAAAAGCAGACACAGCAAAGTCATTAAAAGATTAGTTAACTTCAAAATTGACAAATAGTTTTCATTTTTTGAAATTATTAGGTACATAATAGTTAGATTTTTACAAAATAATGTACACGTTTAAATATATCTAATTGAAGTTTCTTGAATGTGGCCTCATTTGATTATAGCTAAATTCATGCAGCTTTCCAACATGAAAAGTTTCCCCACTCATAGTCTAGGGAAATTCTCTGTGAGTGGTTTTATGCCAGATAGGGAGAGGGGACTGTGTCTCAATTTGCCTCAATCTGTGAAATGAGAATAATAATTACTCTTGCCTTTTGGAATATATTTTATGAGATTTAAATGAAATAGCATTTGTGAGGTATTTAGTAGAATGCCTGGCACAAAGAAAGTATTTCAGAAAAATATTATTTTTATTGTTATTGTTTTGCTTGATAAGAGCAATGTGTGAGAGGTATATAACATAAGCCCTCTGAGAAGGTGGACTATAGAGACACATGAACGTACTGGTATAGCATTTAGAATTTATTTTATTTTATTTTTGGTCACTAAAAATTTCTTAAACATCTATGTTTAAGACATGCTTTAGTTTTTTGACATTTACTTCTAGTTACTGGAGGAAGGGGATATGTTATGGGTTCAGGTTATCATTCACCCCCGTCCCTTCTGAGAATCTGTCTGCTAAAGCGTACACACAAACGTCAGGAATCAAATGAGGCGCAATAGGACCTTATTAATAGCTTGACAGTTGATCCCAAAACATCCAAGTACAGGGCTCTCAGGTAAAATCCAGATCTATGAATCTAATTTGGGCTTGAGGCTAAAAGGGAACTTTCTGGTCCTCAACCTAAATCTTTATCTTGAGACCTGCCTGCTCAGGTGGTCTACAGAGATATGAATGGCACTGCAGTGTAGACTTAGGTCCAATTTATCCAATCAGCTACATGGCCAAGGACCCCAGAGCAGCCTAACATACTCAGTAGCAGGAGTCAAAGAAAGTCCTGCCTGGTTTGTTCACTTCAAAGAGGCAAGAATTTCAAGGGTACCTATCAAGTTCCTACCCAGAATTGAAAGCATAAGCAAAAACCAAATGAAACAACTTTTCTAATGATGTTTTAAAATTTCTGTATCAAATTTTAATTTCCAAGAGCTCTCTTATTTTCACATTTTTAATATATAATTTTGTTTCTGTTTCATGGATGAAATAGTTTCTCTTATTTTTTTAGGATAATAATTATAGATCTTTTCTTTGTCTTTTAAGTTTTCTTCTACTTCCTGTATTGTCTCTGTTTCCTCTAATTTTTTTTTTCTGTTTGTTTGTTTTCCATCTATTTTTCAAGTTTCAGTCTTTTTTCACATGCCTGGTAATATTGGTGGGGCAAGGCAGGGAATTGGAAGAATTCTATTGGCAATGGCAGAAAGAAAGAGCAAGAGGCATATGTAGATGAAATATAGCAGAATGGGGGGAGTGTGGGATAAGCATGAAGTTTTATTGGAGAGCAATACATGGAAAAGTGTTGTTCCCATACTGATGTATTTGGATATCAGGATGGCAGACCCATTAGAGTGTCTGGAGAAAGGGAAGTTTGGCTTGACAGAAGGGCTGCTGTCATAATGGGAGTGGGTTCAAGTTTTAGCATATTATGGTGAGCAAAAGAGGACCAGCAAGAGGAAGTTGAACTAGGATCATTTCTAACATTACACATGTGGACTGAAGAGTCTTACCAAGAGGCTGCAGAGCCTAAGGTAGGAAGATGGGCAGTTTATGGCACAGAGATCAGCAGGTCTAACCTGGCAGATGTTGCCTGGTAGGGGAAACTTTCAGACAACAGGAAGTCAATTACACAGGAGTCAGGCAAAATCATTTGGAAGCTCTCTCTACTCCCATTAGTGTCTAATCAGTGACAAAGGGAGGCATGGCAAGGTCTTCAAGGAGGAAAATTAGCAAAAGTAATGTCTCCACATAAGAAGTCTGAGCTGGCTGGAAAGAGACAGGGAATACGGAACATTGTCCCAAGTCTGAGTGGGGTATGGAAAAAAATTTGTCCAGCCCCAGATCAAGCTCATTCCCATAAGCTGGATATCTTAGCCTGCTTGGATTTGATCCAGAAAACAGGCTGGGGCTAAGCCAAGAGATGAGGCTCATCAATAAATCTACCTGTAAGAGCTGAGGAAAGCAAAAGCAGGTGAAATGAGACAGAAGGCTAACATCAGATCTTGACCTGCGGGAGCAGGGACAGATGGACCAGGGATTCTTAAACTTGAAAGTGTATCAGAATCACATGGGAAGCTTGTAAAAACACAGTTGTCCAGACTTCACACCCAAAGATATAGATTCTATTTACCTGGGGTTAAATCAAAGCATATTTATTTATCTAATAGATTTTTTCTTTTATAATAGTTTTATATTTACGGAATTATTGCAAAAATAGTAGAGAGTTCTTATGTACCCCACACTCAGTTTCCTCTGTTATCAACATCTTACATTCATGTGGGACACTTGTGACAATTAATAAACCAATATCAATACATTGTTATTAACTAATGTCTGTGCTTTATTCAGCTTTCCTCAGTTTTTCCCTAATTTCCTTTTTCCATGTCAGAATCCCATCCAGGATACCATGGGTTGTCCTGTCTCCTTAGGCTCCTCTTGGTTGTGACTGTTTCTTATACTCTCATTGCTTTTGATTACCTTGATAGTTTTGACAAATTGCTCTTAAGTATTTTGTAGACTATCCCTCAATTGGTATTTTTCTGATTTTTTAAATCATGATTAGATTTGGGTTATGAATTTTGTAGAGAAAGGCCATGGGGGTAAAGCACCATTCTCATCACATCATATCAATAGTGCATGCCATTAACATGACTTATCACTGTTGTCCTTGATCACCTGGCTGAGGTTTGAAAGGTTTCTCTACTGTATAGTTAATCCCCCCACTTTCCATATTGCACTATTTGGAAGAAAGTCACTATGTACAGCCTACAATTGAGGAGTGGAGAGTTATGTTCCACCTCCTTAAAGATAGAAAACTCACTACTTTTTTATTGTGGTAAAATATACACAACATAAAATTTATCATTTTAACCATTTTAGGTGTTATATTTATTTTTTAAGTTTCTAGGTAATTCTTATGTACACCTGGGCTTAGGAACCACTCACATACATGGAGGGAGAGGACAATGGAGAGACACTGAGGTGTTTAGAACCCCACAGAACATGAGACTTGTTGTTGCTATCTTTAGTGGGTGGCTTGTAGACTCACACTGACCCTCCTAACTTTCTGCTCCTTCTTGTAGCTGCTGTAAGATTATCTGTGCAGGTGATTTCTGGAGAAAGAGGTTGAGGTTCTGGGCAAAGTGGGAACCTGCAACAAATGAGTAGAGGAAAAAAAAGCTCATCTTCACATCTTTGTATCTCCCATAGCCCCAAACAAAGTGCTTGGCACAGAATATAAGAGACAGTTTATTAATCAAGGGAAAAGCTTGATCTATAACACATAGACAAATTTTACAACCTGCCATAGGTAAACTCACTTAGGTTCCCCTGACCTGTCACAGAATTATGACCTGTCTCAGATAATCCCCCTCTTTAAATCATATGCTCATCCTCTTCTCATTCCCATCTTTGACCCCTATCTGGACCCTTCCAAAAAGAGGGGTCCGATCACATGACTCTTTGGAGGACAATAAAAAAGGAGTTATTTTTCTCTGTAAAGCAAAAGAAAAAGACAAAAAACAAAAAAAACCAATCACTTCTCCAGTGGCTTGAGAACATGGATGAAAAGGGGTCTATATCCAGAAGCAACTTCTCAATAAATGTTTCCTCTCCTCTCAATAAAAGTTTGTTAAAGCTCCAGATGTGATAATTAGTGAGTATACTATTACAAGAGCTAGATTAGAGAAAGGACCAGGCATTTGACTACAATAATGGTTAAGATTATAAAAATTAGTGTAAACATGTTTCAACAGCATATAGGGATTATTTTAAACACTAAAACAAAAGAGAGGAAAGGGTCAAATATTACTTTAATACATCCTTTCTGGCTGACTGAATTTTTCTAGTGGTGCTGTCTCCCGTTGTGACAGAAAAGCTTAAGCATGGGGAGATGGTGTCAAGAGAAAAAATGAAGGCTTTAGTCATCACTGCTTTTAGTGTCCATGGAAGCAGAAATAACTGCAATACAGAGGACAACGCAGAACTCAATAGCTGTGGTTTCAGGAGTGAAGCAGTGGATGAGTCAGTAGTAGAGAGGAATGCACAGGGGATAGGAGAAATCACATTTCCAGGCTGTGTGGTGGAAGTGGATAGCAGGGTGAGACAATGAGTGCAGACAAGAACACTGCCAGGGAGAGACAGAACATCTGTTGAGGGGAAGCAGCTTTGCACCGCTGCAGAGCTGAGCTTGAGTTTGCAAAGCAGGAAAGTAACTTTTGTAAACACAAATTCCAAGAATTCACTGTAGCTATTTATGAGATCCTTTATTCGTGAAAAATTCCAAAGACAGCAACAGAGATTGCTGTTGTGTGAAGATGGCGGCTAAATTCAGGCTGAGGAAGCAAGTATTCACCATTCACGTAGAAATGGTGAAATCCAAGGATACTTTGGTTCTACAAAGCTATTATTTTGCTGAAAATAAGCTAGTATTAGTGCTACATTTTGATTGGCCAACAGTCCTCTTTTCTGAAATAATTCAAAATAATGTGCCCTGAGCCCCTGAAGGAGAGAGCCATGGCAGAAGTATCCCTCTCTTGGCAAGGTTTCTGAATGGGCTTCAAAGTCTGCAGGCAGCAGCAATGGAGAGCACAGCATCCCTTCTGCCTAGGGCACCTAGGGACTCCATTTGTTTTCATTTCGACTAATGCAAACAAATAGAGGCAGTCAGCTCCAGGGAAAAGGGACACTCTCTGGCTCTTATAAAGGACCATAGTCTGCTCTTCCAGAGAGCTGTGACAGGCAAGCCCATTAGCATGGAACATTTAAATAATTGGGAATATTTCCAGGAGAATTCACAGAAAGCATGCTGGTCCATGGCCACTTAAACGCATCTGTGTAACCTCTTTATCCTTGCTTCACACACACACACACACGTGTACTGAAAAAAGAAAACAAATGACAAATAGCAATTTTTGCTTTCTCCTCCATTTCTCCAGAGTTACTGTTGTTTATGTCCCCAGTTAAAAAATGAAAATAAGAGAAAATATTCTCCAAATCCTTAATACCACTGAAAATTGATACAGAGTTTAAGAGAATTTCCAGTCTTTAAAGGAAGGAATTTGTAAGTATATGGTACTCATTCCATCAGAAGTGTATTTGAAGGCACTCTCCACTTTTCAAATATAGTTAAAATTACCTATGTTCTTGATATCAGAATCCATTCCTTAGGCCGGGCGCGGTGGCTCACGCCTGTAATCCTAGCACTCTTGGAGGCTGAGGTGGGCGGATTGCTCCAGGTCAGGAGTTCGAGACCAGCCTGAGCAAGAGCGAGACCCTGTCTCTACTAAAAATAGAAAGAAATGATCTGGACAGCTAAAAATATATAGAAAAAATTAGCTGGGCGGTGGCGCTACTCGGGAGGCTGAGGCAGAAGGATCACTTGAGCCCAGGAGTTTGAGGTTGTTGTGAGCTAGCCTGATGCCACGGCACTCTAGCCCGGGCAACAGAGTGAGACTCTGTCTAAAAAAAAAAAAAAAAAAAAAGAATCCACTCTGCCTGTTTGTTTTGTCATCCAGACAAGGACTTTGGGAAAGAAATAGAGAGGTCAAACAGAAACATGTTGTAACAGTAAGAGGGTCCAATGAAATCTGTCCTTTATGTGCTCATGAAATCCTCAAAGAAAATATTCACTTTCAGTCATGTGTTGTAGAGTTGGGGAACTCTGTCTTGAGGGACTCCTATGAAGGGCCAACTATGAATTCAAAGTGGGTGGTGATGTAAAAGCTGAGGAGTCAAACAAAACCTGAGCTACCCAAGAGTGTTTTTATTCCATTTGAGTTTCTGTAGTATTTACTTTTCTTAAGGATTGTATTTACTCTTCTTATCTCTCAATAGCTTCGAGCTTGATTATTGCTTACTTGCCTCCTAGAAGAAGAACTAAGTGGGGGATATCTATAACATTGTATTAGGCAGTTTCAAACAACAGAATCTACTTTGGTTGTTTCAACTGTAAAGCAGATTTACAGGTAAAGATAAAGGCATTGGGTAACTCAAATAATTATTTCCTGGAGAAACGGTTAAAATTATACCCCAGAATTGGCCCAAGGAAAAACCACCTCTGCTGCTCCTACCAAGCACTAAATGCCCCAAATTTGACTTTACAGCAACCATTACTACTGCCAGCCACAATGCTACTTCTGCACCAGAAACACAAGTTTATGAATGTATTGGCTATTTTCTGTCCTGGCACAAACAGAGACTCCATGACAAGATTTTTTCTTTATGTCCAAATTTAAGTCTCATAGATAGATCTAATTTGTGCAGTCTAAGTCACATTGCTTGCTACAAAAGAAGCTGGGAATTTAAATTCAGACTTTAATACACAGGACTCACAAGGTGGGGGTTTTCTTGATTGTAGAAAAACTTTTCAAAAGACAATGGGAAGTTATGATTATAAAGAGGTCAAGTAAAACAGTGGATGGATAGATCTCCCTCTTTTTCTCTGGCATTTCTATTTGTGTTTCAGTCACTTTAGCCCATGATTTCATCAGCTAGATTCATGCTGTTTTTCCCCAATATTTTTATACTTGAATATCTGCATGTGCAACCTAATTGGCTCTCATTCTACAATCTGAGCTATATTGAATAGGTTAAAAGTTCCCTTTTGAATGAGCCAAACCTTCAATTTGCAGCTAACTAGCAAAACTACCCTATTCAAACACATAATGATCTTTTATAACTTTGCTGTCCTGTGCCAAACTGCCTTTTTTTTAAAGGTTTTCTTTAGCACCATCAGGACCCTTGCTCTTCCTTGAATGAGAGTTGTTTTCCATGCCCACATATGCTCTGGCACCATCCTCATAGATTCTGGACTTAGGAGTCTCATCTATGGCTTTATAAGTCTAAAGGTCTATATTTACTGGGAGAACTTGAGGAAGAAAGGGAGTATCTGTTTCAGAAGCAGACCAATACTGCAACAACAAAAACAACAGCAAATACAACCCCATAAAAGGAAAAATCTATCCGACACCCACTGAGTACCTTTACAATGTGCTGGGCACTGAATAGCATGCTAGAAATTTAGAGATAAATAATAGACAAGTGCTGGTCTCCAGGGTGCTAATAAGGTGTCTAGTGAGGGAGGCAGACACTAGGAAACTTCCAAGGTCTGGCCGTGCAGCTAGAGGGGGGTTTGTGTGTTTGTGTGAAGGGTAGGAGAGGAAATATTTGGGGTCATAGTTTGCACATCTTAGGAGCATCCTGTGCTTCTGCCTGTGTCCTTCATTTAAAATTATTTGTGTAGACAGAGTAAATGTGGTGAAATGTTAACATTCATTGCACCTGGTTGAAGGGTGTATGGGAATTCTTCATACTATTCTAGAAACTTTCTATAGATCTGAAATTATATCAACATATAAGTTTAAAACAGAATAAAAAGCATTTCAGCAATTATGACTTCATGAATGGACTATGCTTTCCTGCTATCATTTCTGTATCTGGTTTGGAGGCAGGGTATCTATATCTACAGAAGTCTCATTCTACTAAGTACTTGACAAATTCTTTTTTTTTTAAATGTTCAGTAATATTTTATTTTCTTTTTAAATTTTTTTATTTCAGCATATTATGGGGGTACAAATCTTTAGATTACGTATATTGCCCTTGCCCCACCCAAGTCAGAGTTTCAAGCATGTCCATCCCCCAGGTAGTGCACACTGTACTCATGCCCTCCTCCCCTATCCCATCTGCCTGACACCTGATGAATGTTACTACTATATGTGGACTTAAGTGTTGATCAGTTAGTACCAGTTTGATGGTGAGTAAACGTGGTGCTTGTTTTTCCATTCTTGTGATACTTCACTTAGTAGAATGGGCTCCAGCTCTATCCAGGATAGTACAAGAGGTGCTAGATCACCATTGTTTTCTGTGGCTGAGTAGAACTCCATGGTATACATATACCACATTTTATTAATCCACCCATGTATTGATGGGCACTTGGGTTGTTTTCACATCTTTGCAATTGTGAATTGTGCTGCTATAAACATTTGAGTGCATATGTCTTTTTTATAGAACATCTTTTTTCCCTTTGGGTAGATACTCAGTAGTGGGATTGCTGGATCAAATGGTAGTTCTACTTGTAGCTCTTTGAGGTATCTCCATATTACTTTGCATGAAGGTTGTACTAGTTTGCAGTCCCACCAGCAGCGTATGAGTGTTCCTATCTCTCTGCCTCTCTGCATCCACACCAACACATTCTTGACTTTTCTTACTGATTGTTTCCTCTCTACATGTAGAGGAAATATCAAGCTGAACTCTTACTCTGGGCTTAATTCCTACCAACAAGAACTATAGAGTTCTTAAAATGAGTATGACAGGACCTTTGGAAGAAAGTAATCTTGGAGTTTCTAAAAGTGAAATGCTGGCAATAGAAATAAAGGCCCCCTAGACTTCAGAACATCATATTCTTAAAAAGCCAGATAGAATGTGGTTATGTCTCATGATTAAGTTTTCTAAAAGGTGTTCAAGAGAGATGAGAGATTCCAGAAATTCTTGTAATAAGAAATTGGACTGAAGAGTAGTTAAAAAAGGGGAAGAATCTAAAGAAAGCAATGTGACTTACATAGAGGTTCTCTGTTGTACCTAAAAGATAAAAGGAGAAGAAAAAAACTAAAGGTAAAATACAGGAGATGGGTGCCAATTTAAGTTTCATTTCTACATTTCCTAATGTCTAATACACAACACTGTGAGATGGGAAAAAAGGCATAGAAAATTCAAAAGGCACTTGCTCAGTCATCACAACAGGAAAGTGATATGATTGACAGAAAGACACCGACAGACACTATTATAGAAGATACAAAGTTTTTTTTCAATGGGAGAAGACACAAAAATTTATGGAGATGCCTAGAAAAAACAGAAGCTAATACATCATGCTCCCCACTAGAAGTAGAATGTCCCAAATCTCCCAAAGTTCCCCACAGAAACATGGAACTGAGGAGGGACGGCATGAGATGCTCTCCTTGCACGAGTTTATACCCTCCTGGCCACCTATTGCTTCACTTTTGAGAGCCACCAGGTGCAAATAATTATATAAAAATACCAGCACATATTGGAATATTCACAGCAAGACCTGACAAAGTGAAGGTCAGATTCCCAAAGTAATAACCCCATAGTACTCAGGCTTCAGGTCTGAGTTATACTCCTATACCGTGACCTAAGATTTAATATTTTTGCAGCATAAAATTACTATGCTTATTACTATATTTACGAGTATGAATACATGGATGCTTGACATTTCAGGCAGGCTACAATAACTTTTCTAACTATCCAGTAAGAGGACCATATTGCAAAATTAATTAATTAATTAATTATAACTTTTTCTGAATTGAACAATTTTTTAATCCCTCCCATTTTTGTGAGAAACTGACTCACATTGGCTTGACTTTTTCTTGGAGCATATTGCATTATGCTTTCCTTTTCAGCATTATCATGGACTTATGACTTTATTTAGCATTTCATTTAACTGTACAAATTATTGTCATTTTATTTGGATGCACAGATTGTCTCTGTTAAGCCACTAGCATTCCTCTCTTTGGGCCAATGGTTCTTAACACTGGTTATGTCTGGAGACATTTTTGGTTGTCACATCTTGGGGAGCAGTGCTACTGGCATCTAGTGGGTAGAGACCAGGGATGCTGCTAAATATTCTACAATTCTCAGGACAGTCCTCACAACAAAAACTATTCAGCCCTAAATGTCTGTGGTTAAGAAACCCTGAGGTTAATCTCTGTATCTTTGTTAACACCACCTGTAGACACTTTTGTTAATAAATGGCCTCTGGTATGTCCCAGGTATCTTCCATTCAAGTAATTTCTAGGAACTGGCAATTTTATTTTATTTTTTTATGTAATTTAATTTTTTTTTTTTGAGACAGAGTCTCACTCTGTTGCCCAGGCTAGAGTACTGTGGCGTCAGCCTAGCTCACAGCAACCTCAAACTCCTGGGCTTAAGCAATCCTTCTGCCTCAGCCTCCCAAGTAGCTGGGACTACAGGCATGAGCCACCATGCCTGGCTAATTTTTTTTCTATATATATTTTTAGTTGTCCAGATAGTTTCTTTCTATTTTTAGTAGAGAGGGGGGATCTGGCTCTTTCTCAGGCTGGTCTCGAACTCCTGAGTTCAAGGGATCCTCCCGCCTCAGCCTCCCAGAGTGCTAGGATTACAGGCGTGAGCCACCGCGCCCAGCCAGGAACTGTCAATTTTAGAGGTTTGCAGTTTGCTTGTCTTCTTAGACCTTCACTTGAGAATGGAAACACTTCTACCTGAAGGTTCTGTGTTGTCCTGCTTAAATTGTTTTCACCCACTTTTTCCAAGTGACACTGATCTCCGGGTGGGTGGTCCATGGCACCCTGATCTCAATCAGCCCTGGCATGGGGTAGGGGGTGGACTCAGCCAAGTCACACTTTGGCCTCACAGCATCTTCTCATTTCAGCTGGTGACCTTGCCTCCCCACTCTTAGGCTCCCTCATTGCCAGGTAGGTGGTAGCAAGGGAAACGGGCTTCTGTTTCTCATAGCTCACTTAGCCTGAGGAGGTCTCCACTGGGCCTGCACAGGGTCTGGGACACCTCACCCTATCCTGCCCCCACAGTCTCCCAGTGGGGCTGCCTCTCCATCACTCCTCTTGTGGGCCATGTTATGGAGTAAATGTGAACGTCCACCCAAAATTCATATGTTGAAGTGTTAATCCCCAGTGTGGCTGTATTTGGAGATGGGACCTTTAAGGAAGTAATTAAGGTTAAATGAGGCCATAAGGGTGAAGTTGTGATCTGATAGGATTAATGTCCTTATAAGAAGAGACGACAGAGAGCTCACTTTCTCTCTTTTTCTCTCCCTGGGCACAAGCAAGGAAAGCCAGGAAGACAGCCCTCACCAGAAACCAAATCAGCCAGAAACCTGATCTTGTACTTCTAACCTTCAGAACTGTGAGAGAATAGATGTTTGTTGTTTAAGGCCCCTAGTCTATGGTATTTTGTAATGGCAGCCCAAGCTAAGACATGCTGTCAGTGCAAGAGTACTTGACTCTCTACTAACTCATTCTGATACTTGTTTTTTTCACTAGCATCCACTTGTTCTTTGGGACCCTCTCCACTTTGTATTGTATAACTTAAAAAAATCTTTTATAATATTTTTCCATCTTTTACTAAAATTTCAGGGGAAAGTAGATTTGTCAAAACCTTTCCATATTTCCCAGCTCTGAGATTGTTGAGAACATAACATGTGTCCCTTGCTGCCAGTCCCAAGATTTGTAACTTTGGAGAGGCTTACTTTCCTCTTTTTATCTTAGATTAGGAAGCTGGTATTTCCCTAAGCAAAAGTATATTTATAATTATAAAGTCAATTATTGACCATATTAGTTGCATTCTCACAATGTCTTTTCAGTTAGTATACTTAGGAATTGTGGGTTATCTATCCTAAAAATGATGGCACACATCTCTCTATTTCTTCTATTTCTCAATCATATTTAAAAAATTGAACACCTTCTGGTCAACCTCTATGTAAACAAACATTTATCTTTCATACAGAAGTTTCAAGAAGGAATTGTTTCTTGTACCCCTTAATCAATGGATGTTTTATACCTTATTGAAACACTTGGTTTCCACTTGAAGAATGCCTGGTCCAATGAGAAAATTATTTTTGTGTGGCTATCTCTGAACACATTTTCAAAAACCCAATTAGTTTGCACAAATACAGCTGTAAGGTCAGAGCTGACAGTAAAGGAAAAGGTTTAGTACGCAAAATTTAAAGCATAGTTATTCATAATTAAAACTCTAGGCCGGGCGCGGTGGCTCACGCCTGTAATCCTAGCACTCTGGGAGGCCGAGGCGGGTGGATTGCTCAAGGTCAGGAGTTCGAGACCAGCCTGAGCGAGATCCCGTCTCTACTAAAAATAGAAAGACATTATATGGACACCTAAAAATCTATATAGAAAAAATTAGCCGGGCATAGTGGCGCATGCCTGTAGTCCCAGCTACTCGGGAGGCTGAGGCAGTAGGATCGCTTAAGCCCAGGAGTTTGAGGTTGCTGTGAGCTAAGCTGACGCCACGGCACTCACTCTAGCCTGGGCAACAAAGTGAGACTCTGTCTCAACAAAAAAAAAAAAAAATAAAACTCTAACGTGGACCCAGCTATTCCTTACTCACTTCTTCAGGTAAGATCAGTGAAGATTGATTGAGCTTTACTTAATTTTATCATTATTGTCAGCACTTCCTCCCACATTTAAAATTTCTCATTTCTTAAATTCTTATTGTTATAAAAATCTGCTGCCTCTGACAAAATCTAAAATAAAGACAAAGAATTTTCTCTGCTTAATTTTTACTGTTCTTCTTCACATTTAAAATGCCAGAGGTATTCAATGTCTGCCGAGAAACAGCTTTGGTCTCAGTTTCCATTACTACTCAGACTAGATTTTGTAATTTCCTTTTCAATATAATACCTCAGGTATTTTTGACCCTTTGGCTTGAAACAACAGAAGCAACCAGGAAATTATAACTGTGACCATTTCCAATATTCAATCCAGAATGTCAAACTATGTGGAATCAAGGAACCAACTGACATACTCCACTGAAACACTTCTTTCTTTGTTCCTAGCCATACTTTTTCTTTTTTTTTTTTTTAACAACAATGATCCACTTGTTACCTTAGCATTCTGGTAGTAACACTTTTATGGTTTCTCTAGTTCTCCTTATCAACACAGCTATCAGGATCCAAGGACTTTGTAGCAATTCCATTTAAAGGGTGAATCAGTGATATCATCCACAGAAAAACAACAATAGACATAGCTAGAAGTGTAAAGTTTCTATAAAGATGGTTAAATGAAGTAGAAAATATGCAATATACTCCCAGTTGAAGGTGAGACTTTTGAGGTCCCCAAATTTCCCAACACAGACATTTAGCTGTGAATGACACAACCAACATGGAACAAGGTTTGTACAAGGCATAAGAAATTCCCCTTGCCATTCTCATGGAGTTCTGTAGCCTTCTAACAGCCTCCACAACTCACATGGCTATTCTAGACACTCTGTCTACCTTCCTATCAGCTTCAAAACAACTGCACACCACTCCTGTTTCAGGTTTTGGTGAAGAGGCAGCAATTTTTCAAAAGCATCAACCAGCAGTCCCAGACATTCAGCCTATCTGATGTTCCCTTGCAGCACCCAAATTAAACTTGTTATTTCAGCCTGGAAATCCCTTTTCCTTCTGTGTATCACATACTGATTGAGAGCATCAGCATACAACCAATCAAACAAAGGGGAACCTCCAAGTCATCTTTGACTTCAACTTTCTCACCCCTGCAATCCAATGAGGCTCCAAGTTGTATGGATTCTTCCTGTGAACTATCTCTTAAATCCAGCCCTTCTTCTCCATTCTCTCTAACCCATTCTTCACCTACTTTTCCCTGACAGACCTCATATCTTCTCTTCCCCTACACAATATTCCAAGGTGAGCTCATCTATTCTTTTGGATTAAAATAGCATCATTTTGCCGATGAGTCATAACTTTATATCTAGCTAGAGGAATTCTCTAAATCCCAGACTCACACATCCCACATATCCAACAGTCTACTTGGTGTTTCCACTTAGATGTCTCAGAAGCATCACGAACTTAACATGTCTAAAACAGAACAATTAATTTCCCATCCAAAATGTATTCCCTCCCACCAGTCTTCTCCATCTCCATAAGTGGTATCACTTTCCACCCAAAAACTCAGTTTAGAGATAGTTACCCTCGATTCCTTGTTTCCTCTATGTTCAATCCATACAGCAAGTCACAATGATGAACCTCAAGTATCCACATTTATCCATCCCTATCGTTGCTACTTTAGACTAGGCCACCATCATCCCACCATCATCTTTCACCTAGACTACTACAACAAATGCTGTCTGGTCCACACCATTCTATCCTTGCTCCTTTCTAATCCATTCTCTACACCATATCAAGAGTACTATCTTAAAATATGACTTTAATCATTTCACTTGCTGAAAACCCCTCAGTGGCTTCTTGTTCCATTTAAAACTCCTTACTATAGCCCTACAAGGCCCTGCCTATCTCTCCAACCTCATCTCAAATCATCAACTCCCAATTTGAGCAATATGCTCCAGTCATACTGAGCTTCTTACAGCTCCTATAAACTGCTAATCTCTTTCCTGCTTCAGAGCCTTTGCAAATGCTGGTCTGTCTGCCTAGAATGGTATTATCAGTACTTGCATGACCAATTTCTTCTCATCTTTTAGGTCTGAGCTCAATTGTTACCTCTTCAAAGCGGTCTTCTTACCATATCTAAAGTAGGTCACTCCAATTACCATTTGTTGCCTTCATAAGACATTATTATTTGTAATAATTGTATAATATTTGTTAGTCTGTTTCCTTATTGTTTTTGTTGTTTGCCTATGTGGTTCCTCACAGTACCCAGCATATACTTAGAGCTTAATAATCTGCTGTTAAATAAATGATTTTATATTTCTCCTTTGCATAAAAACCTTTAATATTTCTCAACTGTCTACAGGATAGAGTCTAAACTCCTTACTAAATAGTATTCGTCTTTACAGTTGTTTTCTATTTATTCAGAGAAAGAAGCCCTTCTCAGAAACTTCTCCCTACATCTCATTGGCTAGAACTGTGTCACATGACCACTTCTAACTACAAGGGATGCTGGGAGATTGAGTATTTTTAGCTGGGTACATATTTTGCCCTGGACAAAATCATAGACCTATGAGTAAGGAATAAGGGGGGATGGATATCAGGTAGGGTCTATCAGTCTCTACTTCATCATGCATCATCATGTTCTCTAGCCATACTGGACTATTTTTCACTGTTTCCTGAAAATACTATGTAATTCTACAAAACTTTTATCTCTTTGCTCCTGCTGTTATCTCAACTTGGAATGTCCTTCTCTTACTCCTCAACCTAAAAAATTCCATTTGTCCTGTAAGGTTGACCTTCAACCCTCCTATCTGAAGCCTTCCTTTATTCTCTGAGGCAGGATTAATGTTCCTTGAATTCCTGGGAGGTGGTAAAAGAAACAACGGCTTTGTCTTAGGATTCTATCATCAATTTTTAAACAAATGCCTAAAATAGTGTAAGTAATCAAACAGTATTAACCAAACTGAAAGAGGGGAGAAGAAGTCCAAGAGGAAGTTTCTTTCTCTTTTTTTTATTTCCTCCAATCTTTTACTTTCAAACCTGTATTCTTCAGTTTTGGATGCCTCTGATAAGTTTCTCTCTTTTAATGTTCACAATCATCCCAGGAGGAAGTTACCACTCTTGTTTTACAGATAAAGAAACTAAGCCTCAGAGAAATAAAGTAACTTGCCCAAGGCCACACAGCTAATAAAGTGGTCCTAGAAATTAATTAATTAAGGGCTAACCCTTTGCCTCCCCCACCACCTCCCTGACACCTTTTTATTTGTTTAATTCAGGGCACAGCAAAGTAAGATTCATAGGCAGAGAGGCTTCCTGTTTCCATAAATAAAGTTTTATTGGAACACAGCCAGGCCCATTCATTTATGTATTGTCTATGCTGCTTTTGCACACTACAATACAAGAGTCAAGTCATTAAGACAGAGACTGTGTAGCCTGCAAAACCTAAAATATTTACTATCTGGCTCTTTCTTTACAGAAAAGGTTTTCTGACTTCTGTCTAGGCTGTATCATAATGACTCCTGAATTAAATTGAAGAGAGATTTAATGTTATTATTTTTAGAGCAACATTATGAAGAAAAAAAGATTAGGATCCCTGTTTGTGAAAGATATAGTATTAAAAAATGACAGAAAGGAAAAAAGGAATTTAGTAGTTCTGACTTTTTTCTGTGTTCAACAAGAAAGAGAACTAGCATTCAAAAGAATTGAGGTGAAAAAAGAACTGATTAACCATTGTAAGAATAATTCTTAATTTATAGGGCTGTTACAAAAATGGAGTGAGCTAAGACATAAGATAAGGCACAATGCCCAGCATATAGTCAAGATTCAATAATAGTGAATGTGGCCCAATCTTCATCAGGTATTGTAGCTTCTGACTATGACTGCCCTGTATTGTTAAGACTGTTCTTTAGGGTCAAGGGAATAAAGAAAGGCTATTTGTGCTGTTTCAAGTCCAGAATTCTGTAAAGTTGGAAAATCACCCTCGTCTATCTTGGTTCCGTTTCTCCAGAGAGCCATTCCCATATCTAGTCTCAGATGGGAAAGCAATTAAGCCTGAGCCTATTAGCTTTCCCTTTGTCAGTCTAGCTCAAACAGCTCCATTCATTAGCATCACTGCTCTCTCACACAGGAGGAGCCAGGTGCTGGGGAGACAGGATAGGAATAAGGGAGTCCCATGGCAACTTCAATGAAGTCCAGAGCAGTGTTTATCACAGTTCTCTTGAAATTCCTTGGAGGAAAGTTTCCAGATGTATGAGGGAAAGAAAAAGCCTGGCTAGTTAGAGCCTTACATAACCTCAGCACAGAAACTAGCTGGGTCCTAGCAACGACAACACAGTCATCTCACATAAGGCCTGTGCACTTACCAGAGGCTACATTATTAATGATCTGAGAAAGAGGGCAAATTGTAATTTCCAAGAGGAGAGCAGGGAAGAAGCAATAGCCATCTGGATCAAAGGAGCAAAACATTCAACACAAACTGCCTATGACTTTCCTAACAGAAATAACTTATTTACAACAGGGGGTTTGGCTTTTAGAGAGCTGAGTCTGAGTGTATGTTTTCTGTGGTGGCTTGCTTTATAGCACAGGTTGAGCTCTGGAGAGAAGCTGTTATGGAGCTGAGTCTTCTTATGTATTCTTAATGATTGTAAAGTGTCTGGATTTACTGCATGAAAAATGAAGGCTATAAAAACAGAGTGGTGCATGCTGTATAAATACTGCTATTTGTTTCTCTTTAATAGAATACAGTCAAATTGTGGCAATATTCAGTCAAAAGTTGCAGTTGGAGAGCAATAATAAATAAAATAACCCTTAATAAAGCAGTTAAACAGGAAATATCCAATCATCAAAGCTTTGCTTAAGTATACTGCAAGCTTACTACACAGAGCAAACCAAGCACACTAAACCTCATGTAAATGATAATCCCCAGAAACTCAGGAGCTCCCCTCTGTTGATGTGAATAATTCTGACAACCCTGCAAATACTAATGGTTAAGACATCGAAACAAAACACAGCCTTAAAGAGACATGAGGGCCCTACCCTAATAGACCCACTTTTGCTTATGCTGCATGGTATAGGAATTTATGTGGTAGCCATCTTTTTTCCTTCTGCCTCTTGACTGAACATCCTTGATTGCATACGTTCTTAAAACTCAGGAAAATATTAGGAAATATTGCTATTATCAGCTACCAAAGCTATCTGAAACAGACTATGGGATATACATTGATAAGCATTTGCCAATTCACTTCAGCCAATAAATATGATTTCTCCTTGCAGTTCCATTTTCTGAAGTGTGCATTCTGTTTCTATAGCAACTTTCATTTTGTTAACCTGTTACTAACATTAAAAGTCTGTTATTTTTAGCATAACATTTCCAAAAGTCTTTGACAAAGAAAAATGGAAGAAGATTGAAGCTTGAAGATGCATGTGATATCAAATATGAATTCTAACATCTATCATATTTGGTCAGTACATCATCTATGGTGAGACTGCAGAAATACGGGTTTTTAAAAATGTGTATGTTTATGGACTTTGCAGAGAAAAATATCATATCCTGTATCTTTTTTTAGCAGACTATAAGTAAATAATAATATCCAAATGAATTTATTCTTTACAGATTTTTACTTAAATAAAACCAAAGGAGAGGAATATATTGCTGAGGATTTTTTTTGTGTGTGGTAGACTCAATGCTTTTGCTGTTAGATTGCAGTTATAAAGACATTGCTGTAATATTAGGAAATGTGGGGCAAATGGAATAAATTGTAGCTATAAAAAAGTTATGTAATACAAAACTGAGTTGCGGGGGAAGCAGTTCTGTAGATATCTGATACTCATAATGAATTGTGACACAGCCTGCCCTTTGAACTTCCCACAAATAAATTGTCTCTCTTTTTCCCAAAATATTGTCTTATCTTTCTCTTCCCTGTCAAAGGTGAAGCCCAGTGTAATTTGATATAACATGGCTGGGAATGAACAACTTTGTGAATGCTCTGCCTGCCTGATTTCCCCCTTTGGATTTGGGTGGGGAGAACATTGCCCTTCATTTATTCAAAGTGATCCTGGAAATTAAACTTGACTTGAATTATAGATGGGAGCAATTATTTCCTAATATTCTAATATTCTTTAATGATTAGAAAGGCAGTGGAGTAGAGGTTGATGAGAGCCTGGCTTCTGGAATCAGACTGCCTGGGTTTGAATCCCAGCCTCATCACTTACTAACTCTATGACCTTTGGCAATTTACTTATCTACGCTATATCTCAGTTTCCTCATTTGTAAAACAGGGATGATAATAAAACCTACCATAGGGTTGTTGTGAAAATGAAATAATTTATAAACATAAAATGCTTTAAAAAGTATCTTGCATATAGCCAGCTTTATCAGCAGTATCCTCATTTTTATCTCTTAACCTCAAACAGTATAACTTTCCTTTACTACCTTAAATAGGAAACACATGCACACACATGTACACATTATTAATATTTATCATTTTACTGGTTGACTGATACAGCTGGATGCAAAATATATATGGTAGAGATACATATTATCCCAATGATTGCACCCCATATGAGTTCATAGCTCTCAGCATTTCCCCAACACATTTAGGCTCAAGGTCCTAAAAGTCATTGGCCATGCCTCCCTTTGCCCAGATTTATTGAGGTATAATTTATATAGTGTACAGTTCTATACATCTTGACAAGTGCATATAGTAACCATTGTCATGTCTAAATATAAAACATTTCTATCACTCCCCAAATTCCCTCATACCTCTTTGTAGTCCTCATTCCTCCTCCCTCCCCTGCTCCTATAGTTTGGCCTTTTCCAGAATGCCATATAAATGGAATCATACAGTATGTAACATTTTAAGTCTGGCTTCTTTCACTTATAATAATATATTTGAGATTTATACATGTGGTATGTATCAGTAGTTCATTGTTTTTGTTGATGAATAGTATTCCATTATAAGAACATGCCATAGTTTTAGACTTCAGTTTTAAGCTCTTTCCAAAAGTACAGGGGACCTTTTTTTCTGCTCCAAGAATATACAATTCTAAATCAAATTAAGATCATATAAAATTTCTCAAAAATAGATACCTAATGGAGAATCCTAGGAGCTTGAATAATTAAAACTTACTAAACAGTTGTTTGATATGATTTATGTAGTTTTCTATCTATGGTTCTGGTATGGAAGGGAAGAGAGGAGAAGATTAGAAAAGTAAGACACAAGTCCTGTTTTGGGGGATACTGTTAATTAGTAGAGTAGAATAAATACAATAAAGTACAAAAGTTAGACAAATACATCTTAATTAAACAGAGTTATAGTCATAAAATCTGTAGCTTTCTCCTTCCCATCAATACTCCAAAGGAGAAATATGAGGTGTATGGAATGTGTCAAGTGAATGACTAGGATGAGGGCTCCTTGAGGCGAAACTTGCCTTATTCACTTTTGTCTTTTCTCCTTCTAGTTCATGGTACATGATAATTGGTAGGTACTTACAAAATATCTTTTTAATGAATGGTAAATTTACTCTTTGGTAGGAACGCTAACATATAGGGTGTTGTGAATTCAGCTCATGATCTCTTAAAACTCACATCTTTTCATAGCTGATCTGGATGCAGATACAAAAATCTCTGGTAGTGTTCCTTCAGCTGCACCATACTGTCTTCCTTAGACTTCTCAACTCGATCACAATTCCTCTCAATATAATAATCAAAGACTAAAGACTTGATTTTCTCTGTTGCCAAGGAAAGAGGGGTAAGGGAGTAAACAGTTTCAATCATTGCTTTCCAGTGATTCACCCCAAGTATTTGAAGATCTTTATCAGCCTGTTTTCTAAGGAATACTTTTCCCATTATAGATTTTCAGTTGTTGTCTATTTTTGAAAGCAAGACTGAATATTATTAGCAATTTGACCCTAAAGTCATAGTCTCATAAAAAGTCAACCTTCTTTCCATTAGGACACTTTCCAATACTATCAAAATATTCTTGCCATAAGTGATAAGAGTAAGTATATGAAGAAAAATTGCTTGATAATCTCTATCTGGTTAAAAGCTAATAACTCCCATGAGCAAGCCTAGAATTTAAAGTATAAAATCTTGATGTTTGTTAAATTTGTCTGAGCTCAATTTCCATAACTAGTGCGTACACACTATATTTACTAGTGTAAATTATGGCATGTGCAGAAAAGTTTGTGGTTCAAGTCACCTGTAAAAGGGGCTGCTTATTTTGTCTGCTCATTCTGTTCATCTTGAGATGTAGTTATGAACACCTGGACCCACCAAAATCAAGTGCTTACCTATGGGCAAATCTGGAGGGGATTTTTAATTAAAACTCTAAAAATAACAAAGGTTAATTGAGAAAAACTGTATTGTATACCATGGGGAGAGAAATATGTACAGTTAAAATTAACATAACCATACACAATAAACTATAAAAAGTTGGAAATATAATGCTGGCATTTAAGTAAAAAATTCTTTCTTCCTTTCTTCCACTTTGTTCCAAAATGAATTTACCATATTAGTCACAGAGGATGGAAAGATATTTGCCCAGAATTCTGAGTATCAACATCTTCAGCCAACTGCTGATATCATGAGAGGCAGATTTAATGAATAAACACAGCAATCAACATGGGAGCTCTGATCCTTCCTGACCTAGATTAAACCAAAATCTGCCCTCTGTGCTTCTGTAAGAGAACCAAATTTTGGAGGAGACTGAGTGGCCTCCAGGGCCTCTTGCCCCCAGGTACAACTCCTAATCTTGAGTTTCAGCATCTTTCCACTTGATCATGAGTAGAGAGTTAAGGAAGCATTAAATCAAAGCAAAAGATACTAAGATAAATAAATACCTATTCCCCCCAGAGACAAGAGCAGATCTATCCTGTGCTGACTGCCCATAGTCTTGAGGAAGAAACAGTCCTAAGAGAGTCAATTCAAATGAAAGCTAAAACTTAAAGCAAAAAAAAAAAAAAAAAAAAAAGGGTGACTAGGAACTTCTACAAACCAAGATGCAGTAACAGGTACTGAATTTACCTTCCCATCTGAAGGGAATAAAAGGGAGCAAAATATTAGCAAATATATGAAATAGTATTTGTTAAGTCATTGGACATCAGGCCACGAAGGATATAATCCCTGAGAAATGGGAAACTAATAAGATTAGCCCTAGTATTACCCTGTTTACTGCTTTGAAAGAGTTTCCAGGCCACTATGTACGAAGGGAAAACCCAGATTAAAAGTATCAAATATCCTGAGTTGAGGAGACATTGCTAAGAGGCTTAGGAAAGCAAGACATCTGGAATTAAGATAACATACAAATGACAAAAAGAGAACCACAAAGAGAGATAATTCTGGAGGTTTACAGAAGGTCTACCTCATGTCTTCAGCAGAGTACCAATCAGCACACGCATGTAAGAAAATTACACAAGGCCAAGGAAAGAACCACCCATAAGGATTAGAGGGAAATATACTTGGTATTAACACAGCTTCAATAACAATGCTGTTTTCACTGGCCAGACTGGTAATCTTCATAATTCATGGAGTGTTGGGTAGAGTAATTAGAAGGGTCTTGCCTCAGCAGTGAGGATTAGCCCTAGACTAAATGCTGCTCCAATTCCTCACAAAGAGATCTTAAAAGCAAGACCCAGAAAGATCAAACTGTTTCCAAATAACTTCATCCCAGAACAAGCTCAAGAATATTTATAATAATACAAAAATATCCAGCATCCAATAAGAAAAAGTTCACAGTGTCTGACATCCTATTAAAGATTACTAAATAAGCAAGGAAGCAGGAAAAACAACTCATAATGAGGAGAATAATAAATCAACCAAAACAGACCCAGAACTGACACAGAATTTTAACTAGCAGACAATGACATTAAAACAGTTAATATAACTCTATTCCATATGCTTAAAAATCTAGAGGAAAGATTGGACATGTTAGGTAGCGATATTGAAGATATAAAAATTATAGAAATTAAAACAATAATGTATAGTATGAAAAATACACTGATGGGATGAATAGCAGACTACACATTGCAGAAGAAATGACTAATACACTTAAAGACATAGCAATAGGAACTATTTGTAATAAAACACAGAGAGAATGTAAAAATTAAAAAATGAACAGGTCATCAATAAGATGTAGCACAATTTTACACATCTGATTTACATGCAATTGGCATACATAAAGGAGATGAAAGACAGAAGGGGGCAGAAAAAAATGCTTGAAGAAATAATGGGCAACTTTTTTCCAAATTGAATAAAACTAAAATTTACCTTCATTTTATTTTAGGTTGGTACAAAAGTAATTGCAGTTTTGGATCTTGAATTTTAAATCATTATAACTAGTCTCAAACAGATCTTTATTAATCAAAATAGGAACTATTACAATCAACACATTTTTGCCAATGAGAAATAAGTTTCTTTATTCCTGTAGCATAAAAATCCATGCCTCAGGATTCCACAAACTCTTGGAAAGCATTTTCTGCATCCTGCTGGTTGTGGAAGCGTTTTCCCTGCAAAAAGTTGTCGAGATGCTTGAAGAAGTGGTAGTTGGTTGGTGAGAGGTCAGACGAATATGGTGGATGAGGCAAAACTTCGTAACCCAATTCGTTCAACTTTTGAAGCGTTGGTTGTGTGACGTGCAGTTGGGCATTGTCATGGAGAAGAATTGGGCGCTTTCTGTTGACCAATGCCAGCTGCAGGTATTGCAGTTTTCGGTGCATCTCATCGATTTGCTGAGCATACTTCTCAGATGGAATACTTTTGCAGGGATTCAGAAAGCTGTAATGGATCAGACCAGCAGCAGACCACCAAACAATGACCATGACCTTTTTTTGGTGCAAGTTTGGGTTTGGGAAATGCTTTGGAGCTTTTCCTCTGTCCAATCACTGAGCCCAGTTGTCATATAAAATCCACTTTTCATCAAAGGTCACAATCTGATTGAGAAATGGTTCGCTGTTGTGTACAAGAAGAAAAGACAACACTTCAAAATGACGATTTTTTTTTTATTTTTAGTCAGCTCATGAGGCTCCCACTTATCGAGCTTTTTCACCTTTCCAATTTGCTTCAAATGTCGAACAACCATAGAACGGTCAATGTTGAGTTCTTCAGAAGCTTCTCATGTAGTTGTAAGAGGATCAGCTTCGATGCTTACTCTCAATTGGTCATTGTCATCTTCTGATGGCCAGCCACCATGCTCCTCATCCTCAAGGCTCTCGTCTCCTTTGCAAAACTTCTTGAACCACCACTGCACTGGATGTTCACTAGCAGTTCCTGGGCCAAATGTGTTGTTGGTGTTGCGAGTTGTCTCCACTGCTTTACAACCCATTTTGAACTCGAATAAGAAAATCGCTGGAATTTGCTTTTTGTCTAATATCGTTTCCATAGTCCAAAATAAACATAAAATAAACAGCAAGCAATAAGTCATTAGCAAAAAAAATAAAGAGAGAAATTTGCATTAAAATGATGTATAACATAACCACATTTATTTAAGAATGTATTCCAATGGCAAATTTCAACAACGCTAGAACCACAATTACTTTTGCACCAATTTAATACTTTGACCTGTGTTAAGTAAACTGTGTAATAACAAAAGAACAAAGCCCAGAAGGAGTGAAATGGAAGTATACTGTTTAAGGTTCTTATACTTTATGTGAAATGACATAATATCAAATAAAAATAGACTGTGATAAATTAAAAATGTGTACAATAAGCCCTAAACTAATCACTAAAAGAGCAAAACAAAGAGTTATAGCTAATAAACCAACAAAATAATTCAAATTGAATTATAAAAATAATCCAAAAGAAGGCAGAAAAAGAGGAACAAAGAACAAATGAGACAAATAGAAAACAAATAGCAAGATGGTAGATGTAAATCTGACCAATTGTCTAAACAACTCAATTAAATCTCAATCTCTGACAGAGATTGTCAGGTTAGATTTAAAAAAAAAAAAACCCAAGATTCCATTGTATGCTGTCTATAGGAAATACACTTAAATATAAAGGCACAAATAAGTTAAATGATGGGAAAATATATAACCAATCTAACACTACTGAAGAGAAAGCTGGAATGGTTATGTTAATAATTATGCAAGGGAAGTAAAAGCATGTATCTATACAAAGACTTGTACACCAGTGTTCATAGAAACTTTATTTGTAATAGCCAAAAGCAACCAAAATGCTAATTAACAGGAGAATGGATAAATAAATTGGGGCATATTCATATAATGGAATATCATTTAGCAATATAAAGAAATGAATTATTGATACACACAACAGCATGGATAAATCCTAATATAATTATGCTAAGTTAAAGAAGCCAAACCAAAAAAGAGTACATACAATATAATTACATTTATACAGAATTCCAGAAAATATGTTTATAGTGACAGAAACATATCAGTGTTTGCCTGTGGATGGGAGTGGGAACTGGAAAATACAGGAGGAAGTGATTAGCAAGGAGCATGAAGAAACTCTTGGGGGTGACAAATATGATGATTATCTTGATTGTGGTGATGGTTTCATGGGTGCATACATATGTCAAAACTTATTAAATGGTACCATTTAAACGTGAAGTTTATTGTGTACCAATTATACCTTAGTAGAGTTGCTCAATTAAAGAAAAAGAATGTCATTAATGTGCTTCATAGCGTCATAGTTCAGTCCCTAAGATTAATTGGTGTCTCCTCCCCCAATACATTCTAACACTTCATTCTTGAGGATGAATTTATGCGGAGGGAGAGAGGCAGAAAGCCCCTTGTTTTATACATACAAACACACATATATATGTATGTGTGTGTATACATGTGTGTATAAACAAACAATAAATCAGGGGAGAAAATGAGAAAGGTGGGGAAATGTACATAAGAAAGGCAATTTGGAAGCCAGATGTGAGGTTGGGAAACAAAATGCTTAGTGTACTCACAAGATAGACTCATAAATTTGGCTCTAAGCTTTCTAGTGATCAAAACACAAAGAGGGAAGGAAGTTATTCAATATGGCCAAAAAATAAAAGCATAAAAGAGTTCAGGGGTAGTACAGCAGAGGAATTCATACACAGGAATTTCTTCCATGGGGTCATAGAAAGAAGAGATATTTAATGCAATAAAAAATAATCCAAACATCTTCAGCAACACTGTCCAATGAATACAACTAGTGTTGTTGAACTTTTCGTGTAATGTCCCTCAATATAGGTCAATGACATAAAGTTAAAATGTGATTCAATAAAAATAGGATTGGGGAGGGGGGCAAGTAAAACCAACATGGTCTGGGTTTGCGGTTTTTGGATGATATAGGTTAATCCAAGGATATTTAGAGTCTTTGGAGAAATGGGAGTTTGCATGTCTCTTGGCTCCTTCATTTATAGAAAAAGGTTTTCAGTAATAGTTAAGAGTGAATTCAAGATTATATTCCCTGAACGTATCTAAAGTACATATATACTATATTGCTGGTGAAATGAACATCTAAAAGTTTAAAAAAATTAAAATGTAAAAGTTATGAAGTCAAAGTAACATAAGTGTGTAACTGCTCATAGAGGTAGTCAAGAAACTATGCAAGAGAAGGCTCAGGATTTTCTAAAAAATACTTTGGAGTTCTCTCTCTCACATGAATTTATAGGTGATTAGAATTCAAGCTCCATACCATAGAATATGCACATAGAAATTTTAGCCTAAAAATCTTCAAATTTGGTATTACCAAATGCCAACTGTGACCATAAAATAGATACAGATTGAGGATAGAGACCGTAAAATAGAGATAGATGGAGGTAACTAGATGAGGAGGCCGGTAGATAGGCTGATAGTTACATTTGTTAATGAATACAATACCTAAATTTAAGTAAGGGAACATCTTAGGAAGCACTTCCAGAAGAATTGACTATTAAATATGACCATATTTTTTACCCAGAAGATATTTATTTATTTATTTATTTTTTGTGGGTTTTTTTATTTCAGCTTATTATGGGGGTACAAAAGTTCAGATTACATACGTTGCCCATGTACTGCCTATCCCCCCGAGTCAGAGCTCCAAGCGTGCCCATTCCCCAGACAGTGCGCACTGCGCTCATCATGTAGGTATACACCCATCCCCTCCCCCACCCCCCACCTCAGTCTGATATCCAATTGGCATCATTCCCAAATGTGCATTTAGGTGATGATCAGGGAAACCAATTTTCTGGTGAGTACATGTGATGCTTGTTTTTCCATTCTTGGGATACTTCACTTAATATAATGGGTTCCAACTCTCTCCAGGAGAACCATAGAGATGTTGTATCTCCATTATATGTTTTAGAGTTGGGGAAAGAGCATTCCTTCCATCCAGACAGTGGCAAAGTTCCAAGTGGAATCTTCCAATTTGGTTCTGAATTATCATTTCCTATTATTTTGCAAGTTCTACACATTCTTTCCGGTAAGACTCATGCTTGTTTTGGCCCCACAATGGCATGCTGGTTTGGCCCCCGTTGGTCCCCTATATGTAATGCAGGTGTTCTTGTATCAGACCTTCATCACTAATTATAGTAAATTCTCAGAAGCCATAGACAATCAATTCTACAGAATATTCTAAAAATTCTTGACATTTCTTGTTATTAACTTATTATCCTGAAAATGGTTTAGCTATTTATTTTCATGGTTCTTCTACCTTTTGCCCCTTTGCTAAGCACCTCTAGCTGCCTCAATGCTCATTCCAAGGTAGCAGAATAAACACCTCTGCTTTTGTCAGCAAAAATAATTTTCAGATTGGCCCCAAATTTAAGAACAGATTCTTCAGTTGGATAGAATACAAAGAAAGCATTAGGCTCTTCCTGTGACACTCCAGCCCCTGCAGAATTTGGGGGTTTTCTCATTCACACTCAAAACTTTTAGAGTTGTGGTATCATTAGTTCAAGATTCTTGATTGAATTATCAATAAATATTAAGCATTTCTTTTTCAGTGTCTCACTCAGGACTATGAAAATGACTTTTCTGTGTTTCTGCCCTGAAACTTTGCCCATGCATCCCAAGACAGAGACCAAATATCCTCCATACCTGTTTCTCAGCCATCCCTCTCTGTTTCATATTTGACAGAGTCTCCTCATTTGCTTCTAGATAAGACACACCTACATAATTAGGTCTCTAGGGTCCCTCCTTAGCTACTTTTGACATGATTGTCCCCTCCATCTCCTGCTACATCCTAGTCTGCCCCCTCCTTATAGTCAAAGGTCCCTATTTTCCCTCTCTTACATAGATCCTCCAATCTCACTACTACCTCATTACCCAAGGCAGATCGATGCATTCACACTGTGATTTTTATCATTTACAACTTACCATGCTTTACATTTCACTGGAAGCCTGATCTCCAAGACTTTCCCTATATTGTTCCCAACATTCTCATCATAACACTCTTCTGCACAGATATGTGTGGAAACAGTACTAATACCAAGTGTGCTGGGTCAGAGAAGTAGGTCTGTGCTTTGTTAGCTGTGGAATCTTGGGTAAATCATTTAGCTTGCCTTGGCCTCTCTTTGCTCATCATTAAACGCGGATGATGCTAAACTCATTTAACCCACGCAACAAGTTCAGGAGGTTTAAAGGAAAGAACTTTGCAAAAGTTCTACTCATTCTTTCTTGCATGACTCATATCGCTTTTGCCGCACTTTCATGCCCTGTAAATGTGGGTTTCTTTGTATCAGATCTTCATCATTAATTAGAGCAAATTCTCAGAATCTGTCTTCAATCAGTGTGGTCAACAGACCAGCAGCCATCAATATTAACTGGGAAGTTGTTAGAAATGTAAATCCTCAGGCCCTACCCCAGGCCTATTAGGTCAGAAATAGTGGAATGGGCCCAGTAATCTGTGTTTTAACAAGCCCACCAAGTGACTCTGATTAACTCTAAAGTTTGACTGGCTAATTGCCTTCTAATGATTCTATTTAGCTGTACTGTTTAGTGCCTGTAAATTTATTTAGCTACTCCCTTGAGATTGGAAACTTCCTGAGAGAAGGGATATGTCCCAAATGTCTACCTGCAGCACTAACTAAAATGCTGTTAAAGGATTATTTCAAGATAACT
This sequence comes from Eulemur rufifrons, assembly GCF_041146395.1. NCBI lineage: Eukaryota > Metazoa > Chordata > Mammalia > Primates > Lemuridae > Eulemur > Eulemur rufifrons. The sequence continues at coordinate 107,789,268 of NC_091012.1, forward strand.
TATCTTAATATGAGTCCGTATTGCAGTCTGAAAATAGCAGTCAGCACTTTCATTTTGGCAAAGAAGATCATTTGGATTTATAATACAGAAAAATAGTTAATGGACCCATTTATTTTTCATAAAATGTTGAAAAGATGCCAGGCAAGATAGTGCCAAATGGAAAGCTCAGTTGGCAACTGCTAGATATGCCTCTGTCCTCAGACAATTTTCCCAGGACTTCAAACATCAGAAGCTGCAGCAAGCAGGGAATGAGGAAAGAAAGGTGTAGGCCAGTTAATGAAAGAAGCCCTGAACTTCACTCAGGGCCTTAACATCACAGTAAGTACAGTGACCTGTGCAATGATGTACCAGGCTTGAATAATCAACTATGATAATATTAACAAAGCCAACTCCTGTACCTAATTCTGATTTTAATTTACACTTATTTTTTCAAAGCCAGACTCCTTGAATAAAACACAGGTACAAAACAGTTATATACACTATGTAAAACTTCTACAGAGAATAATTGACACTTTTGGAGTCAGATCATTTTAAATTTTAAATGAAAGAGGGCCATATTTTCCACCTGATATCACTCTGTCGAGGTTTCTGATATTCAGTGAAGTCACTGAAAAATACACATCAGCAGAATGAAAAATGATGCCAATTTGGTCTTTTCCAGATACATTTTAACTTAGCACGATGTGCATCAATACTGGAATTTTTACTGCTACAATCTGGTTATGTAATATTAGATTTCATCGTTTGTGCTCTTTTTTTAAATAAGAAGCTAAGTGGGTATTTGAATATAGTTTCACTTGGTTTTGATAGGCAAGAATATGTTCTATATATTGTGCACACCTCACCCTAGAGTTCTCTCAAATAATAATAAAACGATGTCATCAGATGATCTTTCTGTCCTAGCACAATCAACTTCCTAGGGATTTCTTGTCATTTTACCTTCTGAAAGTTTAGCATTTAGAAAAATAAAAATCCATGAAGGATTCTCAATATTAGTTTTCATCAGCATCTCTATTTCTGGTTTAATTTTAAAAAAGCAGAACAATGGAAAACAGAGAAGCAATATCTTTCTGACTTGTGTGATTACAAAAAGGTCTTGCATTGGACTCACGAGGCAAGTAAATGTAATATTTTCTATTATTCTGTCAATATTGACTTTTAGGAAATTATTCCTTTCAATGTAGGCTGGTGTCTTGTGAAGCAGCTTTAGTAATAAAACTCCAGGACCCTGTTGACTACACACATTTATTTTACTTTTTAGTTAATATTAATATTTTTTCTTAATCCCATGTTCTCATTTCTTCTTTTTTCCACATGCACTTGTCCTTCCAATGAAATTTCTTGTTTTTTAGGTTTTCCACTATGCTGACTTGATTATTTAGTACTCAAAAACATCTGGGGGCTATATTTTCTCCGAGTTAATTTTTTTTTACTCTGACCCCTTTGAAAGATATTCCTGAATCTTTATCCTTCAAGTATTCCTCATATATCTCAAAAATTATATAATCTAATTGGATACATTTTCCAGGTAGTTTTAAAACTAAAAGAAATTTTTAAAAATGGTAAGAAATGACCCAGTGAGAGCTACCATTTCAGGTTCTTTTGCAAATATCACAATATAAATAATTTTATAGTGACATATTCAGATTCCTCTAATATCCATACCTACAACACCTATATTTATTGGGCCAGAAAAGATTAAATGGGAGAGCTAAAACTTATATTCATGAGGACATATTTAAAAATACAATGGTTTCAATCTCACCTTCTTAAAAAGTCCCATGGATTTCTGACCTGTGCCCTTCCAACAATACATTTGTGAGAGTTCAACTTCCTTCAGAGCTTTGCTACTCTTATAATTAAGTCCCAGTCCTGATTCTTCACTTTTTCTGCCCCATGGCTATGGGACAACTTCTTTATATGCTACCAAGGAGATCATCTGACTTTCACATTTAGATTTTAATTTCTGATTCATCCATTTCAGTATTGCATTCTCTTTATTCAATACAATGGCCCGCAACGCAACTGTCTCTATCTGATCCCATAATTCTTTCTTTCTTTGTTTTTTTCTTTTTTTTTTAAGAGACAGGGTCCCACTCTGTCGCCTAGGCTGGAGTGCAGTGGTGTGCCTCAGAGCTCAGTGCAGTCTTGAGCTCAAGTGACCCTCCTGCCTGAGCTTCTGAAGCAGCTAAGACCACAGGGACATGCCACCACGTCCAGCTACCATAATTCTTAAAATTATTATTTCCCATGTACATCTCAAATGCTTAAGATATTTCACCCACCAGTGCATTCTTCTCCAACAATATTTTACACGAGTTTACCACTGGGGAAAGTTTTAACAATTGTACCAGCTACTTTCCATACTCCATTTACCACCAGCATTGGGATCTTTATTGCCAGCCAACTTGCAGGCATTTCTAGATACGTCTCCAAAATACCATTTTAGTATCTGCTGTCTAGGACAACCTCCTATATGAACTGTCACAGATCAGGTTTCTGGAGAAAAAAACTTTGAGATGCTGAGATTTGCTCATAGGAGGTTTATTAGGGAATGTTCTTGAATAAGAATACCTGTCAGAGAACACAGAAAACAAGACTGGGCAGAGAGAGAGGTTAACTATGGTACAGTGGCACCAGAAGGTTCAGCCAATCCAATGGGGGAGCTCTGAAACTGGCATGGTCTTTCAGAGATGCCCCACCTCATGGCAAGGAAACCAGGCCTCTGCACACCAGCATTAGCCAATACTAAAATGCAACTTTGAATGATGCAGCATCCTCTGTCTAAGAGTAACTCCAAGAGGCGGCACAACTGTGACCTATTAGTAGCTAACGCTCCAGAAAAATGGAGGAATAAGTGATTCTTTCCTGAAAGGGAATCTGGGTGGCATGGAATAGTATTCACTACATTCATACCATACGAAAAGACTTATAGTTGAATTAGCAATAATAATTTTAAGTGAAAAATCAACTCACAGAAATGAAAATTCAAGTATAAAAAATATGAAAGTATGCTCAATCTCATTAGAAGTTAGGAAAATTCAAATTAAAACAGCAAGATATATTTGCATTCATTAGATAATATATATTTTTAAAGATTGAAAATACTTAGTGGTGATGAGAACACAGGGAAGTAGGCACTTCACACATTGCCAATGAGAATGTGTCTAAGAACATAATTGGACAAATTGAACAGTATTTAATAGCATTTAAATGCAAAAGAAAGTGCCTACTTGCCCCCAATTTAATTTATAGATTTAATGCAATCTCAGTGAAAACCTAAGAAAATTGTTTGTGTGAATTAACAAGTTGATTCTAAAATGCATATAGAAAGGCAAAAGGTCAAAAATTACTGAGGCAGTTTTAAAGAAGAAAAACAACTGGAAGACTTTCATTACTGATATAGATACTTAATATAAGAAGACAGCAATTAAGATCAGGTAGCAGTGCTATAGAAAATTAACAGACAAAGCTAACAGATGATCCAGAAAAACCCAGAAACAGACCAAATCACCACATATGTGGTCACCTGATTTACAACAAAGATGCCAGCCTCTGAAAGGCAGTGAGAATGGCTGGGCTTTCTAAGAAATAATGCTGGGTCAATTAATTGGATTTCTAAATGGAAAAAATAAATAAATCTTGACCCCCTACCTTGCCCTATATTAAAATATGAACTCCAAATGAGAATGTTAAAGGCAAAACAATAGTCTGTGAAATAGTACTGTCCAATAGAACTTTCTGAGATAGGATGGAAATACCTTCTCTCTGTGCTAACACAGTGGCCACATATGATTATTGAACACTTGAAACTTGGTTAGTGTGACTGAGAAACTGAATTTTTAATTTTATTTAATTTTAATTAATTTAATTTTAACTAGCCATATGTGGCTACCATATTAGACATTGCAATTCTGGAAGATAACATAGAAGAATATTTATGATAATTATTTGATGTGTAAACTTGAGTAGGCTGAACAAGTTCTCATAATTCCCTTTCTAGTATGTTTCTAGATTGGGTGGGGACTGTGAGGGAGATTCTCTTGCAAGAGTTGAGGAGTGGAAGGGAGACAGTATCTATTTTGTAGCATACACAGGCCTTTTCCCAGTTATTCAATCAAACACTGAACTGGGTGCTGCCATAAAGGAGTTTTGCAGATGTGATTCAAGTCCATAATCAGTTGATTTTAAGTTAATCAAAATAGATATTACAAATGGTCCCCACCTTACAATGGTTAAACTTATAATTTTTCAACTTTATGATGGGTCTATCAGGGTATTAAATGTATTTTTGACTTAACAACATTTTTTACTTAATATGTGTTTATTGGGATGTAACCCAATCATAAGTTGGGGAGCATCTTTGTGAGCTTGATTTAATCAGTTATGAGGTCTTTTGGAAAGGGTTTAGGCCTTCCGTTAACTTAGAGACTCAAATGGTACTTGACTTTGCAATTGCTCTTCCTTTCCTCCTGGATCTTTCTTCATAACTGCTGCCTGTGAACAATAAGCTTTAGCTGATGCCTGATGGTGATCTTCCCATTCTGACTGACTGCCTGCGAATAAGCATCAGCCTATAACTGTGGAGTTCTAACCTGCTCACAATCCTGCCTTCCCAGTTGCCTGTTCTGTGGATTTTGGGCTTGCATAGCTAATCCACACAAAATGCACTAACAATAAATGAAATAATTGGCCAATTGTACTCCATTAAAATTAGCAACTTCTCTCTATCAAAAGATTATTAAAACAGTAAGGAGGCAAGTCCCAGATATTTTTTATATATATAATATATATAAATACATATGTATGTGTATATATAAAATAACATCCAGCAAATATTTAAAAATGACTACAAGTCAATGAGAAACACACAAACCACTTCTTTCTTTATTTATATGGACAAAAATGTTTTAAGACATTTCACAAAAGAAAGTATCCTAATATCCAATAAAAAGATACTCATCTTCATTAATTATCAAGGAAGTACAATCAGAACCACAATGAGATTCATACTAACCAGACTGGCTAAAATTAAAACAACAATAATACTAGTAAAGATTAAAAACCTACAATATCATGTATCTCCACAAAGATGTGGAAAAAATGGAACCATTATATGCTACTGATGAGAGTATAAATTGGTATGTTTACTTTGGAAATTGGAGCAAATATGTGTGTATGTGTGTGTGTATGTGTGTATGTGTGTATGTCTGATTTATCAAGTTTTCTCATGTATGATTAGCGCTTTAACTGTCCTGTTAAGAAACTTTGCCTACTCCAAGGTCATGACTATATTCTCCTGTGGGTTCTTCTAGAAGCTTTACAGTTTAAGCTTTAACATCTAAGTCTATGATCCATATCAAATTAATTTTTATATATCTGTGAGGGAGGGGATCAAGGATCATTTTTTTCCATACAGATATTCAGTTTCTCTAGATCTACTCACTGAAAAAGATTCCCTTTCCTCCATCAAATTGCATTGGCATCTCTAGTTCTGTATATCTTAAACTAGAATTTTTTAAAAAGGAAGTTGAATGAAAAGATACATAGGATGATCCTATTTTTTTTGTAAAATAAAAAAAAGTTCAAATATTTTTAATATGAGAATATAGAAAGGTACAAAAGCTACACATCAAACATTTCACATTGGTTACCCTGAACAGGAGCAGAGATTGAAAGGATGGAGGAGCAGACAGTGAACTATTTCTCTTTATGCGTCTGTGTTGAGTTGTTGTTATGAACTTGTTATCTCAGTCTTGCAATTTATAAAAGTTATGATAAAATAATAAATCAAGATAAAGCATCAGAAGCAAAACACAGAATGTGATCTTTCCTTCTTTAGAAATTTCTCTTCCGGGCCCTAACAACTTCTACTTTGCAACAAAGTTATTTGTATATTTGTACTGGTTGCTGCTCTTAAAGAACTTGTCATCAAG